>NC_086318.1:315805211-316405211 GCF_036172605.1 Pelobates fuscus
ATAAAATGGTTTGGAAATAGCAAAGTGCTACTTGTATTGATATCCCTATACCTTTTCCAAAAAAAAAGCTAAGAACATGTTAACATTGGGCATTTCTAAACTCAGGACAATCTTTAGAAACTATTTAGCATAGGTGTTTTTTGGCGGTTGTAGGGGTCAAAGTTCGAAAAGTGTTTTTTTATTTTTTCATCATATTTTATAAAAAAATTTTATAGTAAATTATATGATATGATGAAAATAATGGTATCTTTAGAAAGATAATTTAATGGTGAAAAACGGTATATAATATGTGTGCGTACAGTAAATGAGTAAGAGGAAAATTACAGCTAGACACAAACACTGCAGAAATGTAAAAAAGAGCTCTGGTCCTTAACGGTAAGAAAATTGAAAAACGGTCTGGTTACTAAGGGGTTAAACTTCCTCACTGGGTTAACCTCTACCACTTCAGCTGTTAGGTTATTCCATGCATCCATGCACAAAACGCTGCACCTCTAGAATCCAGGCACCTTGACCACTTCAAATCACTAGAGTGGCCATTGTGCTTGGAGTAACCCTTTTAATACCATTTATTATGATGTTAATATGTAATAATTAAATTATTAAATATGTTGTTAATGCTCACTGTATTAATACAAAACAAAACCGCCAAACCTCAAACACAGTAGCAAATTACAGCCTCTATTATCAAATATTAGAAAACAAATTACTGAGAAGGAGTTAAATGCAATACACTGGAGTGTGCTGATATTTTAATGATCAAATGAATATGCACACAAATCTCTAGAAGCAAATAGCGGGGGAATAAAACAGCAGCTAAGTGGTAGTATGGAATTATGACAAATACATAACAATGTAGGATTAGAAATTATATTCTAGTTCTGTTATGTCTCCTGACTGCTTAATGAACAGAAGTTGAAAAAAAGTATGTTAAGTAATTTTCAAAATAAACATTAATCTGAGATGAATCTTAGTATTTCCAACCATAAGGAGTAACTTGGTAATGTTACTGGGTGAGAGTCATGGGTATTCACAACTTTTGAAAAGTGGGTCACACCTAAACGAACACATTAACACAGTGATCCCAAACCTTTTTTGACAGGAACCCAAAGTAGGTATTTGGCATCAGCTTACTTACCTATTCAATAAATTTTTACTATAATTGAAGATTATGCTAGCTTTAGTGTACAAATAATCTTAATTTTAATAACGACAGGAGGCGAGTATTTTGCATATCTCTCTTTACTAACCCCATACAGCAGTAAAGAAACACATGGAAAAAAGAACCAATCACAGGAGAGCAGGATGTACACAAGGCAATGTTGACCTTATCATTTCCTCTTTCAGAAAGCGACAACAAGCAGACGTAAATATATAGCAAACAATAAAGCTAATAATAACCCCAAGTTCCCATGTGCGAAGTAGAACACTTCCAAATAATTCTATACGAACAAAAGAGTTCAGGGTTGAGACAAATCCAAAGGATAAAATCTCCAATAGTTTCACGTGAACTGCCAATTATCTTCAGAGACGAATCATACTGAAAAGAGAATGTGTGACAGGTTTAGACATAGTCACGAACATGTAACTCCAATTAAAGTACCACCTAACATCCCATTGGAGAATATAGTAACTCTAATCTGATAACTGAGTAATTGTAATGAGAACTCTAATGAGGATTCCATATTAATGGAAGTACGGACATATCATATAAGCACCAATGTGAGAGGCAAACCTACCTTAGTACCTGATATCTGCATAGCAAACGAATAGAAAGGGTGGGCAGCGAAGCGGGGAGGGGGGGGGGGGGGGAGAATACTCGCCTCCTGTCATTATTAAAATTTAGATTATTAGTACACTAAGCTAGCATAATCTTACCACAATTTTACCACATGACAGGAGGCTTCGTATTATGCATTTTTAACGCTGAGAAAAGAGTATAGAACATAATAAGAGTCCTACGGTGTGCCGAGAGACCCAGTATTCGGCGTTGTGGGGAGGTCTTCCCCGTTGAGCACCCACGTACACACCATCTAACGGGAAATTATACAAGACCACCGTTTGTCAGCAGGATGTTTAGTCCCGTAGAGTGAAAGGAGAACGACCTCCACAACTCATAAGCTGGAGAGGTATGACATTGGGTAGTTGGTATCCTAGAGGATCCTAGTCCCTTGGGCATCCTCAGGTAGTGATATGGGCTGCAGTTCCATCTCCATCCTAACATAAGGGATCAAGGTGCAGGACCGAACCAGACAGGCTGGGAATGTCCAGATGTAGGGGTAGGGTCGTCGCATCCCTGGGTTCCCAGATTCGCAAGAGGTCCCTGGCAGCCTGCGATCGTCCGCTGACCTGCCAAGAAACCTCCAAAGCGGGTCCAGGTCCCCAGGTAGCCGACCCTCCTGGGATAGAAGATGTGAGTACCCTACGGCTCCGTAAGGATTTGTTTGCCATGAATGTAGCAAGAGAAGATCCTCGCCTGCTCGAGAATTAATGTAGACCTTGTAAGCATGAGAAGCATAAATCCTCCGGGGAGGTCAGGTCGGACGGAGCGCGATCACCATCGTGCCTCGGCTTATACTGTGACGAGTGGTAATATCCAAATCAGTCGGCCCCTATGAGATGCGTCTCCCCCGGGAGACGGGTTGATCTTCTGTCAAGAAGACGAGGATCGAAGGAGCCTACATGTTGTCTGATAAACGTGAGTTGGTCCATCCCGGTGGATGTGAAACCTGACCGCCTAATCTGTGGTTGCCTAATCTGTGGTTACCTGTGGTAGGGTGCAGCCGATCTAGTACTTATTTATCAATCCATGTATTGTGAAGTATAGGACCAAGAAGTCTAGGTATACAACGTACAGGGTCACGGTGGTGCCGCGGAGAGTCGTACGAATATTCCCAAGTTGTGGAAGAGTCTACGAATCCTCAGAGCTAATAGTCTTCTACAAGAGGTTCCAGCCGTTTCACGGATGAACGTGGGTGTTGACGAGTTTTCAGTTCCCTGGAGTGATCTGAATGAGGTTTTCCCGGAAGAGAGTGTCTCGTCGTCCCTGCCTGTATTCATTACTTCTTTTGGTAGTCTATCAGGGCCCACCAGGCTCCGAGCTACTGGATCAGGAAGGAGAGGATGTCCCCTGAAAACTGGGTAAGGTGGTCGAGCGGGAAGCAAGAAGACCGTCCTGACGTGTCTTTAGGTCCTGAAGGCAAGTCGGTTGACTACGTGAAAGTGGTCTTCCCCAGGATTGAGTGCCTTTCACCTAGATGTGGTGAAATCCCCTGTGGACTCTCGCTCTATATGGGTAATAGAGCTAGCGGTAGCGGATCTCGGGTCAGATGTCCCGAAGTGGTCGACGACTGGCTCTGTTGCCAACCGGTTCCAAAGAATCCCTTGTAAAGGTAATTGCATAACACCTCCTTCCTAGGGGGTTTGGGCCCTTATGAAAGCCGTGGGACCCTTGCGTGTCTAATAAGTTCCCTTCGGAACTTTGTGCCTTGTGCTGGGATTCCGACTAGCTTGGTGCTCAGTACCGCCAATTATCCGTCAGTGCGGAGGAGTGCTGCTATGGGCATCCTATGGGAGAGGCCAACACTGGGGTTTCCTGCGAGGAGCAGAAACAGTTTTTTGAGTCCATATACCCAAGTTGTATGCCCGTTCCTGGACGATGTTTGGCGGCGTCTAGCATGCCCATGGTAAGGTCATGAATCCTGAAAGACCTCCTCCGTTGGTCACTATAGTCGTCTGAGCCGTTCTGACCGGCATGGAAGGGCATGGGTTTGTCCGACCATCAGCGGATATGGACATTCTAAGCAAGAGGCTGCAAAGCCACGAGTGCATAACGTTGTCAAGTAGGTTTATTGTAGTAAGGGATACCCCTGTGTAAGGCACAAACCAGTATTCAGGCACAGGATGCAGGGCAAACAATCAGTCTACTATGACAGTAGGCAGTGTTCACGGAAACCCTTGCGGGTCTATTCCGAATCGTGGCCAAATAAAACAGACTGGGGCTCACCCAGTACATAGAGGTTGCCATAGCATTGCCTCCGCTCAGCAGCACCGTGCAGCACACGTATAATGGGGGCTCACCCCGGGTGCACAGGGTATGAACCATTAAGTGCTGGCCATCGCCCTGATAGAGAGTGTCAGTCACCTCTTCCATTATTAAATTCACCTCAAGGGGAATATATATCGTTAAGTAGGCGGCTCGGAACTCCTGTTCAGCGGTTGTAACCGCATGCCTCTGTTCGTCATTTTAGTGCAGTGCACGCCTAGCCAGCTCTGGTGCATCAGGCGTGGGCCTTTAACTGCAGGCCGCAAAATAGGTACAGGGCATAAACCCGTACCGTATCATGATTCATTATCAATGGAGGTATTCCTTCAGCTGTAGGTAGAGACTGTTGCCGTAAGACTTCCTTCGGGCGGGTAGGGGTGTCACCCCAAGAGCACTGGGTCTGAACCTGTAAGTGCTGGTCCCAGATCCGAAGTTCAGAATTTCAATCCTCAAGTTCGCTGTTGAGAGGGGTAGGAGTAGAAGCAGCCGTGCTGTAGGGGGCTCACCCTGGTTGCACAGGGTATGAACCCATCAGTGCTGGCCATCAGCCTGATAGAGAGTGTCCAACAGCTCTATCATTAATTAATGCACCGCCATGGGGGATATTCTTCGCTGAAGCTTGCGACTCTGTCCCCTTTTTTGCCGAATAGATTGGCTTATACCTAGTCAGAGATCACCTCAGGTGCGCGGGGTATGTACCCGTCCAGCGTAGGTCGCGGACAAATAAAACAGACTGGATGAGAGCACAATCCATTTCATTGTGTGCAATTCACCATGCAGACCCCAGCAGGGTATAGTAGTGTGCAATTTATTGTCTCAAAGTATCAAAACAACCCCAGCAGGGTGTGTGATATGCAGTAGTGTGCACTTATTGTGTGCAATTTATTGTCTCAAAGTACCAAAACAACCCCAGCAGGGTGTGTGATATGGGGTACCTCAGCAGGGTATCTGTTGTAGTGTAAATAATGCCAGTGGACCCCAGCAGGGTCTGTATAAATGACAGTAAGGTGTAATAACCCCGGCAAGGTATTCTGTATCTGTCACTTAGTGTTGTCAAATTGTCCCAGCAGGGCAAACCACAATATTGGGATTTGTATAACTGGGCCTCACCCAGGATCACAGAGGTGGCCACAGGGCGACCTCCAAAAAGCAGCACGGTAATAGGGGCAGCACCCCAGGCAGGCACAGGGTAATAAGCCCTTTAGTGCCTAATATGGAAGTAATGAGACAAAAGTGACTGACCTCTGAGGGATAATAGGATATAACACTAGCTCTAAGCTCTGTCGTCTGTCGTGTTCTGACAGGTAGTCTTAAGTGATAGGGGTCATCCCTTTGAGCATCCATTACCAGACAGAGTCTTGCTGTAGATTCCTGAACCCTGATCCAGGTGATATCCCTTCAAATCTCTCATCACTGATATGTATTTATACAGTACCATCTTGATACTCCGTGTCCAAGGGTGCTATCTCTTTAAGGAATTCAAGGGTGATATCCCTTTAATGAATTTAAGGGTGATATCCCTTTAAGGATTTGGTATCCCTTTTAAGTAGTTCCAGAGTGGTATCCTTTTAAGGAGTTCCCTCTAAGGGTCCAAGAATGGTATCTTTAAGGAATTTGAGGATGCTATCCCTTTAAGGGATTTTTTGGGGGTG
The DNA here is from genome assembly GCF_036172605.1 of Pelobates fuscus. Taxonomy (NCBI): domain Eukaryota; kingdom Metazoa; phylum Chordata; class Amphibia; order Anura; family Pelobatidae; genus Pelobates; species Pelobates fuscus. The sequence goes on from NC_086318.1 coordinate 315,810,906, forward strand.
ATATCCCTTTAAGGTTCCAGTACCTCGAAACACTATACACGAGTACGACTCAAATCTGTAAATAATAGGCCAGTTAGAATACTAACCTTTGCCTGGATTCGAACTTGGGACCCTGGGGTCCAACGTCTGTGTCAGAGAATCGTGAGCAGCAATGCTAACTGACAGCCCAGGTATATGTTACTCTCGAGCGCCGAAATCGTGGTGGGCGAGAGTAGCAAAACGACCGCCCATAATCTCGAGACGCAAGATTAAAGATGCCCGCCAAGGGTAAAGGAGGGGGAACATGGTCCCTGGAGTCTTGGTAGACGCGGAATCAAAGATGGCTGCCGCGTCATGCTCGGTCGCCCCACAGACTGCCCTGCACCAAGGTAGTGAATGTTGGAAAGCATCCAGCACATTACCGGGTGCACGGTATGGGGCAGCCTGAGAGAGCGAGGGCAGTGAGTTGGCCGTCCCCTGAGGGTTGTAGGAGGAAGGGGTTAATGCCCGGGAGCCAGTGGGAGCCGACGGGAACCGTGGGAGGGAAGGGGTTAAGCCCCAGCCAGACCCAGAATCCCCATGAGACCCTGAGGGGAAGGAGGAAGGCGGGGAAAGAGGGTCCCCAGATGCCCCAGGTATAGAAGGCCAGGAAAATCACCAGAAAAGTCATGATACATATGGTATAAAGTACATCTACCATAACTATACATAAAACCTATGAAGTCAATAATAAAATTTACAACTAACACCTATTAAATCCATGTTATAAAATACATATGACATCTATTAAATACATATAAAGTACATATAATACTTATCAAAACAAAGGATGAAATGCCTATAAAACTGATAAATTACAAGCGATATTAATCACAACTAAAGGTTATGAAATAAGTATAACATTAAATCTACATAATATCTATGAAATAACATAGAAAAAACACAGCTGCACATAGTACAGAAGCACAGCAAGAACATAATACAGAAACAACCTCAAAGAGGCAATAGAAACATAAAGTAATGGAGAAGAGTAATACTCTGACCTGTCTGCTTGATGGAGCAGTAAAGAAAGAGGAAATGATAAGGTCACATTGCCTTGTGTACATCCTGCTCTCCTGTGATTGGTTCTTTTTTCTATGTGTTTCTTTACTGCTGTATGGAGTTAGTAAAGAGAGATATGCAAAATACGTAGCCTCCTGTCATGTGGTAAAATTAGACTATTCACAGTGTCAATGTATCTTCTCTGTACTGAAAGAACCCAGAGAACAAATAACTGTGGCATCTGAATTGAGTCTTACAGAATATAATCTGCTTGTTCCAATCAGCGGAGACCCATGCACGCAGCTTTGCACCTCATTTTGTATTATAAATTATGTTAAAAACCTAAGCCAAAGCTTACCAAAACATTAGAAATGCATACTGTAGACCAGCGTTTCCCAATTGGGGTTCCGCCAAAAGTTTAAAAACTAAATGGTCACTGGCAGCGAGGGAGCTGTGAGTCCCTGTTCAGCTCCCTCGTGCGCACAGCAGTGATGCTGGAGCCGGCATATGACGTCACTCCGGCATCACTAAGAGGTGCATGAGGGAGCTGAGCAGGGAGATCACTGCTCGCTTGCCGCCCACATGCCAGCCACTTAGCAACCCCACTAGACCCCAGGGACTGCACGCTCAGCACGCCAGCTGCTCGACAGCCCCACTGGACCACAGGTACTCCATGCCAGCACTACTAAAGGTAGGGGGGCTGGGTGGAGTAAAATTATTGTGAACCCCTGCTATAGACACATGTTGTTTAACTGCTAAGAGCATTGAGGTTTAGGCCTGGTAAATGGGTGACAAGCCATCCAGAAATAAAATGCCTGTGAATAATTTCATTTAAAAGCTGTATAAGCCATTTGCAAATTTCCAGATACTTTAGTGGCAAAACAAAAAGAATGCAGTGTAGGCGGACAATTGGGAAGGCCACTCAAAGGGACCACTACAACTTAATGCAGTAGTTCTGGTGTCTAGAGCATGTCGTTGCAGTCTCAGTAATGTAAACACTGCCAAAAGGCAGGGTTTATATTGCTGCCTAGTAACATCTTTAGGTGCAGTCAATCAGACAGCTACTAGAGGTGTATCCTATTTCAGTGCAGCATTGTATCCACTTTCTGCATGAAAAACACTTAATGCTCCCCATAGAGATGCATTGACTCAGTGCATATCTATGGGGAGATGCTGATTGGGGCAGAGCAGTGTTTTGCCATGCTAAGCAATAGCCTCCCAATGCTTTCCTATGGTAGAGCACTTGATTGGCTGAGGTCATCAATATTGATGAGCTCACCATGGAGGTGGGGTCAGCCACAGCAATGGAGAAAAGGAAAGTTAGCCACCTAAATAGGTAGTCTTGTATTCTTAACACTACAGTATTCCTTCAAGTATTAAGATCTCCTGGTACAGGGAGTATGCCAAATCCTTGCATAATTAATCATGGATACAATCGAGTGACTGGATTCTGAAATCTAAAATGTTAACTAAACCACTCAATGTGAATATTCTATCATCACACGCAATATTTTGACTGAGAATTGACAGATGGACTCCAGTGATTTATTATGATTTTAACTGCAGTAAGCATTGTGGGTTAGAAAGCCTACATGTGCATCATGCATACAATTTTAAGCTTGTAATTTGTCAAATTTTTTTCAAAATCTCAGAAAAGACAAGACAAGACAACAAAAGATTTTTTTTTTATTTTTTTTTTAGACAAGTCATCTCATTTTTAGCATTCTTGAAATGATAAAAAAACAACTATTTATATAGTTTTATCACCAAGCAGTTAATACATGAAAGGCAATTTAAGGATAACAATTATACGACAAGTTTTTATGCTAAGAGTAAAAAGAAGTGTTCTTTATTTTGGGTAAGCTCTGGACAACTTGGCTGTTTAATACAGTTTATACACATTGAAATTCGCCAGGTTGGTTATGTTGCCTTTGAGACCATATGGTAGCCCAGGACGGAAAATTACCACCCATGATGGCATACCATTTGCAAAAGTAGACAACCCAAGGTATTACAAATGGGGTATGTAAAGACCTTTTTAGTAGCCACTGGCCAAAGTTAGCGTTCATATTTGTTTGTATGTGAAAAATCCCAAAAACTAATTTGAACGCTAACTGTATACAGTAAACACAGACTCAAAGTAATCCATGTGTAACCCCTTAAGGACACAGCTTCAAAAGCTTGTCTTGCACTTAAGGACCCAAGAAATGTTCACATTTTTTGCTGCTTGCGTTCAACTGCAATTTGCATTTTACTATTTTATTGCACCGACACATATTATATACCGTTTTTTTTAAAGGACAAAAAGGGCTTTAAATTGATGTGACATATACATATATAAATGCTTATTTATTATAAAAAAAATACAAAAAATGGCCAAAAATGTAAAAATATTGGGTTTTTTCTTCAGTTTTTGCAATAATAATGTGTGCACAATTAGTGCAGGTTAAGGAAAGTAATTAAAAATAAATTAATTTAGTTGTTCTGATTTGCAGAATATATAATGTGTCTGGGATTTTCAGTTTTTTTTTGGTAGATACAGCTCACAAAACACAAGGAGTAAAATAAACTTTTAATGTGGAGCGATTTTAGAATTTGGTATGTTTGTCTTCTAAGCTTAATAGCCATAAAAGAAAACAAAATTGCCACACAAAAGTATATATTTATATGAAGCAGACATCACAGGCTATTTAACTAACATTATTTTGACACTTTTAACGTGGCCATTTCACCGCTAATCCCTGCTAAATATTGGACAAAAATTTAGTTTTGTTTGTTTTTTGACACACAAAATTATAACAAACAACTTCTCATGTGTATTTCGTAAAGTTAGTGTGTGCTATTCCTGTACAAAACCTAATTTTGTGTTCAGCTACATTTGCTGAGTACAACGATACCCCCATTGTATGTCTTTGGCACTATTTCGTGAAGCTATAGCGCCATATAGGAGACCTGTCCATTTCGGTATTTACAGTAGAATTCTGAGAGGCGGATTTGATGGGCCTATGTTTGAATTTGGGCCACTATAGCAGTTTGACTGTTGGAAAAAAAACCACAAAGGCCTACCATTTGTAAAAGTAGACACTCCAGGGTATCTCATATGGTGCATATTGTGCCTTAACATGCCCCCATTTTTTCACCAATGTATGTCAAAGTTTGTGGTAAAAAATAATTTTGGGCATTTTTAACATCCGCATTACTTTTTCACTGGTCATTTTGTATATTTGACATGTGCCACCATGATCAAAGCCCCAATATTATGCTCAGCTAAGTCTTCTGAGTAAAATAACACCCCATTGTATGTCTTCGGCACTATTTCGTGAAGCTACAGCGCCATATAGGAGACCTGTCCATTTCGGTATTTACAGTAGAATTTTGAGAGACGGATTTGATGGGCCTATGTTTCAATTTGGGCCACTATAGCAGTTTGACGGTTCGAAAAACCCCCACAAAGGCCTACCATTTGTAAAAGTAGACACTCCAGGGTATTTCATATTTTAAACCCTAGCGTAGGATCATTTTTTCGCTAGTTTGTACCAAGTCTAGTAGCAATTAGCATTTTTTCTGCCTTTTTGACACACACTTGGAGATGTTGATACCGGAGAAACTGACGGAAGCCAAGCACAGAGAGATGGACACAGGTTTCTTCAGGAAGGAAGAGATTCTTTATTGGATCACCGATCGGGACTCAGAGGGACTAGCGTCACCAAAATACAGCAAAGTCTGAGTACTGAATACATAGAGTACATTCCTTATATAGCACTGTAGCTCCTCCCACAATTAACTACACCCACACATACCCTTAACCTATTTAATGAATAGAGTCTAAACTCATCCATCCGGTCTAACCACGTGGCTCATCTGATACAAAGGAGAGGGACGCGTAATTCCAGTTCTTACATTCCTGCACCTGGTCAGTACAGTGATAACAGTATCTTAGCTACGTGTAATTAACTAACTGATACTACAAACACATATACATACATATGCCTTGTGGCAATCTTAGCCTGCTAAACTTGTATTTTACTGGAATTACATCACATTCCCCCCTTTGATGCCTCTGATATTTCACAATTACTTGAGGCATCACTTAACCTTGGTTTGCATATACCTCAGGTTACCATGAACCAGACCAGACTTATCTTATGATGTGAATCTTTTAACACTCATCTTCCTGCATTGGTTCTCCTTGATCTAGAGCCTTATACTTATATATCGCCATTATCTGTGCAGCAGCCTTCCTCTCTGCTATACTTCCTATCAGGCTTTGCACAGACCTAACTACTAAGGGTATAAGACACGGTAGGAGTAGACACAACAGTAAAATCAGTAGGACTCCACCTACCACTGCCTTAAGCCCTCCAAACCACTCATACCAGCTACCAAACCAACTACTTGGATTGTACCCTTTCCATACCTGAGTAGGCACATGCACTAGTTTAACCATATGGCTAGTAAGCTCAGCTATTGCTTGCCCTTCGTCATCTATTTGAAGACAGCAATTGCTCAGGTTAAACTTCCCACATACACCTCCCTCTACTGCCAAAAGGTAATCCAAGGCTAATCTATTTTGGTACACTGCTGTCCTCATCCTGGTATTATGCTTCGCTAGAAGATTGAGTGCTTGTGAGGTCTCATTAGTAATAATCTCAACCACCGCCTGTAATCTTATAATACGGTTGAGCATATAAATTGGGGTTCTATAACCAAAGGTACCATCTTCTGCCCACGTGGCTGGCCCATAATAATCTATGATACGCTGGGGAGGCCATTCATTATCTTCCCAGGTGCCTATCTCTAAAGGTCCCCTTTTCTTCCTATGATTCACATCATACACTTTAACACCTAAAGTCTCACCTGTTTCAATCGGTAACAAGAAGAAGGATGGTTTGAGCATACCCAACACACATGCCCCTTCCCAGTCCTGTGGCAACTCCGAATAGGCTTTCTTACCACAGATCCAGTACAAATTTGCTGGGGCTCTCCAGGTAGATGTGATGGATAAATCAAACCACACATCCTTTAAACTGGCATATCTAGCAAACGGGTTAGATGGTTCTGAGACATTTGAAGCCGACCACCAAGTTGTATTTTTAGTATCATCATCATAAGCTTTTTGCCCTAGACAAGTTAATTCTCCTACAGAAGTATTATACATTATTCCTTTCCTTGCTATGCAAACATAACCTATGATGGAGGTCTTTAATCTTCACTCAGATTTACCTCTAACACTCAAATGATAATCGGCTTGTGTAGATATTAGTTGGTCAACTGCCTCAGAACCGGACATTACCTCCTTTGCTTCCCAAGGCCATTGGTCTCCCATGTTAGTACCTCCACACACATAGCAGTTGGTAACATTAAGACTACCGGCAATACTTTCAGCTAGGTCAATGAACAGGTTTTTAGCGTTATGGGGGATCTTATTATCTATACTCATCTCTTCATAAAAGGAATGGTATACTTGATGAGTCTGGGAGGATACCGTATCAGTCTCTATTCCTATAAACAATAATGTCCCAGGATCTAAACCCGTCCCGTATATCTGAAACCCAAATAAATTTCCATACTTATCTAGGAACTTGTCGGGGTTATTAATAAGTATATGGACTGGGTTGCATTCCATAGACTTACAATAAGGGCTAGTCGGCAACTTAGTCACTATCATGTCTTTATCTACTGTCTGTCCCCAAGTCGCCCACCCCACACAAGACCAATATGGACAAAAGTTATAGTCTTTATTGGGGCATCTAGGACTCACATATTTATTTTTACTACTGGGACAAATATATTTATCATTAGACCCATACGTCCTCTCCCATCTAAGATCCCCACATACATTCCACGGTTTTCTACCACTTGATATCGCCTTACATGCATCAAATAGCAGAACACCCGAAGAATGTACGGATTCTAACACCGTCTTATTAATTAGGGTCCCCTGAGGATCTCCATTCCTGAGAGTCAACCAAATTGTACGAGGTTGATACTCTGGACTGAAGCACTTAGGTTCTCCTACTCCTAAATGGCACACACTATAGTCTATATTTAGGTATCTACATCTTGATACCTCTCCTTTACATTCGTATTGTGAATGCCAAATTAGGGTTTGGGAAATATGGTTACCTGTTCTCGTAGTCTTAATGCATACCTCACAGCTAGGAGTGTCGGTACCTCTACCTTCCTGAATATAAAAACACATATAAATAAACACAATCAAAAGCACATCTTTCGCCGTCATCCTCAGTCTTCGTCCGTGCGATGGAACCTCAGCTTCCAGGATGTGAGGGCTGCAGGGAATGGAGTTCTGCTCGTCTTCACAGGTGTCCCTTCGAGACTTTCCTGGCTTATACACTATGTGTTGGTAAGCGGACAGGCTTTATTATGGCCTTCTCACTCACACCTGTAACAATAAAATTTGTAATCCACAATAATTCCTCGTTACTCCGACTGAGTAGTGCGTTTCAACCGGATCTTGCAGGGATTCTCTGGATCTGCTGTAATTTGCCAAGAATCGACTGCTGCTGGTTTAACCCTGGAGTGATGTATCCACGGAGTTACTTCGGCTACTTTTATCGCTGTAGGGGTAGACAAAAGAACAACATAAGGACCTCTCCACTTGGGCCCTAACGGTACATTATTCCACTCTTTAATCCACACTTGGTCTCCTGGATGATAACTATGAACAGGGGGATAAATATTCACAGGTAATCTATCTTGTACCCATTTCTGTACCTCCTCCATAGTCTTACCCAACTCTACAACCTGCTGCCGGGTAATTCCTTCTCCCAACTGACTCAAGTCCCCCCTTAAGTTACCAAGTACGGGAGGTGGTCGCCCATACATGATTTCAAAAGGAGAGAGGCCCATCCTTCTGGTAGGGGTACTGCGGATTCGCAATAAAGCTATGGGTAAGAGAACGTTCCACTTAAGTTGGGTTTCCTGACACATTTTAGCCAACTGGTTCTTTATAGTTCTATTCATTCTCTCTACCTTACCAGAACTCTGGGGTCTATATGCAGTATGAAGCCTCCACTTTATACCAAGCATATGAGTCAGTTGTTGTAGGCACTGATGAACAAAAGCTGGACCATTGTCCGATCCTATAGAACAGGGTAGTCCATATCGGGGTATTATTTCTCGTAGCAGGAATCTTACAACTTCTCCTGCTTTCTCTGTACGAGTAGGACATGCTTCTACCCAGCCTGAATAGGTGCACACAATTACCAACAGGTAACGATGTCCACCCGATTTAGGCATTACTGTAAAGTCTATTTGTAGATCGGACATGGGGAGTCCCCCCATAAACTGGACTCCTGGTGGCTTTACTGGTCCTTGTCTTGCATTATTCTTAGCACACGTTACACATCTGCGTACAATGGCCTGAGTCAAGTTGGACAATCTTGGTATGTAGAAATGTTTCCTGAGAGATTCTTCAGTACTGTCTCTCCCAGAATGTGTCCCGTTGTGATAATTTTGGACAATTTCTACCGCTAGTGATGCTGGTATGACTATTCTTCCATCTTCTAGCTGATACCACTTGTTCTCCAAATACTTTCCCGGTTCAGTCTTTAACCACTCCTCTTCTTGAGCTGTATAAACTGGAGTCCATTGGGACAGTGGAGTTGGTATAAGAGCAGCTATATGCCCCACATACTCCTGTCTTCCTGATTCAGCAGCACGCTTAGCTGCACTATCTGCCATCCGATTTCCCTTGGTTACATCACCATCTCCTCTCAGATGCGCTCGACAATGTATGATACCGACTTCTTTCGGCTCCCACACTGCTTCCAATAGTTGTAGGATTTCAGCTGCGTACTTGATTTCTTTGCCTTCTGAATTCAGTAGTCCTCTTTCTTTATACAAAGCTCCGTGGGCATGAGTGGTTAAAAACGCATACTTAGAGTCCGTATAGATATTTACTCTTAAACCTTCAGCCAATTGTAACGCTCGTGTTAGTGCTATTAATTCTGCCTTTTGTGCTGATGTTCCTTTCGCCAGTGGCCGAGCTTCTATCACCTTGTCTATTGTTGTCACTGCATATCCTGCATAGCGGATCCCTTCTTTCACATAACTACTGCCGTCGGTGTAATATTGAACATCGGGGTTCTGGATGGGAAAATCACGAAGATCTGGTCTACTTGAAAATACTTCATCCATTACTTCCAAACAATCATGTTGACTTTCAGTAGGTTGCGGCAAAAGGGTAGCTGGATTTAAGGTGTTTACAGTCTCTAAATGCACTCTTGGGTTTTCACACAACATTGCTTGATACTTGGTCATACGGCTGTTACTAAACCAATGATTTCCTTTGTAATCCAACAACGTCTGTACTGCATGTGGGACTCGTACATAAAGTTCTTGACCCAGAGTGAGTTTATCGGCTTCAGCTACTAGCAGGGCGGCTGCAGCTACGGCTCTTAGACAAGGTGGAAGTCCGCTGGCCACTGCATCCAGTTGCTTAGACATGTAGGCAACAGGTCTTTGCCATGATCCCAAGTACTGTGTCAATACTCCCACAGCCATTCTTCTTTGCTCGTGTACATATAAGTAGAATGGTCGTGTGTGATCAGGTAGACCTAATGCTGGGGCACTCATCAAAGCCTTCTTCACATCTTCAAATGCCGTTTGCTGTTCTTGGGTCCATAAGAAGGGGTCATGCTCTGTACCTTTGATGGCTGCGTACAGAGGTTTTGCCAGTATCGCATAGCTGGGAATCCATATCCTACAGAAGCCTGCTGCCCCCAAGAATTCTCGCACTTGTCTTCTATTCTTGGGTATTGGTATTTGGCAGACAGCTTCTTTTCTCTCTGGCCCCATAATCCTTTGACCTTCAGAGATATGGAATCCCAGATACTTGACAGTTGGCAAACACAACTGAGCCTTCTTCCTGGACACCTTGTATCCTGCCTTCCAGAGAATATGTAGTAGATCGTGCGTTGCTTGCTGACATTTTTCTTTTGTAACTGCTGCTATCAACAAGTCATCTACATATTGTAACAATACACATTCTCCTGGGATAGACTCGAAATCCAGTAGATCTTGACTTAGAGCTGAACCAAATAGGGTAGGTGAATTTTTAAACCCTTGGGGCAGTCTTGTCCAAGTCATTTGGCGTTTTGAGCCCGTTACAGCGTTCTCCCATTGGAAAGCGAAAATACATTGGCTTTCTGCGGCAATTCGGAGGCAAAAGAAGGCATCTTTGAGATCTAAGACTGTGAAGTAAGTAGCCCCGCCCGGAATTAAAGCAAGCAGGTTATATGGATTGGGTACAACTGGATGTATGCTAACAACCGCATCATTGACTGCTCTTAAGTCCTGTACAGGTCGATACTCATCTGTACCGGGCTTTTGAACAGGCAGCAATGGGGTGTTCCAGGGGGAAGTACAGAATTTTAGGATACCATACCGTATGAACTTATCCAGATAGGATTGGATGTTCTTCTTAGCCTTCTGCGGAATGTGATATTGTCTTAGGCTCACTGGATAAACCCCATGTTTCAGTTCAATTTTTATTGGTGGAATATTGCGGGCCAGTCCTGGTGGGTTGTTCTCTGCCCAAACTCCTGGTATGTTAAACAATGTCTCATCACTCCTAGGGTTTTGGCTAGTCAACACTGTATAAAGTCGCCACTCTTCTTCCTTTGGTACGGATAAAGTCATAATACCTGAAGGTCCATTAAACTTTAAGGATGTTGTTCCATTTGGTAGGAACGTAATCTGCGCTTGTAATTTTGATAGCATATCACGTCCCAGCAATTGGACTGGACATTCAGGCATATAAAGGAATTGGTGTTTTACTACGTGGCCTCCCAATGTACAGAGTCGACTTTTAAGAACCGGTTTTTCAGCACTTCTTCCAGTTGCTCCTATCACAGTAATAGTCCTTCCAGATGGAGGAGCAACTAGATTAGTCACCACTGAATGTTCAGCACCAGTGTCGATCATGAACGCACTCCTTTTCCCCCCTATTGATACATCGACCATAGGCTCCGCTCGACCAAGGGGGATGGAGCCCGGTCGGTATCAATAGTCCTCCATGACAGTGTCAGCCAATCCTACAAAGTCCCTACCTTCTCTATCGCGGGACCTTTGCGCTGCTGGAATATACCTGTCTTCCCTAACACTTCCTCTGTTCCCATTACTCCCTCTATAACCATTACTCCCTCCGGGGCCTCCTCTACCTCTCGCTCTACCTCTAAAGTTTCCGTAGCCTGCCCTGGGTTGGTCTCTCTCGTACTGCTCTCTTTGCGGACATTCGTTCCTCCAATGCCCTTCTTCCTTGCAATACGCGCATTGATCCCTACTCAAAGGCTCCCTACTCCATCTATTATTGCCTCTATCTGGGCCCCGTTTATCTACGCCTGCGATCGCTACCGCTAGCATATCAGCCTTTTTACGCATCTTGCGCTCTTCCTCTTTCTTACTTTCTGTATCCCTGTTCATATAGACCTTATTTGCTACCTCCATTAGTTGGGTGATGGACATACCTGCAAACCCTTCTAACTTTTGTAGCTTGCGCTTAATATCTCCGTATGCTTGGCTGACAAAGGCGGAGTTAACCATTCGGGAATTGTCTGCGTCTTCCGGATTAAAGGGGGTATACAAGCGGTATGCCTCCAATAATCGGTCATAAAAGACACTGGGCGCTTCATCGCTTTTCTGGATCACCTCAACTGTCTTCGACATGTTAATGGCTTTCTTTCCTCCGGCTTTCATGCCAGCAATTATAGCGTCTCTATAGGCTCTGAGTTGAACCATATCAGCACCATTTACGTTCCAATCGGGATCGGTGTTGGGATAGTGTGTCGCGGCCCATGCTGCTGGATTGGCTTGGTTCAAAGCACGGGCTCTATCCTCTAATGCTTTAATGGCTGCTTGATTTATTCTTGTCCTTTCCTCATTGTTAAATAAAGTCATTAGTAACTGCTGGCAATCAGCCCATGTCGGATTATGCGTCTGTACTATTGAGGTGAACAGATCAGTCATAGCTTGTGGTTTCTCAGTATACGAGGAATTATGGGTCTTCCAGTTTAAAAGATCGGTTGTGGTAAATGGGACATATACGAAGACTGGGTCAGCGTGTGCCATTTGACCTGCGGCATCGATATAAGCTGACCCGGGATTCAGACGAAGAGGCATCTGATAGTGCTTTAATTGTTGGGCACCAGTCAACTGTCGGGTTTGGATGGGGCTACGTAGAGAGGCGTCAGTCATGGGTTCCGGTCGGGGAGAGATAGGGTATGGGGATGTGGGAGGTCGGTTTTGGGAAAAGGTCGTAAATAAAACACTTCGAGCCGAGCTAGATGAAGCTTGACCGGAAGTCTGAAGTGGCGCCAAATCAGGATATTCGTTTCTAATGGGGGTGGATTCTGGTTCCGGAAGGGGAGATTTAGTACGAGGGGGGGTGGATCCTGTACTGGAGGAGGAAGCGGAAGTGGATGAGGGTAATGAGGGGAGGGGTGCAGGACTTCCTGCGTTTGCGTCACTTCTTCTTAACGGAAAGTAAGGGGGCGGCAAAGGGATCTCGGACTCAGGGGGCGTGTCCAAAATGGGCCTAACACCAGTCCTAGTGGACGAGCAAGTCCTAGCTACCATGAGGCGACACTGCTCCTCGTGGCATGTCTGGAGCCATTTTGGCGAGTCATTTACGGCCTGTCTCCAACAGTCAATATAAGGAAACTGGCCGTAAAGTTCAGGCCTACCCGATACAGCCACGTGTAAGCGCTGTACCAGAGTTGGATCCAAACTGCCACGTGGCGGCCATGCCGCAACCAAAGTAGGCCACTCCCTAGTACACAAAGTGACCAAACGTACAGGAGACATCTTTACCCCAAAATCACAAACTTTGAATCCCTTTTTAAAATTCTTAACCATACATCCTAAGGGATCCGGAATCGTTGACTGCGACGCACCCATACTTAACAATGGAACGTCGTCGACAACGAATACTATACACGCGTACTATTCAACAGTCACACCCGTTTCCTCTGGCAACAGCACCACGTGGTACGGTTACCAAGTGAAACGTACACAATAACAATAAACACTCAGGGAATTCCCGTACACACACAGCTGTTACACCAGTCACTATATAATCAATATTATGCCCTTTGGCGTAACTATACAGTCACCCACGCTATAATTCTCTATATACGAATTACCCGTCTATAACACACCCCAGTAACATCGTCTTTTACAAATAGCGGTTACAGTACGGTTAGCATAGGTCAAAGCACAAGTTAAGGTCACAATACAATTATTAGTGGTTATGGTGTTAAACATGCAATGGACGACAATGATTAGTACTTATTATATAATGTCAGTAAATATACAGGGTTATGGTACCGTGCACTATAATACAGCAACACACTATTAACACTCTCGCTAGACGGCTGAGCTCGCGCTATCTAACAAGATATACACTTTACTAAAACAATCGTTAACACATTTACAATTCCCAACTAAACTATTGGCCAGTACCTTGAATGGACTACCTAAAACTATATACACCCGTTTTGGTTAGCCACACTGCCCAATCACCACATATATAGCGAGCTAGAGAACCGAATTTACACAGGCGCCTCTTAGTCGCACTATCAAAAGTCTAGTGGGTTCCAAATTTACACGCCTTCCCACTTAGCCCAGATAGGATGAGAACTAGCGAACCGAATTTACACAGGCGCCGCTTAGTCTCCCGGTCCCTCCGACCTAGCGAACGTAATATACACCCTAGAACGCTAGTCTAGACAAGACACCGGTGTCCGGCTAGGGCTATTTACACCAGGACCCCGCCTGACTAACCAAATCAAACGGTCTGACTAAAGAGCGTTCGATCGAGCGGTGCGCCTTCGCTCCTTCCCTCCGACAGAGGGGGCAGATACACAGATTCAAAACCCCTTTGGGCCTACCGCACAATCGGTATACCCCTAGTGGGTCCTGCCGTCTAAAACAGCAGTTGTCTTACCTCCTCGTTCCTGAACCTGAGTTCACACTCATCGACGGGGACACCCCAGCACTTCTCACGTAGAGGCCGATGATCTCCTGGACAACAGACCAGTGGCGCCGAGACGAAGGGAGGTCCACGCAGAAGTTCAGGGGTGCAGCCGTAGAGAACGTGGGCAAAGATAGACCGTCTCACGCCTCTGCCTCTCAGCTACCGTTGAACGATGAGCTTCCCGGCCAATGCACCAAATGATACCGGAGAAACTGACGGAAGCCAAGCACAGAGAGATGGACACAGGTTTCTTCAGGAAGGAAGAGATTCTTTATTGGATCACCGATCGGGACTCAGAGGGACTAGCGTCACCAAAATACAGCAAAGTCTGAGTACTGAATACATAGAGTACATTCCTTATATAGCACTGTAGCTCCTCCCACAATTAACTACACCCACACATACCCTTAACCTATTTAATGAATAGAGTCTAAACTCATCCATCCGGTCTAACCACGTGGCTCATCTGATACAAAGGAGAGGGACGCGTAATTCCAGTTCTTACATTCCTGCACCTGGTCAGTACAGTGATAACAGTATCTTAGCTACGTGTAATTAACTAACTGATACTACAAACACATATACATACATATGCCTTGTGGCAATCTTAGCCTGCTAAACTTGTATTTTACTGGAATTACATCACAATGTTACTGTATATTTTGCAATCCTTATGTGTGCTATGGCAGTATAACACCTATTATGTTGCTCAGCTATGTCGTCTTAGTACAACAATACCCCCATGTGTACCTTTTTCAGGGATATGGGGATGTTGAAGGGGCGCACATTGGAGACTAGGCCATATCAGTTTTTTTCAAACTTTGACGCTGGGTCCATGTGCAATTTTAGAGCATCTTAGCAGACTGATAATTCAAACCACCCCACAAAGGCCTACCATTTTTTAAAGAAGATATTAATCACCGTATTAACCTGCATCAAACTCTGGGGCACTGCCTGTCTGCTGATAGAATTCCTAACTTCATAAGCATTTTTTACTTTTTACACAAGAACTTTAACTAAATAATGTTATACATTTTTTTTCTATTTTTTTTAAAATCTTTTCACCCCTAGCGTAACAATAAACTCCCCAACTTCCTATGAATTACCACGCACCCTAATTAACTAACTAAAATTAGAAAAATCAAAATAATCAGTCAGAGGTAAGAATTTTAGTAGCCTCCTTGGCCCTAAACGTTGTCAGCAACTTTAAAATGGAAGAACTAAATGATAACAAAAAAAATATATATATATTTATACAATGTGCAACTTATTCTCCCTGGGTGTGAAACACTTTAAAACAGTTGCCAATGCAAAGGCCGGGCTGAGAGGGGCAATCAGGGCAATAAAAGCTGGTTTCCGTCCTTACGCCCCTCTGATAGCACAACCTGCACCTTTTCTGGGGTGTCTTCTTTTGGGGGGTTGGTGGTATCCGGAAACAGAAGTGACCTGTCTCAACCCTTCTGCTGCTAGGCCCAGCTGATGGTTCCCCACTGAGGCACTCAGTGAGCAGCCCAGAAATAAGCTGAAACTGGAAATCCAGAAATGTGGATTTAAGGTCAGCATTTGCCTTTTTGTACAGAATAAAGGCATTGTGAGTCGCCATTTGCATAAGGTAAATGCCAAGCTTTTTGTACCATGCCCTAGTCTTCCTCAGTATTAAATAGGGTTGCAGCAGTTGGTCGGACAGGTCAACTCCCCCCATGTGCTTGTTATACTGCCTAATGCAGACTGGCACCCGTCTAATTTCTTGTCTGCCACGAACTGCGACTCTTCGAGTGTGCTCCGTATGCATAGATGTTAGCATGAACACCTCCTTCTTATCTTTGAATTTGAGAGCCAGCAGTTCGTCCTGGCAGAGAGCAGCCATTTCCCCCCCTCTTCAGCTTTTTTTGTGCCAGGGCTTTTGGGAAACCGACACGTGTCTTTCGGATAGTGCCGCAGGCCACAGTTTCAAAGCAATAAAGCATCCTAAGAAGAGGGATGCTATTATAGTAATTGTCTATAAATAAATAATACCCCTTATTTAGCAATGGGTTAATTAAATCCCATAAGATGTTTCCACTCGTCCCAATGAAATCCGGGCAACCTGGGGGATCCAAGTGGCTGTCTTTACCTTCGTACACACGGAAGGTGTAAACATACCCACTGGCACTTTCACAAAGTTTATACAACTTTATCCCATACCGGGATCTTTTGGCCGGGATATATTGTTTAAACCCCAGTCTGCCCTTGTATTTCATAAGAGACTCGTCTACACAAATATTTTTTTGTGGGGTGTACAATGAGCCAAACTGTCTGTTGAAGTGGGAAATAAGGGGGCAAAGCTTATAGAGATTATCGTATTGAGGATTATCTCTTGGGGGGCACTTCGAATTGTCGCTGAAGTGTAAAAAGCGAAGCATTGCTTCATATCTGGACCTGTTAATGGTCTGGGAGTAAATAGGGGTGCTGCATACAGGATTTTTGGACCAGTACATCCTGATGCTGGTTTTTTTAATAATTACCATTAGCATTGTTAGTGCCCCAAACATTTTTAATTCTGGCACACTGGTGGGGTACCAACTCCCTTGCCTGGCGATGAGACTCTGATCATTAAGTGTCAGGTACTGCACAGCATAAAGGTTGGTCTGGGTGACTATTTCCCCTAAAATATCATCCCCCAAGAATAGCTGCATGAAATCCAGTGCACTGTAGTTGGTGACGTCCAACTGAATTCCAGGACTGCCAGTAAACAGTGGGATTTCAGGCGTGAAATCATTTAGGGGTTCCCAGTCACCAGCGTCATGAGCCAGGTCAGGGGACACGGCGCTTACAACAGAGGGCCCTGCAGTATCTGGCACAGTCTCATCACCACTCTCAGAGGCAGTGTCTGTGGCATCAGAGTCGGCTGCTAGTATATCATAAGCCTCCTCAGCAGTGTACCTTCTAGACATTATGAAGGTGTAACTTTAACAAACTTTTTTTAAAACGTTTTTTTTTTGTAAACTTTTTTTTAAAACTTGTTTTCTTTTTTTTAAACTTTTTTTTATCTTTTTTTCTTTTTTTTATAGTTTTTTTTTAAACTTTTAAAAACTTTTCAGAACTTTTCAGAAAGTTTCTAAACTTTTCGTCTCTAACTAGCCTAACACTCAATTTCCCAAATTCCCACTAAAGTCCACCCACTCCAGCTAACTAAGGAATTAACGTTAAATTAATTCAATAACAAATTAAATAAAATTAACCCCTAAGGGTTAAAAAAAAAAATCTAAATTAACCCTTGAGGGTAGAAAAAAAAATTAGATCACAGTTAAATACTGTGATCAGTAAACTGATCACTGCAGGCAGTGATCAAAAGGGCAGGGAAAGGGTTAAAACTGTTTTAAAAGTTATAAAATTACTTTTAAAACACAGATACACTTTTAACTAAAATAGCACACAATGTTTTACCACCGATCCGTCTCTCTCCACTTCTCAAACCACACAGAGGTGGAGGGAGGAGGATCAGGAATCCCAGCAGCACTGTGATCGCTGTGACTGGCTGTCACAGCGATCACATGTGCTGGGACAGCTCTATTGGCGGATGCTGGTCTGCCTCTGAGATCAAGGCACCCAGCAACAGCGTTAACCCCACGATCGCCACGATCTGGCATTAACGTTAGTAAATTACGGAGATTTTCCGTCATCGGTCCTTAACGCAAGGACAAGCTTGACGGAAAATCTCCGTCATCGGTCGGGAAGGGGTTAAAATAGAATGAGGCAAAAATGTGAGTCTTTGTTCAACTAATTTGCATATGCCCATCCAGAATCCTTTGCGGTAGCAACATCACTGCAAATTTGTGATTTCTGTGGGAAAAGCAAGTCTTATGGCTTGACTGGTGTGCAGATTTTTGTTTAACATTGTATTAACTATCCACAGACGTCAGGTGGAAGGGGTTTTCAATCACAATTTTCTCCCCACCATAACCTTTTTGGTTTTTGTTTCCTATATACAGATGGATAGATATATAGATCCATATATGCATTTACAACTTCATTCTAAATGTATTTGATTTAAATATATATGTATATTAACATCAAAATGTAGTTAGAAAAAAATTAAACATGTATATAACTTTTTAATAATTATTTATTTTATTTTATTAATTTTTTAAATGTATTTATTAATTATTTTATATTTATATTAGCTATTAGACATTGCATTTTACACTTTTTTATATTTTTCTCTACTTTTATATATGGTCTTTACATCACTTATTTAGTGAATTGAAAGCCCCTTACTTGATGTATCTCATGCACTTTGGACTTTGACACAGTCCACAATACACTTTATTGTCATGCACTTTAGTAATCATGGACTTTATATGAGTATATACTCAACTCAGCACTTTAAATAATAGTGTACAACACACATATGGTTTCACTTTGTTTTTCTTAACATTTTATGCACTTTATTTCACTCATAAGATCTTATTCGATATCAGATAATAGGAATATAATATATTTGTCAAATATGTCTCACTATAATAATGTGTTTTGATACCTAATAGATAACTTTTTAGGATAATATATTATGTACATGATAATATACTTTATAATCATTATCTAATGGATATTGTATCAGTTTCTTTAGTTGTCATTCCCTCTCTGATCGACGAGGTCCGGTTGCCATGGAGATGTAAACAGACCCACGTCAGGAAGAGGGTGGACCAACCATAGTAGAGAGGAGGTACTCTCCCCTATGGCATCAGTACAGAGGTGCATAACCAATATCCGCGATGCTGCCCAGGTTTCCTTAGTAACGTGAAATAGCCGGAACATGGGGATTGGCATCTGCTGTAACTCCTGACGGAAAGGTATTTCCGTACAACAGCGCGCATGCGCAATGGCATTGGGTACACGTCGATCACCGAGAGGAATTAAGTACAGCTGATCTGGTGAGTGTTTATTGGATGTTTGTCCCATTTAAGCCTTTTGCAGTATATATTTTTTTGTGTGTCCTGATGAAAGCTCCGATCGGGAGCTAAAACGTTGACCTGGATTAACTGTCAATAAATAAAGAATCATCGGAAAGCTAGGAGTGCGGGTATTTTTTCATATTATATATATATATATATATATATATATATATATATATTTATGTCTATATAATTAACGTCATTCGGAGTGTATTTTAATATAAATATATATATATATATATGCTCGGAATTTAATACGTAATGGATAGTATCTGAAAAGGCAAAGTTGGTTGTGGTGTGCCGAAACCAACGTACGAGTGGGCCTGTATTTATTTATTTATTTATTTATTAAAATTCTTAAGAAACGCAGTCTTATTACCCATAGGGTCTCGATGCGCAAATAAAAGAGGGCCCACCAAGGAGAATGTAATGCTAACAGGGTGTAGGTGGGTGGGGACAATCAACTGGATCGGCAGAGGTGAGTAGTGGCTGGAAGTTTAAGTAGGGGACTTACTCCTCCCACAAATTCAGGCCTAATGGCTACTTGTGCTCGGAATTTAATACGTAATGGATAGTAACTGAAAAGGCAAAGTTGGTTGTGGTGTGCTGAAACCAACGTACGAGTGGGCCTGTAAATAAAAGAGGGCAAAAGAGAAGGTCGAGAAAATACACACTTTATTGCATTTTTACATAACCAAGTTCCTGAAAGCTTGACGAAGCTCTTTTTCTGATCGTGGTATATATGTATGGTATATGGAGGATTTACATCGACCCAGTCTCTTGATGATGTGGACTGGGGTGTTTGTACTAGAGGCTGATGAAGCGGCTCCTATGCGGAAGGAGTGCCCGGAGAATGAAGCCGGATTGTAACCCAGTTTGGATAGTAGTGTTCTGACGTGTGCTGTGAATTTAGCCGTGGTGAGCGGGTGCCCTTGTAGTGATAAAAGCGGAGAGTCTGGTAAGTGCGTGTGATGGGTTGACCGTAGGTGGTCTAGCGCCTTGACCGGACACCAGGCGTTATCGGTAGGAAAGAGAGGAATGATGGTGGGGTGTTGTGAGTGATTAGTTTTAGTTGATGGGAGCGTAAGTACGTAGTGATTTTAGGCTGTGCGTGATATCTCCTTGGCAAATAACGGTGAACTCTTTGGGTCTGAGAAAACCGTAGAAAGCAAGATAAATAGTAGATTTCATCACCAGGTTTGTGTTGGGATCGAACGGGGATTCGTCAAGGAGATTGCCAAGTGATCTAACGATAGGCCCATCTATAGGTAGTCTTGTGGTGGTGAGTGGAACCGAAACCTTTAATATACCTTTCAAGACCTTTTTAATAGGATATGATGACAAGAAGGGGGTGTTGTTAGGAAAATTGGTGAGGCTATGGTGCTGAACCCCGGTGAGGTAAAGTTTAATGGTGTTGTGAGAAAGTTTAAGATGTAAGTGGCAAAAAGAGGCAAATGCCACCATGGTTTGGGAAGAAAAGTCGCCTTGTAAAACGAATTCTGCAGTGAATTTATTAAAAATGGTAAGTGCCATATTGTAGGAGTTAGCTGTGTTAGGTGATAGTGCTTGGTGAGTGAGTCCTAGTGAGTCCTAGCGTGGTGCATTAGTGTGCTCAATCCAGGATTAGTTCGTGAAAACGTGGTGTCCTGAATGGCTGGTGGTGAGCCGTAGGCAGTGCCTGGAAGAATACCTGGAATTGAGAGCGAGAAAGAGCGTGAGCGGCCGTGTTGTGGGTACCTGGGATGTGAAAACAAACTAAGTGAAACTGGAGGTTGCTGCCAGCCAGGTCAGCTTGCGAATCAGCTGCATGATGGTAAGGGACGATGAGCGCCCCTTGTTTATGATTTTGCAAGCCGCCGAGTTGTCAGAATAGCATTTTACTGCCTTGCCGGACCAGAGATGACCCCAGGTGTGTGCGGCCACCACAACGGGATCAATTTTGCATAGGGCTGAGGTCTCCCTGAATCCTGGCAAGGCATCCGTCTCAGCGGGCCAGTGACCCCTGAACCAGTGGTTCCAGAAGATGGCAGCGAAACCAGTGTTGGCTGCAGCGTCTGTGTGAATGATGGGTGAAGAAATGGAGAGAGGGGGGATAAACATGGAGATACCGTTCCAATCTGCCAAAAACTTCCCCCACATAGCTAAGTCAGCCTTGGTGTGGGGGTCCAATGAAACTGGGCAGGAGTCCGGTACCCCGTGGAGCAGGCAGAGAAGCCTAGAAATAAAAGCCCTTGCCTGCAGAATGATGCGCATGGCGAAGTTAAGGGATCCCAGAAGGGACTGAAGTTCCCTTCTGGTGCATACATCATTCCGCAGGAACATGTTTATCTCCCCTCTCAAGCGGATCAGTTTGTCATGGGGAAGGCTAGCTCGGAGGGTAACAGAGTCCAGCTCTATCCCCAAAAAGGTTAATTTAGTTGTGGGGCCGATAGTTTTTGATGGGGATAATGGTACACCAAGTGTGGAAAAAAGTGCTGAAGTACTGCTGATAGCGGTGGGTGTTTGTGCCCCTGGCTCTATCAGTAAGAAGTCGTCTAAGTAGTGGATGACAGAGTGACACTTGAGGACGTTCAGAAGCAGCCAGCATAGAGTCTCAGCGAAGATATCGAACAGTTTGGGGCTTCTTCGAGAACCGAAAGTGAGTTGTGCCAGAGTGAGGGGTGCATGGGTAGTAATTTGAAAGCCTTTGTGATGTCCGTTTTGCTGAGCCAGGGGTGACTACCAGTTGAGATAATGGATTGTATGGCGTCGTCAATTGTTAAATACTGAAGTGAGAATTCATCTGCGGGTATGAGTGCGTTAATGCTGGGAACAAAAGAGGAGTGTGGTGCCGATAAATCAATAATTAGACGTTTTTTATTAGAATACTTGTGTACTGCGACACCAATGGGGTTAGTGCGCCAGGAGGAAAACGGTGAGGAGGAGAAGGGGCCGATCATGAAACCGTTGGAAACTTCGGAGAAAAGGAGAGTGTCTGTGGAAACTGGATCTTGGCATGCTGACAAGAGGTTGGGACATTCCAGTGTGCCTGAGGGGATGGCTACAATACCCGTGAAAAAACCCTGTGTGAACCCAGTGGTCAGATTCCACCAGATGTCTGCTAGGGTGTGTTCTTAGGTAAAAAAACAGGTTGTCGACATTGATGTCGGTTAGTCATTTGTTAGGAGACAACCTGGCCGGGCACATGGTCTTGGTATGTGCCCTAAAGCATATGGAGCAGATGTGCAACAATCTACAGGCGCTGAAACTGCAGGAGCCTGCGTTGAAATTATTGCACACATGAGTTTTACCTAGAAAGGAGATGGGCCTACCCAGCTCATCACGTTGACCACCCGCTGATTTGCTGTGAGGGGTGAAAGTGGGATGAGGGGTGGGAGTGGAGGTGGTAGGATCGGCTTCGGAAGGACATAAGTCCGTCGTATGGGATGTATAGTTACATACGGCGCGAGACGGGGGCCTGAGACCAGCGAAGTGGCAACAGAATAGTTCTGTGTCCATCTGACACCAGTTAATTCTGACATTAATCTGTTTCAGATGGGTCGCCGCCTTCGCTGATACCGGCTTATGATAGTCGTAAAAAGAGGAGCCCCCGTACTTGATGCCCAAATCCACCACCTTGAGGTAGAGGTCTAGCTCCTCTCTTCTGTGGGGATACACCGTGCAGATGACGTCACGGTATATCCCGAAGGCAATTACGAACTGAGGAATGGATAGTTTTTTGTTAAGCCTAGGGTCTCTAGTCTTGAGCACCACTGAGATGTCCCCGTAATTGTATGCCCCGTTTTCCAGTATGTCTTGGGATGCTATAAGCAGAGACACCAGACACACTTCCTTCCCGTCTAGGATTTCTTTCCTGATGGAGTCTGGGACGGAGTGGGCTGGTGACTCGAAAGGAGATATAGCTGTGGCTGGTGCTGGAGAGGGGAGAATACGGGGGCATGGTGGTACAGCAGGGACTGCCGGGGTGGTGGCTGGGAGGCCTGGGGTCTTACCTGGGGAGGCGATGGCGCTCTCCACCTTAGAAAGCCTACTGTTCAAAGTTTGTAGGTTGGCCAAAATTGCTGCTAGGGTATCCTGGGTGGCCGTGCCAGCGCTTGGTGGCTGTCCTTGAGAGCTAGTGCTTGGCCTAGGCTCAGGGGCTTGGTTGGTCAGCAGTCTGTAGAGTTCCGCCTTTCTAGCCGTAGCTGGAAAGGGGATTCCCCTGAGCCTAAGTTCGGCCGTAATTTTAGGAATAGTCCATGCTCTCAAGGACGTGGGAGTTGAGGGGGTGAGAGATTTGCATGGTGACTCTGGTCTGATGGGAGTAAACGGGATCTCTTCGGGCAACTCATCGATGTGGGCTGGTTCTTGAGACATTCTAAAATGAATTAGTGAATGAGATATTAGAAGGGGAGTAGGAGAACAGGGAGGGATATGAGGGGGTTCTTTTAGATGAACTGGACTGTAATGCTAGTGCCGAAGCAAAAAACATAACTGTGAATTTGGTGATAGGTGAGGCCCTGCTAATGCCGAGTGGCGGTGAGAGGCTCTAACTATGATTTGGCTTAGGGAAATTCGTGGCCACAGACGTGGTGGCGGGGTGTTGGCCTCTCGGTGACTGTAAAGAGAATTAAAACATGTGGCCGTGACAGGTGAGGCCCTGACTACAGACCTGTAGAAGGGCGAGCAAGGCGTATAACTATGATTTGGGCGTGGGGCCGTACTTCCGTGTTGAGGTGGGAGATGGCCTCACGGGACCAGATTTTTTACTTGGGTGAGCTAGGGCCGGAGCCTAGACCCTGTAAGCCAGTTCACTTGTATACTTATGGGTTGAATGGCAATTCTGGTGTAATTTGTGGATACTAACCTTGAAGGGGTTATAACCGGGAACTGGAACCTTCGATTGTTTTTTACGTAGAGTGTCTTGGCTGCTGCTGTTCTCGTAGAAGAAGCCTAAGGGTTAAGACAGATGTTGATGTATTTGAGCGTAACGTAGTGGCGTATGATTTGTAGTAAGGGTTGGCTGTTAGGAGTGCAACATGAGATCCTGAAGTGAGGGATCTGGATGGTTAGTCTAAGACTGGGACAAGTTTACGTTATAGGGAGAGGCTGATTGAGGCATTGTGGTAGCGAATGCCGTAAACGAGTAAGGACGTAAGTACCTGGTAGTGTGGCTGAGTACCAGGTTAGGTAGGTTGGGTAGTTTCTTGCCTGATGGCAGTATAACCGTAGGCCTAAGTAGAAAAAATGTAAAGATTTTAACACATCAAGGGCGTAGGACCGTAAGCTAATTGTAATGAATCGAGACCGCGTTAGGTCTTGTATGAAAGGTCCCGTAATGAGTAGAGAACTATACCTTGATTTGTTGTACAGGTACTTGGATGAGCGTAACCGTTTTTTTGACGTAGAAACCGGAGAAGGCCTAGAATAAATCTGGAGCTATGGATTAAACCCATTGAATATTTTATAATTAGCAAAGGCTGTGACAGTATGTTTTAAAACCAATTTATACTGTGACAAGTTTAGAGTGCATGTTGTTTTGAGGCATAGACATGGTTGAAACCAAAGTGAGTAAATACTATACCTGGGTTTGTAAATACAAGAACTTGAATTTGCTAACTTTATGCAGAAATACAAGAAAACGAGGCAATCTGTGGAGCCAAAGAAATGTAACTGTAACGGACCGTTTCAGCAGAAAAGGGTAAAAATCCGTTTAGGCGATAATCCCCTTTTCACAAAAAGGCACAGCTACTGTAAAAGCACCAAAACTCACGAATTTGGATATAGGTGAATACATCAAACTCCCGAACTGCATACCAGGGAATAAGATAGCACTCCAAACTGGAACCTCACGAATAGCTGCTAGCAGACGAACAGGAAAAGCAGACATGAGCTTACACTCCTAGCAATCAATCTTCCAACAGCATACAGTGAATCCCCCCAAGAACGAGACAAGGCTCCGTGTTGAGGGTCAAGCAGTGGTCTGTTTATTCAGGGCTACCTGCCCCTGTATTTATGCAGGTCTCCCACCTGGTGGACACTCCCCTAGGGGACCAGATGGAAGACTGAAACAGCAGACAGACATGTATCATTTTCGTACACACAGCCACAATACTTTCCCACAATGCATCCTGGTTTCCTCCTCTCTGTCCTAGAGATAATTAATGAAGTAATTCAATTATTTCCCAGGACAAAGGCCAGACTCCATTATGCACGTGGTGATACAGAAACAGACTATCACTTTAAAATACATACAGACATATTTTATACACAAAACATAGACATGTAACATATCCCCAGATAGCTCAGGTCTGGGTGCACATTATTAGGTGAATGGCACCCAGACCACCCGAATACAGTTTAAGTGCCATGGAGCTAAAGTCTTTAATTATACGAACAGGCTCCATGGCATTGCTATCTGGGTTAGAACATTCACATAAAACATAAAATACCGAATTTCCCTGCATTCACCAAATCCATACGAATGAGAACCAGGGGCTGGAGGTTCAGCGGTGCCTGCACGTAAAAGTGTCCGATTTTGGTGCATGAAAGCCGGGCAGAAAAGCGTTGGCTGCCCGGCGAGCTCCAGAACACCGCCACCTAGCGGCCGCAAAGTGTAACAGCAGGCACAAAGTTAACAAGCAATTAAGCTGCGGTTAACCGCAGCTTCAGGGAGGTAAATTGGCAGCACACTCCAGCTTCTTGGTGGCCAATTAACAACGCCGGCCGGCTTCCCACGGCTCTGGGGAGGTTGGTGAACGGCTGTTTGTTCGGTATATGAAATCTACCGAACTGCTGTGCAGAAAGGGAGAAATAAATCCTTCTGCACAGTAAAATTAACCCATTAGCTGCCGGTCCATAGTCCAGAGGCAGCAGGCGGGCAACCAGGCTCCTCCAATACAATGTGGCGAAATTGGTTTCGTCACATCTCTCCCCCTTTCCAAAAAGACTAACAGGGTACCTGACCTCCTGCCGGTCAGTGCCCTGGTTAGTCGAGCAAACCCACCCACAAAGCAGAAAAAACAGTACAGCCCACCCACAATAAATGGTTACTACACCTGGGTAGAGGAGAAGTTTGTCCATGTCCAGGTGCCTCACCACGGCTGTGTAGGGGACTGGTAGGCCGCCTTGGTGGGTTGCTGAGTGGGCAGAGACCAGCGGTACTCTGTCCTGGTGCCAGCACTACCACCGTAGTAGTCTGGTTGGAGCCTGGTTGCTGGAGACGACTGTCTCCCCCTTAGTTGCATAGCTCTGCTGCGGAATGGGGAGACCGGTTGTCTCCCCCTTGGATACACAGTTCTGTCGTGGGGGGGTAGGACCGACCATCCCTACCCCCTGTGTGGTAAGTGCAGAGACCACGGTCCCATCTGCACCGGTGGGGGGCTTACAGTCTCCCCCTGGTACATTAAACTGCCGCTGGGGAGAGGGAGTAACAAGCTCCTCTCCCGATAGAACACACTGCCCATTGATGATCCGCCGCTGGGGAGAGGTGGTAACAATCTCCTCTCCCATACATACTTCTAGTCTTTGCGGAGGGAGACCGACTGCCTCTCCTCCCAATACAGAGTCCTGCTGCTGGGGAAAGGAGACGGGGCTCTCTACTCCCTGCTGGATACTCTGCCGCTGGGGACTGGAGACTGGGCTCCCAATTCCCGGCCCATCACACTGCCGCTGGGGAATGGAGACTGGGCTCTCAATTCCCGAAAAATCACACTGCCGCTGGGGAGGGAGGACACTGCTCTCCTCTCCCTGTACTTCACACTGCCTTCCTGGCATATCACTCTGCTGCTGGGGGGCAGGAACAACTACCTCTGCCCCCTGTAACTCAGCCTGCCGCTGGGGAGGGAGGACGCTGTTCTCCTCTCCCTGCACTTCACACTGCCTTCCTGGCATATCACTCTGCTGCTGGGGGGCAGGAACAACTACCTCTGCCCCCTGTAACTCAGCCTGCCGCTGGGGAGGGAGGACACTGCTCTCCTCTCCCTGCACTTCACACTGCCTTCCTGGCATATCACTTTGCTGCTGGGGGGCAGGAACAACTACCTCTGCCCCCTGTAACTCAGCCTGCCGCTGGGGAGGGAGGACGCTGTTCTCCTCTCCCTGCACTTCACACTGCCTTCCTGGCATATCACTCTGCTGCTGGGGGGCAGGAACAACTACCTCTGCCCCCTGTAACTCAGCCTGCCGCTGGCAAGGGAGGACACTGCTCTCCTCTCCCTGCACTTTACACTGCCGCTGGGGAATGGAGACTGGGCTCCCAATTCCCTGCAGGACCGGTGGAGAGACCTCGGTCCCATCTCCACTGGCCACCTGGGGTTCTTCCCAGTAAAACTGCACCATCTCGTCCCCTCTGAATGGGTCTGGCTCTGGGTCTGTCCTGCTGTTCTCCTGCTGAGCTTTCTCATAATATTGGAACAGCTGTTAGTAGCTCTGTTCTAGCTTCATCTCCCGGGTCACCAGGTGGACCAGGTCTTGCTCAATTTCGTGAGTGTCATCCCAGTCATACCTGCTCTCCCTCCACCCCAAGAGATCACTGAACCGGTCTTGTGTAGGGCTCCCAAATTCAAGCTCTGAAAACAACTGCCATAACAAGCCAGGACCATCAAACTCCTCTCCCTCTGGCTTGTCATGCTCGGCTGTCCAGGGCAGGTACTGTGCAACATACCACCAAAGTGCCTGGTAGGCATCCTCCAGCCCCATCTCTTGCCATACCCGGAGCTCCAATTCTTTTACCCATTCCTCCCTGGGCTGCTCTCCCAGGAAGGGCATCCGCAGGGCTAGTCGCTTCTGCAAACGCTGATCTTCCTTGGGAAGTCTCTCACCCTGTTGGTATTCCACAATGCCCAGTGCCTGGTACCAGATGCCTTTACGGACTGCATCTCGGTCCTCCATGGCACCCTCATCGAACTCTACTGCTGGTTCCATGCTGGTGCTGTCAGGGTCGCTGTACTCAGACATGCGTTGCCCTCAAATTGTAAAATCCAGAGCAATGGTGTCTCCTGTAGCTGTCCTTCTGGCTGTAGGAACGATCCCGCCGCTTGCCACCAATTGTAACGGACCGTTTCAGCAGAAAAGGGTAAAAATCCGTTTAGGCGATAATCCCCTTTTCACAAAAAGGCACAGCTACTGTAAAAGCACCAAAACTCACGAATTTGGATATAGGTGAATACATCAAACTCCCGAACTGCATACCAGGGAATAAGATAGCACTCCAAACTGGAACCTCACGAATAGCTGCTAGCAGACGAACAGGAAAAGCAGACATCAGCTTACACTCCTAGCAATCAATCTTCCAACAGCATACAGTGAATCCCCCCAAGAACGAGACAAGGCTCCGTGTTGAGGGTCAAGCAGTGGTCTGTTTATTCAGGGCTACCTGCCCCTGTATTTATGCAGGTCTCCCACCTGGTGGACACTCCCCTAGGGGACCAGATGGAAGACTGAAACAGCAGACAGACATGTATCATTTTCGTACACACAGCCACAATACTTTCCCACAATGCATCCTGGTTTCTTCCTCTCTGTCCTGGAGATAATTAATGAAGTAATTCAATTATCTTCCAGGACAAAGGCCAGACTCCATTATGCACGTGGTGATACAGAAACAGACTATCACTTTAAAATACATACAGACATATTTTATACACAAAACATAGACATGTAACATATCCCCAGATAGCTCAGGTCTGGGTGCACATTATTAGGTGAATGGCACCCAGACCACCCGAATACAGTTTAAGTGCCATGGAGCTAAAGTCTTTAATTATACGAACAGGCTCCATGGCATTGCTATCTGGGTTAGAACATTCACATAAAACATAAAATACCGAATTTCCCTGCATTCACCAAATCCATACGAATGAGAACATGGGGCTGGAGGTTCAGCGGTGCCTGCACGTAAAAGTGTCCGATTTTGGTGCATGAAAGCCGGGCAGAAAAGCGCTGGCTGCCCGGGGAGCTCCAGAACACCGCCACCTAGCGGCCGCAAAGTGTAACAGCAGGCACAAAGTTAACAAGCAATTAAGCTGCGGTTAACCGCAGCTTCAGGGAGGTAAATTGGCAGCACACTCCAGCTTCTGGGTGGCCAATTAACAACGCCGGCCGGCTTCCCACGGCTCTGGGGAGGTTGGTGAACGGCTGTTTGTTCGGTATATGAAATCTACCGAACTGCTGTGCAGAAAGGGAGAAATAAATCCTTCTGCACAGTAAAATTAACCCTTTAGCTGCCGGTCCATAGTCCAGAGGCAGCAGGCGGGCAACCAGGCTCCTCCAATACAATGTGGCGAGATTGGTTTCGTCACAGTAACAGAGGCTAAAATTAATGACTGCGTAACCTAAGGAGAAAACGTAGTAAATTAAAATGAAAATGTAGGGTTTTACCAGTATTACCCTAGAAGATCTTGTTATTAATTAATTTATGTTTGTAGTGTTTGTACAGGGTTGGCGTGGAGTTGAAGAATTCTGCCAATTTAATTGGGTGTCAGGAGGAATTTATTTAATTGATTAATGAACTTTAAACATAGTTTAATAAGCACATAGGCGTAGGAATAAATAACTGATTACTAAGGTAAAGTGACTGAGGTTTTAATATTTTAAACATAGTTCAACCGGAAAACACAGGTTTGGTGGTAAATGGTTGTAGTACTAAACGGATTTAATAACTCATACTGACAGGTTTAATACAAACAGTTACATAACCGAACGGAAAGTACCGTATATCAAAATATGTGTTTTATATGGATTCGTGTGCACAAAATACTTGTTTTAGTTTGAACAGGGTAGTTTTAGCCGTAGGGACCTGCTTAGGCAAAGTATAATGTGCGTTTGTTTAATTCCGCACGAATAGCAATAGCATGAATTAGGTAAGTATGCGAGGGATGAACGGGATATTACACGAATCGCTTAAAATGTCGGAACGGGTAAGTATATATGTACATGGTTCGTGCGTATGACCGAACGGTAAATCAATAATAGTAACGATGAGCACCAGAGTTTTGCCCGTATGTAGGTTGGCATTTTTGACCGTACGAAGGCCCCATGAAACGTAAGTATAGCGGGCGTTCGTCTAATTTAGTCGCGCGAACGCGGAAATGCACGAACAGGTAAGTATATGTGAACGGGGAATGTTAGAGAAAAAAGGGAGCCTACCCCTACGTTTTTAGGCCCGAACGGAGGAAAATAGCCAAACGCTATGGCCTACCCAGGGAAAGAAAGATAGAAAGAAATAAATGTTAAAATGTGGTGTGGTGGGAGGGTCATTCAACGCTGACCTCGAACGGTAAGGAGCAAGGGTAAGGGGAGTGCCTTAAGTAGGCTAGGGGTAGCAAACCAGCACCTCCCACAAATCCAGGCAAAATTGCCTTAATACTTGTGTTAGGTGCTTATGATAGTACAGCGTGAAATACCATAAATAAGTGTATGTATGTGTGTGTGTGTGTATATATATATATATATATATATATATATATATAAATATAAAACACACACACATCTATTTTATTACAATTTTTTTATTTTTGCATTCTTGTTACTCTTCAAATAGTACATACCTCTAAATTATCCTTTCTGCTTAAAAACATTTACTTGGCACCAGTTAACACAGTATGTATCAACTCATAGCAGCAACAAGTAATGAACTAAACTAAGTGAATCAACATACATTCTTCCAAGAACACCTGGTTCCACACATGTCCCTTTGTGCTTTTTTCCCGTCTGTTTATGGTGTGTTTCATGCACAAATCAAAAACAGATCTGCAGTGCTAACGAGTGAATCAGCCATATCCTCCCTAGCCATTCAAACGCCACTGCATTCGGTTGCTGGCTCTGTTTTAAAGCACTGATCACACAGCACGTTGCAATAAGCAAATAATAGATGAGTGGATGAGCACTGATTTAAATTATCCCTAGGGCAAGAAGGGCACAATATCTCATAACTAACATTTCATTAACATACAAGATTCTTTCTATTTCCATAGTTAACTCTGCATGCATTTATTTAAATCTATTACGCAAAGTCTGCACAGTCCAAGTAGTCTAGTCCTAGACAGGCATTCAAACAGTTAAATTCGTAAAGCCACCAAAAATGGAGATAAGGCACAATAATTGTATACAGCAGTTGCATACAAATTTGCAATGACTCCTCTCATCAACAAGTAATTAGCAAGATAAGATAAATAATGAGTACTAAAGGTAGCAATAAAATGTTTGTTTAGAGGAAGATCAAATCCCATGCCAATGCAGACAGTGAGAACATGAGCCGGGAGATATGCACAGACTAAGCCAAGAAAATATCAATCGATCATTGCCAGAATTAACACCAAGTGAAGCAAAGCGAAATTAAGTGCTTTGTGAAGCTTGTAGGCAATTTACTTTCTAAATAACTCCGTACTTATTTAGACATTAAATGACAAATTTGCCACAAGCATGGCTTGTGCTCCTAACTGACAATATTGAAGGAGAGTGCAGACTCTAGAGGTATGAAACGGTCATGTTAGCTCTGGCTTCTTGTTCTCCTGTACCACATATGGAGATTTTGTGTCACTCAAGCGTTAAGTCTGATGCAGAATGTACCCTCAGCATGGGCTGGCTGGATCCCAATCTGTGTCTCCATATTAAGGTGCGTAAAGCAATTGCCTGTGTCACCATAAGGTAGCACCAGCCATGCACCCATGATTGCGGTTAGGAATGAGCCGTATCCCTAAGTGCTGAAGTTGAGAATAAAGCCAGTGAAGAAATCTTCTTCAACAGAGACATATAGGCACAGAGACATTTAGGATCTCTGATTTCAACGTTTAGAATGTCTCCTTAGTATTACAATTATGAAATTATGGCTTGAAGTATTCTCTCTGACTTAGTAACTACAAACAACAAGTCATTTACATATCTGATAAGTTATTGATGAAGTCCTTAATGTCCTCATTCCTCCTGATGCAGTTAAAATGTAAGCACAAATAATTGCAGTGGGCAGCCCTGCCTTGCCCCAACTCCAAACTGGAAATGTTTTGCTTCTCAGTCCCCTGTGTGGTATTTGGAAGGGAGAAATTCAGGAGTGAAAAAGTACACCTAAACCCATTGCCTACCACATTCCCATTAGGAGTACCTCCCTATTCTACCCAGTGAAATGCTTTCTCTGAGTCTATCAAAAAGAGCAGAAATGGGCTCCAACATGTGTCTGGCCCATAGAATAACTCTGTTATCCCTGGCCTTTGGACCAGGTAATTCCTAACTGATATGGGTGGAGCAATTTGCTTTAATTGAACATGTTCCCTCACTAAGCATTTCTTTAAAAAAAACTTTCCCAAATCTCAGAAAGCCATAGCCAACGTATTAGGAGTATCATCTCTCTGAATTATGTGGCCAGTGTCGTTATTATCTGGATGAACACTAAATACATAAAGACTGACTAATTAAGACACCACAAACACTGTCTAGACTGGTAGGTAGAGGAGGACAGCATTACGCTAACTGGATTATGGTTGAATTTCTGATTTGTGTGCTTGTCCAAGATGGTAAGCATGGAGAAACAAATGATTGAGATGGGAATATGTTCTGCACACCACAGAGAAGTAGGCATTCCTCTCTTGGGGGGTGAAATGCTCACCAGAACTTCACCAATTGGTCTTTCTGCAGAAAGTAAATAGTCATGCGTGTGTGTTTGACTGAAGAGAGTCAACCTATAGTGTAAAGCACATTAAGTTCCCAGTCGATCACTAGATTTCCCCTACACATTTAGATTTAAACTTAGATATAGATTACTGGGAACGTGGGGCACATACATTTGTATAGACAAAAGTATACAAAGTCTCCCTATGTGTCTCTTCGTGAAGATGTACCTCCATCTAGAATCCCATTTGTAATTTTGCTGTAAAGATGTGTAGAAAACAAAATTTATATCCCTCTCTTTTTAGAATCATGGCAATTAGTAAAAATACCTATTGTATAAAATCTAGCTCTCTTGTCCAATAAAAAGAAAAAAACCCTAATCCCACTACCCATGTAATCCAGAATGCTTCCCATTAAATGTCATCTTAAGTATATTACAGAAAAGCTACAGACTATTTGACATCACACTACAGTTAGCTAACAAAAAAAAAAAAAAAAACATCAGAATTTGAATACTTGTATTTATTATTATTGTGCCAAAATTGTAATCATATTGAATCATATCAGGGTTCCAGACGAGCAGGCCACTGTAAGAGCAATAAAACGTGATACGAATGTGTGTTCCAACCATTTTTTTTTTTTTTTAAAGGATGATTCTAAAATGTAATAATTATTTTTATGCTAATGCTTGCAGCACTACAAAACAAAGGTTAAGCTAAGCCATTCAGTCAACATGTATATATATATATAAATATATATATAATTGCAAAAATGAAGTGGGTGCACTCGAGGGATTTTCGTGAATAAACTAGTATTTTTTATTGCATATTAGCAAAAAATTAACACACTGTCTAGATCGACATTTCGACCCCAAAACGGGTCTTTCTCAAGATCAATAAGTGATAAGACCTTATTCATTTAATTCTTATATATTATTTTTTTCATTTTTTTCATTAATGAATGGTACCCAATTTGTCATAATATTTTAGTAACAATATTTCTTCAGAGAATATTTCACTGGAAGAAGTGTGCAACATGAGCCCATGATTATAGTCTTTTATTCAATCTTAAAATAAAGCCAACATACATTCTTGAGTAACTGTTTCCTTGGTAGGCACACTTACTTAACTTGATGGGCACATCTCTGAGACAGTTGTTACACATAAAGTTTTTCATGATCTGGCTGGTTCCTTCGATTGATATTTCCTGATCTCGATCACGGGAAGTAATGTTGGCAACATTGTATTCTCTGTACATCTATATTGAATAGCTTTTTATTTGCCATTTTTGGAGCCCTATATTGTCACTCTCTAATTCATATGCCCTTGCCTATGTGTAACTTCTGTACTTTACATTTATTTTACTTTTTCAATCAGAGATTTTGAACCATTATTGACACCACATAGTTCCAATGCCAGTTTTGCTCTTTATCTATATGTATACACGTTTCAGGAACCTGTCCTTTGCATTTACATCACATCTTTATTATATATATTGTACATTATATAGTATTTCTTTATTCCTTCGTCTAGCAGACGGTTGATGTATTAGCAGGATTACTGTTTTTCTGCATCAGGTGACTCATATATATTTTGTTTAATTTTGATTGAAACTGCCTCTGCATGATGGGAAAGTAGTTCATGTTTTTCTGTGTTTTTCACTTACTTCACTTTATCTCGTCACCGTGTGTTCACTGCCAGGGCCGTCTATAATATGAATAGGACCCTGGGCAAAGCATTTTCTTGGGCCCCCTAGGCCCTGCCCCTCCCCCCCCCAATTACACCCAAACCCCAATCACACTGACAGACCTTCTGACACATACACACACAGACACAGATACATACTGACACACATACACTGACACAAATATATACTTATATACATTCAGACATACTGACACACACATACATACATACAAACACACACAGACACATACACTGACAGATATACTGAAACACACAGACACCTTCACTGACAGATGTATTAACACACACAGACATTCTGACACACACACAGACATTCTGACACACACACAGACATACTGACACACACAGGCATACTAACATACACACCGACAGACATGCTGAAACACACACGCACACAGACATACTGACATACACACACACGCACACAGACATACTGACATACACACACACGCACACAGACATACTGACATACACACACACGCACACAGACATACTGACATACACACACACGCACACAGACATACTGACATACACACACACACACACACACAGACATACTGACATACACACACACACATACTGACATACACAAACATACTGACATACACACACACAAACATACTGACATACACACACGGACATACTGACATACTGACATACACACACACGGATATACTGACATACACACACACACACACATAGACCTACTGACACACACACACATAGACATACTGACACACACACACATAGACATACTGACACACACACTGACACACACACACAGACATACTGACATACACACACAGACATACTGACATACACACACACACATACTGACACACAGACACTGACACACACACAGACACTGACACACACACACACACACACATTTAGCCACCCTCCAGGTTCTTACCTTTTCCTGGAGGGTGGTTTCCCTGGGGTCCAGTGGCAGGCTGAGGCAGATGGGAGTTCTCCTCTGGACCTCCCCTCCTCCTGCCTTTCTCCTCCCGCGCGGCTATTATCTCCGGTGGGTGGAAGTGACGCGCGGCACTCACTTCCTCCCAGCCGGTACAGGAAGGGGCCCGGTCGCGCTGTTTAAGCGTCACAGCGCCCGACCGGCCCCTGCTCACACATGCTTACCGGGTGGCCCTTAGTGCATGGGCCACCCGGGGGGCCTCCTTAGTTGGCGGGCTGGTGCGGCTCTGTGCAGCCGCACCGCAGGGTACATGGGGGCTGCTCAAATCGCGGGGCCCACGGGGCAGCTGCTCTGGGGCCCCCCAGGAGCAACTGGGCCCGGGGCAGCTGCCCCGTTTGCCCCGCGCTAAAGACGGCCCTGTTCACTGCATCGTTCACGCTTTTTTACTCCCATCTATTGAGACGGCATATGTCACTATCTTAGTCCATGCCTAGCTTTATCTAATACTACATTCCTCTAGTCCTTTATATTCTTGTTACTATGTATATAGAGGTATATTTCATATATTAATGTACATTTTAATCACATATAGTATTCAGTCATCACTCATTGGTTGTTTATATGTTTCCTAGCAACCGACTGCACGCAGAACGGCATTATATGCCTTTACGTCATAGGGGGTCACATGTCTCGCATGAACATTTCCGGGTTCGGGCATACACAGGAGCTTGGATTGGTAAGTCAGTTTATTTCATATTGTATATATTGATTGTATGGTCTTATCACTTATTGATCTTGAGTGTGTTCATTTTTTGCTACTATGCAATACAAAATACTAGTTTATTCACGAAAATCCCTTGAGTGCACCAATTTAATTTTTGCAATTATCAACACAATATATATGTATATATATATATATATATATATATATATATATATATATATATATATATATATATATATATACACACACACTATATATATTCAGTGGGACCTCGGTTTACGAATTTAATGCATTCTCCGGGACATTTCTTATTGCGAAAAATGTGTAAACCGAAACGCGGTTTCCCAGAGGAATGCATTGAAAATCAATTAATCAGTTTTGGAGGTCAGAAAAACGTCAAAACGAGTTGGGATGGAAACCAACCCACAATGCAGAACACACAATAAAAGGCATGCAAACGACGAAGTACAGCTCCCTACCTTTCCAAAGCTTGAGAAATGCCCCGAAAAGTCCCAAAACAACTGCAAACAATTTCCAGAATGGCTCCAAAACTCGATGCAAAAGCCGCTCCAACATCTCCACACTTGACACCACGTGCTACCCACAGTCTCCAACATGCAAGGGGTGGTGCTATAAACCTCCCAGGTGCAATGCATCCTGGGGAAACTTGCTTTGTATTGCGAAAAAAAATTGTAAACCGAGGCATTATTTTCAATGGATTTTCATTTGATAACCAAAAATTATGTAAACCGAGGCGTTTGTAAACCTAGGTCCCACTGTATATATAAATATATACACACACACACACGTGTATTATATATAATATAATTTTTTTTTATAAAAAACAAATAAAAATGCCAACATTTGAAAATGGTATGCCATGATGGGGTTATTTCACATTCCTGGGCTACCATATGGTCTCAAAAGGCAACACAGTCACAGCAATCCAATCTGGCAATCTGAACTGGGTAAGCCCTATATTGACCTTGTAACTTTTCAAAACACCATAAAACTTGTACATGGGGGGTATTGTTATACTCCGGAGACTTTGCTGAACACAAATATGAGTGTTTAAAACAGTAAAACTTATCACAACGATGAAATCCCCAGTAAAAGTGTTTTTTGTGTAAAAAAACAATGCAAA
Source organism: Pelobates fuscus (assembly GCF_036172605.1). Lineage (NCBI taxonomy): Eukaryota > Metazoa > Chordata > Amphibia > Anura > Pelobatidae > Pelobates > Pelobates fuscus. The sequence continues at coordinate 315,847,928 of NC_086318.1, forward strand.
AAACAAATATGAACGCTAACTTTGGCAAGAGTTTGTAGCTAAGTGGCTACTACAAAAGACTGTACATACCCCATTTTGAATACCCGGGGTTGTCTACTTTTACAAATGGTATGCCATGATGGGGTTAATTTTCATTCCTGGGCTGCCATACGGTCTCAAAGGTAAAATAGGCCCAGCAAACCAATCTGGCAAATTTCAATGTGCAAACATAGAAAAGGAAAACTGGAATGTGCACCCTCCAAATAAGGTATTTTAGCCCCCGGAGAACCCGGCACAACTATACATGTGTGGTATCACTGTACTCAGGAGATGTTACTGGACACATATTGGTGTTATTTGTCAGTAACACATAACAGGAACTGAGAATCCATGCCTAAAGTACAATGTGAGAGAAAAATAACACAAAAAAATTACTACCCAAATGTTTGACAAAGACTGGTGGTAGAATTAGTGCATGGAAAGTGTTAAAATACCACGATTTAAAATACCCTAGGGTGTCTACTTTTCAAAAATATATGGTTTGATGAAGGGAAATTATATTGACCGGCTTCAAAAATGTTCCAAAGAGGACATGGGTGCATGATAACTAGCTCTGAAAATTCCAAGTTGGAAAACTGGAATGCACACCCTCCTCCAAATAAGGTATTTTAGCCCCCAGAGAACCTGACACACCTATACATGGGGGTATCACTGTACTCAAGAGATGTTGCTGAACACATATTGGGGTATACATATATGTGAAGTGTTTTTCAGGGATTCCTGACAGATATCAGTGTTACAATGTAACTTGCTTTAATTTTGGGGAATAAATAGTTTGGAAATAGCAAAGTGCTACTTGTTCTTATTGCCCTATAACTTTCCAAAAAAAAGCTAAGAACATGTTAACATTGGGTATTTCTAAACTCAGGACAAAATTTTGCAACTATTTAGCATGGGTGTTTTTTTGGCAGTTGTAGATGCGTCACAGATTTTGGGGGTCAAAGTTCGAAAATTTGTGTTTTTGTACATTGTGTTATCATATTTTATAAAACATTTTTTTTATAGTAAATTATATGATATGATGAAAATAATGGTATCTTTAGAAATACCATTTAATGGCGAGAAAAACGGTATATAATATGTGTGGGTACAGTAAATAAGTAAGAGGAAAATTACAGCTAAACACAAACACCGCAGAAATTTAAAAAAAGCCCTGGTCCTTAACGGTAAGAAAATTGAAAAACGGTCAGGTGACTAAGGGGTTAAATATATTGCTTATAGGTATTTCTAAGAGTCCTTAAGGGCATTACTAGCATTACAGCTAATGAAAAATGTGAACAGAATGTTAATATATTACATTTGAGCATAATACCCACAAAGTAAAATCATATATACAGTTAAATCATATATTTCTAAAATACAGGCATTTAAAATGGCTACAGTAATCTGTATCTCTGAGCTGTTAATGTAATGCTGACAGTGAATTGATTAATTTTATTCACTCCTGCCCCATCCCTGAATGTAGGAATTATATCACCCATAAAAACTTACTGTTTTATTTGAAAGTAGAGGTGAGATTACATTTTAAGAAACTTTTACAGGCATTATATCAGTGACTAGTGGCTTCTGCCAAATAAATGTGTACATCTACAGCAGAGGTGCCCAAAAGGTAGATCCCCAGATATTGTAGACCTATAACTCCCATGCTCCTTTGCTTAACTTTGGAATGCCTCTAGAATGACAAAGCATTAAAGGAAGCAGTAGTTTTAAAACATCTGGTGATCTACCTTTTGGGCACCATTGCTCTACAGTCTGTAATCATAACTAGATTATAAATTAGGAGGATTGAGCCTTTATGGACTAGATTTCATAAATGCATGAAAGTAAAAATGCTTATACTCAATTTTGATATTGAAGGGGCTAAATAGCTGACAAAGCAGATCCTGGATATTTTCAGAGTCCCAATATTACACACTTTATAGTTAGTCACTACACCTTGTAACAAATGTCTATCATATTCACCTAAACGTTTCTACCAAGGGATTACAGCTTGTTTAAGTAGTTTGTGTTGTTTCTTCTTTGCTTTATGTAAAATCATTCGATTTTACATTTATGTTTTATTTAATGATTGAAATACTGGTAGGAAGCTAGAGTACATGCTATAAGAAGACGTGTTTTCTAGCAGCAACACTAAATCTGATAAAAGTGGATTACAAATCCATTCTACTCAGCAAAAAGCTCTCCATCCGTATCCTAAATTCAGGCAGCTACTATAAGTCACCACCATGCTAAAGGGTGAGTACTTTGTTTAAAGCCTAGACATTTAGAACAAAACCATTTCCATGAAGAAGATGGGTGATAAGGGAGCCAGGGTTCCTGTTTTGTGAGGGTACCATGATCAACAAGGCTGGCCCTGGCTGAAAACTGAAAATATTTAATATTTTATGTTATTGGACTCTGAACAAAAAGCTTCAGCGAAATTTAGTTTCTCCTAGAATTCTTACTTTTTCATTTAGCAATGACTGACAGTCCAACTGCATGGGTGAAAATACATTATTGAACAGGAAGGAACATTATTCATGATAAATATTTAAACACCGTATAAGGAACTGATGGAAGTCGGGGGGAAAACCTTCCCTGGCTGTCTCTGACTGATAGAAGGTAGGTGTTTCAGCTCCAAGTTATGAAAGTAGAAACTGGAACTTTTATAAACTGTCAAAAAAATTAGACTCTAGACATAAAAGGTTTGTGTTTAAGCTCGCTCAAGTGCTTAATGTGTCTGGAGTGTTCCTTTAATTTTCAAGCCATTTTACAACACAGTGTATTTACTTTAGAAGCTTATTTCCTGCTCTTTAAATTGGACTTTCATCACAGAGTCTGCTACAGACAAGCCAATTAACAGTCTTGCTCACAGACGTGGACCCCTTGCTCACGTTGCCTAGAGAGATATCAGCTATGCCTCACTGATGATGCCTAACAAGGCAGAAACGATCGCCTGGGGTTGCTGTGTCTCTCGTGCAGAGGGAACTTGCGGGCATTTCGGATGTGGACTGCCCGTATGGGTGGGACCAGTCTGATATGTTTCAGAGATATTCTCTCTGCAATGGCACAAGATGAGCTATAACCAGCTTGAGATCTGAGCGGGGACCCACCGAAGGGCAGGCTATTTCAGCTGCTATCCGTTCTCAGTATACTCTTGTGCCCCGTTTTTTTTTTGCAGGAAATAAGAACTTCTAAATTAAATACACAATACAATAACAGAAGTTGAAAAATTAGACCATTTTTCGGGAAGTGTGTTGGCTGTAAAAAAATAAGTGCATTATCACCAGTTTTCGTTTAATAACATTTTCTGACTTTTGGCCCTCATTGTGACATTGTTTCCAGAGGAATCACAATCCAAATTTCCCAGTTAATTTTACTGCCAATAAGGTCTTTGAAGTGGGAAAATATTTTTCACTTAAAACTGAAACAAAACTGTTATTTACACGCTAATATATGTTTATCAAGCTCCATAGGCCAATATCAAAACGTTAACAATAAAAAACTCCAAATGTCACATGATGCTTTTGCAGCCAAGTGCAGTGGCTTATTAAGGTGTGGAAGGGACAGTGGTCTGTCATTGGTGACAGGCAGCAGGAAGGTACACAGTGCACCCTCCTACCAATAGAGCAGGCACCTGACTACTGGTACATTGTTCATGGTGGGTGCCGCACAGCTGGTGCCTGCTCTGCTCCTGTGCTTGACCAAGGGATTTACTGTGATCATTCTGGCCTGATTTCCCAGTTGCCTCATGCACCCTGTACTGTTACTGGAGATATGACATCATTTCAGACCCGACAACAGCACATAAAAGTAGGGAGTTGGGAAATCGTGCATGATCCCAGCAGCACACCACTGAACCCTAGGAATTCGGTACCATCCAGCTTTCCCAGCCAAGGTAAGAACAGGGTGGCTGGGTGGATGTTCGTATTACATTTTTTAAAATAAAATAAATATAATTTAAATATATATATATATATATATATATATATAAATTAAGTGCAGGTATTTGTATGGATATAATTGTGTGTGTGTACATGCCTGTGTGTGTTCGTGTGTGTTCGTGTGTATTAATGTGTGTACATCAGCCATGTCAAACTCGCGGCCCACAACTATGTGGCCAGCGACAAAGAATTGATTGTAAGCTCTCCCTGCTCAGCTTCCCGTGGTGATGCCAGGAACCGGAACATGACGTCACTCTGGCTCCCGGCATCACTGTGGCGCGCAAGGGAGCTGAGCAGGGAGAGCTTACACTCAGCGCTCCCTCACTGCCTGTCCGCCCCCCCTGCCTGCCTAGCAGCCCCACTAGATCCCAGGTAAGAAACCAACCCAGTCAGTGCGTGTGGCTGTGGGTGCATGGCTGTCAGTGTGTATAGGTGTATGGCTGTCTGTATGTGTGTATGTGTATGGCTGTCTGTATGTGTGTATGTGTATGGCTGTCTGTATATAGGTGTATGGCTGTCTGTATATAGGTGTTTGGCTGTGTATGTGTATAGGTGTATGGCTGTGTCTGTGCGTGGCTGTCTGTGTGTATAGGTGCATGGCTGTGTGTATAGGTGTATGGCTGTGTATGTGTATTGCTGTTTGTGTGTATAGGTGTATGGCTGTCTATGTGTATGACTGTCTGTGAGTATAAGTGTATGGCTGTCTGTGTGTGTGTATGGCTGTCTGTTTGCCAGAGGCCGGGCACTGCTTGTTGGCTGTTTTTTTTTAAACAGGGGCAGGGTTTTAGTAGGCAGAGGAACTGGGATAAAGTAGACGAGGATGGGTTAGCATTTAGTAGACAATGGGGGGCTGGGGTTTAGTAGAGGGGGTGAAAATGTATGTTTGTTTTTTTGCGGCCTACATAAACATAAACCTTGTTTATTTGGCCCTTGCTAGCCTTTGAGTTTGATATGCTTGGTGTACATGATACAAAATACATTTCAGGTGCCATCCTAGGTACACTACTAGCCAAGTGCATTGTTGATGTTAGTCCAAATACATTGTATATGTTCCATACATTGCAGTGTGTGCGCACTTCTAAGCAGATATTTCTGATGTTGTGTGCATGTGCAATTGTCATGTTATTGGTTTTGCTATGTTATATTGTAGTAACAGTGATTATTCTTTATTTAATAAGAAAAACAGATTAACAAGGAATCGTTATTGTTGCTTGCAAGAGTGTTTGTGGTGTTTGTTCTGCTCATGCACAAACACTTGTTTTAGAGAAGTATTTCCAGTGACTTCAAATCTTCTAATTTTTATTTTTTTTATTTTTTTTTATGTGACAAAATTCCACTGGTTTCATTAATGTTTCAATAACTCTTTTTGGAAGGATTATAATTACTGAAACGTGGGTGCTCAGCATAAAGTGCAAGGAATTTCATCTTTTAGCCGATATGTACAGATATGAAATGTTAAAAAAGCAATCTCACCCTAGTACAGACTTCCCAGTTTCATCAGGCTTGCGAACTGTAAATGGGCTTGGATCACTGCCAACATTTTTTGGCATAAAGTCTCTGAAAGAAAGGGAAGTTTTCCTATATTTAGTTAAGGTATAAAAACATGCCTGTAAGAGAGATAAGAGAGAGGGGAGAGGAGAGAGGGGAGAGGAGAGAGAGGAGAAAGAGCAGGGAGTTAGGGGAGAGAGAGAGAGGGGGGGGAGAGAGAGAGGGGAGAGAGAGAGGGGGGAGAAAAAAGGGGAAGAAAGAGAGGGGGAGAGAGAGGGGGAGAGAGAGAGGGGGAGAGAGAGAGGGGGAGAGAGAGAGAGAGGGGGAGAGAGAGGGGAGAGAGAGAGGGGATAGAGAGAGGGGATAGAGAGAGAGAGGAGAGAGAGAGGGAGAGCTTAACTTAAAGGAACACTATAGGGTCAGGAACACAAACATGTATTCCTGACCCTATAGTGTTAAAACCACCATCTAGCCCCCATGGGCCCCTCATGCCTCCCTAAATATAGCAACATCTTACTTGTATTCAAGCCTGAAGCTGCTGGCTCTGCCCTGTCTGCCTCAGACCAGCAAGCAGTCTGCTGACATCATCAGATGTGGTAGCCTGATCCAATCACAGTGCTTCTCCATAGAATTCGCTGAGACTGACAAGGAGGCAGATCAGGGGCAGAGCCAGCACAATTCAAACACAGCCCTGGCCAATCAGCATCTCCTCATAGAGATGAATTTAATCAATGAATCTCTATGAGGAAAGTTCAGTTGCTGCATGCAGAGGGAGGAGACACTGAATGTTTGGATGCATTTTAGGCAGCCATGACCCAGGAAGGATCTCTAACAGCCATCTGAGGAGTGGCCAGTGAAGTTATCACTAGGCTGTAATGTAAACACTGCATTTTCTCTGAAAAGACAGTGTTTACAGCAAAAAGCCTGAAGGTGATGATTCTACTCACCAGAACAAATTCAACAAGCTGTAGTTGTTCTGGTGACTATAGTGTCCCTTTAAGTGTGAATGCAAAGAATTTGACATAATTAAGCAAACATAGATTATATCAATGTAAGAATAAATATATAACAGGACTAGGCAACCTTCGCCACAACCATCTTCCATAATCCTCTTACAGCCCTAATGTTTCACTTATAGTCCAGCTGATTACCTTGCTGAATTGGTCATAGCCAGGCAAAACATTTCATCAAAACTGCTCAATTCATAAGGTCGAAAGAATTCATTATAGATATTTGTCTCTTCATTGTATTTGTTGAACTTCTTTATGGTCATCTTCTTTCGATTTTCAGCATAATGAACTGCAATAAAAACAATGGGGAAAAAAAGTGAAATCAAATATAGATGTGTCACAAAGTTTTATGGGCATTTTGCACACAATCCATTATAGCACATTATGTGTAGGCATAGTTGTTATCAAGTTCTATGTGTGACTCTTGCCGTTCAATTTTCAAAAGCATTTGTTTAAAATGTTTTATTTGTACTCCCCAGTGAATAACTTGCTTAATTTAAATAACATAGTGATCTATTTTTAAAAAGGCTTAAAATGTATTATCATATTAAATTATGTAGCATATGGTAAAATTTCAGTTGGCCAAGTGAGGGTGTTATAGAAAGTTTTATTTTAATCTGAATATGCAGATGCTGATGCCTTTAGATATATTCTTGTGGGAAACTGCGATTGACTCAAGTAATGGGGGACTGAGATATGCAACTTCTGCCTGTATATACCGTATTTATTCGAGTATAACGCGCACACGTGTATAACGCGCACCCCTAATTTTCGATTAAAAATCGGTATAAAATTTTGTACCGATTTTTAATCGAAAATTAGGGGTGCTCGTTATACTCGAATATATATTAGCCCAGCAGAAGAGGGAGGGAGTGGGTGCTCCGATAATCGGGTCTCGCGAGATTTACACTGGGGAGCTGGAGGAGCTGCAGGGAGGTGAGTAATCGCTTGCTGCCCGCCACCCCAGGACCGCCGGGCTTGTAATGAGCCCGGCGGTCCTGGGAGGTATTATCGGAGCACCCACTCCCTTCCTCTTCTGCTGGGCTAATATTTATTCGAGTATAACGCGCACCCCTAATTTTAGATAAAAAATCGGTACAAAATTTTGCGCGTTATACTCTAATAAATACGGTAAATAACCAGTTATGTAGTAGTGTTTAGTTTAGACTACTGCATGGCAAAAAAACGTGCTTGTTTCTGGAAAAACTATTTGGAGGAACAAATGGCACAAAATGTAATGTATATATCATGCAGTAGACTGATAGACGCCTTTTTGCGTTGTTTGGATCACGTATTGAGTAAGAAGAAGTAATCAATAGTGAGGGGGGAGAAGGAGCAATTGAGAAACAAATATCTATATGTATTTATTGTATATATTTAAAATGGACGGATGCAAAAATGTGATTGTTTGTTGACCTAACTTGCATTTGTCCACCCAGAATCCTTTGCAGTGGTAACATCACTGCGAATTTGATATTTCTGTGGGAAAAGCAAGTCTTATGGCTTGACTGGTGTGCAGATCTGTATGTAGCTATAGATAATCAGGGAAACCTGATAAGACGTGTTCTCTTCAATACGATAGCGTGTACAGTCTGCTTCATGAAATCATTACTGAGAGAGTTTGGTGGCATTTGTGACAAATAATATATAATACGTTTTATCTGCCAATTTGTGTGAAACACAAAGTCTTATTTACTTAATTATCTTGTCATAATATACATAAATTAGCTCATCGGATTATGCTTTCACGAGGCAATTGATGCCGGTTTTATAAAAAAGTGGATTCTTTCTTCATTAGGTTACAATGGGTATCATAATAACCTGTCATTTCAAAAACAATCAAACCACTTTTAAAATGTAACATACTTTGTCACGCATATTTGAGTTTTAGACTTCTGCCACACTGAATGTCAATGCAGCAACATAAGTCTTACAATGACACCTTGCAAAGTAAGAGTATATGCTGTGGAGTAGTTGGTAGGATTTCATAAATGAATAAATACACAAACGTCAGTCAAAATATGGTTTGTATCCATAGATGTGGTGGCTTGTCCAACACTAGCTTTCTAGCTGTCGTGGCAGACACCATGTTTTAAATTAAAATATAAGAAACAAACAAAAAAAGAGACATGAGACGCTTAGTGAAATAAAAGAGCATTCAAACAGTAAAAATAAATCTATTTCATTTTAATGTTAGTTCCTTTTAGAGTATGTCCCTCCAATAAAAAAAAAAAAAAAACCTGAAAAATAAAAAACATGCTGTTTTTACTCAATAGTAATCTAGTGCCTTGCAGCCTACACCAGGTGCTACTCTTCTTTTGAGGTCATCAACACATGATCTCTGATCCTATCTAATGATTCTCAATGAGAAGCACGGTGGAACTACTGAACATGCGTGGCAACCGATAATCAAAGATAAAAAGAAAAGGGGTGAACACTCCTCAACTTCCTTACCTTAAAAAACGGGAAAGGAGGGGAATAGCTCTGCATAGACATGTGCAATTCGTTTCGGTCCCCCCTCCTGAGCCCCCCACCCGCGACGCGCGAGTGGGGGCTTTTAAACTAAAGGGGGGACCTATTACGCCCCCCCGAGAGGCGGATGGAGGCCCTAAAGTAAAAAAAGGGGGGTGGACACCTAATGTCCTCCCCCCTGGCCCCCACCCCTGAGCAGTGGGTGGGGGCCCTAAACAAGAATAAGGGGGGGGACCTATTGTCCTCCCCCCTGGCCCCCACCCATGAGCGGTGGGTGGGGGCCCTAAATACAAATTTAACCTCCCTCCCCCCTCCCAGGTGACTAGGGGTCCCCAAACCCCTAGTCACCCCCTCCCCAAAACATTAACCCCTACCTACCCCTCTCACCCTAAAAATAATGTGGGGGGACCTTTAACTAAGTACCTGTAAAAATAAAAATAAACTTACCATTTGATGTTTTCTTTCTTCTAAAATCTTCTTTTTTCAGCCCCAAAAAAGGCCAAATAAAAAGCCATAATAAAAAGCCATAGTAACCAATCAGAGAGTTATGAGTCAAATTATACAGCGTGGGAAAATTCCAAAGAACGGGGGCCTTTTTTTTTTTTAAGGGCTGATCACTGTTTAATAGACATGCCCATACTCGCGGTATAGCGAGTGGGGCAAAATTTACTAATACCAAGTCATTTTTACTTAGTATTAGTAAATTTGTCTGAAAGATCAATTCAGGTCTTTCAGCCTTTTAGTAGATAACTCCCTAATACCATGGGAATTAGGGAGTTATCTACCAAGCGGCTGCAAGAGAAGTCCCGAAGTGTCTAAGTTCCGAATTGCCGAAGTCCCGAATTTCGGAATGCCGAACCGAGACGAATATTTTCCCCATGCACATGCCTAGCTCTGCAGATGTCGGTCAGATGCTTTTCTTAGAACCAAGTGCTTCTCTACAAACATGGACAATAGAGACTTTCAATTATTGGAAAAGCAATGTTAAATGTGTCAGTCTTTGCTCCGAAACCATTACATTAGCATCTAGAGATTGTGGTCCTGATTTTAGTACTGTCCTTTCACACCCTTTTAAATATCAGCCAGAAAGTAGTATTAATTGACAAGCATAGGTAACTGTAATAGCATAGCCAAATGAAAGTTAAACACACTTATTTCAGAACTAAAGCATAATTGCTTGTGTAGATCTTTAAAGGATTACTCCAACCATGACCATTTCAGTGATTTCAAGTGTCAGTGCCCCTCTCTCAGCATCATTGAGGAGTCAGTCGCCAGCCTGAAACAAAAGTTCTGGGCTGGTTAAAGCAGTTTGATATTCAAATTAAAAACTACAATTATATCCTTCTTGGCCCCTTTTTTTTTTACTTTTCATTTCAGACTACCATTAGAATTCATTCTATATCTAGACATACACTGATCAGCCACAATATCAACAAAGCTGCCAGGTGAAGTGAATAACATTGATTATATTGTCACAATAGAACAAGTCAAGGGGTGGGATATATTATGCAGCAAGTGAACAGTCAGTTCTTGAATTTCCAGTGTTGGAAGCAGGAAATATTTGCAATCGAAAAGACCTGAGTGAGTATGACAAAGACCACATTTTGATGGCTAGACTATTGGGTCAGAACATCTCAACAATGGCAAGTCTTGTGGTTCCTGGTATGCAGTGGTTAGTACCAACCAAAAGTGGTGCACACAAGGACAACCAGTGAACGGGCATCAGAGTCATGGGCGCCCAAGACTCATCGATGCATGTGGGGAGCGAAGGCTAGTCCATCTGATCCAATCAAAAAGAAGAACTGCTGTAGCTGAAATTGCTGTAAAACATAATACTGGCCATGATAGAAAGGTGTGAGAACACACAGTGCATCACATTTTGCGGTGTAGCCGCAGACCGATCAGAGTGCCTATGATAACTCCTGTCAGCAGTCGAAAGCACCACCAATGGGGAAGTGAGCATCAAACCTGGATCATGGAGCAATGGAAGAAGGTTACATGGTCTGCTGAATTATATTTTATTTTAGATAAGGTGAATGGTGCGTGAGCGTTGTTTACTTTGGGAAGAGATAGCAGCAGGATGCACTATGGGAAGATGGCATACCGACAGAGGTGGTGTTAAGCTCTGGACAATGTTCTTCTTGGAAAACTCGGGTGCTGGCATTCATGTGACTGTTACATTGACATGTAACACCAACCTCGAGATTGTGGCGGACCTCGTACACTCTTTCATGGCATTGGTGTTTCCTGATGCCAGTGTCCTCTCTGCAGAATAATGTGCCCTGCCACACTGCAAACATTTTTCAAGAATGGTTTAAGGAATTAGATTGAGCAGCTGTGGGATGTGCTGGAATAACAAATCCACACAACTGGTGGATGGGGGAACTCTGTGTACCCTTCGCCCGACCATGAGAGCAGCTGGGAACTCTGATGTAGATATCAAAGAGTGTCCCTCCCAGCCCCCACCCACAAGCCAACCATCAGAGCACTGTCTGAGATTTCACAGCTTAGAAAAAGCTTTTACAATGGGCAGAGTCCTCAACAGACCAACATGGATTTATTTATTTTTGGGGTCGCATTTTTTTTCCCCATCTGTATTTGAATGAAAAATAATCAAGACATCTGATGGGGGGGGGGGGGGGGGGGGGAGCAGAGCCTAGCGCAGGATCTGAATGGTCGCAGCATTGCAGAGATCCGAGCAATAAACGCATAATCTATGCCAATCTGAGGCCCCTGTCACGTATTCATCCACTTAGAAAAATGTGGTTAATTACATTTACTGTCCACACAGGAAAAGTTGTGCCCAGCAGCAACCTAATCCACAGAAGGGTTAATGCTGAGCAGCAATTATGCAAATGGAAACCTGGTAACTGACTTTGGGGTCAAAGGCCGGTTACAGCCTATCAGATCTAGAGGAGGGGTATTTAAGCCCAGTTCTCATCCTGTCGTGGTTTCCCTTGTGGTTGTCCGAGAGCCCGTGCCTGTTTATAGTTTTCTACCTGTTTTTTTACTTTGGCTTTGTTTATTGACTTCTCTATATTCTGGTGTCCTGACTCCTGGCTTTCCTCATCGCTGCGTCCCTTTCTGTGTTCCCTGACCTCGGCTAGTAGTTTGACTATTCTATGTATGTTAAATCCGTCCATTCTAAGGACCGGTAATACATTACTTATTTGTCATCCGTGCTATACAGTTCTACGTGCTGGATCATACAGTAATCCTGACAGCCCCACTGTGCTATCGGAAGAACTAACTACCCACTTGAGCACCCCTTGAGGACAAGCCACAAGCTGATGCCTTTTTTGTTCCTGCAAACGGGTAAGAAGACCTGACGGAGAACTGGGGCCTACATCGAGTTTCAAACCACGAGGCTCGCGCCGGAGATTACGGAACAGGGTACACGTAACAACACTCGCCTACTGTCACGCACCACAGAACCGGACAGTCACAATATTGGCCAAAGGTCCCATGGGCCTCCACCGACCACCAGCAGAGACACACAGGACATAGGTGACCTGCTACAGTGACCGATGGCGACCAAGCTGGCGGCCTCCCCGGACTGCACACTAGGCCCTCAAGATGAAGGTGAGCAGCCTGGGGATGTCCCTTCTTGTTCATTTCTGTTCCTTCTCCTTTCTGCTCCTTCTCTTACTTTACCTTCCTGTAGGCTGCTTCCACCCCCCCACTTACCTGGTCTATAGGCTGCCTCCCCCCCATCCCTCACTTACTTGATCTATAGGCTGCCCCCCTATGCCTCACTTCCCTCATCTATAGGCTGCCCCCCATGCCTCACTTCCCTGATCTATAGCCTGGCCCCCCCATGCCTCACTTCCCTGATCTATAGCCTGGCCCCCTTATGCCTCACTTCCCTGATCTATAGGCTGGCCCCCTATGCCTCACTTCCCTGATCTATAGGCTGCCCCCCTATGCCTCACTTCCCTGATCTATAGGCTGCCCCCCTATGCCTCACTTCCCTGATTTATAGGCTGCCCCCCGTGCCTCGATTATTTGATCTATAGGCTGCCCCCCTGTGCCTCACTTCCCTGATCTATAGGCTGCCCCCTATACCTCACTTCCCTGATCTATAGGCTGCCCCCTTATGCCTCACTTGCCTGATCTATAGCCTGGCCCCCCCATGCCTCACTTCCCTGATTATAGGCTGCCCCCCGTGCCTCACTTCTTTGATCTATAGGCTGCCCCCCCTATACCTCACTTCCCTGATCTATAGGCTGCCCCCCTATGCCTCACTTGCCTGATCTATAGGATGCCCCCCTATGCCTCACTTGCCTGATCTATAGGCTGCCCGCCCTATGCCTCACTTCCCTGATATATAGGCTTCCCCCATGCCTCACTTCTCTGATCTATAGGCTGCCCCCCATGCCTTACTTCCCTGATCTATAGGCTCTTTCTCGCCTTGCCCCCAAATGCCTCACTTACCTGATCTGAAGGCTGTTTCTGGCTGCATGTGCTGCTCCCCTGCGGATTCAGTCAGGAGAGAGAAGCTGGGATAAGATGTAGCTTCCTATCCCGGTCTCTCTAAATACACAGCGCCACCTACTGGCCAGTTCCAGTATTGCACTGTATCTTCAATCCCACATGAAAAATAGCAGAACAAGCTGAAAAATCGCCCCCCTTGCCGACGCCCATGGAAGCAATAGCTGTCCAGTTGCCAGTCTTATTACAGCAAGCAGCCATCAGCTGCTTGCTGGTTAATAGGCATGCTACCACTCACAGCATGGTAAGTGGGGGCATGGGGAAGGCATAACATTTCCCTTGTATTAATGCTTCCATGTTAACCCTTCACTTACCAACAATGAGAGAAAATTAAAAAAAATCTAATTGGTGTTCCAAAAAATCATTTGAAATGCAATTAAGCAAACCAAGTTTGGCAGAACCGAACAAAAAAATGGCTGTTTTTCAAGTTCGAAAGAAGGCTTACCCCAAATTTTCCACCATGCACAAGTCTGAAATAGGCATTATTAAACACTGAACAAATTACAGAAATATATAGATATATAGTGTACTAGTCTACTTACCCTCATCAAATGGAAGAGGTAAATTTTCCAGCACCCCTGGAGTCCACCAAAATGTATAGCTAAAAAGACAAGGAAAAAATTTATATTAATATAACATTCCACGTGTATTGTAAAAGAATACTATATGCACCAAAACAACTTTAGCCTAATGAAGCAGTTTCGTGTACAGATCATATCGCTGCAATCTCACTGCTCAATTATCTGCCATTTAGGAGTTAAATCGCTTTGCAGCACTAGACAAAAGTTCTAGCAATCCCATTGTGCACTGTTCCTGAATTGGTGTTTAACCCTATAAAACAATATTACTACTAAAATGGAATTTCCATAACTTGTCATGTTACCCAAGAACCAAGCCACCTTTACAAAATTATATTTGGAAATCAATGTATTATACATGGAATATTGAAGGCATACTCTAAGCACCAAAACAATTTTAGCTTAATTAAGCGGTTTTAATGCATAGATCATGCATATAACAACATATATAATATAAAGAATTGAACACTATGGAACCGCTGGGGATGAACAGGGAGTACGATCTGTCAAATCTTTTTGTATTAAAGAATTAAACGCTATGGAACCCCTGGGGGTGAACAGGGAATATGATCTGGCCCCTTTTCTATAACCAACTCTGTCACTATTTTTGTTTAACTCTTCTCTTTTCTAGTCCTGTGAAATGGGGAGTCACAAATATCATCTCCAACGACCAGAGGTCCTTTCTGGCGACAAACTCAAGACGAGCATTTTATGTGGTGTTTTTTTTTTACTTTATAGAGTAAAGTTAGGAATTGTAAATAACTAAAACAAAGTAACACACTTGACACGTGTTTCACCCGTGTGTAGGATCGGCAGGATTACTCATAAAACATGTGTAATTGCATTACTATAATTTAGTTATTTACACTTCCTTTCCCTTTCATTTCTCTACTTTTTGTATTAAGTAAACTCCATCACTGATGGCTGGCAAATAAGTAGGGATACTACTTTGATCAGATGTCATAAGGATATTGTATTAAACAGCCTGAATGTATCTCTGTTTCTCTACTCATCCCTCTCCGCTATATATTTAAACGTAGGCCAGATCAATAAGACTCAGCAGGTGCAGTGACCTCTAGCTAAGGCTTTTGGAAATAACACATCTCTCTCTTCCCTTTTTTTCCATTGAGAGATTCCTATGTGAACATCTACACATTATGTAGGAAGGATACATTTTGTAACTAAGACCGCTAATGATTTGCGGGGGGTGCCAGGATGGATGTTACAGTTGCATTTATAAATGCAGTATTTTTAAGGACTCTTTCTATTAAATTAATTATTTAGGATAAACTATTTTTTATGGGCTATTGATATCGAACTTGTTAAAGTATTATTCAAGGGATCTTATAGTGCCAGGAAAATAAAGCTGTTTTCCTGGCACTATAGGTTTGATAGGTACTCCCCTCAGCCACTTACCTGAATTCAGCGCTGGGTCAGGATCCACCCACGTTCCTTCGCAGCCAACGTCAGACGGCAGGGGAAACCTAACGCGCATGTGCGGCAATGGACTCACGTGCTTTAGACCTCCCCATAGGAAAGCATTATTTAATGATTTCCCATGGGGAAAATCTGACGCTGGAGGTCCTCATGCAGACCGTGAAGACGTCCAGATAACAGACCAAATGTCTGTTTGGATTCCGGAAGCGCCCCCAGTGGTCATCTGGCAGACAGATACTGAGGGCAGACTTACCTTGCAGCACTAAGTGCAATAGGGACACAGCACCCAGATCACTTCAATTTTGCTTTAACTAGTATTACGAGATTAGTACTTGTCTTATAGAACTATAATCTAAATTCCCTGCAAACCCCCCTAAAGGTTGACCAGCATCAACCATCGACCTACAGATAGTAGCATTGCCATCTCATGGTGAGTGTGTGCATATATTACAGAAACTCTTATCTTTTTCTATAAATAGGTACTTTAATGTTGACATTTGCTGCTGCAGCAGCTATACAGATTATTTTTATCTTCTCTTACTGAAGGGAATGGCTTATGGAACATCAACCACAGTTTGGTGTATCATAGAACATTTGAAGTGATTACCCAATGCTTGTGTTTTCTGAGTTAAATGCAAAATGCACATATTACCAGCAATTGTGTTTGCTTTCAAATTGTTGATAATCCTGAGCTGCCCTAAGATGCTGCTTTTACGTTCGGTTCATTGCTTTATTTATCAATTCACTGTCTATTACATTGTGAACCATAAAACAAACTATATGACTTTGGCAAATAAACAGATTATTCCAATAATAACTCAGACATTTTGTTCGGTTTTATTTTTTCTGCTCTGTTAGTAGTTGGGGAGATTCGTATCTATCATTCTTTAGATACAACTTTGAAATAAAATGTTTTTTTGTTTTTTTAAATAACTTGTGCACTGTTAAAGGGTTCAGAAGTAACATTGCCCCATGTCTTTTTTTCATATTGCGGTTTTTCTAACAGTGTTTATAGGATTTAAAAACAAATTAGCATTGCAAAATTCAAAAATTTAAAGTTTTGGGCAAGGGTGAATTGACAGAAATCCCCAATGCATCTGTACAGTACTCCTTCTTTTAGTATTGTCATGTCAAGTTTGAACAAGATAAAACATGCAGCCGCATGCTGGCTAGGACCCTTCAGCAGCAGAGATCCTAAATTTATATTCTGAGGGCTTGGGATAAGATGGGCCAACTGTAGCATTGTTCTGAAGATGAGGCATACTCGAATATGACTTAATGATCGTCGGACAGAAAAGGGGTCAGAGAGCCCCATTTGGCAGTATCTTCAACTCAACTATACTTAGAGTCAACATACTTGCTGTTTTTGTAGGGTCAGGATCCACCTGCGTTTCTTCCCCAACGTCAGCCGGGGCGGGAGACCTAATGCACATTCGCGGCAATGGTCTCACGTGCATTAGACCTCCCCATAGAAACACAGGAGGCGCCTCTCATGTTGGAGAAATTGGGTTTGCTTTGAAACACTCCAAGACAGGTTGAATCCTGTGTCCTGATGGGCTTTCTCTCTGACATTTTAAAAACCTGTTTTCCAGAACTTGACGGGGCTTCATAGATGCCTCTAATTCTATTTATGAAGAAAGTTGGCCTTCTGTGCACCTGACCATGGTAAACATTATCTTACTACGAAAGTAAGGGAAGGATACCACGCAACACTCCAGTGATATGCCTAGATCAGTATATGTGATATGACAATAATGTGCTTTTTGAGATCTTTGCATTCAGGCAGGCCCCATAATACTGTGGCGAAACCAACTTCGCCACTGTGGGCTGGAGAAGCCTGGCTGCTAGCCTCCTGCCCTGCGACTATGGCCCCTGGACATATTGCACTTTAAAGACTATATTTGGGCATGTATAATTTATATTGCTGCTACTGGCCCTTTAAAATCAGCGGTGGACATTTTGGGACTAATGTCCCTTTAAGACTTTGTAACATATCACAGTAATACTGTCTTAAATATTATGTAGGTATTTGTGTTCAGTTAAACTGGGGATATGTAGAAATGTGTGTTTTATGTGTTAAATGTATCAGTATGTAATTTTATGTATTTTACTGTCTTTTTGCAACCATGTGGTTAATGGAGTCTGACTCTAGTCCTAGATAATTGGATTACTTCTCCAATTATCTCCAGGGCAGAAGGGAGGAAGCCGGGATGCATTGTGGGGGATGTTTTACTTCTGTTTGGGCCAGATTGTGCCATGCTGCAAGCAAGGGCCCAAAAGATACTTTTAGTAACTTTTAAACCCCTGGTCGGATTCATGCCATTTTTTAATATGTTGTTCCCCTGAATGGATTGATTGTGGATATGTATTTTTATGTGAATGTGATGTATGGTTTTAAAGTTATGAAAGTTGTGTAAAAGTATATTTTACTCTGTATGCATAATGGGATTATGTGTCACACTAAGGGGAGGGGATGTGTGGGAGGTAACATCTATGTCATTGGTTCTTTTATGCCTCCCCCTGGGTGTGGCCTGTATGTGTGAGTTGGAAATAAAAGCCAGACTGGGTGTCCCAGTCTAGAGTTCCTGCTTAACCCTCAAAATGAAGTGTCGTCTCGTTCTTGGGGGGGATTGGATTGTAAGCTGACTGCCAAGAGTGTAAGCCGATTGTATGCTTTTCTTGTTCAGCTGTTCCAGTTCGGAGTGTTATTTCGTATCCAGCTCGTGAGTTCTGATGTTCTGCAGTAGCTGTGCCTGTCTATGGAAAAGGGGATTATCGCCTAAACGCATTTTTCCCCTTGTATGCTGAAACGGTCCGTTACAATTGGTGGCAGCAGTGGGATCGTTCCTACAACCAGAGGGACAGCTACAGACAACACCATTCCTGGATTACAAAGTGAGGGCAACGCCAGTACCCGTACAGCGCCCCTATCTACAAGGAACCAACTGCAGCAGAGCAAGCATGGCACCCAGCTACACTCAAGAGGCGTATGACAGAGAGGTCACCGCGGTGCTGGCTATATGCGGACCCAACCTCTCAGAGGATCTAATACAGCAGGTGAAGAAAGCAGTGCGAGAGTACTTGCCGCGGGAATCAGAGCGGGCCAGGGGGTTTGCAGACCTCCCTCCCCAGCGGCAATGTGTGGCCCAGGGAGCTGATGGTGACGTACATCCTCCCCAGCAGCCGTGTGTGTCCAAGGGAGCCGAAGGTGCAGTCCTTCCTCCCCAGCGGCAGGCTGAGTTACAGGGGGCAGAGGTTGTTGTTCCTGCCCCCCAGCAGCAAAGTGATATGCCAAGAAGGCAGTGTGAAGTGAAGGGAGAGGAGAGCAGCGTCCTCCCTCCCCAGCGGCAATGTGTGCCCCAGGGAGCTGATGGTGTCGTCCATCCTCCCCAGCAGCCGTGTGTGTCCAAGGGAGCCGAAGGTGCAGTCCTCCCTCCCCAGCGGCAGGCTGAGTTACAGGGGGCAGAGGTTGTTGTTCCTGCCCCCCAGCAGCAAAGTGATATGCCAAGAAGGCAGTGTGAAGGGAAGGGAGAGGAGAGCAGCGTCCTCCCTCCCCAGCGGCAATGTGTGCCCCAGGGAGCTGATGGTGTCGTCCATCCTCCCCAGCAGCCGTGTGTGTCCAAGGGAGCCGAAGGTGCAGTCCTTCCTCCCCAGCGGCAGGCTGAGTTACAGGGGGCAGAGGTTGTTGTTCCTGCCCCCCAGCAGCAAAGTGAGATGCCAAGAAGGCAGTGTGAAGCGAAGGGAGAGGAGAGCAGCGTCCTCACTCCCCAGCGGCAGTGTGTGCCCCAGGGAGCTGATGGTGTCGTCCATCCTCCCCAGCGGCAGTGTGTCCTGCAGGGAGCAGAGACAGTCAGTCGTCTCGCACCCCAGCAGCCGGACAAGAGAATGAAAGGGGAGACAGCTGGTCCCCCTTTCCACCAGCAGAGAGAGTGGCAGGGAGAGGAGCCTGCTAAACCCCCTCCCCAGCGGCAGTTTACCGTCCAGAGAGGGGAGCTTGTTACACCCTCTCTCAAGCGGCAGCCTAACCCACCAAGGGGAGATGTTAAGCCCCACATCTGTGCAGATGGGACCGTAGTCTCTGCACTTACAGCCCCAGGGGTAGGGACGGTCGGTCCTGTCCCCCAGCCACAGAGCGATATATCTAAAGGGGAGACAGTCGGTCTCCAGCAGCCAGGCTCCCACCAGACTACTCCCGTGGTAGTGCTGGCAACAGGACAGAGTACCGCTGGTCTCTGCCGCCTCAGCAACCCACCAAGGCAGCCTATCAGTCTCTCACCCAGCCGTGGGGAGGCACCTGAACTCGGACAAAATTCTCTCTCACCCAGATGTGGTAACTGTTTATTATGGGTGGGCTGCTCTACTACTTCTGTTCTGTGGGTGGGTTGCTGGACTAACCAGGGCACTGACCGGCAGGAGGTCAGATACCCTGTTAGTCTAATTGGTAAAGGGGAGAATTGTGGCGAAACCAACTTCGCCACTGTGGGCTGGAGAAGCCTGGCTGCTAGCCTCCTGCCCTGCGACTATGGCCCCTGGACATATTGCACTTTAAAGACTATATTTGGGCATGTATAATTTATATTGCTGCTACTGGCCCTTTAAAATCAGCGGTGGACATTTTGGGACTAATGTCCCTTTAAGACTTTGTAACATATCACAGTAATACTGTCTTAAATATTATGTAGGTATTTGTGTTCAGTTAAACTGGGGATATGTAGAAATGTGTGTTTTATGTGTTAAATGTATCAGTATGTAATTTTATGTATTTTACTGTCTTTTTGCAACCATGTGGTTAATGGAGTCTGACTCTAGTCCTAGATAATTGGATTACTTCTCCAATTATCTCCAGGGCAGAAGGGAGGAAGCCGGGATGCATTGTGGGGGATGTTTTACTTCTGTTTGGGCCAGATTGTGCCATGCTGCAAGCAAGGGCCCAAAAGATACTTTTAGTAACTTTTAAACCCCTGGTCGGATTCATGCCATTTTTTAATATGTTGTTCCCCTGAATGGATTGATTGTGGATATGTATTTTTATGTGAATGTGATGTATGGTTTTAAAGTTATGAAAGTTGTGTAAAAGTATATTTTACTCTGTATGCATAATGGGATTATGTGTCACACTAAGGGGAGGGGATGTGTGGGAGGTAACATCTATGTCATTGGTTCTTTTATGCCTCCCCCTGGGTGTGGCCTGTATGTGTGAGTTGGAAATAAAAGCCAGACTGGGTGTCCCAGTCTAGAGTTCCTGCTTAACCCTCAAAATGAAGTGTCGTCTCGTTCTTGGGGGGGATTGGATTGTAAGCTGACTGCCAAGAGTGTAAGCCGATTGTATGCTTTTCTTGTTCAGCTGTTCCAGTTCGGAGTGTTATTTCGTATCCAGCTCGTGAGTTCTGATGTTCTGCAGTAGCTGTGCCTGTCTATGGAAAAGGGGATTATCGCCTAAACGCATTTTTCCCCTTGTATGCTGAAACGGTCCGTTACAAATACTATAAGGACCCATAATATTATTTACAAGTTCTGGTCCTCCTTTTTTCCACTGAAAAAGAAGCATTTCACAAGGTGGGTTGGTGTTTTCTTTTTGCATAGGGATTTGGGCCTAACTTACTCACCCTTGATGGGCTCACTTGGATCTATTTTTGTTGCAGGGCTACTTTTATTTTCCTGTAGGATTTTTGAAAATCTGATAAAAAAACAAAACAAAAAAAAACAACAACAACAACAACAACTCAATGCACTGGTGGTGGAGAGTCTCCTATACTATGTTTACAGAGCCTATCATGGCTCTGGAGTAGCCTGTACGGCCAACTCATGCTTGCAAGACTTCTCGCGGTTGGCTCCCTTCCTATGGTTGGCCTGCCTACCCCCATCAGACTCTCCCCTAGTCTTAAACCCTTTAAGAAGTGCTTTAAAACCCATCTCTTTAGGAAAGCGTATGGCCTCCCAGAGTGACCTTTACCTCACATACCTGTCTCTTGCTCGCTCCTCTCTTCTCCAGCTCTGCTTCACTCCCACCTTATTTGATTGATATTTCCTGACCTAATGTGTTTTATACCCCACCTCCTATAGACTTTAAGCTCGTCTGAGCAGAGTCCTCTTCAACCTGTTGTTTGTGTAAGTTTTCTTGTACTTGTCCTATTTATAGTTACATCCCCCCTCTCATAATATTGTAAAGCGCTATGGAATCTGTTGGCGCTATATAAATGGCAATAATAATAATAATAATAATAATAATAATAATAGCAAAGGAGCACTGATACAAGTCCAACAACTGGGAGTGACAGTTTCCTGAACATTACAATCTCAGCATTATCACTGATGATCGCTGGAATTATTTAAAGTGGCACTGTCCTGGCCGCAACCATTTTGTTTTTTTAACCCCCCTAACGACTCTACTACCTCTAATTGCCCCCCTAGTTACTTCCAAATGCCCCTAAATCCCCCATATTACCTATTTTTTCTTCTTTATTTTGTGACCGGACCTAGGTCCTGGGCGCCGCCATCTTTGTATGGGCAGATGAAGTTCTTGTGGGACACATCAGTTAAACACTTGGGCATTCGTTATTGTCCGAAATTCTGAAGGGAATTTTGTCTATCCATTCGTCAGAAAGACGAATGAATGAATAGAAATGTCGGACGAGGAAACAAACAACGAATGCCGGTGTTCGTTCGTTCAGTTTATTACAAGGAGGGAGCTACCGGCGAGCAGCTCCATCCTTGTAATATGTAAAAACATAAGCGGCAGGGAGCAGTGCTCCCCACCACTTCCTAAGCCTCACATGTCCTCCCTCACTCTTTGGGGGTAAATATGACCTCCATATTAGCATAAGGAAGATTGAAATCTCCTGAATGCCCCAAACCCCCACATGGTGGGGCATCTACTAACTAGCGAGTAGGGCTATTCAACTAAACGAGGGACATATGGTCCCCCAACCATGAACGGCGGGTGGGAGTCCTAAATGACAAGAAGGGGATACTTAGTGCCTCCCCCCCCCCGGCTAACCCCCCATGAGCGGCGGATGGGGGTCCTAAAAGACAATGGGGGGTTAAAGATCTATTGTCCTTCCCCCCCGGCCCACACCCATGAGCTTAATCAGAGCACTCTGGGTCAAATTGCAGGGTGTGGGAAGGCGTTATAAGTTATGGAGGTCAGTCTGCGCTGTGCCTTCGCTGGGTGAAGATGGATTATTTGTTTAAAGCGCCAGGATTTCTTTGGTGCTTAGGTCTTTTTTTTATTTTAGAAATTCTATGGGCTTAATGGATTTTAATTTGGCCTTTTTGGGGGCTGAAAAAGAAGGTTTTAGAAAGAAGAAGACATCAAATGGTAAGTTTTTTTTTTTATTTACAGATATTTAGTTCTATTGCTCCCCCTCTCACTATGTTTAGGGTGAGGGGGTAGCTAGGGCTTTATTTTTATTTTTTTGGGTGGGGGGTGACTAGGGGCTTGGGGACCCCTAGTCACCTGGGGGGAGGGGGGTATTTTTTAATTCAGCCCCCACCAGCCGCTTATGGGTGGTGGCCAAGTGGGACAATAGGTCCCCCCTTATTGTAATTTAGGGCCCCCACCCACCGCTTATGGGTGAGAGACTGGGTGAGCATCTAATGGAGAAAATAAGGTTCTACAGGAACAATGCAGCCCTAGAGATGTCTTGAAGGCGAGCATCAGAGGTGGGAGTACGAACAGAGGATAGACGTAGTAGGGACATACTTGTGTATTAGGGAGCATAGATGGGTCGCAATAGCATTATGTATAAATTTTGAAAGCAAGAATCAGCATTTTAAATTGAGCCCTATTTATTATGGAAAGCCAATGCAGGGACTGACAAAGGGGTTAGGGGAGAAAGATGAGCTTTGCCGACGCATTCATTATAGACTATAATGGAGCAAGTTGGGAGCACGAAAGATCACTGAGAAGTGGATTGCAGTAGTGAAGGTGAGAGAGGATAGTTGCATGAACATCACCTTAGCTGCATTTGGCATTAAGCAGACACGGGTGCGCGCAATGTTTCTGAGATGGAAGCAGCAGGATTTATCGATAGACTGGACAGGAGGGGTGAAGAAGAGGTTAAAGTCAAAGAGAATGTGGTGAAAGGTGGTGCTGATGGTGGTGATGTGGAATTATTAAAAATTATTATTGTACTTGTATTGAATTATTGTACTAACTCCATTTTAACCTTATATTGTGACAATCCTCCATTTTGTCCTCCTAACCTGACTTCTTCAAATCCTCCATTTTGTCCTCATGACTTAACTTGTTCATTTTAAAACTACCTTACGTGACTGAACTTCTCAACCCAATTAATACAGTAGACAAAGACCGTGTTTCCTACAAGGACAAGTACCAGGAGGTGCTGGCTACTCCTTAAGACTTGTAAGATAGTATAGTTTGAAGGCCACGAGAACACAGTAGTAATGAAATGTTCTATTCATAAGAGACCTTGCACCTGGACATGAGGCCTGATATCACTGACTGTGTAAAATGACGCTCAAGCCCCCCTTTCCACCGAGTAAACTTCATGCTGGGAAAGATGGCGCCTGAGCCTTCTGTCCACACCCTTGTCCAGAACAATACCACCTCCCGGTGGGAGGACACCTAGCTGGTCACTCAAACCCCTGAGCCAATTAATAATATTGGTGGGTGGACACGAAGTTAGTCACATAATGTTTAATCCAATCAATGATGTTTATTTGTTATTATCTGATATTCAATGATGATGTCATTTTGCTTTTAAAAAGATCTGCACAACTGTTTTCCAACCAGATTGCATTAAATTTTCTGAAGTGCTTTTAACCTGAACTCCATGTGTCAGTGTGAGCTTACTTCTGCGTATACGCAATTTAATCATCTCAGATTTGGACAGGAACAGATAGACTTTGAACATTTTGGTTTACTTTCAAAAAGTACCATAACAACTTGGCTCCCAACGTGGGGCATCGGGCTATGGCCTCTGGCCGGTGAGCCGTCCTAAGGAAGATGCTGTTGGACGGGGGAATCCTGGGGGTAGGAAGGGAGACTGATCACCTCCAAGTACACGGTAGAGACTTCTGCAGAGCCACCGGTATGTTCCGGCCCCTTTGATTGACCCGTCCACGTGTCTGTGACTGCTTCCCGGGAGGACATCAAAGACAGGTAATATCTTGCCCGGTGTCTCGTTACTCACTTGTTTACCTGCATTTTAGTCTATCTGTTGCCTGGGTGTGTTTGAATTGTGTTTGAATTGTTTGCCTGTTTCCCCATTTTGAGATAAAGGGGGGGTGGACCTGCAGGGGATTTGCCTGGGGTTCTGTCTTGCTTGTTTTCCCCTTTTTGGGATAAAGGGGGGTGGACCTGAGGGGATTTGCCTGGGTCTTCAGTATATCTGTCTATCTGTTTGTATTTTACCCCTTTTGGGATAAAGGGGGGTGGACCTGAGGGGATTTGCCTGGGTCTTCTGTTGCCTGTTTTACCCCTTTTAGGAACCACGGTGCTGTGGTTGTAGGGAAAAAGGGGGGTTGACCTGTGGATGTGTTCCTGGGGGTCATCTTTTCCTGTTTAACTCTTTTAGGAGCCTCGTGGCTGGGGCTGTAGGGAAAAAGAGGATTGTTGGAACTGTGGATTTTGTGTAGACTCATAATTTCCTGTGATCCTTCTTGTGTCACTTTGAGAGCCTAGCTAGCTTCTTTGTGCACGTGGTAACCCACAGCTTCGGCTGGGGGGAGTCCGGTTTTGGTAACCCACAGCTTCGGCTGGGGGGAGTCCGGTTTTGGTAACCCACAGCTTCGGCTGGGGGGAGTCCGGTTTTGGTAACCCACAGCTTCGGCTGGGGGGAGTCCGGTTTTGGTAACCCACAGCTTCGGCTGGGGGGATTCCGGTTTTCTTTGGTAACCACAACCCTGAGCGCTGGGGCTGGTGGAATTCCAGTTTTCTGTTTATTTGTGGTAGGGGACTTAGTCTTGTGGCAGGGGACTCTGTTTCCTGGGGGGATTCAAGTAGGCATTGCTTGTTTTCCGCATCACGTGGTAGTGAGACTTATAAGTGGGTTTTATAGGGGCACTACGGGAGTGAGGATAGAGGTGGCCACATTCTTGTGGACTGCTGTGTAGAGGGAGGCTGACGGAACTCGGACCGGTGTCAGTTGTTTTCCGTGGCCGCTGGTAGTGAGACTTATGAAAGTCGTTCTCCGAGCGGGGACACTACGAGGTTGAGAAAGGTGACTTTGGAGTAAGCACATGTAGAAGGAAAGGGATTATTGTTGATTTTATTTGAACTGTAATGCATGCACTGTATTTCAATTGTATTGTTGTCTTGTCTGTTTAATTAGGAGTCTCATGAACTCCTGTGTCTGTCTCTAAGGATTTTTCCTTGCCTTTTCCCTTTTCTATACTTCCTATATTATTATTCTATCCTCTCCTATTTCTATTGTGAGAGAAGTGATTGGTCACACACTTCTCACCTCCAATTAGTGACTAGTCTACGTTTTGGGAAGACGCACTGGGGGGGGACCCACCCCTCTCGAGTGTCAGTCCACCATTGTAGACACTGTTTAAAACCTTTTCCCCCTATATCTGGGACGCCTGTATAGGAGGGGAATGGGACAGGGTTAGAAAAGCCCAATAAGGGCTGGCTAGCGCGTGTGATCTAGTTGAAGATAGAGATTGCTAAAGTGTGTAAAATTGCTGTGCCTTCATGTGGTAGATTACTGACAGAGAAGAAAGCAAGCTTACTGGTACAGAGTAGCAATGCTATTCAGCAGGAAGGTAGGGTTGAGGAAGAACTAGATCACAAAGGGTTAAGAATGTATGTATATTATAATAATTGTTTTTGTATTTTGTGTTAGCCATTACCCTGGTAGAGGGTGGGGGTTTTGTATTGAGTTTCACTGAAGAGTATTATTAAATGTTGTGTTTTTGTGTCTCTTTGCTTTTGCAATAATTGTAACGTAACTGTCTTTCCAGCGCTGACATGGTTAAAAAACTTCATGCTGGCTCTCTCCTTGCCTTCTGTGAGACGCGAGGGGGGAGAGGGAGGGGTGACATTCCTGGTTTTTCAGTTCTGCGTTCAGTAAAATTATTCAGAAACTAATAAGATTTAGCAATGGAACAAAGTATTTTCTCCAAGACTGTTGTATAAGATAAGGAGTCAGGGATGTAGCTCAGTGTTTATTACGAAGGTTAGGAAAGTGAATCTGATGCAGGAATAGAGAATTATTTGGAGGAGTTAAAAATTTAAAGGCAAGTGTGATTTGTTGCATTACTATGCAATGTGGATAGAGGGAATATGCAAAGTTGTTAAGCTAGATTGTGAAGAGGAAAAGTGATTAATGGCTGTAGGTATATTGTTTGCATTCCGTGAGTTTATTTATTTTATTTATTTATTTATTTATTTTTATTTATTTTTTTATTTTTGCACCATGTTATTTCAAAGCTTCACGGGCTGTTACATGTATATTGCTTTCATTTGTCAGCTGAAATGCCCTAAAAGAAAATGGCCCCTAGAACAAAAGAAGGTTGTCCTTAGTACCCACGCCTCCTCCTGCCCTCACTCTGCCCTTACCATATCAGTGAGGTCATATGCCCGTGTATTGTGTCATGCTCATCCTATCTTAAAGACATGCTGTCTTCCTTAATTCCCATATATTATGAACAAAAAAGTTACAATTACTAAAATTATCCTACTATTAGTTTCCCTATATCAGGAAAGTGTCTGTGTTAATATGTAGATAGAATATATATGTCTATCGTTTCACGTATAAGTAACAAGTGTCTTTTAGCTTTGTGTACAAAGATTGATAACATGCTGAAAGAAGGGTTATCTTAAAGAACATTTACTAAAATAAAGTTCTAATAAACCAAGATTTCTTGAACAAATGAATAAGCCAAGTTTAAAGACTGACTAACATAATTTTTGTTGTAAGCCCAGATATTTTATTATTGCATATGCGTAGGAATTGAGACTTTGGGCATTATAGTATATTAATTCTAGATCTGTTACTAGCAGCAAGTGCTTAGCCTTATGCCTATCCCACGCATGCTTAAAACACTTCTACTGAGTTAACCTCTACCACTCCAGTTGGAAGGCTATTCCATGCATCCACTACCCTCTCAGTAATGTAATACTTCCTGATATTATTTTTAAACCTTGGTCCCTCTATTTTTGAGACTATGTCCTCTTATTATGGTAGTTTTTCCTTCTTTTAAATATAGTCTCCACTTTTACTGTGTTGTTTCCCCTTTATGTATTTAAAAATGCTTTTATCATATTTCCCCTGTCTCGTCTTTTCACCAAGCTATACCTGTCAAGATCCTTTAACCTTTCCTGGTGAATTTTACCCTGCAATCCATGAACCAGTTTAGTAGCCCTTCTTTGAACTCTCTCTAAGGTATCCATATCCTTCTGAAGATATGGTCTCCAGTACTGTATCCAGTACTCTAAGTGAGATCCCACCAGTGTTCTGTACAATGGCATGAGCATTTCCCTCTTCCTACTGCTAATACCTCTCCCTATGCAACCAAGCATTCTACTAGCATTTTCCGCTGCTCTATTACATTGTACATTGTCATCAACAGCCAGAAACTGGAGAACAAGAAATGTGAATCAATGTATAGCCATTTATAAGCTTAACAAAATCTCCATTATCTTTTCCATTTATTTTGCAGAAGGCAATGTTATTTGTCTATTTTGTATGTTTTAAAAATACATTATCAGTGAAGAGTAGAATAAATTTTATCCCATTTACGAGACATAAAATTGTGATAATGTATATTTGTGATATAAGTAGAAATTACATTTTGAGATGTTAGATATAAATTATTAAATTAAGAACTAGAGTCAGGGATAGCGTCTGTCTCCGCGGGCACAAGACCCCGTGTGGAGAAGTGGTGGGCAAGCCATCATGGGCCACCCATGGGAGTGAAACGTTCGAGGCTTGTGGAGACAAGATGAGCATGTTAGCCTTTTATTATTTTTCTCTAGGGAAAGCATAGGGCCAGTTAATAGTTGTTGTACATGGGCTATTTGCAGCCTCCATTGCATTTCTACCTAGTCTTGATTTCTGATGTCTCCTCCATTGCTACATCACCTGTCTGCTCCCTTACCTGCCCACCCCCGCTTATTCCTCCCACCGATCCCTCCCCTTCATCTGCAGTCCCCCACTTTCCCCTACTGCCCCTCCCTCTACTCCACCTTCTCCTCTCTCCTCCTACTTCCCCTCTACTCCTCCTTCTTCTTCCTACTCCTCCCTCTACTCCACTTTCTCCTCCTACTCCTCCCTCTACTCCACCTTCTCCTCTCTCCTCCTACTTCCCCTCTACTCCTCCTCCTACTCCTCCCTCTACTCCACCTTCTCCTCCTCCTACTCCTCCTTCCTGCTCTTACTCCTCCCCCTCTTCCTACTCCTCCCTCTACTCCACTTTCTCCTCCTACCCCTTCCTCTACTCCACCTTCTCCTCTCTCCTCCTACTTCTCCTCTTCTCCTCCTCCTACTCCTCCCTCTACTCCACCTTCTCCTCTCTCCTCCTACTTCCCCTCTACTCCTCCTTCTTCTTCCTACTCCTCCCTCTACTCCACTTTCTCCTCCTACTCCTCCCTCTACTCCACCTTCTCCTCTCTCCTCCTACTTCCCCTCTACTCCTCCTCCTACTCCTCCCTCTACTCCACTTTCTCCTTCCACTCCACCTTCTCCTCTCTCCTCCTACTTCTCCTCTACTCCTCCTTCTCCTCCTCCTACTCCACCTTCTTCCCTCTCACTCTATCCGCTACTCATTCTTCCATCTCCCCACCACCATATCTGTATCCTTTATATGCTTCCTCCCTTCTTATTCCTTACCAATTTCCTCCACTCATAGACGACTCTGCCTCTACCTGACAACATTATATTTTGAAGAAAAGTTGCTCTGGCCACTCTTCCGCCACTTCCCAGGGGGGAATACCACACTAACGAAAAATTAAAATTATTCAGACATGAAAGAACTGTTTTGGGCACTCTCAAAGAAATAGTGCGGTCCTGACCCAGATTCCCATGGAAGTAAGACACCTGTAAGGGAGGTGGCTGTCCCTCATGTTTTTTCTACACTAAGTCCCCAGAAATCTCATGAAAGGAACCTGACTCATTAGAACAAAACATGAACATTCAATTTACAGATCTCTACAGAGGGGGGTCAGCAAGAGAACTGTGAATAGAAAGACAAATACCCCCCAATCTCACACAGAAATAGGTGAGGAAACCTCTTCTACTGCTCCTCATGGTTGCTTTGAACAGATGAAAGAAGAAACAAGACACCTTTCAACAGAGCATGCAGTAGCTTTACCAGATCCTGACTCCACTCTGTTTGCGGATAAAGAGGAAAGGTACCATACTGGATTTGCTGTTGCTACAGAAGATCAGGTACGTCAAGCACCTTCACTTTCCTCACTCACATCTGCTCAAGACGCTGAATTGACAGCCTTCTCAGTGGCATACAAAATGCCTGAAGGAAGACATGCCAATATCTACACTGACTCAAGACATGCCCTGGGTGCAGCACATTATTTTGGATCAATCTGGAAGATAAGAAGCACCACTCAGCTGACTAAAAGCTGCCAACCAAGCCACAAGTGCACCAAGGGAAGTGGACAGAATGGTGTCCGCTAAAGAAACTTCTATACTCACCATGTAGATCCTACCTACAGATCTCAAGCTTCTAAGAGAATGACAAAGCAGCTACTGACCCTGAAGAAATACAAAGCTGGAAAAACAGAAAGGGGCAACCCTTGAAGACGGGCTGTACTCCAACGCTCTTAAGCTCTGTTTACCCAAAAACATGTACTGGGCAGTGAGCCCATGGAACTTTATACCTATCCAAGACCCTCATGAACTCTTTGATCTCTAAAATACTCCTAAGCACCTAGCTAACTCTCAATATCCCTTTCAAGAATCCAGATGACAAAGAGCTACTGGGTCAAATATGCACTAGTTATCATAGACATTTTGTCAGGATGGCCAGAAGTCTAGCCGGTCATCAATGTGACATCCAAGACCATATACCCAGTAGTGCATTGTGAAAGTTGCAGAGATCACTCAGTGGATTCATTGTTCCAGATTCAAGACTCTCTCTGCAACATGAGAAGTGACATTTGTTGATTTTGACACACTTTTGACTCTAAAGAAAAAATGACTTGTTAAATAAAAAGATACCAGCAAGTAGGTGTTTGATGGCCATAATAATGCCTGACCACCTGCCATCGATGGAAAGCCGAGGACCCCAAAAGGAGACCTCGTGAAGCTAAAAAGATCCAAACGCCAAGCTCCCTCAGGATTATTTGCCCATCCTGAGTTTGTGGTGATATTAATATTGACTAAATGATCCGAGTCCACCTACGCTGATGTAGCGTGGGACAGGTTTAATACTACAATGCATAAGCAAATGCGCCCTAGCCAAGGTTATTATGTCCATACACATAATACATGACAAGGTACTCTTGACACACCACATTCATGCTTCAGAACATAAAGAGGAGCACCCCTCTAAAGGGAAAGTTTGATTGATATATATATATTGATGCCATAGGTGTGCCAAGGGGGGTACCAGATGATTTTGCAGTAAAAGGAAAGTTTGAGTCCATTTTCCCAACCGTCACTGCTAATAATAATAATAATATTTTGATTTGCATTTATTATATCTATTGCAACCAACAACGTTTACCTGTCACCATGACTACTTGTGCCTATATTCCAGATAACACAAGTCCATATGGTAATGTAAGCTTGTCTATTTATGATGTCCCTCTGAAGAACTAAGAAGACTTTGAGAACCGTTACTCCAGTCATTTTTGTGCCTTTGGGTTAACACGTCTTCTGATACTAACATAATAAAGTTTTATCTCTTAGAATCTAACATTTCATAGGGGGGACTGATGTGGAATTATTAAAAATTATTATTGTACTTGTATTGAATTATTGTACTAACTCCATTTTAACCTTATATTGTGACAATCCTCCATTTTGTCCTCCTAACCTGACTTCTTCAAATCCTCCATTTTGTCCTCATGACTTAACTTGTTCATTTTAAAACTACCTTACGTGACTGAACTTCTCAACCCAATTAATACAGTAGACAAAGACCGTGTTTCCTACAAGGACAAGTACCAGGAGGTGCTGGCTACTCCTTAAGACTTGTAAGATAGTATAGTTTGAAGGCCACGAGAACACAGTAGTAATGAAATGTTCTATTCATAAGAGACCTTGCACCTGGACATGAGGCCTGATATCACTGACTGTGTAAAATGACGCTCAAGCCCCCCTTTCCACCGAGTAAACCTCATGCTGGGAAAGATGGCGCCTGAGCCTTCTGTCCACACCCTTGTCCAGAACAATACCACCTCCCGGTGGGAGGACACCTAGCTGGTCACTCAAACCCCTGAGCCAATTAATAATATTGGTGGGTGGACACGAAGTTAGTCACATAATGTTTAATCCAATCAATGATGTTTATTTGTTATTATCTGATATTCAATGATGATGTCATTTTGCTTTTAAAAAGATCTGCACAACTGTTTTCCAACCAGATTGCATTAAATTTTCTGAAGTGCTTTTAACCTGAACTCCATGTGTCAGTGTGAGCTTACTTCTGCGTATACGCAATTTAATCATCTCAGATTTGGACAGGAACAGATAGACTTTGAACATTTTGGTTTACTTTCAAAAAGTACCATAACAGTGGCACCGTTAACGTGGAGGGAGACAGAAACTGGAGTAGCAACACTTGACGGAGGAAAAGACCAGAAGTTCTGTTTTGGACAGGTTGAGTTTAAGGAAGTGGGCAGCCATCCAGTAAGAAATAGCAGAGACAAGGTAAGAGACACGAGTCAAGCGGGGCTGGGAGAGATCAGGAGAGGACAGATATATTTGCGTGTCATCCGCATATAAATGATAATGGAAGCCAAAGGAGCTGATGAGTTTACCAACGGAGGCAGTATAGATCGAAAACAGTAGGGGACCAAAAACAAAACCTTGGGGAACACCAACATAGAGGGGTTGGGGAGAAGAATATGAGCCATAGAACGAAACACTGAATGAGCACTGGGAGAGGTAGGAGGAGCACCAGGAGAGAGCAGTATCTCAGACTGAAATTATGGAGGATGAGAAGAAGCTGTTGATGATCAACAGTGTCAAAAGCAGCAGAAAAGTCAAGGAGAATTAGGATAGAATTGTGAGCACGAGATTTTGCAGCGAACAGATCATTGGATACTTTGGTCAGGAGGTGCAACAAGGGCTGCATAAACAAAGTGATTTAACTCCTAAATGGCAAATGATTTATCAGTGAGACTATAGGGGCAGAATTTAAAAAACAAAACTGCTTCATTAAGTTGTTTTGGTGCTTAGTGTTTCTCTTTACCCCTTTCCCGACCATGGACGTATCAGGTAGGTCTGCCAAAAAACGGTCCTTATGGGCCGCGGAAGTACCTGATGTGTCCACGGCGATCTGATGGTATTGCAGCGATGTCTTGATGTCGAGGCATTGTGCAATACCTCTCCTTACTGCCGGGCACCCGAGTGGAGCGATCACTTACGGGTTGCTCCACGTGGCGCCCGGCCGTAAAGCAGAGCATCGGAAGCCATCGGCAGGCTTCCAATGCTCTGCCTGTGCTGAGTGCCTCTGGTGACTGACCAGGTCAATATTAGTAAATATTGACTCTGATCAATGTGGATCTCCCTCCCTCTCTTCTCTTGTGTTTTAGTGAGAGAGGGAGCGAGATCTGTGTTTTAGGTAGAGAGATTTAGGTAGTTTTAGGTAGGGATTTGTAAAATTGGGAGACTCAAAGGCTCTTTTCAGAGCCATAAACCCCTATCTTGCCAGTGATCACTATAATCACTGGCTCTTGCACAGCAGCACTTTTTTGCTCTCTGTGCATTTTTGTAGGGGTTCATTTTTTTACTGATTTTTTTTTTTGGTGAGACCCAAAAGCTCTTTTTAGAGCTATTAACCACTATCCTGCCAGTGATCACTGTGTGAGCACTTATTTTGCGGTCGGTGCATTTTTTTTTAGGGGTTGATATTTTTTAGTGATTTTTTTATTTTGTGACAGATCACAAGATATAGTGATTGTAATCTTGTAACAGAGGTCGTATAGCGCTGAGGAGGCAGATGCCATCCTTGCGTTAGAGTCTGACGCATCTATATCGAACTCCAACCCTGATTTGGACCCTGCCAGGTGCTCAGATACATCACTACATACAGTGTCTGCTGCTAGTGATGTAACTAGTTATGATGTATCTGTGGCTGCTGCCAGAAGGAGACATGCTGCTCCAGCTGGCAGTACTGAGGAGTGGGTAGTGCCTCATCGCCAGAGGCCAAATATCCCACTCTTTACTGCAAATCCTGGCATCAATGTGGATGTCGCAGGATTTAGCCCTCAGCAGTTTTTGGAGGAGTTTCTGGGCGATGATGTATTGGGGAACATTGTCGCCCAAAATAATTTATATGCCCATCAGCTTCGTGCTTCTAAGCCAGAGTCTTTTTTGGCAAAGCAGCAATGGGTAGGGTTGATCTGGCAGATCAGCTGCTGCAGCCCTACCAGATTATACGGAAGACAAGGGCCTGGTACAAAAAAGGTTGCAATCTACTTAATGCAGACTGAAATATAAAAAACGTTTTTTTGCTGTGCAAAAAAATCAAACCCTGGATTGCAACTGACTTTTTTACAGTTTCAGCTCAAGATCATTTCAGGGATTTTGTAACGTGATGCACCTACTCCCCTGGCGATGATGGGAGAGAGCAGAGTTGGGGCTACACACTTTATTTTTAAATCCCCCCACCCTACTGCGGCAAAGCAGAATCCCCCAAAAAGATGCAGAGTCTGTTTTAAGACGGGGCAGAGAAAATACACCGTATATTACTGTCCTGATTGCCCTGGACAGCCTGGACTCTGCATTTGTGACTGCTACAAACGATACCACACACTGGTCTATTTTTTTATTTATTTAAATTTGTCATTCAGATTTGTTTTTGTTATGTTTAGCCTATGTATGGGGGGCACGGGTGTACTCAGGAGGCCTTGCAGAAAACAACCTGGAGCGTTTTCTTGCAATAACCAACAACAGGCTCTACTGTCAAAAAGCAATGTATGTGTAAAAATGAAAATTGAAAAATTACCACCACACACTTTCTCTATTTTTTTGCGCTAAAATGGTTGCATCAAAGCACAATACCTCGGGTGTCTACGTTTCAAATATATACACTTTCATGGCAATAAATAAAACTGGGGTACGTGATAAGCCCCAAACTAAAGATAGGCCTATCAGAAGAAATACTCTAAATTTTAATACAAATTACAAGTCATACAATTGTAACTGGACTGTCCCAAAATCCTGGCAAACTAGAATGTGTGTGAAAAATAACACAAACAAATGACTACCCAGAAGTTTGACGTAGACTGGTGTCTACCAGTCTACATCATGTCTAGTGCATGGAAAGTGTTAAAATACCACCATTTAAAATACCCTAGGGTGTCTACTTTTCAAAAATATATGGTTTGATGGGTGTAAATTACATTGGCCAGCTTTAAAAATTTCCCAAATAGGACATGGGTGCATGATGACCAGCTCTGAAAATTCCAAGTTGGAAAACTGGAATATGCACCCTACAAATAAGGTCTTTTAACCAGACACACCTGTACATGGGTGGTATCACTGTACTCAGGAGATGTTGCTGAACACATATTGGGGTGTTCTTTGGCAGTAACCCTTAAAGTTCTCATTACATGTATTCTTAAATTGCTATATGTGTAAACAAAAAACCCACAAATGTATATATATATTTTTTTAATTTGATAGATTGGTGGTAAAATGGTTGCATGGAAAAAGCATGAAATTAGTCAAAATACCCCAAGTTTAATACCTTGGATTGTCTTCTTTTTAAAAAATATTTACATGTGAAGGGTTATTCAGGTATTCCTGAAAGATATCAGTGTTACAATGTAACTTGCGTTGATTTTGAAAAATAAAAATGGTTTCGAAATAGCAAAGTGCTACTTGAACTTATTGCCCTATAACTTTCCAAAAAAAAAGCTAAGAACATGTTAACATTGGGTATTTCTAAACTCAGGACAAAATTTAGAAACTATTTAGCACGCGTGTTTGACGCTTGTAGATGCGTAACAGATGTTGGTGGTCAAAGTTGGAAAAAGTATGTTTAAAAAAAATAAATATTTTTTTATAGTAAATTATATGATATGATGAAAATAATGGTATATTTAGAAAGACCATTTAATGGTGAGAAAAACAGTATATAATGTGTGGGTACAGTAAATGAGTAAGAGGAAAATTACAGCTAAACACAAACACAGCAGAAGTGTAAAAACAGCCCTGGTTCCAAACGGTAAGACAATTGAAAAACGGTCTGGTCACCAAGGGGATAAATATTCTGTCCTCTGCAATCCTGTATATGCAGTTAGTTGATCTACTTGCAGTTAGTTATTCTCTTACCTCATTGGAAGTTCCACTGTTCAATTCAGCAATCACTTAAAAACCAAGAATACATCAATTGCATCCGTACTTTCTTTTATATTCTATATATTAGTATAGACTAATATCAGTCAACTCACAGTTTAGGAATTAGACTTCCAAAATTTGTAAAGTGACAAATGTTACGCAGACCAATGAAATTATATTGATCAGTTTTCCTATGTAAGTCAAGTGAATATAAAATCACTAATCAGCATACACACACACACCAACACGCATAGGTTTGCCAAATGTGCCCACGCATAAATAAAATAAATAAGCAGTCCCCTTAACATTACAGCTAAAAATGTGGAAAAGTTAAGGACAGTGACATTGAAACAGTGCAATGAAATTAAAAAAAAAAAAAAAACAGAATAAAAAACCTGTTAGCGGAATTCGTATTAGTTCCAGTTAAGCATATCTCTCAACACTGGTCGGCTGTATCACGTTGATGCAGGTTAAACAGTGTGATATAAATTATAATATCCGTGTGTGCTTTCTTAGAGGAACCCCTGTTTAGAGGAAGTGTAATTCATAATAATTTCCAGGAATTAAATCCATATTTGTAAGTGTACTATTCCTTACTGAAGCCTATAAGGGCAGAGGCTGAAAGAACAATGTGTCCAATCTATATAAACACCCCCTGCTGTGCTGAGCACAAAATCATCTTTTAAATCTTTCACCATTAAAACTGAGAGGTATTTTTTTTTTCTAAGAATATATTGTATTTCTTCGTTAACAGTTTCATTTCCAACTTACCGGTAATGGTTAAAAACAGAATCTATCAGAATAAGTATTTCTGTTTCTATATGGCCAAAAATATAATCTGATGCTAATTATAATAATAAAGACAATGTACAATCTAATCTGATATGTGTCCAATACTCATGGTCACGGTTTGGGGCCAGAATGTGAATCTTTCAGTTTACTAAAAGAAAGCACCTAGTACAATAGCAATGACTTACAACAAATATGTTTTTATATCTGTTGACCAACTTAAAGGAACACTCCAAGTATGATAACCACTACTGCTTGCTTAAAAGATATGTCGGCAATATTTTACCTTTTTTTATATATATATATATATATATATATATATATATATATACATATATATATATATATATATATATATATATACATATATACACACACACACACACACACACACACCGGTATATAAAATTCTATACACAAATAGACTTCAGAAAAAAAAAACTCCTGAACTCCTGAAATCAAAACAAGACTGCATCAAAAAAGCCAAAAAAATTATATAAGGGTAAAAAAGAACACACACATATTGGAAAGCACTTACACATGTGCTTACAGTGGAGCTCAGCGTCCTAAAGCGGGGTGGTTTATCCCAATGATAAGGGTGGATATGCATGCTAACACCGTTTCATGATGTAGATATGTTGTTAAAGAAAACAGTCCATAATTTATTAATCTGCTAAAACATAATGTTTGTTTTAGAAATTATGAGATAGCATACCGTGCCATCCAAAGCACCGATCATTCTTCCTCCTCCACTCCCCAGCTTCTCATACCCCCCACCCCATTCTCCTTAGAATTGCTCCTTCATCCCCTTTTTCCCCTCAGCCTACACACGCTGTTCTCTCAACCTAGCATGTGTGGCAAAAGGCTACAGGGGAAGTGGAAAATATCTCGAAGTTCAAAATTATTCAGGTTGCTCTTGGCTGCTAGTGGGGATTGATAGAGGAATACTTTAGCCACCAAAGATATTTATTACGGTATACATGGAGATATGAGATTATGTTTAATTAAAAATAACCTATTTGAGTATATGCGGGCTGCACACCTGGGATAATCTATTCGCATAATGATATGTCAAAGAATGGACCTCTCTCTCCATAAATGAGTTTATGGCAAGGCTCTCCGAAATATAAATATCTCACATTTCCCCATAACTTTCCTTAATAAATATAATTTCATAAAAAACATCTAATTTTAGACAAGACAAAGCTCAATAAACAAGCGTTTAAAGGTAACTTAATTACATATCTTTAACCCCTTAAGGACCAAACTTCTGGAATAAAAGGGAATCATGACATGTCACACATGTCATGTGTCCTTAAGGGGTTAAGCAAACCAGAATTCCCATATACTTTTTCCACTATTCTGAAATTTCTTAAGCACAGAGGCATAAAACAATTTTGTTTTCTTATTCTTCTCGTTAGATTCCTTTGGGTTTTTAATAACAGGTTTGTGCTTCTATGAATGATAGAGTTGGTGATTAAAAAATAAACGATATAATGCTTATTGGGTGATAAAAGGGGGAGGAATAAGATCAGTGCGGGTTTACAGCTTCCTCTATGCGGTCAAGAACCTCATGTTCTCTGAGACAAAGTTATTAATAAATGGTTGTAAACCGTTGATCAAATAGGCAGAATATATTCACAGACAAATCCCCAGTCATATATCATGTACAACTCAATAAAAAATATACAAATCTGACTTTAATGGTGTCAATACTGTTAATTTTAAATTACATATTTAACAGTTTTATTAGAATGTAAAATTTGAAAGACCAGATGTGGTGTATAACGAACACAGTGATATACAAGATGTCAGCTTGACTTTAATATACAATTAATTGTTTTCGATCGGCGAGTAGGTTACGATGACCTGGCTTTTAATAACTTTGTTCCAGAGAACGTACTCTATGCAATAACTTTATCGTATTAGATTGAATTTATATCAACTTATCAGCTAGGTGAAGACTGAACCAAGCTATTATGGTTCACTGATAATATATGTGTGGTTGCATTGTGTCAGAGCCCATATATAAGTCAATGTCGACAAATGTGCCGAAGGTCTAACATTAAGACGGGTCACCAAAGCGAAGTAGAAAAAGACAGGATACAAAAATAAGTCTCATGGAGATTGTGAGACAAGGAGAAAAAGGTCTACAAGTAGACAAGAGGCATAGATATCAGCTAAATTAAAATGACATCAAAGTCACTGGCTAAATGTGTTTAATATGGAATAGGTGTTGACTTAAAATGGCGTTTTAGGTGGCGAAGCTGCATTGAACATGCGCTCTGTGCCACGAGCGCTAAAATACCTTTCCACAAGGTTTTCTACCTTTCCTCGGACCACCTTCAGTGCTTGAGCAAGACAGGACAGGTACCATGGGTCGAAAGACCAAGAAACAAAAGATGGAGAGGCCCCGTATGGGCCTAAACATTGGTAAATTATGGCGGCAGGCGCAAGCACAGCAGGGCCCAAGATAACCATCTACTTAGAGGTCTAGTCCGACCTCTCAGATAAGTCCTCAGAGGATGAGGTGGAAATCCCACCGGTCCAGCAACTACCCTGGCGACTGCCGCAGTGCTGAAGTCACTATTAGCTGACCTACAGAGCAACATATTGACAGATGTCGCTGATTTCCGCTCTGACATTCAGGGCCTGTCAGGCAGGATGGGTGCTTTGAGGATTAAATAAAGAAAAAAGCTGCGCCAAACAAATCAATAAAAATAAATAAAATACAATAAAATAAGATAAAAATAGTCCAAGTGAGAAAAATCCAAATAGAATAAAATAAAAGTAAATCTTAACTTGATATATCTTCTTTAAGATAAATATCTGCAGTGGTGTAGTCCTTGTAGTCCTTTCTAAGGTAATCCAATGATATGTGGAATTAAAACAGATATCCAAAATAGTGTAATAAGTTCTCTAAGGTATAATATATAAAAAAAAAAAAAAAAAAAAAGGAGAATGATGTAGCACTCACATTTGGTAGAGCTATGACCAGCTCTAGTGTATAAAGCGTACAGCGGTACAAATCCCCGCTTATGGGATACAGTGCAGTTTTCTTTTTCTTCTTCAGGGGTAAGTGCCACTCAAAGAGAATATAAAAAAAAAAACAATAGTGTTCTCTGTATAAAAGCAGTTGGAGAATAAAATGAATAAATTAAATGGTACTTCACAAAGGTGGAGCAGGCTGACTGCTCCTTGGTGACAACGTAGGTGGAATAATCCCCACCAAGGATTTCTTGGAGTCCAGTAGTATAAAATGCCAGGTGAAGAAATGTATATAAAGATTCTTGGCACAAGTAAAATAGTGACCAAAGAAGTCTTTAATAAATAAAATATACAATTAAATATCCATAAACACGTTTCGCCCACAATGGCTTTATCAATATGGAATAAAACATATAACCTGGCATGGTGACTTTAAATAGGGGTACAGATGTTTGTAAATGGTGCCTAAAACAGGTTAGCCAATCAGATAGCAGAAAATTTGATTACAATAAAACATTCATAGATATACTTAAAATACATATATATTAAAAGTTTACAGTAGTAAGTGTTGATAGCACTTTGAATTAAATAAAGAACTTTAAAAACGAGCGTTATATTGCATCTAATAACGTTATTTATTGCGGTCACATGAGGATTACCTCCACTGAACACACGCTCTAGATTGCAACACTGCAAAAAAAATTAATGAATTTCAGCAACAAAGCTGAAATGCGGGGGGGGAGGAGCGATGACGTAGGACGTGAACGCTGCACGGGAGTGCACGTCCTTGCACGCGGAGATGCTGGCGCCCTAGGGAGACGAGCCGAAGGACGACTGGTTAGCTGAGAGCAAGAGAGCGAGCTGAAGCCGTGAAGCCTGAAACAGCCGGAGAGCTGCCCATGCGAGTGTCCACTCTACACATTTATAGCCACACAGGGATACAGGTATGCCGGAGGAGCCTAGCCTAAATGCGAACAAGGGACGCACCGTTAAATATTGAGTGCGGACAGGAGTAGCGAGCGTCGAAGTGCTGGGTCCCTCTGAATATGCCCTGCGAAGAAATGTAAGTGCTGTTTGGTGGGGAAAGGAGCAGAGGGTACGGGAGTACTGAGGAAGCAGTGATTCCAAAGGGAATACTTGAGAGAATATCCCATAATAACGCAGTATTAAGGCACCAAGACCCATAATATATATAATATATATAAGAGCAGAGCACTACTCTGGTGGCAGTTGATTCTATGGCATAAATATTAGTAAGACAGGAAGAATGAATAAGCCTTGCGAAAAACAGATGAGAAAAAGAGGCATTAATAAAATTAATAAAATCAAATAAGAAAAAGCAAAATCTGCCTAAGTGCCCAAATTGCCTATTTGATACAATTAAGCACTGGGTCGCAAGCAGATTTCAGCAACCTCCGGATGGAGGCGCAAACGGCAACTGGCTAAAATAATATGAAGGTTTAAAAAAGAAGGGTATTTGAAAAATACAATTTTTTTGTTTGTCTCTTTAAGTACAACACACACGAAATAATGGCTTTAGCAAAAAAAAAAAAAAAAGCTTATGAAAGTGAACGTTATAACAACGGTGCAAGGTTTAAAGGACCAAGTGAACTGGACTAAAGGCTTTAAATAAGCTGTCTAATGATATAAAGGTCCAAGCGAACCTGGATTAAAGGAGCAAGAGAAACCTTTTTTTTTTTTTTGTCTCAAGATGGCTACAAGGAAAGGGCAAGATAATAAACAGCTTACAAAGAGGGATAGAGAAAAGAAACAAGAAAGCAAGACAGACAGAAGGCTTTCCTCTTCCGTTCCGCTGCATACACAGAAACAGGAAACAGACCATCAAAACGCTTCAGACTCCTCATCTCAATCATTTAAAGAGTCAGATAATCTATCTCCAAAGAGTATACCCACAAATTTAAGCCCAAAAGAATATAGCTCTGATGAATTACACATGTACCTTAAGACCTGTTTTGAACGACAACTAGAGAAAATTCAAAATGAGATCCATGAAGGCATTATGAAATTTAAAATGGCGCTATCACAGATGGAAAAAAAAACGTAAGCAGAATGAGGAAAAATTAGAATCGCTGGAATACCAGCAAGTTTCATCAGAAGACACCATGAGGAAGGCAAATCAAAAAATAGAAGAACTGGAACTTAAAATTGCAGATCTGGAAGATCGCTCTCGACGCAACAATCTTAGAATAAGGGGAATCCCAGAAAATAGTGATAAATTGCAAGACTATATAATGGGGATTTTTTCACAATTGGGCATACAAATGACAAATTCATCAAATGTTTTAGAAAGATGTCACAGAGTTATGAAACCAGATTTTGTGGCCCAAAGTGAACCTAGAGATGTGATGATCTGCTGTTCGTCATATAAAATGAAGGAACAAGTCTTAAAAGCGTCAAGACTTATTAGGCTGAAGGATCCACACAGCAACATTATGATTTTTCCGGACATTTCTTACTATACCAGGGCTAAAAGAAAACCATTTGCAATCTACACAAAGATTTTACGACAGAAGAATATTCGATATTCATGGCGTTATCCTTGTAAAATCATTGTTTCTCATGATGCAAGGTCATACTCTTTTTCGGATGTTACAGCAATCTCGAAATGGTTTAGAGAGCAGAATTTTTAATTGAATAATTCAGTAGATGGAGACAAAGGACGGAGGAGAGAAGCTGTATAATATAAAGATAAAAAAAAATGTATTCTTTTTTTCATTCTCTCCCTTTCTACACCCGGCCCAAGCGGCAGATAAAGAAAAAGAAGAGAGAGCATCAATGAAAAAGGACACTACTCACAGAAATACTAATGTTTATGATGAAGGACATGAGACTGAGATCACATGCAGGGATTCCTCCCAACTATGATCACTTGACACTTCAAATAGGCATTGGGAACTAGGGTCAAAATATATATAGAG
Source organism: Pelobates fuscus (assembly GCF_036172605.1). NCBI lineage: Eukaryota > Metazoa > Chordata > Amphibia > Anura > Pelobatidae > Pelobates > Pelobates fuscus. Next base: position 315,890,523 of record NC_086318.1, read on the forward strand.
GGATCAATTGTAACACAGATATAAGGAATTTAATTCTACACAAACAATCTGAAATTAGGATTGGAAATTATTTAATTTAGGATATTTCACGTTTACAAAGGTGATTCACTTAGATAATATTGGTAATTAAAGGGGAGATTGTTCTCTGAGTTCACAGTATTAAGAGGATGTAAGTTAACGATTGAAGGAATGACAATATGATAGTTTTTGTATATTAGGTAATATTATTACTGAAGGAATTAGTAATACACAATCACTAGGATCACAGGGTTTTGTCACTGAATTCAGTTTAGGAAGAGGTTGAGAGGGATCTCTGAGGATATAAATGACCTTAAATCGACAGTTCGTAAATAAACACTGGTTTTAAGATGAGGGATTAAATAGCGAAGTTTAATATTCAGACTTTTTGGCATCAATAACTTCAACTATAGTTATAGTATGATAATCTTAAGGTTTAATTTCTACAATTGGTGCTAGATGATAAAATATAGATAGGAGAATTTAAGGCTAAAAATGCTATATAGAAAATTGAGTGTGAGCAAACAGTTGTAATTAAGGATAGAAAAATATAGATTGACATAGTATGTTATTTATGGAATGGGATGCTTAAACACTAGGGATTATTTGAAATTTATAATGATTTATGGTCTTTTTTTTTTAAAGAATTTATTAAATATAAAGTGGTGATGGAATTAGGATAGAAATCATACTAAAAGAAATGGTTTATGTATATATTAGAAGCAAGATAATTAGCTATCAGAAACAAAAGAATATAGTATGTGAGGTATGATGTCAGAGAGATCTGGCTGGAGGAGAAGTGGAGGGAAGGGAGAAGGAAGAGACAGATATAATGATGGTAGATTGTAATAGAGAGGGAGGGAAAAAGAAAAGAAAAGGATTTTTTTTTTCTGTTTTCTTAAAGAGTTTTTTTTTTGTATTTTTTTTTTCTCTCTTGATGCCTAGTGACATCTAGGAATGTGCACCGACTAACCGGGGGTTTAAGGAAATTACTGGCTCAAATGTTTTCCAAGAGGGGCAGTTCAGTATCAAAATAATGATCCTGATTAGGATCTATTTGAAGGTTCTGTGAAAGAGGGTATACCACAGGACCATCCACACTTCCTTTAAGGGATGTCTATTGTATATGTGCTGTTTGTGTTTGTAAATGATTTTAGTTTTTTTGTATGTTATAAGTTGACGAAGTCTGAGATGAAAGATAAAATTCAATTATACAAGCTAGTAGTCAAGGAAAAAAAAGATATCCACCCTGTTGGAGACTTAGGCTTAAGAGGGCAGTATAAAAGAAACAAAGATAACCGAAAGGGGAAGGAGAAAATTAAAGATAAAGGAGGAGAGGGGGAAAGGGAAAGGAAAGGGAAAAGAAAAGGGGAAAAAAAAGGAAAAAGTAGGACAAGAACCATATGTTTAATGTTGTTTCAATCAATGCGCAAGGCCTGAATTCTCCACAGAAAAGGAAACTGCTATTTGATCATACTAGAAGGGAAAATGCGCAAGTTGTAGGTAAAGTTGTAGGTATTCAAGAGACCCATTGGCGCAGAGCTGATGAGGGAAAATTAAGTTTTAAAGACTTCCCTAGTTCAGTATGCTCCTCTTATAAAGACAAAAAAAAGAGAGGAGTAGCTATTTTTTTTCATCGACAATAAATGTCTCTATAAAATACATGAAAACTGATACGATGGGCAGGTGGATTATTCTTATATGTACAATAGAAGATCAACTTTATACAATTGCTAATATCTACGCCCCGAATACCTCTCAGATTCAGTTTCTATATAATTTTTTTGCGCAATTAGATAAATTCAAACAAGGTCGCACCATAGTTATGGGCGATTTTAATTTGGTAATGGACCCTAATTTAGATAGAAGGTCCGAAAAGTCCAAAACTCCCTCGAGGAACGTTATTAATCAGGCTAAAAAATTCCGCAATATAATACAAAATGAAGCCCTTCTTGATTGCTGGAGGATCTTTCACCTCACAGAGAAATATTTTACATGTTTTAGTAAGACTCATTGTTCATATTCAAGAATAGATTTTATATTTGGAGAACAAAATTTGATAGAAAATGTGAAATCTACGAATATAATTATGGTCACATGGTCTGATCATAATATGGTGAAAATACAACTAAAGAATAATTTCATAAAGCACAGATCAGAATGGAAATTAAATGATAAGTTATTAATTTCTAAAACTAATAGGGAACAGATTGCAAAGGCGATAGACATGCATTGGTTGGACAATGATAATAATGATGTGTCCTCTGTTACAAAATGGTGCGCATTTAAAAGTGTTATAAGGGGACACTTTATAAGCTTAGAAGCCCAGGCTAAGAAAAATCGTCAGGAATCCCTGTCAAGTCTATATATTGAATTAAGCGAATGTTATAAAAAAAACATTGCAGCACCTGTAAGAACTATATCGAATCAAATCAGGACTATAGAAAATAAACTAAATGAAATTTTGATCTCTAAAATAAATAGAAATCTACAGTTTATGAAAATAAATTATTATTATAGGGGGAACAAGGCAGACAAACTACTTACTAATAAAGTTAAAAACCTACAAAAAAATAAATTACCGTATATACTCGAGTATAAGCCGACCCGAATATAAGCCGAGGCCCCTAATTTTACCCCAAAAAACTGGGAAAACGTATTGACTCGAGTATAAGACTAGGGTGGGAAATGCAGCAGCTACTGGTCAATTTCTAAATAAAATTAGATCCTCAAAAAATTATATTAATTGAATATTTATTTACAGTGTGTGTATATAATGAATGCAGTGTGTGCGGATGAGTGCAGTGTGCGGATGAGTGCAGTGTGCGGATGAGTGCAGTGTGCGGATGAGTGCAGTGCGTGTGTGTATGAGTGCAGTGTGTGTGTGCAGTGCGTGTATGAGTGCAGTGTGTGTGTGTGTATGAGTGCAGTGTGTGTGCGTATATATTAATTGAATATTTATTTTCAGTGTGTGTATATAATGAGTGCAGTGTGTATGAGTGCAGTGTGTATGAGTGCAGTGTGTGTGTGTGCAGTGTGTGTGTGTGTGTGTGCAGTGTGTGTGTGTGTGTGCAGTGTGTGTGTGTGAGTGCAGTGTGTGTGTGTGAGTGCAGTGTGTGTGTGTGAGTGCAGTGTGTGTGTGTGTGTGCAGTGTGTGTGTGTGAGTGCAGTGTGTGTGTGTGTGTGTGAGTGCAGTGTGTGTGTGTGTGTGAGTGCAGTGTGTGTGTGTGAGTGCAGTGTGTGTGTGTGAGTGCAGTGTGTATGAGTGCAGTGTGTATGAGTGCAGTGTGTATGAGTGCAGTGTGTGTGAGTGCAGTGTGTGTGAGTGCAGTGTGTGTGTGTATGAGTGCAGTGTGTGTGTGTGTGATGCAGTGTGTGTGTGTGTGATGCAGTGTGTGTTTGTGTGTGTGTTGGTGGGGGTGGGCATTTGATATATTATTAATTATATATTTTTTTATTTTTATTATATTATTTAATTATTATTAATTTTTTTTTTTATTATTATTATCTTTTTTTTTCGTCCCCCCTCCCTGCTTGCTAGCTGGCCAGGGAGGGGGGCTCCTTCCCTGGTGGTCCAGTATCATTGGTAGTTCAGTGGGGGGAGAGGGGTGCTGGCAGAGCTGTACTTACCTTTCCTGCAGCTCCTGTCAGCTCTCTCCTCCTCCGCGCGGTCTGTGCAGCTCCCTCTGTCAGCTCCCAGAGTAAGTCTCGCGAGAGCCGCGGCTCTCGCGAGACTTACACTGGGAGCTGACCGAGGTGCTGAACGGACGGCGCGGAGGAGGAGAGAGCTGACAGGAGCTGCAGGAAAGGTAAGTACAGCTCTGCCAGCACCCCTCTCCCCCCGGTCTGTATTATGGCAATGCAAATTGCCATAATACAGACTCTGACTCGAGTATAAGCCGAGTTGGGGTTTTTCAGCACAAAAAATGTGCTGAAAAACTCGGCTTATACTCGAGTATATACGGTAATTACAAAAATAAAACAGGGAAATGTAACAATATTAGACCTTAAAAAAATGGAGAAGCATTTAGAGATTATTACTACAAACTATATAATCTACCGGCTAGATCATCCCAAGAGGAGATAAATAACTATTTTTCGAATATCCAACTCCCTAGGTTAGATTCTCAACTAGAGCAATTGAATCTTGACTCTATTGATGCTATGAAAAAAAATAAAGCACCCCGGGTCCAGACGGGTTCACAGACTCCTTTTTTAAAACATATAAGGACAGGCTGGCTCAGAGAATGGTAAACTGCTATAATTTAGCGATGAATACAGGCAAATTACCTAAAGAAATGTTGGTTGCAAATATCCTCCCTATTTTAAAAAACAATAAAAATCCAGAAGAAATAACTAACTATCGCCCAATAGCCCCATTAAATAATGACTATAAAGTTTATGCCTCAATTGCTAAAAGAATTAAGAATATAATCTCCTCTGTGATTTCAGAAGCTCAGGTAGGCTTTATACCAGGTAGGATGTCTTCTAACTATATTAGGAAGATATTAAATATATTCACAAAGATTCATGCGAATAAAACCCCTTTCTTAACGATGGCCTTAGATGGAGAAAAGGCATTTGATAGGGTCGGAATTTTATGCAGTCAACTTTAAAAGCTTTTGGGTTTTCAGGGCAGATTATTCCGGCAATCTCGGCCTGTTATCCCTTACCATTAAGTAGGATTGTTGGGGGGGGGGGGGGGATTAAGTCCGAATTGTTTATGGCATCGAATGGTACCCATCAGGGATGCCCTTTATCCCCACTACTTTATATTCTAACACCTGAACCCCTGGTATATGAAATACGAAAAAATCCTGAAATAACAGAGTTTAAAATGAGAGATAAAGATTTTAAGATAAGTCAATATGCGGATGATACACTGTTGTTTTTTTTTTTATTTATAATATTTATTCAAAAATAAAATTACAACAAATACATAAAAGCATATTTGTTTATCCCATACAACCTCATCAATCCAAGTGTATCAAATTTGCAACAATAGATAAAAACGGATGATACACTGTTAACGTTAACCAACCCAATTATGTCAGTCCCAGTTGCTATGCAAGTAATTGAAAGATATAGCCGTCTGTCAAACTATAAACTTAATGTTCAAAAAATGACGGTATTACCCTTCTATATGCAAGAGGAAGATTATCAATATCTAAATGAACATTATGCATTTAAATGGGAAAAAAAGGGATTTGTCTACCTTGGGATCAATATAGTGAAAAATCCAGGAAATATAATGATGGCTAATGTAATCCCTCTGTTTGGAGAATGTACTCAATCTCTAAAACAGTGGAATTCTATGCAGTTATCTTGGTGGGGTAGGGTTAATTTTATTAGGGCATATATTTTTCCTAGGTTTATTTATTTATTGAGGATGATCCCGATACAGATGCATCCCCAACGGCTCAAACTCATAAATAAGATATTTAGAGATTACATATGGTTTTCCAAATATCTTCTTATATCATCAAGCGGCTCAGCTGATGCATACCCTTCCCTTAATTAAACAGGATAGAATCTCACAAAACTGGTTTGAAATAGAAGATATTACTGCCCCATATAATAATGTCGGCCTAATGTGGCCTATAAGAAATAATAGTGGAAATAGAGGTGTTCTTCCGATAATCTGATAACAAAACCCCTTGTAAAGTTCTGGACTTACTTTAAAAATCAATCAGAACTAAGAAATAAAATATTACCCACTTTGCCCTTCAAAAACCTGGAGTTCTGGATGGAAAATCTAGATATGTCAGAATGGATTGGTAATGGGATCAAAAAAGTAGCGGATATATTAGAGGATAGTAGGATTATCTCCTTTGCTGAGATACGGAGAATCTTTGGTGTTTCATATTCACAGACTTTTAACTTTATAAGGATTAAATGTTTTCTGAAAAGTTCCCTAGGTAGTATATCGAAGTCATCCTCAATAACTAAATTAAATGAACTAATAGACTCAGAGAAAGACACAAAAATATTAACCAGATGTGTTGAGATTATGAAAAGTATAAAAGGACCTGTTCAGCCCCTATCTAAAATCAAATGGGAAAGAGATGTATCAATAGAAATCAATATAAAATAATGGAATAGGGCTCTTCAAACAGTGTACTCTATGGTACACTGCTTAAATATCAGGGAAGCTCATTATAAGCTTCTAAAACGATGGTATATGACACCAAATAAGATCCAGAAATTTTCGAAGGAAGAGATCTCAAGATGCTGGAGATGTGGTAATGAGGGGGCGAATGAACTTCACATGTGGTGGGAGTGCGCTCCAATTAGGAAGCGTGGGATCAATGTTTGGGTCATATAAACAACCTTTTGGATATCACGCATATCTGGACTACTGATATTTTGCTCTTACATTTAAACCTCCCACAATTAACTAAAGATAAGAAATATTTGCTGATGGCTTTTAAGATGTCCATAGCAAAAAACTGGAAAAAGACATCAATCGATTCATGGTCGTATATTAAGGCAATCATTATAACCCAATGTAAAATGGAAAGGGGGATAGCCTCCAATTTAAGTATTAATATGCGGCAATATGAGATATGGGATAAATGGATAAAGGCCCTCGAAAATCCAACAGAGGAAAGACTACTTAAGATTAAATAGGAATTTTTAGAAAAGGGGGAATCTAATATGAACTAGGAGCGGTATAATTTACAATATGAATGATAAAGTAAGAAATGTCAACTTTACTGTTTGTTTGTTTGTCTATTTTTTTGTTTATTATTTATATGAGAGTAGAGTTGGAAGTGAAGGACATTTAGTTTCCGGCACTTTCTCCTCTATTGAAGATTGTATGCTTGAAGTATATTTCGTGGAGAGCAGTTAAATTGCTCAATATTGATGTTGATAAACACGATGTGCAATATAATATATATGCTTCTCTGCAATTGTATATATATACATTTTACTGTTTGTTGTATGTTTTTTATGTATGTACAATATATTTTAAAAAATACCAATAAATAAATTCTCTCAAAAAAAAAAAAAAGAGTTTCAGCAACAAAGAGAAACGACCGAAAGCTGCTTTGCAGCGATAGTGGATGCAAGAAGAAAAAACAACATGAAAAATTGTGGCATAGAAAAAGGATGTACCTGCCACAGAAATCCTGATTCTATTAAGGCGATTACTAGTGGTAATGCACTCACCACGGCATGGCAAAACAGTGGGTCTAGAAGAATTGTTCAGGGTGCCCAAATCACCCAGTGCCCGAGCTGAACTACCAAGATACCTGGTGGTCCACTTCCAAAGTAGCAGGGAAAAGGCTGCAAATCTGGCTGCACTTTAAGAGCACACACCATATACGTTTGAAAAGATGTCACTCACCTTCTGTGCAGACTGGAAAGTACCCTAGTGTGGAGGAGATCAATGCTGCCTGTCACGATTCGGGGAACCCAACACGCTAACACACACACACAGAAAAGGTGCAGTACCGGACCTTAGAGTGGCCGGACTAAGCACACAAAGAATAGTCAGGAGATAGTCAGGATAATTTCCAATCAGAATTAACAATCACACGTGGGAGATATCTAAACCTCCCACAGTGATTGAGGCACTGTGCCTTTAACGCCGGGTCAGGTGACTGACCCCGGTGTGTGATATATTGGGCGGTCTCCCAGCGTGCAGCGTCATGCATGCTGCCGCTGGGGGACATGGAGGAAGGCACTGGCGGCATCCGGGGCCGGAAGGATGCCGCTCGCCGAACCCACGGGGAGGAGGGGACCGCGGACGGCTGGAGGGTGAGTACTGCGAGCGGAGTGCAGTCTCCCCTCGCAGCCGCCCGCGGAAACCCAACACTGCCATTTACATCCCTTCTTAGGAAACCTGATAATCCATATAGATGATGACTGGCATGCATGCTGGCGGTCCTTCAAGGCAAAGAAAAATAAAATCTGGTCCACGACCTTCCAGAAGCAACAGCCCTGTTAGCCACACCGAACCTAACCTAGGACTCTCTAAAAAGTGCTGGTTCCGGAGCACTTACCTGAGTTCTGCATTGCTGGAACACTGAGAATGCAATCCCATTCACCCCTTTGGTGAATACCTCACACTTTCATCTCGACGTGCGCTATAAGCTTCAATCACTCTTCAAAGATAGTGCCCATACCTAGTTCATCGATATAAGTGATGCCTTATACGTACCCAGGTCGAAACCCATAAACACACAGCATATCACTATCCACCACAAAATAAAAATGAATAGGTAATTTTTTAGGTATAGGCATTTGTCTGTTGTTTTTGCTCAACTGTTGACAAAAGCGCTTATTCTTCTTATTCTTCATACATATTTGATCTAAATGTACCTGTGATTTGAACTTAAAATAAAGAATTTCAAAATTAACAAATGGCCCTTTAAAGAATAATTCTCAGCTGCCGGTCTACTTTAATATACTCTATGTTGCAAATGAAATTAAAGACACAATCTAAACATACCCACTACAGAGCATTACAGTTATTATAATGCAAGAAGTCAATGGGCAAAATCTTGATTTAAGCAATTCAACATAAACCGGGAGATGGGGTAAGGTGGGGGCATTCCTTGGCATCCAGGTGCCATCCCTCAGACTTTGACATTGCAGTAAGCTATTTCATTTCCTAATTACATGTACAAATATGAAATATTTGTGCAAAATGTGCCAAACACATGCAATAATAGGCTGTTAGTGCTAGACTGTAGACCAGGGGTCCTCAAACTCTGCCCCCCCAGATGTTGCTGAACTACAACTCCCATGATTCTTTGAATTACATAGATAGCCAGAGAATCATGGGAGTTGTAGTTCAGCCACATCTGGGGGGCCGGAGTTTGAGGACCCCTGCTGTAGACTATAGCAAGATTCAGCTGCATGAAATCACTGAAACCATTTCTGCACTGGTACTCCCTTGCTAAAGTCCAGCGCTCACAGCCTATCACTGCACAGTGTGAGCACATTTTTCACTTTGCTGTTTCTTTGTTTCATTAACTAAAACAACTACTGGCATCTATACAAGATATGGTTGAGATGTACTTTCGGAAATTCCAACGCGGTCAATGCATATTTCTTTTTCATAAAAATGTTTTGTTTGTGAAAAACGCAAAAAAAAAACTGTGCTGCTTCCCTAGAACTTATATTATTGGAAATGGACATTGAAAATCACTTATAAACTTTTGTTATCCTTTCTTCATTTTTTTGAGATGCACCTTTTTTTTTATTATTGTATTAAAGATTTGGCAATTTATATCATAATCTAGTTAAGACAGAGCAAAGTCATGACAAATATGACAAATGTGGAGGAGAAACAGAAGCATTGTTTCATTTCTCCTCTTCTCTGTATGCGTTCTCTGTGCTGACTGCTAGGTGCAAACAGCTTATATAACAATGATTGACAGGAAGGTATAATGGAGGCACCCAGTTGCTGGATAACTAGGTGTGGATTTCAACATTTGAATTCATTTTTCGCACTTCACAAATGCATACTTCTTAAAAACACCGACAAGCGACAATTAAAAATCCTGGGAGGTGACAGTGCTTCTTCAAATAAATGTTTTCCAGTTCTTTGAAAACTGCAATCAGTGTGTAATTAAACAGTGTTTCAATATGTTCTAATGCACTCAAGTGTTTTCACAAGGAAAAACATTTTTAGTAAGAGTTTAGGCTTGCAAGAGCAGGACCTTTGAACTCTGTGCCAATATCTTTACACATGCATGTTATGTTACATTTCCCATAGATCAACACGTTTAAACCCCTGTTGCACAAAACCACAGGACTTTCCGATTTCACAAAACAAAATTGATATTAACGTTAAAGGGATCGTATAGTGCCAGGAAAAGAAAGCCGTTTTCCTGGCACAATCGATTTCTAAGGTTTCCGCCTCCCTCACACCTACCCTCCCTTGACCACTAGAGGTAGAGTTAACCCTACAGTGGTAATTACTGCAGTTTCTCAAAAACTTCAATAATTACCACTGTAGGGTTAAGGGAAATAGGGCAATGCACCCAGACCACCTCAATGAGCTGAAGTGGTCTGGGTGCCTACAGTGCCTCTTTAACAATCACCCAAACACTATCAAAATCAAGACAAAAGAAATATGATTACCTTCGCTTTGCTTGAGGAAGTTTCATTGTGTTCTTATGATGCAAATAGAAATCTGTGGGGAGCTCCCAAAGATGGGGTTTGCCCTCCACTGGATGGAAAACCCCGAGGAATAGATTGATGGAGTCTTGTCTGTCTGCATCTGTGACAAAACACAATTTATTTTATTTATTCCTTATTGTCCTTTGTAATTCTGAGAATATCAATCAGAGGGAAAGTAACTGTGCCATATTACAGTCATACCATAACATAATTAATGAACAGGGTACAATATAAAAATGGTAACCTCAAAGAAGCATATTCACTGCAAAAGATAGAAACTTTATATATCCCAGGAAAACATACATAAAAAAGTAAAAACAAAAACAATCAATTAATTTAAGGAAACATAAGATCAAAGGTTAATTGGCTAAAAGAAGAAACCACAGAGACATTAAGAAAGAGATGCCATTTCTTTTAATATATAAAAAAAAAAAAAGTTACACAACACTTTGGTAAAAAAAAATAAAAAAATAAAAAAAAGAACGTGCAAGGTGCATTAAGAAAGAAAACCCTCATCATATAGAATATAATAAATATTTTCTGAATATAATTTATAAGTACTGTTCGTTCCGTATGCTGTTGTAAGAAGTAAGTTAGTCAGGATACGGTTTAACCATGCAGGTTTCAGAATGTATTCTATGAATAAGGCATATAGAGTGATTACAAAATTGTATTCGGTTGTAATTAGTATCATTTAAAGATAACTGGATATTGGGATTTTAAGAGCAGCAGATAACAAGAAGAACATGAGTCCATACAGAATCGACTGAAGAACAAAACTCATTAAAACAAAAAGTCTTTCAAATCAGCAAATATCTATGCCATCTAGAAAATCTAGGTTGCATTACCACCTTTATTGCACCTTGCATAGGTCAGGTGAAAGCCATTCTTCAATTATGATGTCACAAACGATAGATTGATAAAGGTCATGGTTGATAACCGAACGTTACCTTGTTACCTTGTTACCTTGTTGAAATGCATGGGGGGGGGGGGGGGGGGGGGGGGGAGAACTCATTGCACCCGTATCCTACACAAGGAGAACAAGTGTTTAAAGTGTCCCTTTATAGGATGTGATATTTTAATAGCATATTTTTTACATGCATAATGAACCTTTAGGTACAATTTTATAGTTTGCAAATTTACTTTTATATTCTCTAGAAGATATGATGGATATAACCATAATATTAAATTTAAGGATGAATCAGAAAAATAACACAAAAAGTAGGGTGATAGGGGGGCGGGGCTTAACCGTGTAACAAAGCAGACGCCCTTTTCCGCAGCTCCAACAGTGCTCTGCACAATCTGATGACTATCTTGGGATACACAACCCATCCAACGAAATCCACACAAGCATCTACACTCTGGCAACACCCTGTGTCGGCACATGCCATGCTTTGCCATTACCGGACAGAGCCGGCGACGGAAAAAGCCTGCGGCGTACCATCTCCCTACACACCTGCAAAAACTACTGGGGCACATCCCCTTCCAGCGCGAATCGGACTGGATCACAGAAAACAACCTACCTGCTGATCAACCTTCAACCATGGGGAGACGCTCAGAGAAGCCTCCGCCAGGTACGCCAAGTGAATCTCAAGACATTGGGGCTCTTTTGCAATGCCAGGCCCAAAATGGAGACTTTAAAAGCTACCAAACTGCTTACAATCGATTAATAATAGCCATTTTTGTATGTTCTGGTTCAGGTATGATAAGCCCATACATTCCCAGAGCTATTGTCCCAAATATTTAAGAGTACTGAGAAAGTGATTAATTACTTTCTATTTATCTTCTTTTCTCAATGAATGCCCCTGATGTAGAATTATTTAAAAATCTTTATTGCACCAGTATTGAATTATTGTACTAACTCCATTTTAATCTCACATAACCTCACATTATGACAGACCCTCCATTTTGTCTACATTACATGACAGAATTTCCTAACAGCATTTAGTATAATGAATAGAGACTGTATTTTCTATAAAGATATGACTAACCCCGGAATTGCTGAATCTCCTGTAATTTGCAACATAGTATAATCTGAAGGCCATGAGAACACTGTACTAATGAAATGTTCTATTCATAAAAGAACCTTGCACCTGATCATGAGACTGACATCACTAACTACGTAAAATGACGCCCAAGCCCCCCTTTCCACCGAGTAAACCTCATGCTGGGAAAGATGGCTCTTGAGCCATCCGTCCACACCCGTGTCCAGAACAATACCACCTCCCGGTGGGAGGACACCTAGCTAGTCACTCAAATCCCTGAGCCAATTAATAATATTGATGGGTGGACACTGACGTAGCCACTTAACATTTAATCCAATTAATGATGTTTATTTGTTATTATCTGATATTCAATGATGATGTCATTTTGCCTTTAAAAGGGTCTGCATACCCGTTTTATAACCAGATGCCATTAAATTTTCTGAAGTGCTTTTAACCTGAACTCCATGTGTCAGTGTGAACTTACTTCTGCGTATACGCAATTTAATCATCTCAGATTTGGACAGGAACAGATAGACATTTAAACATATTTGTTTATTTCTAAATTAATCTACATCACCCCCATCCCAAATACTCACATTCTCATGTCTACTCAATAAGCTCTTGATTTATATTTTCCATAAAGCATCAGTGTTACTTCTAATAATGAGGAATAAGTGAATGGTAATCATGTCTGCAGAAGGAGCCCACGTGTAGAGCTATCTCGTGGGACAAGTAGAGCCCAGTGATCTCAGGTTATAATTGTCTTCCAGGTTGTACAGATTTAGAATGTGAAAGTATTAGTATTCCTGCTTTTGTTGAGAGGCAGAAAACCAGTAGACAATGCCCTTAGACGTATAATTACCATAAGAAACATAATAAGATGTTGGGGTTATAGTGGTTAGAGTGTTCCTCTACGTGGGACATTCCTCTCTTGCCCTGGAAATATTGAGCTTATACAACCACTAAGATCATAGGGAATGTCTTATCAGATGTGACAAACACACAAAGTAAGCTTTGTCACATCCCATTAAAATAGCATGCCCAGACATCACTGATGTTGTAGGAAGCTGAAGGTATAGTATGGAGACCAGCAAGGTCTGAAGAGACTCCACAGGTTCTCCCAATATCCTTTCAAGTGCCTGACAAAATGTATTGTACACCTATAGGGGAGTTCATATTAATATAAAGGTATGTAATATAGAAACGTAGAAACATAGAATGTGACCGCAGATAAGAACCATTTGGCCCATCTAGTCTGTCCAATGGTTAAACAAAATCCCACTTATCGAGTTTTGATAATATTACATTTGTACAGTAACTTAACAAAAATAAATGAAAAACCTAGACGTATGAGGTTTTTCCAAAATCAGATCACATAAATCAATCAATTTGGATGTATTTTTTTCATTAGCTGTACCAGTTGCAAAGTATAATACATGATACTATTAAAATGTTTCCTGCATACTACACTTTTACTGCAAACTTTAATCATAACTATAGATACAAATAAATATATCTAATCCAGTATCAAAAGACAACCTTATCTGTACTTTATGTCCTAAATGTCACATGTGGCAGTGCAAAAATAAAAAAGGAAATGTTACTTGGCTGACTTTATCACAATCCAATAGCTAACTAAAGGTTTGTTATTGGTTGTGTTAAACTAGGTTTTAAAATTCTACACTTTGCTGGGTACGAAATGCAGCACATTGGTGTCCACGTCCCTTGTATTACTCACCCCAGTAAACACTGAAATATTGTTTACTGGGATGAAGGAACCGTCACTTCTCTGGAATTGTTTGTTCCCCTAACACGAAAGAGGAGAATTACAGTTGAACAAGTAAATGTTAAAATTCTAGGTTTTATTTAGCTGTGCTTATTAACATAGACAATTGTCTTGATCCTAAAAGTGTTAAATAATTATACATTTGGTGTAATTTCCTGTTCTGCAAATATTCACTGAATTAATCTTACATGCATGGTTGTTACAGAACATATATTTGTGGGTGGTTAACAAAGTGCCTATACCATTATTCTAACAAAACTTAATTGCATATGACATTTTCTTTGCCGAAAATGTTAATTGCTTAATCAGAAAAAAAATAACAAAAAGGCAAACTAATTTTCTACATATATGCCTAATACATTTTCTCGATAAAATGGCATATACATATTCATTAGTCAACTTACTTGAACAGAGACAAAAAATAATTCCCATTAATTTTAGTTGACAGGCCTACGTTTGAATCAGTCATTATTTTTAAATAGAGGGACATATTGGAATGTTGAAAAGGCAACATGAAAAGTTATACTACACCGTAGGCTTTACTGATGGTGTCATGGCCATCTTGACCCAGATTCAGAACCTAAGCCAAATTTCTACACTTAATACAAGGCCAGAAAACAGAATAATAAATATATTATATAACAGTCTTTAGAGTTGGCTGAGCTTAATGATATGCATATTTGTATACACATATATACGTAGTTTTGGTTTTCAACCTGTAAATAATATCGTACGATATTCACTAAAACATCATAAAAAAAAAAACCACACATATAAGACAGATAATGGTGCAATATATTGTTTTAAGTGCGTATCTTATATAAATGGTGCATTGCATATCTACTGGTATGGTGAAAGCATGCTTTCTTTCAGCACCTTCTTCTGTACACATCGAAGGTTGGTGACACTCGCACACGCCCCAGCCACCAGGCATATATCTTTTCACGTTGAACATGTAGATCTTTAAGTGGAGTGATCTAACCGCATGGAAGGTCACCAAAATGGTGTGGTAGCATCTGTTTGTGAGTTGGCCACCTTGGTAACACGTTATGGCTATGCAAACACATTGGTGGGCAAAGCCAATGCACTCAAGCGCACGCTCTGTTGGAGAATGCCGAGATTGTTAGTATCTGCGCATCTGTGGGTTATCTTTAAATATTCACTTGTTTAATTTGAATATATACTGTTTGGGGCACCATGTGTTTTTAACCTATCCTGAGAAAAGTCCAATAAGAGGACTGAAAGTCAACTTTTATGTGTGTGTGTGTGTTAGTGCCTTGCAAAGATATAACAGTAATCAAATAAGTTGAGGTAAGGCATAACAAGAGATACATCGATCCTGCTTGGCTATTCTTTCCAAACAAACTAAATGTATGCTTCCAGATAAGTTATGTATCATCTCCGTAACATGGCCCATTAAAAACTATAGTATGAGATAGGATCCTCCAAATGTGAGAAGGATAATTATTCCAGAATTCTCTGCTCCTCCCACTGGCAGCCACCAGTAAGCCATATAGCCAAGCAGACTTTAAGGTAAAGCAGAAGGAAACAAAACAGAAAAGAAATAAACAAGAAAAATGGGCAGGAGCAAAACAACAAGAAACCAGCACAAAGTGGAAAATGATGGGCCCTGTATACCATTTACATTTTTTTTTTTTTTTTAACATTAATGTTGTCACAGTCCACAAGTGTCAAAACATCTGAAATAATATATAAGAGAACATAAAACAAATTCAAGAAATTACTTTTTTTTTTAAGAATTAAAATACGGTAAATAAAAAGAAGATGAGCACATGCAAGGTGCAGGAGACTTGACTGGACCAAATGACTGTAAAACCTTCCTGCCAAATGTAACATCAACAGATGTAACAAAAGTTAACAAAAGCATTCAGACATGACAGAATGTCCACCTGGCACTTCTGCTCCATGGAAGCCTCAAGTTTGAAGGCCTAACAAGTAGTCACCCCTCTAGGGGAGTGGGTGGTGACATGGCCGATCCAAAGTATATTTGTCAAGGAATAGACTTGACTAATTAAAGACTTTAGCCAAAGTCAAAGATAGCTGCTGGATACTTTGAAATCCTTCCAAGGTAAAGAAATTATAACTAAGAAGGGATTGTATTTTCAATAAAGGCTTGGAAGCCTACATATAGTACTTGGCACTCTGACCACGTCCAAAGAATGGTCCTTATTGAATATTGCCATATTCATAAAAAAGGAAGGGACCACAATTTCTTGGTTAATGGAGGAAAAAGAAACAACAATAGGAAGGAAAAAAAAACATATTGGTAATGATGGAAATGGGGAAGCACAGGAGATTTTCCTAGCCAATGAGATGACCAAGAGAAAGAGAACCTTCCACATCAAATGTTGAAGGTATTGTCAGTGCATAGCCTTCAAGGGTGAATGCTGACGCACTCTAAAAACCAAAACGTACAGCACTCTGGGGACTTAGAAATAATACTATCAATAATTATTAAAAGACCACCATCAAACATAGGCTCACCAAATATTGTGGTTGAAATAAGCAGAGACAAATTTCTGAGCCTGTACTAGGTTGTCAATAACAGAGAACCCCACACTCCAGGGGGCCCGGCTGCAGCCACGACCCACGTGTCTGAGAGGAGGGGAGAGCTGTGCTGCTCCCCTCCTGCCTGTGTGTAGCGTGGCCGAGCGGTCTGTCAGGAAGTGCTCACTAAGAGAGAACTTCTTGTCAGACCGGGATGCAGCCCCCAGTGTTCCTCCTGTCATAGGGGGGCACAAGAGGTGGCCTGCTGGCCACCTAATGGACCCCACCAGCGGGTGGCTGTGTTCCCGGCAGAGGCGGCAAGGGAGCTCTGTTCTCCATACTTTGCTCCCTCGCGAGCAGTTTGCTGATGTCGCGGGAGCCAAAATATGACTTCAGGGCAATTTTCGCACCGGGGCCCTGTGGTTTCTAGTTACACCTCTGCCTTGCACTGAAGGATATGTTAGGCTCAGGCTTCACATGACATACCTTGCTATTTCCCATCTCCCACCATTCATGATTGTCTAGACAAGGGATCTTCTCAAGCAACATGCCATAGATGTCTATGATATTTTATTGACCATATGTGAAAAGATCAATGGAGGATACAGTGGTCTCAACATCTTTTCACAAACACCTTTTGAAACATTTTTGCAACAATTTTTGCAACACCATTTTGCAACTTTTTGCTCTCTCGTATGTGTGAGAGTAAATCCTCTAGACAGCCCCTGTTACATGAAATTAGAGCTGAACTAATAGTGATGAAGAGAGAAAGCTTAGAGAAAGTATACATGCCATGGACCCAGGGATGCAGGACAGTGGTTCCTCTTGCTTGGGTGGGGATTTTGCAAGGGGCATTTGTTGTGCTCATTTGTACAATAAGCAGGTTTCAGATTATTTGAGATGTATTTAGTTGATCTAATAGAGAACAAGGACTTTTGTATTCTGTCCACATGCTTTGTTAACTCTGGGAACAGGACCTGATGGGGAACTGTATGTATTGCTAATTACAATATTGTATGCTAATGACCCTCAATTGTATCCAGGCCCCAACTGAAAGAGCAGGATGCATGTCCAAATGTGTAATAAAGCTATCTACTTTATTAGATAAACTAGTACATAAGGTAAATAAAATAATTAAAGCAGTACAAAACCACTTAATGCTTTTCACCAACAGAGGCTTGTTCACAAAACGTGATTTATAGTTTAATCCCACATGTCAATCACAGCATATTACAGAATTACAGAAACAACATTTTCAATTCAAGAGGCACAAATTGTGTGTACACGGTCATATAATTGTACTTCAAAACTTTTTCTTAGCTCCTGTGTAATTCTTTTGCATAATAATTCAGCATGTTTTTCTGAAGCTACTAAACAGAAGATGTCCAGTAAATCACTCCCAAAATTATAATATATCAAAAACAAATATTTTCCCACCCGTCCTGGGTGGTATATTTATTCCTCATTCTTGGGTCCTCTACCAGAGGCCTGGGTGTCTCAGGGTTTGGCGCAGTATGTTCTGGATATCGATTTCAGATGGTCCATCTGGAATCTGTTGAAGCTATGCCCCCAACTTGGGAGTCACAAAAATGTTGTGGTCTGGTATCCCAGTTATGGAGTCACAAGCAAACACAGCACAAGCGTGTCATTAAATGTGCTTATGCTGTGCAAATCAAATACATGTCTTTTTTTCTCATGCAAGAGTTCTTCAGCAGGGTTCTGGAAGAGAATTGAACTAACAAGCTCACTATGAGAAGGGTCGTTCATTAGTCATTGGTGATGACAAAACACCCCATCTCACTGGGCCCGCTGTGATTAAAAAATGCCCATGCCGGGGGGCGGAGCCTAACTGCCGAGCTGGATAGACGTGCCGAGACACAGCTCCGGCTCACAAGCGACAAAAATTGGATATATACCCCAAAAATCGGAAGACACACCAGCAAGGCAGCAGGAACACAAACTGGGAAACCTGGGGGCACACGCAGACACCCGACTTGAGACGAAGTATGCCCGGGAACCCGACCAAGCAGATGAGGCCTACCCACGGTCAAACCGAGGAGAGGCGGCCGCTCTCCGTACAGGTGAAGCCTGGGACTGAATCCTCAGCAAAGCCACTGCCTCCCCCCCCCCCATGGACCGGCGGGGGTCATCCCGGTCCTCACTAGACATCTGGGGCAGCCAGCCAAGACCTCTCCTGCGACATGACTCCGAGAGGTGTAAAAGCAGCACTCCACGTGGCGCAGGCAAAATGTCGACTGGCGGCATCCCGCACAACCAGCACAGATTGCATGTAACACAAAGACATCCAGACTTATCGCAACGCCTAGAAGCCATCTTTACTAGATTCTGGGACAAACTGAAGGAACGGCAAATGAAGTCTCGTCGCGACTTGCCCTCACCACAGCCAACAGGGGAGCAGAACCACAGGGGACAGGAGGTGAGAGGAAGACCCTCAGGCGCACAACTGCCGCACCAACCTCCCCATCCATACCCTGCCCCACCCGGGATGCGAATCACAGGGCCAAGAACCCAGAGGCATTACCCACGCAGGCGGAAGCCTAAACCTCTCAAACAACGACCAACTGTCAGACCCCCTGTTACCCCCACAAACGGAGACAACTCTAACCCCAAAGACGACCGAGCAGGCGGCCGAGAGATGCTGGATTGCACGAAGGCCTGGGGCTGGAGGGATACCCTCCTGCACACATACACCGCGGAAGACTGCGGAGCTCCACTGGCGAACCTCTGCCACCTCCTGAGAGAGGGCATCGGATGACGGAGATGCCCCCCTAGGCATCCTGACTGTGCTGTCACATGGACATATCGTAACCATGCTGCGCCACTTACCAGATCCGAGCAGCAGGATACACGTGAGGTCCCCAGACCACAGTGAACACTCTCACAATGATTTATCTTATGCTAGCCAGTTTCCATTTAATTTAAAGTGGTCTAAAATGTTTAACCCACCAGAGTCAGGCTGCACACACACTTACACCTGCATGCACGCAGGACGACATACTGGCATAGTTAGACGCAACCCGCTTTACTAACCTAGCCTACCACGGCTTACTATGATAGAGCAGCAGCCTAGTTAAGCGTGTCACAAACACAGTTAGTTACGACATCTTTTGTTCGATTTTTTTTACCACTATGAATCTCCTGATACTCCACCGCTGGCTGAAACACTCATTTACTCCCTGCATAAGGTCACTCCAGACATCAGTTATTGTTACTAATAATGTGCAGGACAGCAATATGAATATAACCCTACAGTATGAGCATGATTATATTATATAAAACTGTGCATTTATTTTTTCTGCCATGACGTTGTATAACAGTTTTGTTTATCTCGGTTTGTTGTGCTGTCGTGGCTCTACAGGCCAAATTGTAAAATCAAGCACGAAAAATAAAGAATTAAAAAAAAAAAAAAATGCCCATGCCCCAAAAAAATTCAAAGTCCGTCCATGAACATACATACTACATACATACATGATTGATCGTAACACTAGACACAATATCACAAATAATACAGTTTAAAAGAACAGATCATCATTATCAGTTGCGTAATGTGTGGCAGATTTTCCCATAAAATGCATGAGATAAGTATCTCATATTATCAAAATTGTTGAAAAGATTTAGCAGCCAATTCTGCTGGTTCCTACCTGAAAAAGCATTGCTGTAATATCTAGACAGTGTCTGCATAATATCTTTTGAATGCTGTGTCCACGGCGCAATCTTTCTGTAGGTTTTCACTCTGTGTACAAGCTGGGAGCCACCATACTGAAGAGACAATGTGTCGCCGTGATCCTCATACAATTCTTCAAACAGCCTGGTGAAGAGAGAAGAAAGTACATTTTCAGCAAACACAAAGAAATAATTAATTTAGTACAAAACTCTTAAAACAAAAACACAAAAAAAACACAACCTCTGGAACATGTAAACATTAGTTACACAGAGTTTCACGTGAAAAAGAGGCATTATTGAAGACAAATGTTTGCCTGTCAGAAAAAATCAGTTTGGCAACTGGATTTAAACAGTAAATAAATAAAAATGTATAAATAATATTGAGATTACTTTATAGAGTATATATGTAGAGATAGAGATAATATTTTACTGAATTGTACCCATGGTGTTCTCTTTAGAAAAGATAAAAAGTATAAAAAAAGTAATCTTATTTATATTTAAAGAGGTACAAACACAACTGACTGCCAACATTCAGAGACATAAAAAAAGAGACAGATCGCATGATATCCTCACTATGTATGAGTGTCCTCTCCTTATAAGATATACGGTATAGGGCTCAATTTAAAATTCTGCTTAATGCTTTCAAATCTCTACATAATGCTGCTCCCACCTAGCTATCCTCCCTAATACACAAGTATGTCCCGTCTAGGCCCTTACGATCTGCTGAAGACTTACGCCTATCTTCGGTCTGTACTCCCACCTCTGATGCTCACCTTTAAGACTTCTCAAGGGCTTCACCGTTCCTGTGGAACTCACTTCGCCCCTCCGTTAGATGCTCACCCAGTCTCCACTCCTTGAAAAAATCATTAAAAACTCACTTCTTCATAAAAACGTATAAATTAAACTATTAATAGCTCCTGATTGATTCCTCTCTTGCAACTGTCACTAGTCTAATACTATCCTTACCTTTTGTGTCACTTTACCCCACTCCCTCTAGCATGTAAGGTCATTGAGCAGGGCCCTCAACCCCTCTATTCCTGTGTGTCCAACTTGTCTGGTTACTACTACATGTTTGTTTGTTCGTCCACCCACTGTAAAGCAATGCGGACATTTGTTGCCGCTATATAAATAACAACATAATAATGCAATATGTTTGTTTTCCAGCAGTTAAGCCCACTCAGTGTGGTCAGTGGCAAAGCTGCATATGTATAATGATAAGAATTATATTTAACAAACAGTAAACAAGGCTAAGGAGACATGCATATGGTGCATCATCTCCAAAAACTACAAATATTTAAACATGCAAAATATACAGCATATTCTTTTTGCTTTAATGCATTAACTTGGCTCACCCTAAGTTAAACATTTTAATCCAGGCATGGATCCCGTGCTCACGGTGCCTAAAGGGATATCAGCTACACCTCGCTGACGAGGCCCAAGAAGGCTGATCGTCTGGGGTTGCTGTATCTTTAGTGCAGAGAGAACATGCTGGTATTTTGGTTCTGGACTGCCCTTACGAGTGGGATTAGTCTGATATTCTTCAGAATATGTTCTCTCTGCAATAGAACAAGTGAACAAAAACTATTTTTAGACCTGAACGGGGATTTACCGAAGGGCAAGCTATTGAGTCCCTCTAAGCTTTTGTCCGTTCTCAGAGCTCTCATTCTTTCTTTTTGCTTTGATGTATTAACTTGGCTCAACCCTATGTTAATAGGGTAATCCAGACGTGGACCCCATGCACACTGTGCTTAGAGGGGTATCAGCTACACCTCACTGACAAGGCCCAAAAGAAGGCCGAAACAATCGTCTGGGGTTGCTGTATCTCACGTGCGGAGGGAACGTGCTGGCAATTCGGATCTGGACTGCCCGTTAGGGTGGGACCAGTCTGATATGCTTCAGATAGGTTCTCTCTGTAATGGCACAAGTGAGCAAAAACTATTTTAAGACCTGAGCGGGGATTTACCGAAAGGCAAGCTACTGAGTTTCTCTAAGCTTTTGTCCGTTCTCAGAGCTCTCATTCTTTCTTTTTGCTATACAGCATATTACATAAGCCAAAAACCTATCAAATGCATTAAAGATGTGTTGTTGCTTGGAGTGCTTCTTTAAAAAGCCTAGCAAACGGGGGCGGGGCCGGACCGCCATGCTAACCGGTCGCATGCAGGAGAGGCTCCAGAGACATCTGGCCTCTTAAGCTGCAAAACGCAGACTAAGCACACAAAACAGAGCCCACGAGATGAGGTTGCGGACCCAGAGATCGGGAGTTTTGGAACCCCTGGAGGGAACACAAGGCTTCGAGGGCTGCAGCCTACTCGGGAGGGGAGTGAGGTGGACGGCCGCTACCGGGTCTCCCTTCCCGGCTACCACAAGCCGACTGCCAGAGCAGCTTGCCGGCCCCGTTCTCCCCCCCCCCCCCCCCCATTGGGCCCGGGGGTTATCCCGGTCCCCACTGAGAGGAGCTTGAGAGGTGAGGAGACAGGGGGGCATGGAACATTTGAGGCCTACCTCGCAAGATGGCGGCGGCGCACAGCACCTCCCTATCCACTTCTGCACTACGGAGCCCTTACAGGCTACTGCCGCGCCAACCGTCCTGACTGAGGTCCCAAAGCAAGATACTCAGCGGATTCAGCACTGGTGGAGGGAAAGACCATGTGAGTCACTGGATTCCCAACCGCAAAGGAAGCTCCCTTGGAGGACCGGGTGCAGGAGGCGAGCGACAAACCCTGACAGCAGCACGAAACAGCTAAGTGATCTAAACAACTGCAAACAAGCGGGACAAACGCAGCACCAGCCCTAACAAGTGCAGATCTATCACACACAGAGCACCTGAGACAGCTGTGGAGACCGGAGGATCCCCACTTCTCTTGTGATGGGCTGAATTACTGAGTCACCGGGCCAGGGTCTAAGGAGACCAATTACACAAGCACAGAGACACTCGCAGCCCCATTAAAAATGGACTTTAGAAGAAAACAGCAGCCGCACGTAAATAGCTTGCAGCTTAGACCTCACTATGCTCTGTAACACACTCCAATTTGTCCTTAGCTGTCTTTCCTCCCCACATACCCTCACACAGAGTCTGATTATCTTACAGGATTCTGCTCACTCCCAGCGGTCATATACTTCCTTGTCTACTTACTCGAACATGCTATTTAGTACCCTACTTGTCTGATGCCTTCTGCTTGTGAATCTCCTACATTCTCTCACACGCAGACAAGTACGATCCAGCTAATCCTACACTACATAATAGCACCGCAAATAACATCCATTCAGCGTAAGCCTTATTCCTTTGTTTTCCATGACCTGCTGTCACTCCTCATAAATCACGCTGTTTCTCCCTGGTATAGGTCTAGGGTTTCTGCAGTGCCACTCTTCACTTATCAGCTCAATGCCAATACATAGGACTTCCATATGTTATCTCTACTGCACATAAGTTTATCTACAGCTGTATGACCTCTCCGAATGCCATTGCAGTATGTATTACGTAACTGTTAGTTAACCATACCTTCACTATAAGGTTTATTAAGCTTTTCACAAGAAAAGGGCTATTAAGGGCCTTCCTGTGTTATCTCTACTTCACATACTGCACATAGCTTATCTATCAGACCACAGCTGTATGATCCCTCTGAATGCCATTGCAGAGAGTATTAACTGTTAGTAAACTGCAACTTCACTATACTGTTAAGTTAAAAAAAAAAAAAGTGCTGTAATAATTGCCATGATATTGTAAAATATGTATTGTTTAATCGGCTTGTACTCACTATCGTGGTTATACAAGGGTGTGTGTTAAATCAAAGCACTGCAAAAATAAAGAATTTAAAAAATAAATAAAAATAAAGCCTAGCAAACATCCTTTTACTCACTATCAAGCACAGGATCAAACTTTAGAAGAAGGTGCTCACGTCATCAGTAACGATCATCTTTACTGGCAATATTAGATCTTTTTCACCAGACATATTTTAGAACCACATGGTTCTAACAAAGAGCAACATTCACGTGTACTGCTTGACACGCGCTTTTTCTCAGTTTAAAAACCTGCTAATGAAGTGTACTCAAACAGCTAGAATACTTCAAAGGGGGAAGATGTTATTGGAAAAAGACAAATCTGCAGGGGTCATAAATATATACAAGTGCTTGTCTTCATTAATTTTCTATTTGTTTTTCACCCTTCCTTGAGAACGTATTGTCTAATGAAATCTGTGAAGATGACGTACAGCAGAAAACCCTTCCAAGAACACGTGAATTTTTTCTCTTTTCCTTTTTATTTTAAACTTAATATATGCATATTTGAAAGGAATTAATAGTTACTTTTAACAGTTTAACAAAAGAAATATATAGACTAGCGGACTAGAAACAATTATTGAGGTTCATTCACTACACTAACATTTTTTAGTGTAAATATTATTGAATTGAAAACCAAATTGCTAGATGTCCCTGTGCATGAATGTTTCTGTATGCATGTGTGTGTCTCATGCTTGTGCCTGTATATGTGTGTTCTTTGGTTTTTTTTTTTGCTTGTTTTTTTTAATGTATCTGTGTTTATGCAAGCCTTCCAACCTTTCCAATTTTAGGCCCTCTCCCACTGCTCTGAGTTAGTTCCCTGGTCTCATAGTTTTGGGGACACCAGGGAAATGTCCCCAACAAGTATAACTTGAGTGTATCATGTAGACGTGCGAGCACTGCACTCCGCCCTATTTGGGCAGAGCCAGTGATGAGATTGCATCACTTGCCCACACCATGGACACAGGAGTTGAGGGATATGGTTTGCGTATGTTATCGTGCACGAGTGTGCCTTTATGTGTTTCGCGGTGTGTGATTTTTGTCTGTGAATGGATGTGCCTTTGTTGTCTGGTTATGCCTGAATATGTCAATATGTGTATGTCTGTTTTTGTATGAGTATTTCAATGTTTCTATTTGAATGTCTGTATCATGTCTCCTCAGATCTGTGCCTACATTTGTATGAGTGTTTTTGTGAATAAGTTTGTTGAAGTATGTATCTTGAACTGTATAGGATGGATTGACATAGATTTGTTGGCTTTTGAACTGACCAGCGATGGGATTGTAGGTTAATTAATTAAGCAGCACAGAGTAAATCTAGTTATTGGGTATATAGGAATAAATCTATGATCACTTAAAAGAGTAGATGTTAGGTGACTGCAGTACGTAAGAAAAGCAAAACAAATTCACTGTTCAACTTACACCACCCCTACTCAGCAGGGGTAAAGAATGACAAACAAACAAAAAAAAATAAGGGAAGTGCTACTAGATGCTGTCATGATCTGCTCTGCTCTGATGGCTGGACTTGTCTTCTGGTATCCAGTACTCTTGTTTCAATTCTTGTTTGGTTTTCCTTGGTTTTTGGTTTTCTATTCTATGTCTGGTTTTCTTTATGCTGGGATTTCTGGGTTCATTCCTATAGTTTGTCCCTGGATTTCCAGGTCTCCAGGTTTTCTTTTAAATGTTTGTTTTATGTTGCCACACCCGTTTGTTTTCCATCATTCCTTTCTGTTTCAGAGTCCTGCAGGCAGCTGCTAAAAGCTTCTGCCCTTTCTTGCAGGTAAGTGCTATATATGTCTACTTAGGATGTTTTAGCATACATTAGGCAGTGTAGGACCTGCCAGATATGGGGTACATTGGCGTTGTTGGCAGGCTTATGCAATGTATGATCATATAGTGTGACTAAATCCCCATGATTTCCATATGTAGTACTTGGTTATTTCTCCTCTTGTTTTGCCTATGTTATCTTGTCTTGTTTTAGTTTGTATACACAGTCCATGTGCAGTCCTGTCCAGTCATGCCAATGTTATGTTCATGTTTTTCTCATGCCTTGTGTATATGTTCTGGGTTTAGCTTTCTATCCTTCTCTGGTTCTGGGTTCTATTAGTTCTGTCTTGTTTTCATGTTTGGTATCTCTAGTCTTTCCTTGTTTCTAGTACTGGATACAATCTTGCTGCAGAGCCTCCCTATTCAGCTCCTGGGAGGTCTGCTTAATTTCCAAGCTCCTAGTTCCTGTTATCCGCTTTAGCTGAATCAGGGTCTTGTATGTGGCTGCACAAACGCTGGTGCTCAACACCAGGGGGCGTGCGGTTACCCTGCACCAGACCCTGCTGATCCACCTCCACGCTAAAGACTCCCACTTAACATCAGGCATATTGGGTCCCGGTCTACGCGCCGCCGCCTGGACACTGTGTCTGGGTTCCGGGCACCGGACTACCACCCTGACAGATGCAAAGTACATGTCCGTGCTACACGTGTTCATAGAAGGACACACAATTAATACAGACATTCCGGATTGGCCCTTTTTCAGTACATAATATCCTTTACCAAGTAATGGAAACTCACCGCAATATATGCATAGGTCATAGTAAAGTCTTATGGCTTGACTGGTGTGCAGATTTTTGTTTAACATTGTATTAACGATTACATATTTATCCTGATGTTATAGTTATATATATATATATATATAGTAATGCTCTTGCACTCACGCTTTAGTATCCCTTTATGACCGGGTGCTAGCAAGCCAAGGCTAGTATTAACCAATCTTCTAAATAGGTAGCTGCACTCACGGATTTTAAAAGTCCAAAATGTATTGATTAAATGTTGATTAAATGAACGGAGGACTTTCATCAGGATGTGTATTTGATCCTGATGAAAGTCCTCTGTGCAGGACTGAAACGTTGATCGTCTTTTAACATTTAATCAAAAAAATTTGGACTTTTAAAATCCGTGAGTGCAGCTACCTATTTGGAAGATTATATACATATATATACATATATTCATATATAAAAACACAGAAATCACATCACCAAAATGGCACTCCTAAATGACCAGTCCAATGAGCAAGGAAAATAATGATTATAGAAAAAGCTAAGGTTTCCACTAAGCCACATTAGATCAGGTATGCGAACATATAGCAGCAGCCAAAGAGTAGAAAATGTTGTAAAAATGTGGAGGTGGTACATCATGAACACAGATTATAAAACTGTGCTAAAACTACTACTTACTGTTCCGTAAGGAAAATGGACAACTAAGAGAAAAAAAAAAAAAAAAAGAGAGAAAATTGACTAATGGAAAATGCAACGAGTGATATTTGGAGATCCCAGGCTGAAGAAAAAGATGAAGGTCATGATAAGAAAATGAAGCACTGGTAACAGTGTCAGAAGAGGAAACATATATTGTTGTGTATAATATGAGGTTTTGAGAACTAGAAAGGCCATAAATGAAATTATATATTTTTTTTTTCTTATTATGTTTTTTTTTTTTAAATCGATTCTGCAGAAATAACAGGCATTCTAGAACCTGGTAATAGAGGAAGGAAATACAGAAGTGGCAGGGCTTGCATATAATATTAGCAGATTTTCAAAGGACTCTAATTGTTGAGTGAGAAAGGGATCCTAAGGTTGCCTTTCAAGCAATATCACTAAAAGTAGGAGAAAAAGTGAGAAGTTGAGATGGGGCGGGATGCTGGCCATGGGTTAGAGGAGGGCATGGAGTGAAAGAACAGCAATGAAAAAAAAAAGAGCTACACAGAGAGAAAGTGCTAAAAAAAAGGCAGTGTCTTTTAAGGTTGGTAAATTAAAATAGAATAAGATTGGAAAGAGGCAGAGAAAAGGACATTGATATAATTATGTAAAGATGGAGGTGGATAAGAGAGAACAGATGGGAATGTTAAATAAGGACAGAGGCAAATATGAAACACACTTGGATGAGAATAAGGTGAGAGAGTATAGAGCAACTATTGCACAATGCCAAGACTGACAGTAATATTAAATTACATGATCTTTCTGGGTCCAATCATTGGACAACTGCAATTAGTCTACACCAAAAAAAAAATGTGGCACTTAAGGATATCATTTTAGAGTGTCTCCAACATTTTCTTCATTTATCCTGATGTTATGTCTTTTTCTGCATCCCTCCATACATTCCTCATTTTCTACCACTTCTTAGATACACATTGTGCTGCGAGCAGAATTACCTGTCATTAGAATTCAGAATTTTTCCCATAGTCAATCAGGTACATGCTGTCATTTCATTATTTTCCATGTGATCTAAGGTCTGATATATGTCCAATGTATTGCTATTGGATAATTGGCTCTATATCATATGCTGTACCTGTCATTCCATTTTTTTTACAATTGTATTCTGCTCAGTGATGCATTTTTTTAAATTTAATTTTATTCTTTATTTTTGGTGCATATAGTAAGTTTACCATACGCGCTAGCATTGCCCCAACGGTACATCAGTTTGTTAGGAATGCATAACAGTGCACATTTTATATTTTGAAGAAAAAGACAGTAGTGTGTTGTAGTAACTTTAGCGCTTGTAATGTGTTACAGTGGGCAATGACTATGGGCTAGGATTCATGTCTTGAGTAGCTTGCTCTTATGTCGCTTTGTCATCTGGGGTATAGAGCCACCTTAGGGGAGTCATCTGTGGAGATTAGGTGCTCGTCAGGTCGTGTATTTTCCTCTTGGACGTTTAGTTATATTATAGGTTGTGGTTGACATTAAAAAGGGGAAAGGAGAATACTGCAATAGGGGACCGTAACGTTTAGTCTGGGATATTAGTTGTCGCCTGGTAGTTGAAGGTCTTGCGTAGTCCCTAACCGGAGGGGACCATCAGAAGGCCGTCAGAAGGGCCCTGTTATGTTCATCGTTATAGTACGGCTATAGTGGGTACAGACTTGTTCTGGGGTATCCGTCAAATCAGTGCAGTGGGGGTAGAAGTAGGGGTGCTCAATATGAAGGTTGAGTCAAGGGAGCGCTAGAGTCTTAATCTGTGGCTGAGGTGTGATTCCCTATGTCACTGCTCCTTGTCCATGTCGGGGGACGAAGGGGGTGACGTTGTCCACATCCCATGTCCCGCTAGTATCTTGGGCCTTCCGCTCCTGCAGGGCGTCTCTGATGCCAAGCGCTGTCAGGAATGTGTTGGTCTCCGCCACATCGGTGGCCTTGAAATTGGTGCCGTCTTTGATTACTGTGAGTGATCTTGGGGCAGTCCATCTATATGTTATCCATGCCTCTTGCTGCCTTTGGGTGATGGGTTTCATTGTTTTTATCCACAGTAGAGTGGTGCGTTGAAGGTCTTGGAAGAGTGAGATCTTGTGGGTCTCAGATTCCATAGGCGATTTATTATGGATTGCTCTCATCAAGGCTTGTTTGTCTTGTCTCGTTCTGCATCGCAGTATAATGTCCCTAGGTGCTGTGAGTGGCGCCCTAGGGGATTTACCATGGCAACGCTCCACACAGCATCGCGCGGGAGGACAGGGGAGCTGCTGCAAAGATCCCTCTCCTGCCTCCCGACCCGGAAGACTGCTTGCCACCACCGGACCACCAGGGATGGCTGTCCCCCCCCCCTTCCTTCATTAGAGGTAAGAAGGAGGAAGGAGGAAGGAGGAAGGAGGAAGGGGGGGACTGATTTAATACTTTTTTATTGTTTTATTTTATTACTTTAGCCCTACCCTCCCCACACAGCACCCCTACCCCCCCCCACAGACACCCCTACCCCTACCCCCCCACACACACACATTACCCCTACCCCCCACACAGTACCCCTACACCCCACAGAACACCCCTACCCCCGCACACAGTACCCCTACCCCCCACGCACACAGTACCCCTACCCCCCACGCACACAGTACCCCTACCCCCCACACACAGTACCCCTACCCCCCACACACAGCACCCCTACCCCCCACACACAGCACCCCTACCCCCCACACACAGCACCCCTGCCCCCCACACACAGCACCCCTGCCCCCCACACACAGCACCCCTACCCCCCACACACAGCACCCCTGCCCCCCACACAGCACCCCTACCCCCCACACAGCACCCCTACCCCCCACACAGCACCCCTCCACAGCACCCCTATCCCCCAGCATCCCTCCCCTCCCCCACACCCAGCATCCCACCCCTCCACCACACCCAGCTTCCCTCCCCTCCCCTACACACAGCACCCCTACCCCCCACACACAGCAGCCCTACCCCCCCACATAGCACCCCCACAACACACACAGCACCCCTACTCCCCCCCCCTTTCCTTCATTAGAGGTAAGAAGGAGGAAGGGGGGGACTGATTTAATATACATTTTTTAAAGTTTTATTTTATTACTTTAGCCCTCCCCTCCCCACACAGCACCCCTACCTCCCCCCCCACACACACAGTACCCCTACCCCCCACAGAGCACCCCTACCCCCCCACGCACACAGTACCCCTACCCCCCCACACAGTACCCCTACCCCCCAGCAGTACCCCTACCCCACACACACACACAGTACCCCTCCCCCCACACACAGCACCCCTACCTCCCACACACAGCACCCCTACCTCCCACACACAGCACCCCTACCCCCCACACACAGCACCCCTACCCCCCACACACAGCACCCCTACCCCCCACACACAGCACCCCTACCCCCCACACACAGCACCCCTACCCCCCACACACAGCACCCCTGCCCCCCACACACAGCACCCCTGCCCCCCACACACAGCACCCCTGCCCCCCACACACAGCACCCCTGCCCCCCACACAGCACCCCTACCCCCCACACAGCACCTCTCCACAGCACCCCTATCCCCCAGCATCCCTCCCCTCCCCTCCCCCACACCCAGCATCCCACCCCTCCCCCACACCCAGCATCCCACCCCTCCCCCACACCCAGCTTCCCTCCCCTCCCCTACACCCAGCATCGCTCCCCACCCCTACCTCCACACACAGCACCCCTACCCCCCATACACAGCACCCCTACCCCCCACACACAGCAGCCCCACCCCCCCCACATAGCACCCCCACCCCCCCACATAGCACCCCCACAACACACACAGCACCCCCACAACACACACAGCACCCCCACAACACACACAGCACCCCCACAACACACACAGCACCCCTACTCCCCACAGCACAGCACACCTACCCCTGCACAGCAGCCGTACCCCCCACACAGCACAGCACCCCTGTCTCACACACACACACCACCCCTCACACACACACACCACCCCTCACACACACACACACCACCCCTCACACACACACACACCACCCCTCACACACACACACACCACCCCTCACACACACAGCACCCCTCATACACACCCCACACACACACAGCACCCCTCATACACACACACACACACACACAGCACCCCTCACACACAGCACACACAAAAACCCTCAGACACACACAGCACCTCACACACAGCACACACACAGCACCCCTCAATGCCCCTTAAACTAGACCCCTCAATGCAGTATGTGTGTGTTCAGCAGTCTGTGTGTGTGCATGTATTCCGCAGTCTGTGTGTGTGCGCAGGGCCGGCCTTAGGGGTGTGCGAGCTGTGCGGCCGCACAGGGCGCCATGGAACAGGGGGCGCCCTGACAGCCGACACAGCCCGCACATGGCCGGTGTCAGGGTCTATTTTAAAAAAAAAAAAAAAAAATCGCGGCAAAGGGGGCGGGGCTTACCGAGCTGCGGGGGCGGAGCTTATCGCGAGGCAGAGGCGGGGCTACCGCCCGAAGCCCCTGCTGCACAGGAAGAGGGAAGGAGTCCCTGCTTCCCCATCAGCCAGCTGCATCCACTGGATAGAGGTAAGTGTGACTGTTTGCCTGTTAGCCCTCTTTTCCAGCCCTCTATGTGTCCCACTATTCCCCCCTCCCAGCCCTTCATATGCTCCTATACCCCCCTCCAGCCCTTCATGTGTCCCTATAGCCCCCCCAGCCCTCCATGTGTCCCTGTACCCCCTCCCAGCCCTTCATATGTCCTTATAGCCCCATGTGTCCCTATAGCCCCCTCCCCAGCCCCCATGTGTCCCATTATAGCCCCCATGTGTCCCTATAGCCCCCCCCACATGTCCCATGTGGCTGTGTGACTGTGTGTGTGTGACTGTCTGTCTGCCTGACTGCCTGTGTGTGACTGTCTGTCTGTGTGTGTGTGTGTGACTGCTTGTCTGTGTGTGTGACTGCCTGTGTGTGTGTGACTGTGTGTGACTGCCTGTGTGTGTGACTGTGTGTGACTGCCTGTGTGTGTGACTGCCTGTCTAACTGTCTGTCCGTGTGTGTTACTGCCTGCGTGTGTGACTGCCTGTGTGTGTGTGTGTGACTGCCTGTGTGTGTATAACTGTCTGTCTGTGTGTGTGACTGCTTGTCTGTGTGTGTGACTGCCTGTGTGTGTGTGACTGTGTGTGACTGCCTGTGTGTGTGACTGCGTGTGACTGCCTGTGTGTGTGACTGCCTGTCTAACTGTCTGTCCGTGTGTGTTACTGCCTGCGTGTGTGACTGCCTGTGTGTGTGTGTGTGACTGCCTGTGTGTGTATAACTGTCTGTCTGTGTGTGTGACTGTCTGTGTGTGACTCTAATTGTGTGTGTCGCTGTAACTGTGCCATTGTGTGTGCCTGTGCCTGTATGTGTGACTGCCTTTAACTGAGTGTGTGTGTGTGTGTACATGCCTGTAACCAAGTTTAAATTTCCCCCACCCCTTCCTGTCAAGGCCGCACTTTGACTGACAGACGCTCACTCACTGACAGACGCACACTCACTGACAGACGAACACTCACTGACAGACACACACTCTCATATACACTGAAAAACAATGACATACACACACACACACTATTACTTGGACACACACTGACAGATGCACACTCTCACTGACAGACGCATGCACTCACTGAAAGACGCACGCCCCCCACTGACCGACACATACTCACTCACTGACACATACACCCTCACTGACTGACACACACATTCACTCACAGACACACACATAAACACTTACACACACACACACACATTCACTTACAGACACACACACACATTCACTTAGACATACACACTCACAGACACACACACACACACACAGACATTTCCATTAACACTCACAAACTAATATTTTTTTAATTTTATTTTAAATCCACCCAGCCTCCATGGGAGAGCTGGAGTGGATTTCTTACCTGCAGTCCAGTGTGGCTGCTGGGCGGGCAGGCAGACAGACTGAGTAGGCGGCTCTTAGTGATGCCGGGAGCCGGACTGACGTAATATTCCGGCTCCCGGCTTCATTAAGCGGCGCAGAGGGAGCTGAGCAGGAAGAGCTCAGGTGAGTATGCTCCTTCGCTGCCCGCTGCCAGCCTCGGGGGGGTGGGCTCAAACATGGCCAGCCGGCCAGCTCTTGAGCCCCCCAGGACGTGAGGCAAGCAAGGGATCTGCCTGGGGGTTTGGGGGCGGCTTTTTTTGCCACCCCCTGCAAAGTGCCACCTAAGGCAGATGCCTTGTTTGCCTCCGATATACACGTCCCTGGTGCCTGTGTGTGTATTCCTGGTGCCTGTGTGACTGTATTCAGGCAACTTGGTGGCTGGTGGGGGGGCGCCATGAAGACTTTTCGCACAGGGCGCCTATTTGCCTAAGGCCGGACCTGTGTGTGCGTGTATTCAGCAGTCTGTGTGTGTGGGTGTGTATTCGGCAGTCTCTGTGTGTGTGTGTGTGTATTCAGCAGTCTGTGTGTGTGTACTCAGCGGACTGTATGTGTGTGTATTCAGCGGACTGTGTGTATGTATTCAGCAGTCTGTGTGTATGTATTCAGCAGTCTGTGTGTGTGTATTCAGCAGTCTGTGTGTGTGTATTCAGCAGTCTGTGTGTGTATTCAGCAGTCTGTGTGTGTACTCAGCAGTCTGTGTGTGTACTCAGCAGTCTGTGTGTGTACTCAGCAGTCTGTGTGTGTGTGTACTCAGCAGTCTGTGTGTGTGTGTACTCAGCAGTCTGTGTGTGTGTACTCAGCAGTCTGTGTGTATGTGTATTCGGCAGACTGTGTGTGTGTATTCAGCAGTCTCTGTATTCAGCAGTCTTGTGTGTGTATATTCAGCAGACTGTGTGTATGTATTCAGCAGTCTCTGTGTGTATGTATTGCATTTGTTGGAGATACTAATAAATATAAGCTTAATTTTATCTATTTATATCATTATTTAAAATGTGTATTATTGAACTCTCTGCTGTTGTGTTCTTTTAAAACAAAAGTTGTTAATTAGTTCGGACAACAGTACGAGTTGTTTTTTCTAAACTTAAACCTCAGTATTGAGGTTGAATTGCCGTGTTGGCACTTTAAGGGAAAAAAAAGTTGGCATGTATTGCGGTTTGGGCACTCGGGCTCAAAAAGGTTCGCCATCACTGCCCTAGACAGTCTTCAAATGTAAAAACATTTTACATGGAAAAATGAATAAACTGTGTGATGTGGAAGAAAAGTAATCAAATTTAAATCCTGAACAAATAATGCAATAGTATCAATAATATTTAACACAGGATAGTTCACAAACCCAAATACAATATATTCTGTATCAAATCCTTGATGGTGTGAAGTAGCTGGGCTTATCCCATATGCAAT
Source organism: Pelobates fuscus (assembly GCF_036172605.1). Classification (NCBI taxonomy): domain Eukaryota; kingdom Metazoa; phylum Chordata; class Amphibia; order Anura; family Pelobatidae; genus Pelobates; species Pelobates fuscus. Next base: position 315,925,010 of record NC_086318.1, read on the forward strand.
AAAAATATACTTAATTACAGTTTAGATGAGGTTAAATAGTTATGATAATACAGCAAGCATACTGAATTACTCCCATTCAGACCTATGTATTAGAGTTGTGTATACACTCTCTTGTTTTGCACAATAACATCTCAGAATCAGATCTTATTACTTTAAAAGAGAAGTATAAATTTAAATGGTCAACTGAACATATTGAATATTTGGGAGTCAGATTGGGATTTAAATGGAATAAAATTATTGAGATAAATTATCTACCTCTTCTTCAGGATATAAAAAACATTTTATCCATATGGAAACCTTTATATATCTCATGGATGGGAAGAATAAGTGTTATCAAAGATTATATACTACCTAAACTCGAATATTTAATGAGATCGATCCCAATGAGGATACCAAAAAAAATATTGATTGAGTTTCACGAAACCTTCCTGAAATTCGTTTGGGGATCTAAAAAGCCAAGAACATCTTATAAGACGTTATGTAGGACACAAAATGAGGGAGGGGTATCCTTTCCAGATTTAATAATGAGACATGACGCAATTATGATTATGCATCTAATTAACTCAAAGCATAAAGACTTGGAACAGAATCCCTGGGTAAATATTGAAAGAATACCGAAAAATTTAGATCCAATTGCTCTAATCTGGTTGGATAAAACTGCTTTTAAGAAATTAAATGTACAAAATAATATTCTGACAGAACTATATAACTATATGAACTACCTAAAAAAAAGATATAAAATCGAAAATAATATCTCCGCTTCCGCCCCAATAGAAGTATTGAAGGGATATATAAATGATATAGATCTGAGTAAATGGAAACAGGAAGGATACAAAGTTATAGGTGATTTTTTCATGGATAATAACCTTTCAAGAAATTTATGAAGTAAACTCTCTTTTAAAACCCGAGTTTCTAACGTACCAGAAAATAAGAAACATTTTGAAAAATAAACGAGTTGAAGAAGATCTCTTTGACAAAATTGTTTCTATAAATGGGAAAGATAAGCTAATATCAAAAATAAACAAAATATTATATGAATATATACCCAGGAATAAAATGAATAAAATCAGCACGTGGGAACTAGAAATAAATAAAGAGTTCAGTGTAGAAGAATGGGCAAAGGCACTTACTCTAACCAAAAAAACAATACACAACATTATTATTTAAGAGAATTATATTAAGATTTTACACCGGTGGTACATGGTACCAGCAAAACTCTTTAAATTCCAAAATGGCGCCAGTGATATATGTTGGCGATGTAATGGGACCACGGGTACACATTTACATATCTGGTGGGACTGCCCAAAGTTACAACCAGTGAAAAATAAACTGGACTTAGTACTGGGTAGAATCTATGGAATGAATATTAGATTAACGTCTCACTCATTCCTATTTCATTTGGAGCTACCAGATAGTAATACCTACTCTAATAGATTGACAATACATATATTAATGGCAGCAAAGATATGCCTAGCTAGGAGATGGAAAACAAATATAATCCCATCATGGAAGGAGATACAAGCACAGATAAACTTCCAAAAAACAATGGAAAAAGCAGTGTACGCTAATTTAGGGAAAAAACAGGAGTATCATAGTATATGGAATCCTTGGGAGATGGTTTTGGATAACTCAGGGGTGGCCTAGAAGGCGGCCCCCCCTCCCCCCGACATCGCTCAAGAATGGATGAATGTGATGAAAGACGTGAAGTTGAGGTGAATTGCTGCTACGTCACCACGTACAATTATATAATTGATAATAATAAAAAGAATGAAAAGATAAAACTGGTTAACAAATGATGATAGGGTATCTGATATTAAGCATTCCACCATAACAATCTAATATGTATCAAATACCATTATCTGATGTTTAAAAAAAAAAAAAGAAAAGAAAAAAAAAAAGAGTTGTGTATACACAACATATTTACAATATACAACTGGTGGCATTCACAATAGATAGCATGTGTGATGGAGTAACAAGCTAATTTGTAGCTACCAATAAATATACAGTTTATGAAGCGGCAGGAAGTTAGAGAAGAATAATAGTTAGAAAAAGGGGAAAGGAAAGAGAAGAAAGAAAAATAAGGGGTGCCAGGCTTTAACCCCTTAGTGACCAGACCATTTTTCAATTTTCTTACCGTTAAGGACCAGGGCTGTTTTTACTGTGGTGCATGCGGTTTTCTGCAGTGTTTGTGTTTAGCTGTAATTTTCCTCTTAATCATTTACTGTACCCACACATATTATATACAGTTTTTCTCATCATACTATTATTTACACCATATCATATAATTTACTATAAAATTAATTATAAAATATAATGAAACGTGTTTTTAAAAAAAACACACTTTTTCTAACTTTGACCCCCAAAATCTGTTACGCATCTACAACAGCAAAAAAAAACACCCGTGTGACAGACCGTCTGCCACCCCTAATGGGTGCCTCCGTCGAACGATGCTCCTAGTGCTCGCCAAGACCTTCAGCACCGCACTCTACACCATAACCACAAACTGCCGCAGCTGGGTTGGGGTTTTGCCGTCCTCCACCCACCCTGGACCCAAGACCTCCAGCTTCCAGTGGGTGAACCTCTCCTTAGTCCAGAGAGCGAAACAGGAACAGCTCTTACAAGAGCTAGTGATTATACTCTGGGGAGTATAGTGATTATAGAAATCCCCAGAGTGTAGTTCTCCAATCCCCCAAACATAAGCCAAAACTTTATGAAGAGTAGAGCAGGTCTGTTTAATGCAAGTCAGCACTCACAATTTATACAATTCCTCAGGCCAGAGGCACACCCCCTGGACCTGATGGAACACAGGTACACAAAGGACATAAACCAATCAGAACAATAAAACAATGTCTGACACTCCCACATACAGCACACAAGCCCTCCCTTCTACCTGTGATAGAATTAACTAAGACAATGGACTAACTCAATTAACTCTAAGCAAAAAAAAATAATTTTTACTAACCTCAAAAAGTACCCCAAAATACAACATATCCCACAGTCACATCCCCTGATAGCCCCGATCTGAATGAACAACATATCCAAAAATCACCCAGATCGGTTCAGGGCTACAGGAAGTCTTATTTTTGCCCCACCGTGCACATGGTCCCATGCCCAAAACAGTTCCATACACTGCTGGACAATTTAAGATGGCCGCCGCCACATGTTTGAATCTGTTCCAGTTAAAAGTCCAAGGGACAGAAACAGTGCCTTTAAAATCCAATATGCCCAAATAGTGTTTTTAAAGGGCAATATATGCTAGGGGCCATAGTCACAGGGCGAGAGGCTGGCAAGAAGGTGCTTTCGTCCCAACCCGTGCTAAAGAGTTTCTAAATTTTGTCCTGAGTTTATAAATACCCAATGTTAACATGTTCTTAGCTTTTTTTATTTGCAAGTTATAGGGCAATAAGTACAAGTAGCACTTTGCTATTTTCAAACCATTTATTTTCAAAATTAACGAAAGTTACATTGTAACACTGATATCTTTCAGGAATCCGTAAAAAAAACCTTCACATGTATATATTTTTTAGACAACCTAAGGTATTAAACTTGGGGTATTTTGACTCTTTTCATGCAACCATTTTACCACCAATTTATGCCAAATAAAAAAATAATAATAATTGGTGATTTTTTTTTGACACACATTGAAATTTAAGAATACATGTACTGAGGACTTTAAGGGTTACTGCCAAAGAACACCCCAATATGTGTTCAGCAACATCTCTCGAGTACAGTGACACCACCCATGTATAGGTGTGTCGTGTTCTCTGGGGCTAAAAGACTTATTTGGAGGGTGCGCATTCCAGTTTTCCAACTTGGAATTTTCACAGCTGGTCATCATTCACCCATGTCCTATTAGGGACATTTTTGAAGCCGGCCAATGTAATTTACCCCCATCAAACCATATTTTTGAAAAGTAGACACCCTATGGTATTTCAAATGGTGGTATTTTAACACTTTCCATGCACTAATTCTACCACCAGTCTTTGTCAAACTTTTGGGTAGTCATTTTTTTGTGTTATTTAGGCATGGATTCTCAGTTCCGGTTATGTGTTACTGACAAAGAACACCCCAATATGTGTTCAGCATCATCTCATGAGTACAACAGTGCCCCCAATGTACAGGTTTTATGAGCTTTTGCAAATGTACAGGGGTCAAATGTAGGGCGTTTCCATGTTTGCACATTGAAATTTGCCAGATTGGTTTGCTGGGCCTATGTTGGCTTTGAGACCGTATGGCAGCCCAGGAATTAAAATTAACCCCATCATGGCATACCATTTGTAAAAGTAGACAACCCATGGTATTCAAAATGGGGTATGTCTAGTCTTTTTTAGTAGCCACTTGGCCAGAAACCCTCGGCAAAATTAGCATTTTAGTTTTTTTGCATTTTTCACACATAAACTGCCATTACACAGATAATATTATCAGTATAATATATTAAACTCCTCTAAAACACCCATATTTGTGTAGGGTAATGTCTCACGAGTACAATAGTACCCCTTAAGTACAATTTTTTATGGTGATTAGGAAAGTTACAGGGTCACACATTAGATTTGCCAATTTCTGTTTTTGTAAATTACTATTTGCCAGATTGGCTATCTTGCCTTTCAGACGACATGGCAGCCCAGAAATGAAAATTAACTACACCATGACATGCCATTTGAAAATGTAGATAACCCACGGCATTCAAAATGGGGCATGTCCAGTCTTTTGTAGTAGCCACTTGTTTTTTTGCTTTTTTTTTTTTTTTTTTACACAAAATGTGTGTGCGTGTGCACCTACACACCTGTACAGTCCCTCTGCTGGCAGCTCCATGTACTCCTATTGCAGCCATGTGATCATGGTGATCACATGGCCCTGGAGGGCCAGGGTGGAGAGAGCTGCTGCAGAGAAACTGCTGGGGTCTCCGGCAGTCCCCACCGACCGTGATCGCCGGTCCAGTGGTCATGGGTCCCAATGGATTTGTAAAATGGACAGATTGGGCTAGATAATCCCTCTCTGTACATCTCCTATGTTTTGTGATTACAATTCTTTATTTTATGTACCTAGAGGTGTGACGTAACACCTCCTATACTCTCGATTGTGAGGTACTTTTTCCATTAAATAGTAGCCACACCAACTAATGAAACACATAACTTTGTATATTCAATCTAATAGAAATTGTATCACATTGGGCTTATCTATCCCTTTCTGTGATCTAAGATTAGTACTGTGATCTAAGAATATTACACACAAAGATTAGGGATACTCCATCTTATATCATATGGATCATACAGTGTACTATACTCTGCAATATTGTGGCTAATTGGCTTTCCTGTGCTCTAGCATTAATATACTGCAAATATTGTGTGTGTGTGTGTGTGTGTGTGTGTGTGTATGTATATATATATACACACATAGTAAATATTGTATATACTGACTGTATTCTCTCCTATATGTGGCATGTATACAGTTATATGCATCATGTATATGCATATTAATAACATATGTATATTGAGAACTTGTGCTCACCATCCAGTACTCTTTTTAGTTTAATCTGGATGTCTACACCTTATATCCTTTGTGTTTATTATGATTAGATCTACGATAGATCCCTCTATAGTGCCTCTTTGTAATTATTTTATCTCTGCATTGTAATGTATAATATTAATGCAGCTTGGCTCCTCTCTCCCCTTCTGTGATATGTTTCCTAGCAATTGCGGCACCACAGAAACAGACGGGTTTCTATGGTAACCGGACACATTCTTAATAACCACGCCCCCTTGCTTTTCAGCGGTTCCTGTGGCAGCCAGCTGAAATGCATTCAGAACACAGCAGTTCCCAACACTGCTGCAGTGACTCTCATACCGGGTCAAATTAACCCGCGATTGATCGAGTGATCAGCTGGAACAATCACAGGGGTGAAGGGTGAGTCATTTGTGTGTGTAATGTATTCAGGAAAGCCTCTATAGGTTTGTCTGGGAGCCTCCAGTCGTGGTAGAGCCCTACAGTTTCAAAGATTGCTCATTGGCCGGGGTTACTGCCCTAAAATAACACTGCATGTCTCCTCTGCTCGAAAGCTAGGCTCCGCCCCCCACAAAAGACTAGTTTTAAAATTACGAAGTAGTTGAGAAAATAAGATGCAAAGCGTGCAATCCTATATTTGATTGGAAAATTATACAGTGGACTCCTGTTACATTTCTGACAAAGATGGCAATAATACTCCAACCTGTCAGAAAGCATTATATAGAAAGATTCACACCTATTCTGTAGCTGCAATAACAAGAGTGGTCCGAGTGCTAACTGTGTTTTATTTAACTGATATGACAAAAGCCATAAACCATATTGTAAGCATTTTGGAGCGAAGTTTAAAAGTTTTTAATGCTTAATTAAACATAAAAACACTTTAAAAAGAAAAGTGGTTAAAAAGAATGTCTCAATTGCTTACCTAACAGCATCTGTATCAAACTGCAAATTGGGTTTGTCAATAAATCCCAGAGAAAAAAGTTGATAAGCCAAAGCACATTTTCCCACCATGAACTGTGCAGTGTTGGTTCGATCTAAGCAGTCAACACAGTTTGTCCGCAGAACACCAGTCTAGAAAGAACATGCAGAGGATAATAAAATATGTATTTTTAATATTCACAATGGTTTTACATTAAAACATATATTATGTTCAAGTACTATGGGTAATTACAGGTTTCGAAAATGACATTCAATGTCTTGATAAAATAGGGTATGAATAGATACCAGGTAACTCCACGAGGTCCAAGATTCAAATCTGGTTCAGAGGTATCCCACAGTTGTTAAGACTATATGGTTAAAATTTAAGCAAAATGAAAAGACAAGCCAAATTTGGTGGCTAATTACCTTCTCCACATAACGTTAAAGCATGATGAACTAATACAATTTAAGTGAAACATAAAACATGTTCTTTGCTTCATAATTTATGATGTTTTTAATTTTTTTATAAGAAGCTAAGCAATGAGAAATGCATAGTTGTTAAAAATTCTTTAAAACAATATACAAAACGTCTCAACTGCACCCCTCCCCCCCCCCCCCCCCCCCCCCAAAAAAAAAGCATTGGGGTAGGGATCTTTAACAGGTTCCACTTGTATATAACCAGTGACTAGGCAACAACAGATGCCCAGTCGCTACTCTTATTACAGTGAGAAGTCAATGCTTGCTGTTAAAGGGACACTGTAGGCACCCAGACCACTTCTGCCCATTGGAGTGGTCTGGGTGCCAACTCCCACTACCCTTAACCCTGCAAGTGTAATTATTGCAGTTTTTTTTTTTTTTTTTAAAAACATTCTTTATTTGTTGGTTTGCATTGAGAAAAGAAACGTTGGGGTACAGAAAAGAAATAGGGTAGGGGTGGTACAGCCACAATGGTACAGGTATGCGGTAGTTTCACATTCAAAGCTAAATTTCGATGGGTTTTGCGAGAGCGCTATGAGTACCTAGCGTGGTCTGATAGCTTAGAGTTTGCTGTGCGGTTGATTATTGCAGTTTTTTTAAAACTGCAATAATTACCTTGCAGGGTTAAGTCCTCCCCTAGTGGCTGTCTATTAGACAGCCACTAGAGGGAACTTCCTGCTCTATAGCACAGGTTTTCTGTGCTAGAGCGTCGCTGGACGTCCTCATGCTGTGTGAGGACCTCCAGCGTCGCTCAATTCCCCATAGGAAAGCATTAAAAATCGCTTTCAATGCTTTCCTATGGGGTGCGCTAATGCGCATGCGCATTAGGTCTCCTCGGCCGGTGGGCGGGATCAGTCTCGCCCACCGGCCGACGTAGGCAGAAGGTGGAGCGGCAGGGGAGGAGCAGGCAGCGACGTGGGACATGTCGCTGCCTCAGGTAAGTCACTGAAGGGGTTTTCACCCCTTCAGCAACTGGGGATTGGGGGTGGGAGGGAGAGGAATCCTGCAGTGCCAGGAAAACTGATTGTTTTCCTGGCACTGGAGATTCCCTTTAAGCAGACATTCCCCCACTCATTTTAAACCTGACGGGTACTACTGTGGAGTCATACTGAAACCCACAAGTTTTTTTGTTTTGTTTTATTTAATATTTGCCCGTTGGCTCCTTGTAATGCCAGCAGGCAATAAATGACAATGAACCACCAAAGCCAATATTTTCAAACTTAATTCAGATTTTTGATATTTTTCAAAAGTTGATATTAATCAAAGTGATATTAATCAGCTCCTGATAAGCCTTTAAAGGGTGGGAAAACATTGATTTGAAATAATAAAGGCTTATTGGGTAAACTGCCAATAAATGTTATCGGCTGAATTATAATCAAGACTAATGTCCTTCACACATTTGCTGGCATACAGTTGCAAGAAAAAGTATGTGAACCCTTTGGAATGATATGGATTTCTGCACAAATTGGTCATAAAATGTGATCTGATCATCATCTAAGTCACAACAATAGACAATCACAGTCTGCTTAAACTAATAACACACAAAGGATGAAATGTTGCCATGTTTTTAGTGAACACACCATGTAAACATTCACAGTGCAGGTGGAAAAAGTATGTGAACCCCTAGACTAATGACATCTCCAAGAGCTAATTGGAGTGAGATGTCAGCCAACTGGAGGCCAATCAATGAGATGAAATTGGAGGTGTTGGTTACAGCTGCCCTATAAAAAACACACATCAGTTCTGGGTTTGCTTTTCACAAGAAGCATTGCCTGATGTGAATGATGCCTCGCACAAAAGAGTTCTCAGAAGACCTACGATTAAGAATTGTTGACTTGCATAAAGCTGGAAAGGGTTATAAAAGTATCTCCAAAAGTCTTGCTGTTCATCATTCCACGGTAAGACAAATTGTCTATAAATGGAGAAAGTTCAGCACTGCTGCTAATCTCCCTAGGAGTGGCCGTCCTGTAAAGATGACAGCAAGAGCACAGCGCAGACTGCCCAATGAGGTGAAGAAGAATCCTAGTGTCAGCTAAAGACTTACAAAAGTCACTGGCAAATGCTAACATCCCTGTTAGCGAATTTACAATACGTAAAACACTAAACAAGAATGGATTTCATGGGAGGATACCACAGAGGAAGCCACTGTCTGCACGTTTACAGTTTGCGCAAGAGCACCTGGATGTTCCACATCAGTACTGGCAAAATATTCTGTGGACAGATGAAACCAAAGTTGAGTTGTTTGGAAGAAACACACAACACTATGTGTGGTGAAAAAGAGGCATAGCACACCAACATCAAAACCTCATCCCAACTGTGAAGTATGGCGGTTGTGGCATCATGGTTTGGGGCTGCTTTGCTGCGTCAGGGCCTGGACGGATTGCTATCATCGAAGGAAAAATGAATTCCAAAGTTTATCAAGACATTTTGCACGAGAACTTAAGGCCATCTGTCAACCAGCTGAAGCTCAACATAAGATGGGTGTTGCAACAGGACAATGACCCAAAGCATAGAAGTAAATCAACAACAGAATGGCTTAAACAGAAGAAAATACGCCTTCTGAAGTGGCCCAGTCAGAGTCCTGACCTCAACCCAATTGAGATGCTGTGGCATGACCTCAAGAAAGCAATTCACACCAGACATCCCAAGAATATTGCTGAACTGAAACAATTTTTGTAAAGAGGAATGGTCAAGAATTACTCCTGACAGTTGTGCACGTCTGATCTGCAACTACAGGAAACGTTTGGTTGAAGTTATTGCTGCCAAAGGAGGTTCAACCAGTTATTAAATCCAAGGGTTCACATACTTTTTCCACCTACACTGTGAATGCTTACATGGTGTGTTCAATAAAAACATGGCAACATTTCATTCTTTGTGTGTTATTAGTTTAAGCAGACTGTGATTGTCTATTGTTGTGACTTAGATGATGATCATATCACATTTTATGACCAATTTGTGCAGAAATCCATATAATTCCAAAGGGTTCACATACTTTTTCTTGCAACTGTATATAAAATGGTTTTACATTGATAATATTTCATGAAAAATCTCTCATCGATGGGTTTTATTATTTTAAACACTTTGGAAATAAAACACAGTTGTATGTATGCATTATGGAGGAGATGACAGATTTGTGGAAATGGTTACAATAAGTGTGTAACTAAACAGATTGTATATGTTATATTTTTGTTAACATGAAAAACAATTCTACCAGGGTTGTTCACCAAAGTAGGATTAACTAATCATTGACCAAGAAATAGCAGAATTTAGACCAAATTAGTCACAACAAAAAAATCTTTGAATGGTCGAGGAGAAGAAAGTAAACATTGACTGTTAGATATTTAGATTTACCTGTAGACGTCCAGATGGTCCAACAATTCCACCCAGTTCATTCCACCTAGAACAAAAGCACAATCAAATTAACAAAACATGTATTGCATGATATTTAAAGGGACTGTGCATTGGGAATGCCTGATAGATTTACACATGTGCAATTGGATGATCTCCTCACCTTGCAACATCCTGACAAGGGAGAAGAGAGGAACTCTGAACATTTAAGTTAATATATGATGATTTGTAAGTGGGATGTTGAACAAGTGTGTGCCCAGGTTCTTTTGGCCTAGTTGTGCAATCCAAGACTTTCTAGAAGGCATCATTTGGACACCTACATGGTTTTTTTTTACAGTTTTTTAAAGTGAAAAACTAAATTTCCAATTTAAGGTCAGAGTAGCCAAACTGAAAGTGTAGGTGACTTAGAGAATGTTTACAGTTTGGCTATTTTTAAAAAAAAAATTCTTTATTTTTTTTTGTGCAGGGGTTTACAAACAAGCTTGCCATGCCACGGCAACAATAGCAAGCACTTCAGGAACAGACATCATGGCATTTAATAACATAGCACATTTTTTAAGTTATATTAGACAAGAGTATCAGGCTGGTCATACATGTCTAACTGTTAGGCAAAAATCCAGACTCAAAAAACTAACTAGACATGTGAAGTGTAGGTAAACATGAAGATTCAGAAAAGTTATGAGCTACATATAGAGTGAAACATGTTCTGTGGTTTTACCATACAATATGCTCGCTATGAGTAGACCACTGGTGTAGAAACAAAAATCTACGTTGCTGCATTACTTTAGAGAATATCAGCTATGACTAACAAAAGTAATAGCAATAATAACAATAGCTCTGTGCACGACATACTGTGGAAACCAAGGTGGAGTCCTGCATATCCGCACCACAGACGTGCACCCCTCCAGCTCCAGATTCCTGCAAGGGTCGACCTCGGCACTCCTGGAGCTCGGAGCCTCTTTATGGCGAACGCCCTCTCTCTCCATGGGCAGCACGAGGGACCAGGATTAGGCTGTCGCTCTTTGTGGCTGTTTCTCCTTGCCCAGGAGCTCTGAGTTCCCCCAGACCCTCGCCTCCTGATGCTTTGCTTTCGGAGCTTATGCACCCGCTGTTTGTGTCTCCACCTCGGCGATGCCGTGTGGGGAATGCGCCGGATAGATTCAGTGCCGCGGCGCCGACAAGCAGACCGGACATGGGGTGCCCTAGCTCGAACCACAGGAGTATGGGTGAGTGCTCAGCTGCTGAGTTTTTCCCAGAATTGTGCACACAGGCGATCGAACGCCTGAAGGAGCGTATCCACATGGGTGGGTGGCTGTGGGTAGGCGTGTGTCACAGTAGGCCCTGGTGGGGCAGCCATCTTACATTATACGCTGAGAATTTCAACGTCTTGTAGAGCAGGTCACGAGACTACACCAGTGGGGACCGGGATATCCCCCACCGGTCCAAAGGGGGGGAAGCAGGTCTCAGGAACTGATACTGCAGGCGCCAGCAGGTCCAGGCCGGGAGATCAGCCGTTTCTCCCCTCCATGGATCACACCAGGCGTGTAGCCCGCAAAACAGTCCTAGGCCACAGGCTCCATGGTGAGGCATAATAACTTGTTCAGGTGAGTGCCCTAGCTTGCAGGGTCAGGTAAGTGCATTTTGAGCAACCTTTGAGGGTATTATCCCACCGCAAAACAGAGGTATTAAGTCTTTAGGTGAGGAGCACACACCATGTGCACCCATCCACCATGATGGCCTGGCCACGCCCCCACAGTTTGGCTATTTTAACCTCAAATCTGAAATTATTCACCTTGAATTCTCACTCTAGTTAATAACCGGTCCCTGCTAGGGTTTAGAAACGGCTGAAAATGCACATTTAGTTTATACATTCAATAACTGTAAGGATGACATTACTTCAATTAAATTGGATGTCACAATAAGTTAATAATATGTTTAAGAGATAGAACATTACAGAATATAAATGCTGCAAATCTGTCACGTTTAACGTCTCACTTGTATTGTTTCATTTAGAATCTTCAAAGCTTCTGCTCTTTGCAATATAATGGTTACCACTTTCTACCAAATATTTAAAACTGCAATGTCAATATTTGAGTGGTGAATACATTTGCTAAGATTATTTACATTGGGCAATAGACTTACTTCTCATCAGGCCGTATGACACTGCAATAGGGATCTGGTCGATTAACAAAGAAACCGGTTTTCTTCACAACATTTTCAGCAATTACATTCAGTCTATCCAGAACATTGCACAGCTTGCTGAGACAAGCAAAAAGAAATAGCTTTTGTCAGTAGTCTACATAAGACATTACAGACATTTATGTTGGTTTTAGAAATCTGTAAAGTATTGTTTTGTTACACGTAAACATGTGTTTAATTCACACCTGTCCAGAATAAACGTTTTATTACCAAGTGCAGAGCCAAGTGTTTAAAGAGTTATCATATGTTGCATGATAGCACACTGAAGTATAAACTTATATATAAATATAAACCTGTATTTGCACAATTATAAAAAAAAAAAAAAAAATAGCAAATACCAATTTTTATATATCTAAGTGACAAAGGTAAAACAATAAATACTATAATTTTTATTGCCTTAGTCGCTGTCAATACGATATGCTTTCCTTTAAGGTTTGGAGACATTCTTATACCATTTGACTTCACGCAATTCACCAATACTTTATTATTTGTGTTTCTGTGTTCTTTGGAGACATTTGTAAACCACTTTAACTCCTGTCATCAAAACCAATACAACACAGCACAGCTGTAGTGGATATATTGTATGCTAGGTGTGTTACTCAAAACTCAAGCGTTTCACCATTCCATTGTTGGTGGGGTGTATGTTCTGGAGACATTCTTAAACCATTCACCCTTACACCATTCACTGTTTTGTCATTCTTGTATGTGTGCATATAGATATACACACATACATACAAAACCACTAACTGGCTAATTATTAAATTGTTACAGTTTATATACATAAAAATACTGTCAAACTTTTCTTTTCGAGATATTTAATCCTTTAACGGAACACTGTAGGCAATTTAAAAACGTAATCTAATGGAAGGTTCATTTATAAAAGTATTCATTTCTACTGACATCTGCACGCTTTGTAAAATGAAAAAAAAAAAAAAAAAAAAAGACATTCTTTTCACACATAGCACTTCAACAAGCCCTACAGGCTATTATTGTTAGGGGTTGATTTACTAAAATTTTTGAAATAATCTATTGTTTAGACATGTGCAATTCGTTTCAGTCTGAATATGAATTCGGACGAATTTCGAGCAATTCGGATATTCGGGAACTACCGAATGGCCGAAGTGCCGAGGTTCCGAAGTTCCAAAATTACCGAATTTCCGAAGTGTCGAAGTTCCGAAGTGCTGAAGTCCCGAAGTGTCAAAGTGCCGAAGTTCCTAAGCACAGTATTGCCTAAGTACTAATATACTTACCCAGTGAAAGAAAAAGAATGTTACACTGTATACAATTTTAAATAAAAAGTATACAAACATAGCCAGGATTCACCTGTAAGCATTTGCAACACTTACAACAATCAAGTAACATACATTCATATACAATGTAAGTTACTTGGCCAGTCAATGTAATGACAGGAATGAATAAGTAGTTAACTCCCTAATTCCCACGGTATTAGGGAGCTATCTACTAAAAGGCTGAAAGACCTAAATTGGTCTTTCAGCTAAATTTACTAATACTAAGTAAAGATTACTTAGTAATAGTAAATTATGCCACTACTAGCTATACAGCGAGTAGGGGCATCTCTATTAAAAAAAAAAAAAAATGTCCTAATGTCCTCCCCCTGGGCCCCCACCCCTGAGCGGTGGGTGGGGGCCCTAAATTATAATAAGGGGGGGACCTAATGTCCTCCCCCCTGGTCCCCACCCCTGAGCGGTGGGTGGGGGCCCTAAATACTAAAAAGTGGGGGGGACCTAAGGTCCTCCCCCTGGCCCCCACCCCTGAGCGGTGGGTGGGGGCCCTAAATACTAATAAAGGGGGGGACCTAATGTCCCCCCCCGGCCCCCACCTCTGAACGGTGGGTGGGACCTAATGTCCTCCCCCCTGAGCGATGCGTGGGGGCCCTAAATTATAATAAGGGGGGACCTAATGTCCTCCCCCCTGGCCCACACCCCTGAGCGGTGGGTGGGGGCCCTAAATACTAATAAGGGGGGGACATAATGTCCTCCCCCTGGCCCCCACCCCTGAGCGGTGGGTAGGGGCCCTAAATACCAATAGGGGGGGACCTATTGTCCTCACCCCTGGCCCCCACCCCTGAGCGGCGGGTGGGGGCCCTAAAAAATGCCCCCCCCCAGGTGACTGGGGTCCCCAAACCCCGTCACCCCCCCCCCAAAAAAAAAATGATTCCCCTACCTACCCCCCCCATCCTAAAAATAATGAGGGGGGACCTTTAACTAAGAACCTGTAAAAAAAAAAAAAAAAATAATAATAACACCATTCGATGTTTTCTTTCTTCTAAAATCTTCTAAATGGTACGCTGTGTAATTTGACTCATAACTCTCTGATTGGTGGATTAAGTAACCAATCAGAGAGTTATGAGTCAAATTACACAGCGTGGGAAAATTCCAAAGAACTTTCCCACGCTGTGTAAAATGACACAGAGCACTCTGATTGGTGGATTTCAAGCCAACCAATCAGAGTGCTATGACAGGTAAATGTCAATGTCATTTACCTGTCAGAGCACTCTGATTGGATGGCTTAAACCCACCAGAGTGCTCTGAGCCTAATTGCAGGGCGGGGGAAGGCTTTATAAGCCTTCCCCCGCCCTGCAGAGCTCAGTCTGTGCGGAGCCCTCCATGGGTGAAGAAGGATTATTATTTTTTGCACTTTTTTTTTTTTTTTTTTAATTGCGTCAGTTATTATGTTTTTTTATTTGGCCTTTTTTGGGGCTGAAAAAAGAAGATTTTAGAAGAAAGAAAACATTGAATGGTAATTTATTTATTTTTTTACAGGTTCTTAGTTAAAGGTCCCCCCCTCATTATTTTTAGGGTGAGGGGAGTAGGTAGGGGATAATTTTTTTTTGGGGGGGAGGGGGTGACAGGGTTTGGGGACATTTTTGTAGGGCCTCCACCTGCCGCTTAGGGGTGGGGGCCGGGGGGGAGGACAATAGGTCCCCCCCTATTGGTTTTTAGGGCCCCCACCCACCGCTCAGGGGTGGGGGCCATGGAGGAGGACATTAGATCCCCCCCTTATTAGTATTTAGGGCCCCCACCCGCCACTCAGGGGTGGGGGCCAGGGGGGAGGACATTAGGTCCCCCCCCCTTATTAGTATTTAGGGCCCCCACCCACCGCTCAGAGGTGGGGGCCAGGGGGGAGGAGATTAGGTCCCCCCCCTTATTCCAATTTAGGGCCCCCACCCGCGGCTCAGGGGTGGGGGGCAGGGAGGAGGACATTAGGCTCCCCCCTTATAAGTATTTAGGGCCCCCACCCACCGCTCAGGGGTGGGGGCCGGGGGGGAGGACAATAGGTCCCCCCCATCATTTTAGTTAAGGGCCCCCACCCGCCTAAGTCCCGAAATTCCGAAGTGCCGAAGTTGCCGAATTTCCGAAGTGTCGAACTGCCAAAGTGCTGAAGTTCCGAAGTGTTGAAGTGCCGATTTGCGAAAATTCTGAATTTCGTTATGCCGAACCGAACATTTTCCCCATGCACATGCCTACTATTGTTGCCTAATATTTGGCAATTTGGTGTTTAGTGACAAGACTCTCTTGGGAACCCAAATAACGTAAAATCGGAAAGCAATGAAGCATATTATTACCTTTTTGTGTATTTAGCCATGTCCCAGGGAATATAAACTATGGAGTGCTCTGGAGGTACAAACTGATTTAAGTATCGAACAGCCGCAACAAGTTCATCACTGAGAATCCTCTCGTGCTTGCGCTTCTCACGTTCCTAAAGAAAAATACAGTTCAAGGAACAAATGAGGATATTTTAATATGCATACAATCATTTATAATTATTAAGATTTAATTTTAGATCCCTTGGTAATGGTACAATAAACCACTGTTTAGCACTGGACGGTTAATATCTAGCATTACTTTGAATCTATAATTACGAAATGAATATAAATGATTTATTTATATATAATTAGAAGGGCTTGGAAGCACGTTCAGTATTTACGGCAGGGGTCCAGGGTTTTAAATATCTTGCCACAAATATACTGCCAAGAAACACTAATTAACTATACCAGCTACAAGGACAGAATCCCTGTACAAGAGCAAACACTTGTTTGTTGTTTGGGGAGATTTATGCATAGCGCCAGCTGGTAGGTTAAGTAGAAATCTTCTTCACAATAGTTTTGGTTTCTAAACGATGTGACCAAAAGAAGATGCATGGTCACAAAACAAAAGCTAGCTAACAAAAGCTTATTCCATAAAAACTATACTTAAATGGAACCTCTTAAAACCATTACCACTTTTGTTCTTTTAATATGCTATTGTCAGGATTACTATATGATCCAGTACGTAGAATTGTGTTACACAGAGGACTAATAGGTAACGTATTACCGGGCTTTGGAATGGCTAGACTAACGTACCAAATAATAGTCAGGGTGCTAGCCGAGGTCAGGGGACACAGATAGGGACACAACGATAAAGGAAAGCCAGAGGTCAGGGATACCAGAAATACAGGGAAGTTAAAATCAAAGCCAAAGTCAAAAACCAGAAGAAACTTGAATCAGGAACGTGCTCTTGGACAACCACTAAGGAAACCACGACCGGGCAATGAGGAAAGATAATTCTAGGTTTTTATACCTGCTTTACCTTTCTGATTGGCCGGGATCGCTCTTTGATGCCAAAACGTGCGCGCAGTGCGTGCGTGATGTCAATTGCACGCAATCGTTATTCACGTGAGTGGACATGGGGGTATAATTAGCCGTGGATGCGCAGCGGGCGGCGTCTATTAACATGCCGCAAGTGTTAGTCATGCAGATGCACGGCCGCTGACCGCAAGGTGAGGATGAATATGTTACAGATATGGGACAACATATTCTTCTATCTACCTGCCTGAAAAATACAGCAAGGCTATTCAAAATCACTGCAGCTATAAGCCCAAC
Organism: Pelobates fuscus; assembly: GCF_036172605.1. Classification (NCBI taxonomy): domain Eukaryota; kingdom Metazoa; phylum Chordata; class Amphibia; order Anura; family Pelobatidae; genus Pelobates; species Pelobates fuscus. The sequence continues at coordinate 315,942,336 of NC_086318.1, forward strand.
CCTCATACAGGTATGTCATAGGAAGAAGAAGGCATATAACTTCAGGCAACCAAGGTCCCAGTGCGTCAAGGGGCCACCAATGCCTGTCGCTCTTGCAGATGCCATGGGGCCAGTTAAGGCCACGCCGGCAGTTCCCATCACAAAACAGAAAAAAGCAGGGATGCAGGGGTGAGCACAGTAAGGTGCATACTAAATACAGAAGGTCTCCATGCCAGAACTCCATTAAGTACACCACTATTGACCAAAAAGTCAGCTCCAATATGCTTAAAATCATATAAATAAGCCATAGAAGTTTGGGGATTCTGTTCTGTGGAGCAATGAAACATAACTGGAACTTTTCAGCCTAATGGATCAGCGGAATGTCTGAAAAAAATGAAGTATATGCTGAAAAGAACACTCCACCTACAGTTAAACATGGTGGTGGCTCAGAGATGCTCCTCAAATTCCACCAAGGGTTGGTTGCAGAAACCATTGAAAATTCTACAGTGGCCATCACAGTCACCTGACATAAACCCCATAGAAAATCTCTGGTGGGATTTGAAGAAGGCAGTTGCAGCATGCAAAACCAAGAATATTATTGAACTGGAGGCCATTACTCATGAGCAATGGGCTAAGATTCCTCAGGAACGCTGCCAGAAGCTGGTGTATGGCTATGCATCTCGTTTGTAGCAGGTCATAACAGCAAAAGGGTGCTCTACTAAGTACTAAAGATGCTTGCCAAGAAGGGGTTGAATAATTTTGAGACTGGAGAAATCATAAGTATAACTTTGTGGCCATTCTTTTGACTTAGCTATATTTATTTGTGGTCAAATGTGGCACTCCGCAAACCCCTAGCCAGTTCAGGTATTTCAAGTGTTTCAACTCAAGCACACCTGGTGCAAACTAATAAAGCCCTTGATTAGTTGCATCAGGTTTGCTTGAGACAACTCCTGTTTTGCATATTTGTGCAGTTGGGAGGGATTCTATTCAGGAGATGAAATAATGGAGACTGGAGGACTCATTATAAGTTGCATTTTCAGTTATTACTGGTGAAAACAATTGAATCATTTGTTGTGTTGAGCTATTTCAATTGCTTTTGTTGGATATGTTTATTGCAAACAGCTGAAAGTCTGTAAATTTTGACAATAAACCTGTTTTTTTTTTGTGTGTGTTTTAAGTAAAGTTTATTAAAGCAATAATTTTTTTATAATCCAAATTATGTTTCTTTGCCCAGCTATCATTCCCCACAACCTACTGTGGTGAAATTCTGAGCTTTTCCACAGTAAAGAATTACAAAAATGAAAGAAAGGAATGCTTAACTTCCCGTACTGTTTTTCAAAATGCATTTCCCCGGGTCTAAAAAAACATTAAGTTTGATTTTTATATTTTGCTATTTTTTTATTTTATTTTTTTTAATATCTAGGACTAGCAATACCTGCCAGACTTGGCATTTACTCCGTACGTAAGCATTGAAGTTTCCTTTCCTTTTTTATGTGATTTTATTTTGTTTTGCAGTGTTTTTGCAAGATTTAAGTTTTTCCATGTTTTGAAATTTTTCAGTGAAGTTCTTTGAAGTTCCATCTGCATGCATGTTAAACAGCAGCCACACCAGTAGCATTGCTCCCAGCCTTTTGGGCAGCCTCCTTAGCTTGGTGGGCTTGTAACACAGCAACAGTTTCATCCACCTTAGAGCGGAGATATTCTGGAGACACCAGCATGTGAAGCAGCTCAGAATTATCAATCTCCAGCAACATGCCAGTAATCTTACCAGCGAGATTAGGATGCATAGCTTGGATCAGTGAGAACAGACGCTCACCCGGCATTTGTTTTTGCTCCTGTGGAGGAGCAGAGGCCAGCATGGAAGCAGTCAGAGGCTCTTGGCCTTGCACATGGACAGCAGGCTGCTGCATTGCAACTTGAGGTTGTGAATAAACCTGTTTTTTAATGGTGCTTGATTACAAAAGTTGTACACAATGCTTTGCCAGCTGTGGATTTACCATTTTGGCCACCGGTGCTCTAAAGAGGAGGCCTGCAATCGTATTTATTTTTTGCACTAGGGCCTTCTCTTCATAAGTTCTGCTGCTGGGAAAAAGTTATTATTACATCTGCCCATACAAGAACTGGAACTATCCTGAGAGGCTTTATAGTATAATCCCATAAAATCCACCTCTCTAGATCCAGAGATTGTGAAATTAAAGGCTTCAAGCATTTAAAATTTCTGCATAATACAGTTCAACTGTTAGTTCTTTTGTATAAGCCCATGTAATAAAGTTATTATGTAATGACATCATAGGTGCCATGTAGTTCTGTGAACACTATGAGGTCACTGCATTCTGGTTCCTGAGTTGTTGCAACAAATTTTCATTGAGAAACTAAAGACACTCTCTCTGTTTAGAAATATATGGCCTGCCTAATATAAATCAATTATTCTCCTAGACTGTATCAGCAGCCTCTAAATTACTCTCTCTTTGACACTAATATGCTAAGAAAGTCTGAGCTCCATCAGCTGATCGTCTGCAAATCGTATGCAAAGCCTGATTTCCAAACTTTGAAACCTCAATGCTGCTGTAAGAAAGTCTGAGCTTCATCAGCTGATCGTCTGCAAAGGTAGCCTTCTGGAAGACCACACTAAGACTCTATCCTGCACAGCATCATTTATGTTTAATTTAACCACTCTGTACATTTATTTTATATCTCCTGTGTGCATTGTATATTTTCTTGCCTTTATATCTGGTCTGTTATGCTGTAGTTTTGCTAGTCCTTTATGTAATTGTTTTATTCCCTTATAGACTATTCATTGAGCACTTTTCTTCCTGGCTTCCCTACTTCCTCTCATCTAGCACTCTTTCCCTTATACTTGGGGATTTCAATATCCCAATCAACAACCCCAATTGCACTGATGCCTCTCGTCTTCTCTCTGTAATCTCATCCTTTTGCCTTACGCAATGGTCCAATTTAGCAACCCATACAGCGGGAAACACTCACCAATCTCTGTACCGCCTCTAATCTTTCCAATATTGTATTTCCTCTATCTGACCACCATCTGCTTGACATCAGCATATCTAAGACCCAATTGACACCACCGTCTGAACATCAATCTCTCCAGAAACCTCCAATGTCTTGACCTAGAACATTTCTCCACTAATTTCCAAACTCTCCTTTTACCTATCTCAAACCTCACCTGTCCTAGGTCTGAAATCCCCTTCTACAATTCCACCCTCTCCTCTCAACTAGACATCATGACACTGCCTACATTTAAACGCAGCAGGCGCCCCCAACAGCAACCTTGGCACACCAAGCTGACTCGATACCTCCAAAAATGCTCCAGAACTGCTGAATGCTGTTGGAGAAAGTCTCACTGTGCGTCTGACTTTCTCTACTACAAATATATGCTGAGCTCATACAGCTTGGCTCTTTCCTCTGCAAAAGTAAATTACTTCAATACCCTCATTACCACACTCTCCTGCAAACCTTAACAACTATTTCACACATTTAACTCTCTTCTTCGCGCTATTGTTCCTCCTCCACTTACTAACTTGACCGCCTCAGACTTTGCAACTCACTTCACTGACAAGATCGCTACAATCAAGAGATCTCTCATCGTTCTTCTTCCCCTTACAATACTTCCCCTAACTTGACTCCCACTGCTGTATTATGTTCATTCGCACCCGCTACAGTGGAAGAGGTCTCTGCTCTGCTCCAGTCCTCCCGCCCCACCACCTGCTCCCTAGATCCAATTCCCTCGCATCTCATCTGTACTCTGTCTTTTACTCTTTCTCCAACTCTCACTAAAAATCTCAATCTCTCTCTCTCCTCTGGCATATTTCCATCGCCCTTCAAACATTCAACTGTAAGCCCAATTCTAAAGAATCCCAACCTTGACCCTGACTCCCCATCAAACTAACGTCCTATCTCACTACTGCCTTTTGCATCCAAGATCCTTGAAAGAGTTGTGTATGCGAGATTGGATAAAATATGCCAAATAACAATGTATCTAAAAGTCTCCAAGCTTGGAAGCTGCACTAATGAAAAAAATCACAATATCTCTCAAGCAGCACCCAAGCTGGAAAAGGTTACATACATAGTTACATAGCTGAAAAGAGACTTGCGTCCATCAAGTTCAGCCTTCCTCACATTTGTGTTTTGCTGTTGATCCAAAAAAAAAAAAAAAACCCAGTTTGAAGCACATTTTTGCAACAAGCTAGGACAAAAAATTCCTTCTTGACCCCAGAATGGCAGTCAGATTTATCCTTGAATCAAGCAGTTATTACCCTACATTGAAAGATTATATCCTTGAATATTCTGTCTTTGCAAGTATGCATCTAGTAGCTGTTTGAACATCTGTATGGACTCTGATAAAACCACTTCTTCAGGCAGAGAATTCCACATCCTGATTGTTCTTACAGTAAAAAAACCTTTCCTTTGCCTTAGACAAAATCTTCTTTCTTCCAGTCTAAACGCATGGCCTCGTGTCCTATGTAAAGGTGCCACAAGAGAATCAGTGAACCTATATGTGGCGGAACCCGCCTCGCCACTGGGTATTGGAGGGGCCTGGCTGCCTGCCTCTTACCTGCTGACTATGGCCCCTGGAATATTGGTACGTTTAAAGCACTATATTTGGGCATGTTGTACTTTATATTGCTGCTGCTGGCCCTTTTAAAATCATCTGTGGACATATTGGGACTTTTGGGATACTGTACCTTTAAGACTGTGGAGCATATTACAGTAATACTGCCTTTAATATCATGTATGTATTTATGTGTTCAGTTAACCTGGGTTATATGTATGCAGCATTCATCTGATTGTTCGGTAGAATCACTCCATTTCATTATACTGAGTGAAACTACCGAACAACCAGACCACCCAGGAATAAGTGTGCCTCCAATTACCGTTTGCAACAATGTTGCAAACGGGTAATTGGCAATCAGTGTAATGTATTCTTTGTCCTCTGGGTGGCCGCCATTCGGGAAACGAACACGTGGCGGCGGCCATCTTAAACTCCCGAACAGCGGTGTTTTGCCGTCGAGTGTCTGGAACTAAAATCGGACACTCGACTAGGCAAACACCGCTGAGACCTCCATACTTCCAGAAATTCGTATAGAAACTACCGAATGGCCCGCCGTTCGGTAGAAAGAACCCCACAAACAAGGGGATTCATTCGAATTCCCCTTAGGCTCCATAACCCAGGCAATTCGTCTGTTTTCATTCCCTTGTCTGTGACCGACCGCAGGGCCAAAATGCATGGAACTGTTTTCGGATACTTTACCCATGCGGTCGGTCAAATCTTTGGAACCCCATATCTCCCGAACCGTTTATCCGAATGAACTGATTCTTGGATATGTTGTCCCCCTGAATAAGGGCTATCCAGCGATGCTGGATTTAAAGGTGTACCCCCTGTTTTTGGGGTACATCCAGAACTTGGTTAAAAATGTGTACCGTATAATTGGGTTTACTGTTATCTGAGGGGAGGGGATGTGTGGGCTGAACCATGTATGTGATTGGTTATTTTATGCCTCCCCCTGGGTGTGGCCTGTAAGTGTACAAGTGTAATAAAAGCCAGGCTGGATGAGCCAGTCGAGAGTTCCTGTTTTACCCTCAAAGTGAAGTGTCGTCTCATTATTGGGGGAAGGATTTATTGCATGCTGTTCCAGTTTGACTGCTAGGAGTGCAAACCTATTCGTATGGTTCCTATTCAACTGTCTACAGCATTCAGAGGCTTGAGAGGATTCATATGCTTCTCTGATTCGGTGATTGTGGTGTCGGCTAGAGTGCTTGGAGGCCTCAGGAAGCGCTAGGAGCATCCATTAACGGAGGTACCCAGTCGGGGTGCCAGGCGATCCGTTACACTATAGCCAAGTGCAGAGGGTGTAACTAGCAAACCGGTCTCCCAACAAATATAGTCAAATATACACGAATACAAAACAATAAAAAACAAAATAATAAAAATATAGACCTCAACACATCAGAACTTATAGTACCTTATATAGTACCTTGCCTTGGTGTGGGCCCCCCACCGAGGTAAAATCAAAAAGAGTCCTGGAACGTGTTTCCTCAGCTGGCTTGAGAAGTTGGAAATGTAGGATGAAAAAACACCACACCCAGAGTGGAAAAGGTGTGGGTGATAGTCGGGTGTATTCTATACCACGGTCGGGATCTTCAATCTTTTAGAAAAAGTCCTGTGGGAGGGACGGAAAGCGTAGACGTACGGTCCCATCTGATTTTCTGATTCTTGTTTCCAATAGTTTTGATTGCCTGTTAGCGATTTCCAGTTATACCGCGGTCTTTTTTCGAAGATTCCGACTGCGGTATTGAGTTTCTGTGCCCGGAGTCTGGACGTGGCTGTCTTCTGCTTTACCATCTGCAGGCTGTTCTGGGCTATACCGTGGTCTTTTTTGAAGATCCCGACCGCGGTATAGAATACACCCGACTATCACCCACACCTTTTCCACTCCGGGTGTGGTATTTTTTCATCCTACTTTTCCAACTTCTCAAGCCAGCTGAGGAAACACCTTCCGAGACTCTTTTTGCTTTTACCTCGGTGGGGGCCCACACCGAGGCAAGGTACTATATGTTCTGATGTGTTGAGGTCTATATTTTTATTGTTTTGTTTTTTATTGTTTTGTATTCGTGTATATTTTACTACATTTGTTGGGAGACCGGTTTGCTAGTTACAACCTCTGCACTTGGCTATAGGTTCACTAAGTCTCTTGTGGCACCTTTTCCAGCTTGGGTGCTGCTTGAGAGATATTGTGATTTTTTTTCATTAGTGCAGCTTCCAAGCGTGGAAACTTTTAGATACATTGTTATTTGGCATATTTTATCTGATAACCGGTTTTTGCTCTCACACTTTATATACATGCTATGATCAATTAATCTTTGTAAGCCTATGGCAGACAAGAATTAGAACAGTATGGTGACGTCTGTATTTAGAATTTAATACTATTTTTTATTTATATGTATGATTTTATGTATTAAATAAATTGTGTTTTTACCTTAATTGATCTACTTGAGTATCTCAATATCGGGGAGCGCACATAACTTTTTTGACCTATTAGTTTAACCTAATTTAAAGACGCTTACCAGTGTATGTAGCAGCCCTTCTTATTATTATTTTTTGAGGTATTATATCTATTTTTATAAGTTTTTTTGTAGTTTATGCGAGATTGACAGACTTCCTCGAGTCCAACTCTCTGCTAGACCCGCTTCAGTCATGTTTCCACGCTAAGCACTCTGTGGAAATGGCACTGACCAAAGTAAGCAATGATCTACTCGCTGCAAAATCTCGTGGTCACTACTCTATCCTAATTCTCCTTGATCTGTCTGCGGCTTTTGACACTGTTGATCATCAACAGCTTATTCTCATCATCCACAATATCTACAAGATTTGCTCTTTCCTGGTGCTCCTCCTACCTCTCCCAGTGCTCTTTCAGTGTTTCTTTATCTGACTCTGCTTCCTCTCCCCAACTCCTCTCTGTTGGTGTCCCCCAAGGTTCAGTCCCTGGTCCCCTACTGTTTTCTATCTATACTGCCTCCCTTGGTAAACTCATTAGCTCCTTTGGCTTCCAATATCATTTCTATGCAGATGACATGCAAATCTACCTGTCCTCTCCTGATTTATCCCCGTCCCTCTTGACTAGTGTCTCTAACCTCCTCCCTGCTATTTCTAACTGGATGGCTGCCCACTTCCTTAAACTTAACTTGACCAAAACTGAAATTCTGGTCTTTCCTCCCTCAAGTGTTGCTACTCCTTTATCTGTCTCCCTCCACGTAAATGGTGCTACCATCAGCTCCACCACGCAGGCTCACTGCCTAGGTGTTCTCTTTGACTCCGACCTCTCCTTTACACCTCATGTTCAGTCTATTGCCAAATCCCGTTGTTTCCATCTCAAAAACATTGCGTGCATCCCACCCTACTTAACGCCAGATGCGACTAAGGTGGTGGTCCATTCCACTGTCCTTTCTCGCCTTGACTACTGTAATCTGCTTCTCAGTGGTTTTACGTACTCCCAACTTGCGCCATTACAGTCCATAATGAATGCGGCGGCGAGGCTCATCTTCCTGTCCGCCTGCACCTCCCACTCCTCACCTTTCTGTCAGTCTCTACATTGGCTTCCTGTAAGATATAGGGCTCAATTTAAAATTCTGGTTCTTGCTTTCAAATGTCTACATAATGCTGCTCCCAAATATCTATCCTCCCTAATACACAAGTATGTCCCGTCTAGGCCCTTATGCTCTGCTATCTTCTGTCCATACTCCCACCTCTGATGCTCGCCTTCAAGACTTCTCGAGGGTTGCACCGTTCCTGTGGAACTCACTTCCCTCCTCCGTTAGATGCTCATCTAGTCTCCACTCCTTCAAAAAATAATTAAAAACCCACTTCTTCATAAAAGCGTATCAATTAAACTGTTAATAGCTACCGACTGATTCCTCTCTTGCAACGGTCATTAGTCTAATACTATCCTTACCTTTTGTGTCACTTTATCCCACTCCCTCTAGCATGTAAGCTCATTGAGCAGGGCCCTCAACCCCTCTTTTCCTGTGTGTCCAACTTGTCTGGTTACAACTACATGTCTGTTCGTCCAACCATTGTAAAGCACTGCGGAATTTGTTGGCGCTATATAAATAATAATATAATATTAATAAGACAAGGGTTGAGGAGGCACGTCTTTCATACTTCATGCTTCTTTCATACATGTTTAATACAGGTGTTTTATATATATTTGTATAGCAGAATGTATATAATGTGCAGACTGCAACAGGGGACTCTCATGTTGGCCCAAATCCACATTGGCATATTCCTTATTAAAGGAACTGAGCTAAAACTCCGGTCACAGCATTCAGCAAATTCAAGATGCTCAAACAGGTCTAATTTTCCAAACATTCTTCAAGATTGAATTTTTTTACATTTATTGTTAAAAAATAAGGTGGTCTGCAATACATGAGAAAATGGGTCTTGTGAGAATATTAACTTACGGTATACTGTTTTATCTGCTGCTCAATCAAATGATGTCGAAAATTAAATGGTTGGTTATTTAGAGGAAAAACCGGTCCCCAGAGGATGTTCATGTAGTTTCTATGGTGATGATAGATGTCACAATTCGAGATGCATGTTTCCGAAATATATTTAAAATGCTCAACACCTGAATAATTTTTAAACTGCACAATCATGAAGGACAGTGTAAGGCATTTGGCCTTATTTAATGTGACAAAAATATGTTTTTTTTTTTAATTGTAGAAATATGTAGAATATGTACCGTATTTTTCGCTCCATAAGACGCACTTTTTCACCCCTCAAAAGTGAGGCGAAATGTCTGTGCGTCTTATGGAGAGAATGTGAAGGTTTACTTACCTGTCTTGTAGCGTGGGCCGGCAGCACAGTGCGCACCGCGGTACTGGAACTTCAATTTCAGGTTCCGGTTTCCGGCGGGACTGAAAGGAAGTGCGCACTCAGTGTGCACACTTCCTTTCAGTCTGTCAGGATTCGAACCTGGGACCTTGGCAGCTCTGGTGCTTTGGCTTACCTCTGAGCCATCTCTCCGCTTCTGTTTCCTGTATCTAGCCTTGTCTAGTATTTAGTACTGAAGCTGGACATTTGTTGGAACTTCTCCTGTCACTCAAGTTACACCTGAGCCTGATGTCTCGTTAGCCAGGTATATAACACTGCCTCTCCCAGAAGGCAGTGTCAGTTCCTTGACTCTGGTGATCATCCTGCTGTTTCCTGTTCTCCAGTTTGTTATTGACCTCTGGCTTGGTACACCGATTATCCTGACTTCTGGCTTCCTTTGACCCTTGGCTTCCCACGACTATTCTCCTGGTTTATTGTTCCTGTACCGCGTTTTGGATTTACCCTGCACAGCCCCCGTGCACCGACTCACAGGTCAGGTGAATTCTTGCCTGATCACCTTGGCCTGTGTTTTCTTGCAAGGGTGAGCATACTTCTCTGCCTGCCGGACTTCCACACCCAGGTAAGCCCTGACACAGTCCTGCCGGAAACCGGAACCTGAAATTGAAGTTCCAGTACCGCGGTGCGCCCTGTGCTGCCGGCCCACGCTACAAGACAGGTAATTAATTATGGGACAAGGGGAGGGGAGAGGGGAACACTATGGGAGGGGGAGAACACTATGGGAGTAGGGGAGGGGGGAACACTATGGGAGTAGGGGAGGGGGGAACACTATGGGAGGAGGGGAGGGGGGAACACTATGGGAGGAGGGGAGGGGGGAACACGAGGGGAGGGGGGAACACTATGGAAGGAGGGGAGGGGGGAACACTATGGAAGGAGGGGAGGGGGAACACTATGGGAGGAGGGGAGGGGGAACACTATGGGAGGAGGGGAGGGGGGAACACTATGGGAGGAGGGGAGGGGGGAACACTATGGGAGGAGGGGAGGGGGGAACACTATGGGAGGAGGGGAGGGGGGAACACTATGGGAGGAGGGGAGGGGGGAACACTATGGGAGGAGGGGAGGGGGAACACTATGGGAGATGGGGAGGGGGAGAACACTATGGGAGGAGGGGAGGGGGAGAACACTATGGGAGGAGGGGAAGGGGAGAACACTATAGGAGGAGGGGAGGGGGAGAACACTATGGGAGGAGGGGAGGGGGAGAACACTATGGGAGGGGGAGAACACTATGGGAGGAGGGGAGGGGGAGAACACTATGGGAGGAGGGGAGGGGGGAACATTATGGGAGGAGGGGAGGGGAGGGGGCGAACACTATGGGATGAGAACACTATTGGACAAGGGGATGGGGGTTAAAGAACACTATGGGACAGGGGAGGAGGGGTTAAAAATCACTATGGGATAGGGGAGAGGGGGTTAAAGATCATTATGGGACAGGAGAGGGGAGTGGGTGGTAAGGAACACTATGGGACAGGGGAGAAAAAAAAATATTCTGAACAAAATTTCCCATAGTAAAAAACACTATGGGATAGTTTGTTCAAAATATTTTTTTTCTGGGTTTCCTCCTCTAAAAAAATAGGTGCATCTTATGGTGTGGTGCGTCTTATGGAGCGGAAAAATCAGGGCCGGTGCTACCATTAAGGCGGACTAGGCAGCCGCCTAGGGCGCCCCTTGGGAAGGGGCGCCGCCAGGAGCGCCGGCCCCCCTAATGCTGCAGCCGCCCGAGCGCTCTGTAGAGAGCCTCAGGCGGCTGCAGCTTCGCCCGGGCTGGTGCGTCCATGAGGGCGCACCGCCCGGGCGCAGCATGAAGAGAGGAGCTGACAGGAAGGAAGCGCTCAGCGCTCTCTCCTGTCACTCCCTCACTGTAGCGTGGCCGAGCGCTGTATGGTCCGCGGGTACAGGGAGCATCTGTCTCCTGTACCCGGCCGGACTAACAGGAAGTGAACAGTGAGTGTTCACTTCCTTTTAGTCCGGCCGGGTACAGGAAACAAAAGCTCCCTGTACCCGCGGACAGTACAGAACTCGGCCACGCTACAACATAGGTAGGGGAGGGTGGGGGGACTAAAGGGGGGGGGGAGAAATAAATGGAGAGGGAGGGAGGGGGAGAAATAAATGGAGGGGGGGGGAAATAAATGGAGAGGGCGGGAGGGGGGCAGGAGAAATAAATGGAGAGGGAGGGGGGGAAATAAATGGAGAGGGAGGTGGGGAGGAGAAATAAATGGAGAGGGAGGTGGGGAGGAGAAATAAATGGAGAGGGAGGGGGGGAGAAATACATGGACAGGAAGGGGGGAGAAATAAATGGACAGGGAGGGGGGGAATAAATGGACAGGGAGGGGGGGGGGAAATAAGTGGACAGGGAGGGGGGGAATAAGTGGACAGGGAGGGGGGGATAAATGGACAGGGAGGGTGGGGGAATAAATGGGCAGGCAGGGTGGGGGGAATAAATTGAAAGGGGGGGGATAAATTGACAAGGTGGGGGGGAAGTAATTGACAGGGAGTGGAATTGACGGGGTTAGGAGGGGGAATGAGAGTGGGGAGGGGAGAAGAGAGTGACAAGGGAGGGGGGAGAAGAGAGGGACACGCAGGGGAGAAGAGAGTGACAAGGGAGGGGGAGAAGAGAGGGACAAGAGGGGGGAGAAGAGAGGGACAAGGGGGGGAGAAGAGAGCGACAAGGGGGGGAGAAGTGAGGGACGAGGGGGGGAGAGAAGAGAGTGACGAGGGGGGGAGAGAAGAGAGTGACGAGGGGGGGAGAGGGGGAGAAGAGAGTGACAAGGGAGGAGGGAGAGATTGACATCCATCACACACACACACAATGCACCCCTTGCACACAGAAAAACACACAATGCATTACACACACAGACACACACACACACACACAAGCAATTCAACCCTTACATACAATGCATCCCTTACACACACAGAAACACACAATGCATTCCTTACCCACACTCAATGCACCCCTTACAGACGCACACACTGCATCCCGTACATACACAGAAAGACACATTGCAGCCCTTACACATACAAACACAGATTCACACAATGCATTCCTTACACACATATCAGGACATCCCCTACTCCTGTGAACAAACTATTTGGTGGAACATGAAGGTGGACCCTGGGGCCCAGACCATGAGCTGTGTAAAGGGCCTTTAAAAAAATGGAGCTGCTTTCCGTTCTCCCAGAACACAAACAGCCTCCAGAGAGCCTGTTCTACACCAGACGAGTGGAGCCAGACTGCAGCTAGAGCCCATCACCATCCTCATCTGATTGTAAGTAGGCAATCTAGTATATTATTCGTGGCACTAATCTCTAATTTACCTCACATTAAAGGGACACTTTAGTCCCCAGAACCACTGCAGCTTAATGTAGTGGTTCTGGTGTCTATAGCCTGTCCCCTGCAGGCCTTTTAATGTAAACACGGCGGCACTGCAGCACTTGCGTTAGTTAACATGGGGCATTGTGATCTCATATGGGGGGGGGGGCGGCAAACTTTACTTTTGCCTAGGGCGGCAAAAATCCTTGCACCGACCCTGGGAAAAATACGGTATACTGACATTTCATTTCAATAACAACATAGAGAGGACAACTATTTCCTGTCTTTAACCTAGCAAACCGATTCTGCGTCTTATATAACAATGCCCCAACTATTACAGAATTTAAAATGGAAAAGACTGCATAAGACCTGACATACAATCCAACATTAAACTACAATCTTTGTGACTATTGTGCAGGCTAGTGGCAATACACTAATATCGAGTGAGCATAATTTAAAACATCTCAAATTCTCCCCGATTTTGCTTAACAACTTTGAGGTCCTTGATTTAAATGTCAAAGAATTTTTGTTTATTCTTTTATGGTCTCTGTTCTATCTATTTTAAAATGGGGTAATTTAATTCGTTTTATACAGTAACAAAACATACATAAACTATAAATAGTCCCAAAAAACAACAGTAACTTCAAGTTACTCCATTAGAATGCATAGTTCCATATTTCAATTCAATATATGATTTTTGGGATAAGGATGAATAAGAAAAACTTTGTAGCACACCTCTACCCCATTTGCTACTAGAACACACTAACTTTTCAAGTGATGGACGGAATCGCGTATTGGATAGACATGTGCAATTTGTTACGTTCCGAATGGTAATTGGGACGAATTTTGGGCAATTCGGACACTTGGATACTTCCGAATGTCCAAATAGCTGAATTGCCGAATTTCGGAATGCCGCACCGTACCGAACTGCCGAAATCCCAAAGCGCTGAATGTCCGAATAGCCGAAGTGCCGAATTTCGGATTTGCCGAATAGCCAAATAGCTGAAGTACTAATATACCCAGAGGAAGAATGAAGAATATTACACTGTATACCAGTTTAGATAAAAAGTATACACACCTAGCCAGTAACACGTTCATATAAAATGTAAGTTACTTAGCCAGTCAATGGGTGGGAATGAGTAAGTAGATAACTTCCTAATTCCCACGGTATTAGGGAGCTACCTAAATTGGTCTTTCAGCCAAATTTACCAATACTAAGTAAAAATTACTTAGTATTAGTAAATTCTGCCCCTACTCGCTATACCACCAGTAGGGACATGTCTAGTAAACAGTGAGCAGCCTGTGGCTGCTCACGGTAAAAAAAAAAAAAGTTCTCCCCCCACCCCTGAGCGGCGGGTGGGGGCCCTAAATGGCGGTATAGCGAGTAGGGGCAGAATTTACTAATACTAAGTAATCTTTACTTAGTATTGGTAAATTTGACTGAAAGACCAATTTAGGTCTTTCAGCCTTTTGGTAGATAGCTCCCTAATACCGTGGGAATTAGGGAGTTATCTATAAGCGGCTGCAAGAGAATATCCGAAGTGCCGAAGTGTCGAACTGTCGAACTGAACCGAAGTGCCAAATTTCAGAAGTGCCGAAGTCCAGAATTTTGGAATGCCTGAACCGAACCGAATATTTTGCCCATGCACATCCCTAGTATTGGAATTATTCTGTAAGAATTTAGCTAATTCACCGCTTTATGGATTTCCTATTTCAATCATTTGCACCACGTATGATGGATTGATGTGGGTTTATTCAAAATTGTGCCCCGTTAATCTGCTTGTTGCCTCACAAAATTAGATTAATGACAAAATTTAATTTTACAAAATGTAAATAGTCTGTTTTTTTGAATGAAATTCCATCTGTAGCCCCTTTTTCTCATTCTATATGACATCAGTAAGGTCAATGGTGATTTTCTGCTGATATAGATTATCAGCTTCAAAGTTTGGTGTGTTGTATATTCAGAAATGCCCCTTTGTTCAATGTAGTCATAAAGATCAATTATTTCTGTATTTGTGGTTTTCCATAACTTGTAATGGGCTTGGACATATTTAACGGACTCATTAAACAATATGTTTTAGGCTCACTACTACCCACTGGACCTTTGTTTATCAATCATTCTCTGCAGACTACAGAATGATACAGAAGTAAAAATCACTGAAGTTCACACATTTTCAAGATGCTGAAACATCTGGCATCAATAATAATATGCAGATAAATGTCTGCAAGCCTTATATATCGAGTTGAAGTGACATGATTTGATAAGTTCCAATAATTGTAGTGCTCCTTAAACCCTGAGCACATGGCATTTACCTTTTGGATTCTTGATCACTACATGTGAGAAATGCGTGTGAATTCTACCCAAAGAATTTAGGAAGAGGAAAAGAATTTGTATAAGAAACTCTTGCAGTCAAAAACGTAAACATAGCAATATTTAAATTTCAACACTATAGTTTTCAAGCACAGTTTACTGAACAGTTTACAATAGTAAACATAATGGATAGCCATATTCAGAAAGAAAGAGAGAGAGAAGACAGCAGATAGGTTGCAATAAGGTACTAATGAGAGGTTGATTTTCACAAGGATTTTAAAAGGTCCAAAAACAGAGCTGCTTAGTGAGATATACCAAAGTAGGAAGGGGTATTATACAAAAGGAAAGTGAGTGTTTATTATTATTATAATTATATATCTAATAAAGTAAAGCGTTGGAAGGTATCTTTCAAAAAATATAGTTCAATAATATTCAACTTTGACAAATTCTCAGACTGTTACTAATGACAACAGACAGCAACGGCAAACAATATAATGGTCACACGCAAGATTTTATCATAACAATCCTCTCTTTCCAAATCTATGCAGAAAATTCAACCCTGTGATAAAATACACCCCCTCTTATCTATCAACCCACAGCATAGTCTCCTGCCGCACCATGACTCACTCATTCAGATTTATGCATATCACTTCGCATAATAGTAGTCTAACAATTAAATTGCTTACTTAGATGATGTTTTCTTTATGTTTAAAGGGACACTATAGTCACCTG
This sequence comes from Pelobates fuscus, assembly GCF_036172605.1. Classification (NCBI taxonomy): domain Eukaryota; kingdom Metazoa; phylum Chordata; class Amphibia; order Anura; family Pelobatidae; genus Pelobates; species Pelobates fuscus. The sequence continues at coordinate 315,958,071 of NC_086318.1, forward strand.
AACAACTTTTGCTTAATGAAGCAGTTTTGGTGTATAGAACATGCCCCTGCAGCCTCACTGCTCAATCCTCTGCCATTTAGGAGTTAAATCCCTTTGTTTATGAACCCTAGTCACACCTCCCTGCATGTGACTTGCACAGCCTTCCATAAACACTTCCTGTAAAGAGAGCCCTATTTAGGCTCTTTATTGTAAGTTCTGTTTAATTAAGATTTTCTTATCCCCTGCTATGTTAATAGCTTGCTAGACCCTGCAAGAGCCTCCTGTATGTGATTAAAGTTCAATTTAGAGATTGAGATACAATTATTTAAGGTAAATTACATCTGTTTGAAAGTGAAACCAGTTTTTTTTTCATGCAGGTTCTGTCAGTCATAGCCAGGGGAGGTGTGGCTAGGGCTGCATAAACAGAAACAAAGTGATTTAACTCCTAAATGACAGTGAATTGAGCAGTGAAATTGCAGGGGAATGATCTATACACTAAAACTGCTTTATTTAGCTAAAGTAATTTAGGTGACTATAGTGTTCCCTTTAAGTAGCACTCCTGTCAGAAGTGAAAAATACTTATTTTTGTAGTTCTGTCTTAAAAGAACGAGCTGTATACTGTATGGCAGTAGTACTTAAAGAGTTACTCTAATTTGCAGGACTGCATTCTCCCTTCCCAATATAGCTCATTACTGCAATGTCTTTTAAAAAGCTGTGCAACTAGATAACTTCCCCCTGCGGAAGTGATGTGAAATGAATAAATGAATACACCTCTTACTTGCAACCATTCCCTCTCTTTCTCTGCAGAGCCCAAGCTGTGACCACACAGTTGTCCCAACTTTGGGAATTACGGGGGACACCAGGGACCTGTCCCTGGATAGCACGAGTCCATAATTACATGCGCTCATGCTGTAAAACAGACACTAAGACTCCGTAGGGAGCACTACAGCAGTGCTAACTGCATGGTAGTAAAACGGGCGATGAGCCATTCGGTGGGCATGCAACCCTCCCTCGCCCCATCCCCCCGCCCCGGAGCTTGCGTTGGGCAAGGCCCCCCTTTTCTGTGAAGTCTCACCCATTTTGATCGTCACAGCACTGGTGATGTCCCTTCATGGTCTGCCCACTCCATTCATATTTTCCCCTCTCAATTGTTGTGAAGTATGCAACTGTGCAGTTAGCAGCTGGAGATCACTGAATAAACCCATTTAACAAAACTGTGAACCACGCCATGAATAAACGGATATCAGGCTATCCTCTTATTGAGCAGATCCACTCATCCTATGTGATGAGTGAAACTGCAGCTTGGTACCGAATTACATATCCCATAAACATCATGTAGGCCAGAGATTCATAAAATAAGGGAAGCACGTGGACCAGAATGAGAGAATCCAGATTTGGTGGAGCAGCATCATGGTCAATGAGAAGTCTTCCTGCCCTAGTGTTAAACCTAGTTAGTTTGATTCTAAGGAAGCGAGTCTCGTGGATTCCATTTTTTTTTTTTTTTATAAACTTTGTAAATAATTTGTTATTATGAAAAATATTTAAATTAGATATATATATATATATATATATATATATATATATATATATATATATATGCAAAACCAAAATATCACCACTGTGAATATTAGTGAATTATAGACCATACTTAGCTTAAAAAATGCAAAGCAGCCTCCCCAGGTCGTTACCCAAAACCGACCTTTACATAGATTGGGGATACGGCTGAATGAATCTAAAACAGAGGGAAATAAACAAAAAATAGTGCAATACAGTAAACACTCGATAAATCATGCGCCACATGAAATGCACTCACAGAATGTTGACAGACATAGCGCTCATAGGGTGCCTCCCCTGAAGTAGCTGGGGGGCTAGTAATCCCACTCTCCACTCCACAGTCACCGGTTGATGGAACAGGACTCCAGGAAGGTGAAGGTATAAAAAGAATTATTAATTTATTTAAAAAAAAGCTGAAAAACAATCAACATTAACGTTAATATAAACATTAGGATAAAAGAAACGGTCCGACGCGTTTCGTTCCTGAGCGGAACTTCCTCAGGAACCACAATAATACAAGAGAAAAAATTGCAATTACAAACAATAAGAACAAATCGTTTGTAATTGCAATTTTTTCTCTTCTATTATTCGCTATGTCTGTCAACATTCTGTGAGTGCATTTCACGTGGCGCATGATATATCGAGTGTTTACTGTATCGCACTATTTTTTGTTTATTTCCCTCTGTTTTAGATTCAGTCAGCCGTATCCCCAATCTGCTGTTGGTTGTGTATATCTATATATATATATATATATATATATTTTACATATTGATATTTTTTTATAAAGGATATATTTTTTTGATATGTAAATACCATATACCTTGAAAAATTATTTTAAAAGTTTAACCAAAAATATTAAATGATTTGGAAAGTGTATCCAACATAATTAAAACAAGGCCATTATCGGCTGAAGACATCTTCAACTCTTGAACAGCACTTGCCATTTAAAAGGGGAATTCATATTCATGATCAAATATTATCATGTTAAACGGATTCCTAAAAATCAATTTTAAAATTCTTGAACCTGTTTATGCAAACTAACCATTGGACATTGACCAGTATATACAACATGTGTACTGCCAGTCTATCTAACAGACCCTGCCAATACTAAGCATTTCAAAAAGGATTTAACACATGGTCATTATGGGGCAAAAAACAAAAACATCCAGTATTCTTGTGAGCCCATCTTTAGATTTAAATTTGTAAATACCAAGGAAGTGAGACACTCTTTAGGAGCAAAGAAATTATCTTACATGCGTAAAAATACAAACTTAGAAAGGGAGGTGAGGGAGAGAGAGAGAGTCAACGACCAAGCCGAAAACCAAAATAAACCGAGGAGTATAGTACATAACACTCATATGTAACCTATTCTGTGGGCAGAATACCCACACTAGTTATTAATGGCAGTGTAGAACATGGTTTTATGGGTAGCAGCGAAGCCTGAGCAGGACAAGTTCCATGGGGTTTGCTCCTGGGCACCATAGCTGAAGAATCCTGGAACCAACATAATGGAACAGTAAATTATATATATAGCCTTTAGAATCTTATATATGGGATACCAATAAGTACAACCTACAATTCAGGGGGTTTGATAAATCAAAGGCTGGGTAAATTCTGGACTGCATTGTACCAAACATGGCTATACTATTTGCTGTCATACGAGGCCAATCTGCAAAATGTGTACATTGTTCACAGTATATAATAATGTTAATATTTTATAAAGTAGGCTCCAGGTGACCAGCTAAAATCCAGACCTGGATTGTTAAATTCAGTGCCCGGATGCAGTGCTTGGTTGCCAGCTCCATTGAATAGGGAAACAAAATTAAAAATGAAAAGTAAAAAAAGCCTATGGAGGCCTGTAAAATAACAGTAGGAAAATGGCACGGTTCCCCCCACACCCAAACCTGTGGGCTTCAGGTAAGGATGACAATTCAATAACCCCCACATCCAGTGGATAGGGGTCTTAATAGCCACCCAAAGTGAAATATGCCTCACCTTCCCCCATCACTCTAATAATACTAAGGGAGCAATACATCTAACACTTGTAAAATAAAAAAATACATGCTTATGTTCAAAAGTGGTCTTTCTTCTAAAGTCTTCCTTTCTTCAGACCAAAAAAAGTCAAATAAATATCCATTACAGCTCGCTGCTACTAATGTAAGCCAAACAATCAGAGTGCACTGGTGACTTGCCTGGAATACACAAAACATTAGCACTATGGCTATGTGTGGAAGGGAGGTGGGGTGGGTAAAATAATGTCCATTCCCTCGCTGATTATTAAATAGCCCACCATAGGGCAGTGGGTGAGGATGACAATGGAATATCCCTCCTCTCGTTATTGTTTCAATAGCACAACTCGCTGACCATGGGAGATCCTCGGGGAACAGTGTGTCACGGTTCACACGGTGCCATCCAGACCACCAGGCATGGCTGCTCCACAGGTGCCTTACAGGGGAATTGAACCTGGATCCTTCTGTGTCCTGGGCCTGCTGTCTTGCCTCTGAGCCACACTTCAATTCTTGTTTCAATCTGATGTTTATCCTTGCCTTGCCTCTAGTACTGTGGGGCTGAACTTTTCCTGAGGCTGCTCCTATTTATCCAAGCCCACCTGAAGCAGATTGTTAATCCGTCAGGTATAAAACTCTGCCTCTCCCCTAAATTAGAGGGGCAAAGGTTTCAAAATAATATCAGGAAGTATTACTTTACTGAAAGGGTAGTGGATGCATGGAATAGCCTTCCAGCTGAAGTGGTAGAGGTTAACATAGCAAAGGAGTTTAAGCCTGCGTGGGATAGGCATAAGGCCATCCTAACTATAAGATAAGGACAGGGACTAATAAAAGTATTTAGAAAATTGGGCAGACTAGATGGGCCGAATGGTTCTTATCTGCCGTCACATTCTATGTTTCCATGTTTCTCCTTTTTTTTTTCCCGCACTGAATTTCAGCCTGCACTGGGGAATATTCCAATCAGAGGCTTTTCATTTTAAAGCATCTGTACTAGAGTTGCAAGAGGGTTTCCAATTCTTCACAATGAGCTGTAATCATGCTCATTGAGAAGGAGGGAAAGAACATGCCAACACAGCGTGTTTGACACTTCCGTTAGCTTTATGGCGCTAACGGCAGAGGAAGAAAACCTCTGCAAAATTCAGTAGGAATTATGGAGAGCCATTTTTATAACCTTTCACAAATGCGACAGACTAAAGACACATACGCTGAAGTGCTTTGTGTGTAAACAACTGCTTCAAAGATCCAATTAATGCACTGTATTAGTCATGTTAAATGGGATCCTTAACATAAGTGACCAGCACAGGGTATCCTTTAACTTCTCCCATTTACAATGGTATGTTGAGTAATGCCTGAGAAGTAGGTAGAGCAAGTCAGTGTTTTAAAAGTGTCCAGGATTTTACAGCAGTACACAGACATGACCACATTTTCATTTATTGTCAGAAAACGTGACTTCAGTTTTGAGGCTCAGCATGGCTGTCTTCTAAGCACGTGTTTGTAAACACTACTGACCTTTTCAGCACAGCCATAAAAAGAGATGTTTAAAAAATTCATTTCTACATTTCTAAGCATAAACGGTCTTTTAATTTTGGCTGCACTGAATATAGAATCATGCATTTCAATGATGTTCAAAATGCATTAATGCTAGAATCATATTCTAGTGATTCTGTAAAAACACATTTTCATCCTCTCCACAATTGCTCAAAGAAAGAAAAAAAAAAAAAAAAAAAAAAAAAGCACTTAACAAGTCACATGTCAGAGCCTCGTGAGCCTGAGTATTCATTTCTGCGTTGGCGTTTGAAAACGGAATCTATAAATAAGAAGACAGAACCCTTTCATTTCTCAGTTATGCACAGCATACTGCTTCTTATTTACATGAGTTCGGCATATTGATCCCTGAATGTTTTTGAGCATATAGATTAGGAAGGATATATATATTAATTGTGTAACAAATGTTATATTTTGATTTGTTTCCCAGTTTAATACCACATCTAAAAAAAATGCATTGTCAGAAGGAAATAACATATTGCAAAGCAATTTAATTGCGTTCACTCCAAGGGAACTCAAAAATATCCATGGTAACCAGGAACAGAACATATAGAAAGAGCTATATCAATTGATTATCCCTTAAGGCGGCAGTGAAGAATCTGTAAGAGATTCTGTTTTTTTTTTTAAAAGATATGAATCATTCTGTTGTACAGAGACATGTTTTCAATATCAGGCATAGCTTTATTGGAAATTAGTCAACAGCTAATCATCACCAGTGTTTATAGCGCTGCTCATGCCATTAGTCTTCCCTCCCCACAACTAGTCTCTGACAGACAAAATATGGTATGACGTTATCAGTGGAACATGGAACACTTTAGGGAAGTTACAGGACAATGGCCATCAAATTTTCACTTCAAGTTTATTTATTTATTACATTTAATGTTTTTTTTTTTCCTTAAACTGTGTACATTGATTTTATATAAATATATATATATATATAAATAACTTTTTAAAGCAGCTTGAGCAGCTATGTTGAGTCAGACTCTATTGTAATCTGACAAACTGCTTCTCAACCTAACTTGCTGCTTCAATTGCTCTGTGTGAAATCGCAGTAGCAAGTTAGGTTGAGAAGCAGTTGGTCAGAAAACAATGAGCAAACATGGCTACTCAGATAAATCCAGATAAATAAATTACATTTTCTCAGAAACAAATCATTAACTGAAAAGCAAAACTCATTAATATGCACATTGTTGCTTATGGTTTCAGGACCATAGTGCTGCCGGCCTCTGCTCTGACTACTAAAAGGGAAGGATATTTGTCCTATGTTGGTGGAGTGAACCACGGTCTCCACCAGTGTAATACCAGGATGCTAAGCAGTTGGCCCAGTTCCCAACCCCATTGTCTTAGAGACACTGGCCACCCTGTATTCTTTCCAGTATCTGTTAAGACTTAAGGGAGAAGGTGTAGATGGCACTTCTCCCCAGCAGCAAATGCATACTACGCAAGATGATGTGTTTGGCTCGGTAAGTGACTCTCTTCCCACTGTATTTTATCCTGAACATTGCTTTGGCCTTGGAATTATTAAAACTAAAGTAATGACTAACCTGGAACTCAAATCGTTCAGAGGCAGAGTTCCCCTCCCCCCAAGGTTATACTCCATTGGAAAGGGGAGATAAGGGGCAATAGTTACCATCACTGGGAGCATATATCTGACACTTCTGTATTGTAATTCTATTTTGGAAATGCCTTGTGTAACCTCCCCTCTGGTTGTTGGAACTGTGCAGCACCAGCTGCTGGTTATAAATGAGTCTGCAACAGGTACGTGCAGTGGAACCTGTTTGTTCCAGTCGTTATGTGCATTAAGTGAAAAGCAGGTTTTTGGGAAAAGACAAGTCTTCTTTAAAGTTGTTGTTTTCTTAATGCATGGATTAAAAAATTATGGTATTGAACAGGACATGACCTCTCATTGGATCTGAGACCAAGCTCATTTTGTTAACTAAGCACAGTCATATTCTGGAGGTATAGTTTAGAACCCAATCAAGTGAGAACTCACCAGCCACCATTGATACCCAGTCTCCCAGTTCTATTTATCCCAAGAAGAGTAATAGAGGATTATCCGATCTACCTGGTACATACAAGGAAGAGCGACAGGCTTTACTAGCAAAGACCAATAAATAAAAATAACCTGTAAAATGAAAATTTAAAGGGACACTCCAGGCACCCAGACCACTTCTGCCCATTGGAGTGGTCTGGGTGCCAACTCCCACTACCCTTAAACCTGCAAGTGTAATTATTGCAGTTTTTTTTAACTCCACCTCTAGTGGCTATCTACTAGACAGCCACTAGAGGGCACTTCTGTGTCTCTAGCACAGATTTTCTGTGCTAGAGCGTCGCTGGACGTCCTCACGCTGTGTGAGGACCTCCAGCGTCGCTCAATTCCCCATAGGAAAGCATTTTCAATGCTTTCCTATGGGGAGCTCTAATGCGCATGCGCGTTAAGTCTCCCCGGCCGGAGGGCGGGATCAGTCTCGCCCACCGGCCGACGTAATGCAGAGGAGAAGCCGCGGCGACCCGAAACCACCGCCGAGGGACATCGGTGGGGGTTTCAGGCAAGTGACCGAAGGGGTTTTCACCCCTTCAGCAACCGGGGATTGGGAGGGAGATGGGACCTGCAGTGCCAGGAAAACTGATTGTTTTCCTGGCACTGGAGTTTCCCTTTAATACAAACCATATCTAACAATGTTAAGCATTAACTTCTCTTTTGCTCATCGAGAGACATCCATAAAAAAAGAAAACCTTTAAAAAATATGAGCCAGCTTCAAAGAAAGAAAGAAAGAAAGAAAGAAAGAAGAAAAACGACCAAAGAAAACTAGGTCAACAATTGGAAAGATTTCCCTATGAAGGCAGTCGTGATTTTATAGGCTATTGCAGTATATTGTAACGAGTATATACCCCTACACGCAAGATCCAGCCTAACAGAAGACAGTACAGAGGAGAGATACGTCTACCGGACCTTAGAGTGGCCGGACTCGACGTAATAGGATAAGACAGAGTCAGGAACGATCCGAGGTCAAGGGCACAAAGAGACAGCGTAAACGAAAACTAGCCGGGGACTGGTACACAGGAATCAGCAAGCCGGCAAACAGTACAGAATAGGATAAAGCGAAAACGAAGTCAGAATACAAAGCCAAGGTCAAATACGGAGAAACACAACTGAACACAACAAGCACTAAAGGGAACTGTAGCAGAAACCACGATAGGGCAAGGAACTAAGGGAAAAGGGTAAGTATAAGTAGCCTTCAAACTAATGTGATTGGCTCCTGTCACTTCCACTCCCCCAACAGGTAAGTGTATGGGGTGATTGGCATGACAGGAGCCAATGGGAGCCTTTTTGCAATTTAGGCTCCCACTGTCTCTTTAAGAGCGCGCCCGAGATTCGCGGCGCGCTCTTAGCTGCAGGCGGGACACGTGACTGCTTCTCGCGGTCACTGCCCGCCTTCCTGTCTGAACAGTCGGACGAGCCGCGCGCGGCTCGTGCAGCCGCAGGACCGCGCGCGGCTTGAAGAGAGGACCGCGTCCGGCCCCCGGATAAGGTAAGTACCGCTACAGTACCCCCCCCTGAGGACACGCCCTCCGGGCGGGCAGGACCAGGCCTGGCAGGAAAACGCGAATGGAAAGAACGTACAAGGCGGGGAGCATGAACAGCATCCGCAGAAATCCAACTGCGCTCCTCAGGCCCATAACTCTTCCAATGTACCAAGTACTGAAGCCGGCCCCTAAGAAAACGAGAGTCAATAACAGCAGATACTTCGAACTCCTCATGACCCTCCACAGAGACAGGAGGGGGAGGGGGAGTATGCCGGGTATAGCGGTTGCGTACGTAAGGCTTCAACAAAGAGGTGTGAAATACATTGGGTATACGCAGATTCTTAGGCAGACCCAAGGCATAAGAAACGGGATTAACCTTATGTATAATGCGATAAGGACCAATGAAGCGGGGAGCCAATTTCATAGAAGGCACCCGGAGGCGAATATTCCGTGTGGAAAGCAAAACCCTGTCCCCCACAACATAGGAAGGAGCCGCTCTGCGATGCTTGTCAGCCTGAGCCTTCTGGCGGGCAGCAGAGTCCACCAAAGAACGCTGAACCTGCTCCCAAGTAATACGCAAACCAGCCAAATGCTCATCCAGAACTGGCATGCCCTGTGAGGAGAATGCAGCCGGAAGAACAACGGGATGCTGGCCATAGACAACGTAAAAAGGGCTTTTGCCGGAAGAATCATGAGTGGCATTATTCCGAGCAAATTCAGCCCAAGGAAGCAGGTCAGACCAATTGTCCTGATGGTGAGACACAAAACAACGGAGGTACTGCTCCAGAGACTGGTTGGCACGTTCAGCAGCTCCATTAGACTGGGGATGGTAAGCGGAAGAAAATGAGAGGGAAATACCCATCTCCGAACAAAAGGCTTTCCAGAACCTGGAAATAAATTGGCTACCCCTATCGGAAACAATAGATAAGGGAATGCCATGTAATCGAAACACTTATTTAGCGAAGATAAGAGCCAGTTCCTTGGAAGTGGGCAACTTGCGAAGAGACACAAAGTGAGCCATTTTGGAAAACCGATCTACTATCATTAGGATGACTGTGTTACCATTCGAAGGGGGTAATTCAACAATAAAATCCATTGATAGATTAGACCAAGGTCTCTCGGGAACGGGTAACGGATGCAACAGCCCACAAGGAACTCTACGAGAGGTTTTCATACATGCACAAGTAGAACAAGCACTTATATAGTCAGTAACATCCTTACGTAAGGTATCCCACCAGAAATACCGAGAAACGGCTGACACTGTTTTGGAAATACCAGGATGTCCAGCGGTCTTAGTATCGTGATACAGTGACAGAATATCCCGTCTCTCGGGAACGTCAACGAACAATTTATCATTAGGCCTCTCGCTAGGTGCCATGCTCTGTTTCGCTTGTATGGCCTGCAAGAGGGACGAGGAAATAGACAATATAGTAGTTGCTATTATCCTGTCTGGGGGAATGACAGGAGTGACATCAATCTCCTGTTTGTCAATAGTCTCGAATTGTCTGGACAGAGCGTCCGCTTTAGTGTTCCGGTCACCTGGCCTATAGGTTATTATATAATTAAAATGAGACAAGAATAGTGACCACCTAGCCTGCCTGGAAGACAATCTTTTAGCTTCGCTAAGGTAGGACAGGTTCTTATGATCCGTAAATATGAGGATGGGATCCTTAGTGCCTTCTAACAAATGTCTCCATTCTTTGAGTGCTAAAATGATAGCAAGGAGTTCGCGATTACCCACATCATAATTCCTTTCTGCTTTGGACATTTGTTTAGAAAAGAAGCCACAAGGATGCAATGGCTTGTCAGGAGACTCTCTTTGGGATAAGACAGCACCTACCCCTATATCGGAAGCATCAACCTCAAGTATGTATGGCAATGAGGGGACAGGATGCTGTAAAATAGGGGCAGAGGCGAACGTAGTCTTAAGAAAGTCAAAAGCCTGAAGTGCCTCAGTAGACCAGACACGTGTATTGCCATCCTTTTTAGTCATACGAGTAATAGGCGCTACTATAGACGAAAAACCTTTGATAAAACGTCTATAATAATTAGAGAAACCCAGAAAACGCTGGATGGCTTTCAGACCTTGCGGCAGAGGCCATTCTATGACTGCAGCGAGCTTCTGGGGATCCATCCGAAAACCCTTGGCGGAAATCAAATACCCTAAAAACTGGACCTCGGACTGGTCGAATAGACATTTTTCTAATTTGCAATAAAGACCATTAGCAAGAAGGGTCTTCAGAACTGTTGTAACATGTCTGTGATGAGCGTGAATGTCTGTAGAATATATTAAAATGTCATCCAAGTACACAATAACAAATGAGTGAATAAAGTCCCTTAAGACATCATTAATAAATTCTTGGAACACTGCTGGGGCATTGCAAAGCCCAAATGGCATGACGGTATACTCATAATGACCTGACCGAGTGTTAAAGGCTGTCTTCCATTCGTGGTCCTTTTTAATACGTATCAAATTGTATGCTCCTCTAAGATCTAATTTGGTGAATACCGTAGCATGTTTGAGCCTGTCAAACAATTCTGTTATTAGAGGTATAGGGTAAGCATTTTTGATAGTGATCTTGTTAAGACCTCTATAATCAATGCAGGGTCTTAAATCACCTTCTTTCTTTGATACAAAGAAGAACCCCGCTCCAGCCGGAGAAGAGGATCTTCTAATAAATCCCTTGTCTAATGACTCTTTAATGTACTCCTCCATGACACGGTTTTCTTGAACCGATAGGGGGTACACCCTGCCCTTAGGAGGTATAGTACCAGGCAACAAATCAATAGCACAATCGTAGGGTCTGTGAGGCGGTAATTTGTCAGCCTCTCTTTTATCAAAGACAGTCTTTAAAGTTAAATACTGAGAGGGTATAGTCGTAGATAAAGGAGGAACAGTAGGAACGTTAATAGAATTCACAGGCGTGACTTCAATAGTACATGACTCATGGCAGGCTTCACTCCATGATTTTATCTGCCCTGTCTCCCAGTCAAAAATGGGATTGTGGGCACGTAACCATGGATACCCCAACACCAACTGTGAAGAGGGAGAGGTGATGACCTGGAACCGAATGGTTTCATAGTGTAGAACCCCTGTGTACATGTGTAGCGGTGCAGTCTCGTGAGTAACAACAGGAGATATCAATGGTCTACCATCTATGGCCTCAACGGCCAAGGGTATCTCCTTCTCTCTGATGGGAATATTGTTTCTCTTTACAAAACCAGAGTCTATAAAGTTCTCGGCTGCCCCAGAATCAACCAGGGCGTCTATGTTTTCGACTATACAACTCTCTCCCATATGTAAAGAAACAGGGAGAAGCAGCCGGTTAGGAGGCAATGTAGGAGACTTAGAAATCACACCCAAGGCCAGTCCCCTATAAGGTCTTAGGTGCGAGAGTTTTCCGGGAGCAGAGGACACTCCTTTACCATATGGTCTCTCTTACCACAATATAGGCAGAGTCCCTCCCTTCTCCTATGTAATTTCTCAGTATCTGAGAGTTTGGCAACCCCTAATTGCATAGGTTCCTCTTCAGATACTTTAACACTCTCCGGTATATTAACTCTGGGTTGAATAGGTGTAACAAAACGTCTATTCCTGTTCTTAGTATAGAGCCTGTCACGAATCCTATTATCTATATCGATGAGGTAGTCAATTAGGTCCTCTAAGGCAATAGGAAGCTCCTTAGCTGCTACCTCATCCAATATAGAGTCTGATAAACCTTCCATGAAGGCCGTAGTTAACCCATTATTGGTCCAATCGACCTGTGAGGCAAGGGTACGAAACTGTATAGCGTAATCAGCCACAGACCTAGAACCCTGTTTAACCCTCATTAATGCTCTAGCGGCATTCTTAGACCTTTTCATAGTATCAAAAGTTCTGCGAAAAGCTGTTAGGAAACTGTGAAAGTTATGCACCATAGGTCCATTAGCCTCCCAAATAGGGTTTGCCCATTCAAGTGCTTTGTCGGTAAGTTGGTGCATAAAGAACCCAACTTTAGACCTCTCTGTGGGAAATGAACGTGGATACATTTCAAAATGAAACTCTATTTGGTTAATGAACCCTCTGCATGTCTTAGAATCCCCTCCATACCTAGGAGGAGGCGTTAAATGTGCTGTAGCGTTAGGCATAGTCGATACTTCAGGAAGCAGGGGTGCAGGAGGGTTAGGTGCGGTTGCTGGAATGGTTCTAGCTAAGAGCGTCTGGAGAGCCTGAGCTATTTGATCCATACGGTGATCCTGCTCTACAAATCTAGCCTCATGGGTCGCCATCTGTTGAGCTAAATCTGCGGGGTCCATGGCCCTATCGTAATGTAACGAGTATATACCCCTACACGCAAGATCCAGCCTAACAGAAGACAGTACAGAGGAGAGATACGTCTACCGGACCTTAGAGTGGCCGGACTCGACGTAATAGGATAAGACAGAGTCAGGAACGATCCGAGGTCAAGGGCACAAAGAGACAGCGTAAACGAAAACTAGCCGGGGACTGGTACACAGGAATCAGCAAGCCGGCAAACAGTACAGAATAGGATAAAGCGAAAACGAAGTCAGAATACAAAGCCAAGGTCAAATACGGAGAAACACAACTGAACACAACAAGCACTAAAGGGAACTGTAGCAGAAACCACGATAGGGCAAGGAACTAAGGGAAAAGGGTAAGTATAAGTAGCCTTCAAACTAATGTGATTGGCTCCTGTCACTTCCACTCCCCCAACAGGTAAGTGTATGGGGTGATTGGCATGACAGGAGCCAATGGGAGCCTTTTTGCAATTTAGGCTCCCACTGTCTCTTTAAGAGCGCGCCCGAGATTCGCGGCGCGCTCTTAGCTGCAGGCGGGACACGTGACTGCTTCTCGCGGTCACTGCCCGCCTTCCTGTCTGAACAGTCGGACGAGCCGCGCGCGGCTCGTGCAGCCGCAGGACCGCGCGCGGCTTGAAGAGAGGACCGCGTCCGGCCCCCGGATAAGGTAAGTACCGCTACATATATGAAATAGCTCCATTAATTTTCAAGGGAAATCAATATGAAATGAAAAGATTTATTTTGAGAGTTGACAAATTAGCCCAAAAGATACCATCATTCTATCTGGGACAAATTCAGATCACTCCAGACATTATTTTATTCAGTTTAGATATATTTTGTGAATTTTAACCAAATTAAAGGCTATGATGTGAGCCATGATAGAGTTGCTATCTTTTGGTCTGTTAGACATAAAGCCACTAGAGGAGGACTTCCCTGCAATTTAAACATTGTAGTTTAAAAAAAAAAAAAAAAGAACACAAAACAAAACAGTAATGTTTTCTATTGCAGACTTAAGAGGACAGGGCCACTGAAGTGGTCTTGGTGACTATAGTGTTTCTTTAAATGTGTGAAGTTCAACATTCAAAACATAAATGCAGAAACCAATATTCCATAAAGGTACAAAAAAATTGTATGACATATCAGTTGTTCTAACCTCATGCAAATTTCTATATCAATCATACCTGCTAGATTATTATTTTTTTTTTTAAACAAAACTCTACATCCATGTATTCCCGTAAACTATATTTCTGTTTAATGCATATGTTAAATTAACTAATATGTTAACTACTAATTACAATTCCTCAAGAACTGGGTGACTGCAGAATTTACGCTGGGTTGGTTTCAACAAAAATATACATTATGAATATTTTAGGCTATCAGCTGTACAGTCTTCATAAAACCACTCTGAATAAAGCCTACATTGATAATTTGATTAGATTTGTCAAGTCCATTTGGTTAACTGTTTAACTTCAGACTGGGATATCTGTCCTGTATTTTAACAATCTTTAGATCTGATTTAATTTTTAACATACTTTGTAGATTTTGCATATACAGTCTAGATGTTACGTGGAAAACCCCACATGTGAGGTTCACACAGTTGCTGCACTTCACCAAGCTGTGCAGCTTTCACTGTGAACTCAGCCAAGACAAGGGAGCAACTCAGCGTATCATGTAGTTGCTTAGATTTCTATGGCACTGCTGCGCCATGTAACAAAACTGGAGCATGCGTACCAGCCATCTCGATTTTCTGGTCCTGTTCTGCCATCCCAACTTAAGTCCCTGGTGATAGTAGGAAACTGTCCCCAACAAGCAAAGCGTGAGCACAACGGGTTTGTACTCTGTTCAGGGCAATTAGAACCCTACGGAGAGAAATTAAACAGCGCTCCCTTAAAGGGTCTGCCCTCAGTGGGCTGATCAGTGGACTGACTTAAAATGATAGGCTAGAGTTGGGAGGCATGCTAAAGCATAAAAACGCAATCCAGCAAAACAAAATGTAACCTTGATAAACTAATTAGCTAGGTTTGCACTGTATGTAAATGGTGTCTAATTGCCTTCTAGTTAATGACAAAGTACGTAGTGTCCTTGTGTATCAAAAGGCTTTTTATGTAAATTATGTAAAATTCTAAGTTATGGTAGTAGGAAGGAAGATGGTGATTTAT
Source organism: Pelobates fuscus (assembly GCF_036172605.1). Taxonomy (NCBI): domain Eukaryota; kingdom Metazoa; phylum Chordata; class Amphibia; order Anura; family Pelobatidae; genus Pelobates; species Pelobates fuscus. The sequence goes on from NC_086318.1 coordinate 315,973,141, forward strand.
TATTTAAATATGAATTTGCATATAAAACATCTGATGCATAAATAGATAGCAATATTTAAAAATAGAAAAATGTAAAGTCTTTATCTTAGGTGCCATCACTATGTTCTTTATAGTATTTCAGATTTAAAAAAAAAAAAAAAAGTCATAAGAAAATTTGTAAAAATCCAGTATCTATATTTCCATTCTAAGAAAAAAAACTGTGAATAACTCTTCTATTTAAAATTAAGGTGTATTGGTGGTAAGGTTTGTCATAATGTTCCCACTTTTAACACCGACAAACCGTAAGATAAAAATTGGGAAAACCGAATACAATAATAAAAAGTCAAATCTTAAAGGGACACTATAATCACCAGAAAAACTATAGCTTATTATATTTGTTCTGGTGAGTATATTCAGTCCCTTCAGGCTTTTTGCCGTAAACACTTTTAAGAAGAGAAAATGCAGTGTTTACATTACAGCCTAGGGATACCTCCAGTGGCCACTCCTCAGACGGCGACTAGAGGTGCTTCCTGGGCAGTGCTGCACAGCATTCAGTGTCTTCACCCTCTGCATGGAGACACTGGACTTTCCTCATAGAAATTAATTGATTCAATGCATTTCTATGAAGATATGCTGATTGGCTAGGGCTTTGTTTGGCTTGTGCTGGCTCTGCCCCTGATCTGCCTCCTTGACATTCTAAGCCAATCCAATGCTTTCCTATGTGAAAGCATTGTGATTGGCAGTGATAACATATTCTGATGATGTCAGCCAAGCAGGCAGGCCGGTGGCAGAACCAGCAACAGCAGACTGTAATAATGGTAAGATTTTACTATAATTAGGGGAGTAAGTGAGGGCCAGAAGGGTGATGGTGGTTTTAACACTCAAGGGTCAGGAATACAGGTTTGTGTTCCTGACCCTATAGTGTTCCTTTATTTATCAAAGTGGAAATAAGTGTTTACAAGTAGTACAGGCCATTTGGAGTGTTACATATTTATAGCACCCTCTGAAGATAGAAAATCTAAATCTGTATTGTTAAGGCCAAGGTTCCCTATTGTATCTGCACAGATGGTATTTGAGGCTGTCTAGCAGGTGATGGTATTGTAAAAATATCTGCAATGCAAAAGTGGTTATTTTTGTATTACTGTGCTCTGAGATTTCTGTGTTCTGTCTGAGGAAGCCTGATCTCTGCATGGCACAGTCCCCCCAGACTGAACACAGTGATCTGGGGAGACTACAGAGGAAGTCGGAGAGAGGGAAAAGAACTGGAATCAGTATGGCAACATGGTATTATACATGTCAGGTACATACACTGCTATATACACACAATAACACTGCTACACACACACACACACACCTAAACACAAACAGGAGGTCACTGCTACACACAGTATTCAGCCAGGAGGCAGAGCCATCAGTCGGAACCAGACAGCACTTGAATAAAGGTAAGTTTTCTAGTTATTTAAGGTGAGTAAACCTAAATAGTGTTTTTAACATCACAGGGTTAGGAATACACGTTTTGTTCCTGACCCTATAGTGTTCCTTTAAGAATTTTGTGCCTACAGGTGCTTGTCATGTAAATCTGACCGTAGCTGACTGGGCCAGTTGGCAGGGTGTCACTTGCCCCCAAGGCCAGCACTATAAGAAGGTGACGCAAGTGTAGCCTGTGTTACATTTTTATTGGCACCATAGATCAAGTGCAGAAGATGGGTTCACTTATCCACTGCCCAGAACAGAAGCAGGGCTGGTATGATGCAGAAGGCTATCCTCTCTAGCTGATAGATGTGAATAGCAGCACAGTCCATCACTTACTTTTGACATGCAATACGTCGAAACTCCTCCCCCTAGCATTCCTCACTCCCTTTTCTGACCCTGCATGAAGTGCACACGCAGACAGCCTGCAACTGAGTCCATTGCGTAAACTCTCAGGAAGGGAGGCTCATAAGTGCTATCTTCCCAAACTGTAGTGCAATTCCTTTACATGGCAAAACCAAATTGTAAGTCGCATTTTTGTGATTTGGGGAATTTTCCCATTCCAGTTGTGTTTAATTTTTCGCTAATGTTGCATCACGTGATGTCAGACATACCTAATTATTTATGCAAATGGACAGTAATTTGTTCCTAATAAAGGTGGCAAGCCTAAAGTTCACAAACTAACGCCATTTCCTATGAAATTAAACCAGACTTTTTAATTTCTTTTTCATTTCTAGTTATGTCCTAACTAGAACGGAGTAAAGGAACAAATTTCAAAATCAATTTTCTAACACTTTATCTCTGAAGTAGAAGTCTATAATACTTAAAATGTAATAGCTTTTCGCTTCCCCCAAATCTTGGTTTGCCAACGTCCTTTAAACACAGCTGTAGATGGTGCATATCAAAAGATTTCTAAGAAACACATTTTCGAATTGACTAAATACATTTTCCAAAGCTCTTTGTGTACGCACAGGGCTGTTTTTGTCTTTTGTCAAATTGCTGTATTGCATTACATGAGAACTATATTTTTGTGTATATAAGAGGTTTTTTTCAGACTGTATTTTGGTTAGACCTTAGCACAGAGACAACACGCTATTTTCGCAAAAACCATAGAATGATGAAAAAAAATAATCAATGCATAAATATGTGACGTTTTACATTATACACCACATGAAACAGGGTTCACACTGGCATGATCCATAAATCCATGTTAAATTGCATATACTTGAACTCTTAAGAGTTGTACAATGGGACATTCTGGAGATCTAACAGCAAAATTCAGGCTGAAAATGTAGCTGCAATGTTTGACTTCAATCAAGAACAAACTCTTTGAATAAAAAAGGGGAAAAAAAAAAAACCACCCGAAAACTATACACCAAATAGAAAACTTACTGACACCTTAGAGGGGTTGAATAGATATGGAATTGATTTCTCAAATTATTGGAGGAGGGAGGCAAGTGAATAGGTTTAGAGTAATAACATGCAAACATCAATGTTACTGGCTGAATTAGCCCAGTATATAATATTAGCACTACGTGTAATGATGCCTAAAGGTATCAGATCCAATGTACTTCATCAGAGTAGAATTTTCTTCTCACTTATTGTAATTTGTGGTCTTGTTTGTTGCTTTTTATTTGTTTCATTTAATGGTGTATTTGGCAGTTTAAGATGTTTTATTTTCAAATGAAGCCTACTTTTAACACGAAAACATTGACAGTTTGTAGATACTTTCTCAATACCTAAATATTAAGATCATGCTGATGACAAATGCAAAATATGAACACATTTAACATTAGCCAGCTAATTAACTCTCAGTCTGGGCTGGTTAATGAGGCTGCTGGAGGTGGAGTTAGTTGGAGTTACGTACCATGTTTCATTAAAGTTGACATTGTGTTTGGAGAACCCTTTAATGGATATACAACCAGTTAACTTGGAGACTTACAGACACCTCCTAATGCCATAAGCCCTCACCCCACAGACCAGGAGATGGGAACAGGTGTAGCAGTATGAAGTCCACCTACATGGTTTTAATAAATCTCTCACCTCTGGGATGATAAAAAACAATCGCACCACAGTTTTTATTAGGGATCCCTAGTACTCGTCAATCTAGAAACTTAGATATAGAAGGTGCATGGTTGCTGAGAATTCTCAATGGGTAACTAAATATAATTTACCTATTATTCCTCCCATACTGGGTGATGGTAAACAGGTGTTTTCCTGTGCTGGCATTCACCTGTTACTAGGTTCCTTGGGGCAATACATTTTAATTGTTGGGAATCATTGAGTAAACTAAATTCTTCCCTAGTTTAGCAGGTGTTTTTAAGATTCCTGTCCATATTATTAATTTCCCATTCCCCGTACAGGTGTAGGGCAAAAAGAGGTATCTTTTAATAATGCTCTGCAGGATAAGAGTTTACAAAAAAAAGTCATATAAATGTTTTTAAATTCATTTTTATGTAATTTTTTTTTATCACTGGTTGCTTATGCTCTCAGTAGAAATGTTAAACTTACGGAGTCTGTTCAATGTCTCAAAGGGCATTGAAATAAAACAAACGTGTGAAGAGTGCGAAAAATACAGCATTGCTAGATTTATAAGCATTTTAGGATCAAGTGAGTGATACATACTTCTTATAGCAATTTGGCTTATTTCACTCTCAATAATAATACAACTGAATATGTGAATTCAGGACTAAGAAAAAAACCTTGATTTTCAATCATCCATTAAAGGCAAATATGCAAACTTTAGTTTATAATCTTGGTTTTCCTTTTCTTATTATGGGCTAGGCTAACTTGCCTTTTAGTGATATTTTTTTACAGAATAGGTTGCAATATATACTTGGTTATCAAGTCACAGTATAAAGCAAATTTGGAACTATTCTCTCTAGGAAATAAAAACAGAGTAAGAAACAAGCCATAGAGTCAGAGCAACATTTCTGCTTATTGTGGCACCTCAGACCCATAATTGCCTAAATTTTGCTTTTACAAACATGCCTGTGTGAGCTTGAGCTAACAATTTAGAGAAATAGATTGGAAAACACACAGGATGTTTGATTATGCTCACCTTCACAAGATTCAGGATGATAATGGGCGAACCAAACCTCTGAAACATTTGGTCAAAATGGAATGCAGCAACATGTGCATAAGGATCAGCTTGGTCCACTGGTAAAATAAAAAAAAATAAAGAAATGGACGCAATTAACAAATGCTCATTATCCAGTTCAACTTTCAGCCTCAATATAGCATATATTCGGAATCGTGAGCTTCATCCCATTTCTCTGTCATGTCTTCTTTGAAACTTCTTATGCATTTACAATGTTCGTTAGTCTATATTTCCCCTCAGTTAGGCTGTGATTACCCACCCATTCCCATTTTGGAAAATGTAACCCACCCATTTCCATTTTGGAAGAACCCCCTCCCTATTTGAACTATATAATATTATTTGCTAAAATGTGAATGGTTTGGTATGCAATGACAATTGAATACAGTATTGGGAATTCAAGTAAATAGAAAGTGAATGAGGGGGTTCTTCCAAAATAAACCGTTTAAGAAAACCCTGTATATTTGTGAAATCTATATTGAATATCAGAGGTTCTGCGTTATGACTAAACAAAACTGGATAGCAGACCTTTCTAACTCTCTCCCATTTCTCCACTGTATAACTAAGGAAAACAAAACTAAAATCATAAGGTTTGCGATCCAATTCACTACTTTGCATTAAATGTTTTCTTTCAACATTTTTTGTGTTTGCTAATATGTGTCCACCTCCGTAATAACTGTGGTATGACGTTCATGTGTATGGGTCAGTAAATTAAGCAAAAATGCATCTAATCATCATGCAATTGTAGCAGTTAATTAACACAAAAAGTTAAAGAACACTACATATCTTACAAGAACTGGATATCTTACAAGTAATCGGTGGCTTGGGCATCATAGTAGAGATATCTTGGGACCAGTACAGAGGAACTGAACCTCTGACTTGGACATATGACGAGTAGCTTCCGGCAGTAAATGACATCACAGAGGCATCATGTACTATTTGCTCTGTCTCTACTTCATTGGCAACATCTCCCTGCAAAGCACAAACACATTTGTATTAGTAGTGTATTAGTTTCCTTCAACATAACTGGTAAAAGTTCTGTATATACCTAAGAAGATTTAATAAACATTATCGTAAAAAATGTAAACACATGGTATTTCTTTCCAATATGGGAGATAAAGTAATTATAGAAGCTCAGAATAGAACCAGGAGAATGTTTGGAAAAGGAATAGGGACCTGCCAAATACAAAATGTGATAAGTAATCAATTCTCTGCTTGTTACATAAAGGGGCAGACTTGATGAACTAATTGATTAAATTATGTTAATTATTTTGGAACATATATTTTATAGCAAAACTACGGTAAATTAGTTTAGCTGTCAAATTTGTCTGAGACAAAGTGAGAAGTTTGAAAAAATTAGCAAAAGAGGTTTTGCCAACAATTATAGGATTCACCTTTAGAATGGCCCCATATTTACATGAATAAAATCAATGTGCTGAGTTGCTAACTTCAGTCCATCTCCTGGCCAATCATTAATATAAAGCTGTGCTAAGTGGAAAGGAGACATATATATAAATAATAAAAGGGTGAAATAAGATAGGAGTGGTCTACCGTGCCAAAACAACCACTCAGGGGGGCGGGGCCTGACAGCCATGATGGCCGGCAGCACTTTCTAAGTGCTCCGGGACCAACGAGCTAAAACAAGCAATTTATGAATAAAGCGACACCCAAAGAAGCTCGGTACGACCGGAGAACAAAATAGAAACAAGCTGGGACCAAGGGGAGATCCGTCCCTTACGAAAACGCCATATCATCGCCCTGCCCGGCCATGCGGCCTAGCTCTGAGCGGAGCCATGTGTACAAGGGAGGCGGCCGATCCCCCGACACAGAACAGGCGCCCTACAGAAAGCTCACATCAGCCCTGCTATCCCCCCCCCCCCCCTTGGACCGGTGGGGGTTATCCCGGTCCCCACTGGGGTTACTTACTGCGACACCGCTGAATGTACCCATGCAGCCACAGAAGGCCCTCAATTCCGCAGCCACAGTCTCACCCACACAACCTCGGGGAGGCACGGCAAGTCCCACCCAACTGCCTCACTGAGCAAGCAGACGTCTCCGCGAGGCTGGACGAGATATTCAACAAGTTTTGGAGGAATCTGGCCCTGCGCCAACGGCAGCAAGTGAAAGCAAAGCAGGATGACAACTCACCTCAAAGCCCACGAGGTACACACAAAATGGCTGATGTGCCGGGTCCCAGGCTCCCTTGCAGCCAACCTCACCATCCAACTCCCTATGTCACACAGCGCACTGAAGCCGGGACCGCCCGTTCTTCTCCTGGGCTGGGAAGCCACAAGGGCGAGCACCCTTCACACTGCCCATGCACCTACAAAGGCACCCAGGGAACAGCACTCCCGATGGCCCACGGCCCTAACGCACGCCGTGGGGGGACCCATCGACACAAGGGAACGACCATCATCTCAGCTTGGGCAGTGGAGTGGCCACAGATCTATCACAGCGCCAAGCCAAGAGCCACGCGGGGCACGACACTGAAGCAGCGCCCACGCAGACAGCAGCGCTACCGTTACCTACGGCAATACACCAACAAGGCATTCCGCCCATCTCCACCGGAGTGGGAGAAGGACTGTAGGCGGGCTCAAACACGTGGCACACAATTGCAAGCCAAGGACTCAGCCTGGGGCCGGAGGGAAACCCAATATAATTACTGGACATCTGCTGCCCTACTGAACCCCCACTTCCAGGGTTTCTGTTTCCTAGAGTTGGGAATCGGCTGACTTTAAGCAGATCACTAACCAGCACCGTCCCCACTAAGCTGGAGACTTCACTATGCATGCTTATAATGCCTGTTTTTATGTGGTATTATTATTATTTTCTTTATGCATACTATCTTCTCAAGTTTAATTTTCCTGCTTGCACCCAGTGGAAATGAAGCTATATATGTGTATGTGTGTGTGTATATATATATATATATATATATATATATATATATATATATATATATATATATATATATATATATATATGTGTGTGTATATTTTAAGCACCCTGTCAACTTAATCGAATGGGCAGCCTATTACCTCAGCAAGTTCTGGGCGTATGTCCTAGCATACCATCTTAGGAATCAGCTAGCCACTAGTGACCCTGAACCTTATGCCTGCTCTGTTTTAAGCCTAACCTGCCTAGGCCGCATGTTTCTAATGTTAGATAGGACTGCCCAGTATGTTTATTTACAGTTATCTCATCTTTTTTTTTCTGCCTTTGTGTCCCGGACATGTGCCTCACTGACCCCCCCCCCCCCCCCTGCTCAAATATCACATATAAACGTCAGTACCATATGTAGTTGGGACATGCAGACTAAAATATATAATTGCTCTGTTCATATATGTTGTTACGCTACTTTAAACAAAAAATAACAGTGCAGTATGCTTTGAATTTTTATACTAACCAACATTGTCTTATGTCTATTACCGATGTACCTATGCTTATCCATACCATTGCCAAAGGATGTACTCACTACTGCACTGTCAAAAATAAAGAATAAAAAAAAAAAAAACACTCAGATGAAAAATAATATTTAAAGTGCCCTTATAGTGCAAAATGGTGTATATTCATATATATATATATATATATTTGTGTACGGGATTATGGAAGGGGCGCACATTAAAACGGTGTGTAATTTTAAAATATGAGAGTCGGTTGAGGTGTGCCGAAACCGACGTGAGGTTAGGCCTGCAAAAGAGGGCCCACCCAGGTATAAAGATATATGAAAAGGGTGTGGTGGGAGGGAATTTCCGAAATCGTCGCAGACAGGTGAGTGGGGGGAACGCAGGGTTTAAATAGGCATTAAATCCCTCCCACAATTTCAGGCATAACGCCTTCTATTTGTGTACGGGATTATGGAAGGGGCGCACATTAAAACGGTGTGTAATTTTAAAATATGAGAGTCGGTTGAGGTGTGCCGAAACCGACGTGAGGTTAGGCCTGCAAAAGAGGGCCAAAAAATGTGTGACATTTATTAGACATAACAAAACACTTAGACATATTATAGAAAGCGAGCCTGATTTCTTTCTGGATTTTGGAATGAACCGGTTGTATGCCGAGGACTACCAGCGACCCATCTTCTCTACAAGATGAGTTGGAACTGGATGACTTGAGGCTGCTGAGGCGGCCCTAACACGGAATGAATGTACCGAGAAGGAACTTTGGATTGAGGCCAAGACTAACAAACAAGGAGCGAATGTATAGCATGAACTGTTTGAGAGATGTGCAAAAATTGTACGTGCAACCATTATAATCGGAACGCATTAGCATCTTGAAACCACATACAATACTTACACATATCGAAAGCCGTAGAGTACGTTTGCTTAGTATTAGTGGACAAATCTTACCTGCGTAGACTAACTACAGGCATGATTGATACCTTTTTTGACCTGCAGAGGAAATGTGGACTGCGTGTTCTTTTATCTCAACCGTTACGTTTAAGCAAGGTCCGACATCAGGACTTCGGAAGTGGTTGAAGCGGAGGAAACTGCAGGGGAACTTGAGACGTCAGGGTTAGTGTTTATTAAAGATAATACGATACCTGGAGCTATTTCTTGTAGCGTGCTGTGAGGAGGAAGGAAATGTAATAGGTTTAAATTATGCAAAACTCAGAAGCTCATTGAGCTTTCTCGTGTAGTTGAGCTGCTAGCTAATGGGAACCAATAGGTGAAGATAAGGACTATCCCGTAAGAGTTGAGGCCGTGCCAGTAGCCCTGTGTTTGAGAGAAGCCCTACCTACGATTTAGGCCATGTGGACTTGTACCATCTAAGCGTGGCAGGGTATAACCTCTTGTGGAAAAGTGATTAACCTGACCGAACACGTGCGATTACCTGCATTAAACCATAGCGAAAAAAGGACTATAACAGGCGCCTGAAGAAACTGCCGTGACGTGAAACGAAGCATAGAATGCAAAAACCGTGACCCACCGTAGGGAAGTGTTTGCACGAGAGAGGAACCTGAAGAGGAGCTTTGACAAAATTTGAAGACGATATGTGTTCGTATAGCAAGTACCCTATAGCGGTTATTTGGTAGGCATGAGAACGTAAAGGATTGAACTACAGGATGCATGAGGTGTTACGCCTTGAATCTGAACATCCAGCATGACCGAAAGTAACTCCCGATGAGCTACTTAAGCTTACATAAAGAGAAGCGTGAACTACAACAAATGCGTGATGAATGAATTGACAGCGCATGGAGGACCCCGTGAATGTCGGGCGTGCAGACAAGTCCCTAATTAGCAGATAAGGATTCGAATAATATTAGTTTGGCCAAAAATGGAGGCGGAGTGATGCCTCGGTGTACAATATGAAACAGGTGGGAATTCCGTTCACCTGGTCCGATCAGATCGCTAAAGCTTGTCCTGCATAGCTCGTATAAGCGACGCCGACGTGAAAACTGAGTGATAGTATGAGTCGATAAACGGTAATTGAGAACACAGCGTACCAAAGTGCCGCCAAAACGTTGTGAACAAATAAACGGTATATCCGTGATACGTGAGTCCAGAAGCAGTCACTGAACGTCACGTCAGCGCCTGGAGGACCCGACGATGGTCCGATACGAGGCCAAATCTGTGCGACGTGCAATGCGGAGGGCAACGTGAGACCCAACACACCAATTTGACGGAATATAAGCAAGAGATGCCCGAAACACGTTGTCGGAGGAACCGCTGGTCTTGGAGTCTCCAAGCTTGGACTGGGCTCGTAGTGTACGTGGTACCTAAGGATCGCCAGCGAGCGACAGGTTGGGGTAACATATATATGTATATATAAATATATACAACCATATATACACAGGTATCCTCGAACAGCTTAGCACTAAGCGTCTAGCAGACCCATTGCCCGTAAGAGATAACGTATAGAAAGCACCGGAGTAGCCGAGTAAGATAGGACTGAAATACCGTTTTGCATCAATGTAGGAGTACGTAACGCACAATTGAACCTAAGGCGGGAAATAAAGCGCTAGGATACCTGAAGCGGTTAAGGGATCTAAAACATAGTGACTATGCTTGACGGGTCTGGGGCGTACCGCCCCCCCCCCCCCAGCTTACTAGGAGCGCGAGCGTGAGTGCGTGCGTGCTGGCTGACTAGCTAGTGCCGCGATGCGGCGAAACGATTACACTAGGTTGGTGACAGGTGAGGCCCTGCTAGTTGCCAAGCGGCTTGAGAGGCTCTATCTATGCGTTGGGGCGAGGGGGTAGCGTGGCCACTGAATGAGGTGGCGGGGTGTCGGCCTCTCGGTGACAGTTAAACATAAGATAGAATGGGAGTGACGGATGAGGCCCTCTCTATGCCACAATGCGAGGCGACTAACTATGATTTGGCCCGAGGGGCATAGTACCTCCGAGTATGAGGATGGGTGTTGGCCTCGCGGGACCACTAACCTATGGCGAAGAAGCCAGGGGAAATAACAACTAGTGGACGCCTAGGAACCTAACAGCCAGCAGTTGCTAACTAAGATGGAAGGTCGGGTAGTGAGAGAGGACATGCTACAGAGCGAAACGTGGGTAGCGATGAGGTAGGATCGTACGTTCTGAGCGAAACTGGAGTGCCCAGCGAGCATGTGGGGTCCGGATGGTCGGGACGTATGAACTAGAATGCGTGTATGATCGTATGTATGGCCCTCGGGGCTCGTGGTGCCAGACCGTGGCCTTGAGTCGAAATGCAATGCGAATAAACGTGTATATCAGTTGTCGTAATACATATATGTTCGTAGTATTGTTAAATGCGTACGTGCCTTAGCCGAGGCTCGCTCCCCAGAACTGCAATATGAAAGTAGACGCATTCGTCCAATAACGCAAGTGCTGGTCTGCGTAGGAGTACGCCGGGTTCTACACGTAACGCAAATTGCCGCGCTGACTGAGGATGAATTAGGGCTGGTAGAGACAACGCACCGCGTGCTGTGTACCCACATTGCTTAGAAGACCCTCACAACGAAGAGCAGGAGAAAGAAAGTCAGAATAGCCAATTAACCAAAAATTTAGCCATAAGCAAACGAGCAGGCAAACGTCCGAAACCGCCAATGCGTGTCCCTGCATATCCGTAAGTCAGTGTGCATATCTGCGTATGAATGCGTACGTGAACGTCAGGGATAATGTAATAATATAAACACGGAATCATTATATCATTAAAATTTTTTTTTTTTTTTTTTTTTTCTTTTTTTTTTTTTGTGTAGAGAGCTTTAATTATGCAATTTGTGTAATGCAGCCCTGGACAGAGGGAAATAAAATCAAAACTGTGGACGAAATGGTAAACTTGGGTAGAGGCAGAAGTGAGCTGAAGTGTAATGTTAAAGGCTTTAGCGTCTTCCTGGAAATATAACAGTAATGTGTTCAATGACATTTAAGTAGAGAGCCCCTTAGTGGATTCCCTTCGGCACGATAGCAGCACAAACTACACCATAAAAACAAATAGATATTTGTGGACAGAATTATTTAAGATAGATGCAGAGCAAGCTTGCTACCCGTGAGAATAACTCCCATCAATCTCAGGCAGCCTGGGATACCTAAAACGTAGGTACTGCACAAAGAAGGAAGCAAAGTGTGTTTCGTTCCAGCTCAGTCTCGGAGGAACTGGGCAGCCGACGGGGCCCGAGGACGGTATGAAAAATAGACACAAAGGGGGAGGCAGGGGATGAGGTGCTCAACGTCTAAGTAAAGGAAGACTCCTTGGGGAGATACAAATTGGAGATCAGCTATTTTATCCAAAGCCTGCCCACACTTCTAGTAGCTCCGGTTAATGGAGAAAAATTAGGGTGAGATATGAAACCAGTGTGCACAAAAGAAAGATTGGGTTTCCAATCCGTCTCAGGACCTCCTAACCCCTCCGGGAATGAGGAGGTGAGGAGACAGAAGAGATTCTCCAACGGAACGCTCATGGAACCGAGTGGTGGCCCCAACGAGGAGAGGAGAAGGGGACACGTGTAGGAAGTAGATGGGGGGTTGCAGGTTTAACAGGCAGCTAGAGAGAAGGAAATGTGTGCAGGAAGCCATACAGAGCGTTACACGTCGTGGAATGAAAAATGCGAAAGGAACGTATGTGGAAAGGAAGATGAATACGAATGGACTCACGGTTTGAGGCGAACCGCCGAATGGCCTCCATGCGGATGAAAGACGCTCACGGAAACCGGCGGGCTGTGTACGAGCGTCGCGGCAGATTGACGTCAGAGGTCTGTGAAAACGGAAATGAAAGTGAATTTCCGAAATCGTCGCAGACAGGTGAGTGGGGGGAACGCAGGGTTTAAATAGGCATTAAATCCCTCCCACAATTTCAGGCATAACGCCTTCTATATATATATATATATATACATACACACATTTATTTACAATCAAGGATTGGCGATTCCAGATCTCACAGGACCTTAAAACATGTAACAATATACAAGGAGAATACTGAAATATGCAAGATCTGTATTAGAGTATTTTTAAGATGTATATATTAAACTCACACTTTTCTGAGCTGCTAAGAGCTCTGCTGTATAGCAATTGGATATGTAACTACTACACCATTGGAGTATCTCTGTTTTTCTGTTGGACACTAATTTATTTTTTGTAATTCTTTATTTTTGATTTGCATAAAAGGTACATACATGCCTGTAATGCTACAACAGCAAATACCGACAACTGAAAGTAAACAGTAGTATGGCATGAGAAAAGACTGCACAATTTTTATAAGAAACCTGCTTGTAACAAACAAAAACAAAAAAGAAAGAGAAAACAAGAGTAGGACTATGTCCGCTGATGATAGTCGGTAGTTGGTTAATCTGAGACATATACTAGAGTCAGTGTGGACATAAAGTAATTATAGTGAAATAGGTACGGCCTAAGGATGAAAATTATTCTAGCAAGAGTAATCAGTGTACTTTGACACATGAGTATTACTAGAAAGACTTAGAACTTACTGCAGGCATAGGGATAAATAACATTTGCCAATATGTGTGAAATAAAGGTGCCTAACTAAGAGTATATCTTGCTTCCACAGGGTGGCTAAAATCTGTGATTGAGGGGAGTCATGATAATAAATCTCAACTAGAAAAGCTAAAATTTCAGGGGAAATTGTGTGAAGTGTTCTTGCCTCCACCAGTAGTCTACAACTGGAGTGGGCAGAGTAACTGGGTGGAGTGGCTTGAGTAACTGTTGTGTGGTTGGAGTGGCTGGAGTAACTGTGGAAAGTTCCACAAAGTATAAGCACACCGATCGGGAACAATCCGCACATTTCGGTATATTACTGTCTATGTAGTGTAAAAACTGTGGGATGGGGGGGGCGTGGTTTGGCCGCAAGCGAGAATGGCTGCTTAGGGGAAGAGCTCCGTCCCACACAGCCTTAACAGCAAAGCTAACACCGCAGCACGGCACGATAATGGGGCGCACAAAACGCCCAGACGGCTCACAAACCCCCAGGACTCACCCTAGCAATCCCCAAGCTGGCCCTATGGACGGGTACCTGGCACCGTCGACGACCGGTCGCCACGTGGCAGCGGGCGCAAACATGGCCGACTCCCCGGTCAGCACACATGCCTCCGAGCCGGCTGAACTCTCGCTGGCTGACATCAGCGCCGATATAAGAGCCCTGACAGCAACCATGGCAACCATGGTTACCAAGGAGGACATGAAAGCTCTATCTGACACCCTGCATGCGGCGATCCGCACAGAGGTAACCACGCTCAGGGCTGAACTTACAGCACAGGCCACCAGGGTGCAGGCTACTGAACACTCTGTGCAAGCTATAGGGGAGAGAGTGGAAGCTTCAAACCTTGCAATCCACAGGCAAGGTAATATGCTTTTACATTTAAGACGCCAAACGGAAGATCTTGACAACAGGGGTCGCCGATCAAACATAAGGGTCCGCGGCCTACCTGAACCAGAAGGGACAGAGGACGTCGAGGCCAAATTACAGACGCTATTCCGAAACATATTGGGACCGGAAGCGCCGGAATCCATGGTGTTCGACAGGGCACACAGGGCTAATAGAGCCCGCGCAACCGATAATTCGCCAAGAGACATTATATGCTGTATGCATTCCTACAAACTAAAGGAGAAGATAATGCACAGAGCCCGTTCGAGACCCACCTGGCAATTCAGTGGCGCTGAGGTGGCCCTCTACCAGGACCTGTCTCCCCTTACGCTAGAGGCACGTAGGGCCCTGAGACCTATCACTACGCTGCTCAGGGATAGAGGGATCCCATATAAATGGGGTTTCCCCTTTATGCTCTTAGCCAGACACCACGAAGAATGGTTCCCGTTAAGATGGCCAGAGGAAGTTCCACGATTCCTGCAGCGCCTTAACCTTCCACCCACAGAGGTCACCGACTGGATCCTGGGGCCAACAGAACAGAGGCAAGGGATCCGAACCCCAGGCCAGCAGCGCAGAAGAAGAGACAACACACCACAGCGCCCGCAAGCCCGCAGACAACTAATCCCCACGGACCCTGAGGAGTGAGGCTAGGCACCCCTCCCACTCCCACCAGGCACGAATGGCCGACCACGACACGTGCACCCTACCAGAGCAGGCAGATACCTTCGGACGCCAGCGTCGTCCCGAGCACCACAGAAGACAGATAAGTACTGTTTGCACGCATACACAAGCAAGGGGTATTCACATGGTCCCCTAGACCAGGCATGGCAGCACAATAATAGCACACCCCTTGAACCGGGAGGCTACCCTGAGTTAACTGGGGTGGGGGGGCCTGTTGGGGGAGGGACACATGGCACACCAAACTCACAGGCTGCGGCCCATGGTGGGACAGATCCGAATGTGCACATGTCCTGCAAGCTGCGGCACTCCACGGGACTGTTGACAGATTCCGGGACACTTGGGCTCAAGCTGCAGGGTAACACTTCTGGTACTACGGTACCTGTCGTACCAAGTTGGCACTCTAGAGACTACCTGAAGATTTGCCAGTGGGATGGTCGGGGGGGTGGGAGGTGCCTAGAGAAACCTAACCATGGGTCATTGTATTGTATTGAATTGTATTATATTATATTATTTTGTTGAAAATGTTTTATCGGGCTTTATTAGATGAGGTGGTCCTGCGGGTGGGAACAAGGTAGTGATTAGTGTATCTATGACTTAGAAGGAAGTGGGACAAGGGGGGGGGGGACAAATCGGGACTGAAACTATGTCACTCTGGGCTATACACTGTTTTAGTAGTGGAATATTGAAGACAAGCCTGGCAGAGAGAGGGCATAAATGGGTTCCCGGACAATACAGATGAGTAACACAGTATACTTGATGTAATGTATCTCGTGAGAGCATGTGATCCCACAACACAGCGCGATCACCGCGTGCGTAGACGCACACATATGCCGCAACCAGATATACGCACACACGCAGGAACTTTTACACCGCGGACAGGTAACTAGACCCCATACTCTTGACGAAGGGGACACTACCCAAGGACCTTTATGGGGGGACACGGGACCACATAATGCACCCACCCTCAACCCTACACACCACGACCCAAAGCGCGCGATAGCTCAACGATACACTGCGCTGACCACACAAGCATAAGATAAGGCCAATAGCCGCTCACACCGCACCAGCCTACTGGACACTAACCCATGCCCCACTATGACGTGACCGTACAGATCGCTTCCCTAAGAGACTTAGCTACAGACATATGACTGGAAACATGTGGGAAACGGACATCTCACTGAGCGAACCACACACACTTTTAAGTTCCTAACCTTTGAGCTCCTGCAATATTGCAGGCAGAGACGTTGGACTCAGCAGGTCTCGCCACTACCCCAGACTAGACCTGCGTAGACCGACCTACTGGGGGACCCAATTCCGCGGCTGCCCTAGCCTGCTAGGAGACGGTGCGGTCTTGTAATCCACCCAGCTACACAGGACCCCCCCATATTGGGGGAACGTTTAACTTCTGAGGGAAAACTACTGTGACCCCTCACCAGGGACCTCTCGGGCCGGGCCGAACCGGGCGCGGATCGGGCCGCAACTTATTTTTTAGGAGTCCTAACACCTGGGGGCTACGACCCTCCTCTTCCTTACCTGTAACTGCACACTCTATAATCTCACCTTCCCCTCCTCCCTTCCCCCCCCCCCACCTCAACTACCTTTCTCCTACCCCTCCATCTCCCATCCCTTGGCAGTTGGGGTGCGCACGGGCATCTAGACCTAGGACCCCAGAACTTGACCACGGTGAGGGCTGCGCTCGTACCCACACTATCACAATGGCGTACACGGCTGCACCCCTTTGCGTCCTAACGCAGAACTGCCGAGGCCTCAACACGCCCGAGAAGCGATCACACCTCCTGCGAGAACTTCACCGCAAACGGGTTTCAGTAGCGATGCTGCAGGAAACACACCTTAAAGCATCAGACACCCACAGGCTGAAAAACAGCAGATACCCAACCAACTACCATAGCACCCACACAGATACCCGAAAAGTAGGCGTAGCTATAATGGTAGCGGGTGATATCAATTTCACCCTGACGGACCAACTAGCTGACCCTAACGGCAGATTCCTTTTTATCAAAGGCACGATTTCGGGAAGAGGATACACTTTCGCCTCCGTCTATGCGCCAAACGCAAAACAAGCAACGTTTCTGAGCAAAACGATTCGCCAACTGGCAATTTTTACAGAAGGAACGCTTGTCATAGGGGGGGACTTCAACGCACCGCTTGACCCACTAGTTGACTCATCGACAGGACACAGTAGCATACCACAAACCGCGATAAGGGCAATAAGGAAGACTCTGCGAGACCTGAGATTGGTGGATGCGTGGCGAACCCTACACCCGACGGTCCGAGATTATACACACTACTCGGCCATCCACAGGAGATATTCGCGTATTGACTGTGTTCTCATACAACAGGAAGGACTGCAACGTTTGCAGTCGGCTGAAATCACACCGACGCCGTGGTCGGACCACAGTGCAGTATTCATAAATATGGATTCCCCGCTATTCAGACCAACTAAGACGGCATGGAGACTGAATGAATCGCTCCTGTCAGACCCGGAAGTGAAAGCGCTTCTGACAGACCATTTAAACAACTACTTCGCAGAGAACGATACGGCGGATGTGTCGAAGGTAACGCAATGGGAAGCGCACAAGAGCGTGCTCCGGGGACATCTCATACGAATTGCCTCGCGAAAAAAGAAAGAATCGCAGCAACATACGCTGGAACTCACCGAACGGATATCCAAACTGGAAGCCCAACACAAGCGATCGCAGCTTGAGGAGCAGTATCGCTCACTACTGGATGCCCGCCGACAGTTAGCGGAACTCGTGGCCCGCAAGCACCACAGAGCGACACAGCGGTCCAAGGCGTTCTTCTACATTCACGCCAACAAGAGTGGGAGACTCCTAGCCCGCACGATCCGACCCCAACAAGCCAGGGCGCAAGTACACGAGATACGGAAGACTGATGGCACCCTCACACAATTCCCGGAAGCAATAGCCACTGAATTCCGTAACTATTACCAACAACTGTATAATATATCACCGACGTCCTCTGATGCCCATCGAGTAGAGCTGCAGAACGCAACAACGCGATACCTACAAAGATTCAGTCCAGACGCCCTAACACCTGAGGAAGCAGACCACCTGGAAGCCCCAATTACCACGGAAGAAGTACTAGCAGCAATTAAGGCAGCGAAAAAAGGGAAAGCACCGGGACCAGATGGACTCTCAACAGGATACTACAAGTTGTTTAAAGACATCCTGTCTCCCCACCTCATGGCAGCCCTCAACCGACTCCAACAGGGCGACAAATTCCACCAAGAAACTTTAGCAGCCACAATCACAGTGCTGCCTAAGCCGGGCAAGAACCCCGAAAACTGCAGCAGTTACAGGCCTATTTCGCTCCTTAACACTGATGTGAAACTCTTCACTAAAATCATCGCCACTAGACTCCAAACATTTGTGCCACGCTTCATTCACCCAGATCAAACGGGCTTTATACCAGGTAGGGAAGCCAGAGACTGCACACTTCGAGCATTTTCCATACAAGCCTTGGCGCTAAAAGAAAAAACGGGATTGCTTCTGCTCTCGACGGATGCCGAAAAGGCATTTGATAGGGTTACTTGGAGCTTCATGCTGGCAACACTGCGTAAAGTTGGCATGGGGAGGGGTATGATGACCTGGATAGAGGCACTCTATACCGACCCCAGCGCTCGAGTGAGGGTGAACGGCGCACTCACGGACACCTTCACTATCCATAACGGCACTCGGCAGGGCTGTCCACTGTCGCCACTCCTGTTCGCCCTTACCCTAGAACCATTTCTGGACAGGGTTAGGCGGAACCCGGAGATTCGGGGGTATAACCACGGAAACCAGGAACATAAGGTGGCCGCATATGCGGACGATATGCTCTTCTTTGTGAGCAACCCCGCTGACTCTATGCCAACCCTGATGAGGGAATTCGACGCATATGGCCAGTTATCAGGGCTGAAGCTTAATTTGACTAAATGCGAATTGTTGAACGTTTCGACCCCCACAGATGTACGAGAGCGGATCAAACGCGAGTATCCCTTCCATTGGTGCCAGAATCAGATGCGATACCTGGGAATTTGGATACCCAGCAACCCAAAAGAACTGTACACTAGGAACTATGCTCCCCTATTACGCACAATACTACTCGACCTTAAAAACTGGAACTACGACCACATCTCCTGGCAGGGACGCATAGCAGTGATTAAGATGAACATCCTCCCAAGACTGCTTTACCACTTTCACACCATCCCCTGGCACATCCCACCAGAATTCTTTGCAACCCTTAAGTCAGCAGTAATAAAATATGTCTGGAAGGGAGAAAGAGCACGACTTAGCTATGACAAGCTGTGCCTGCCTAGGAATTGGGGTGGCCTAGCATTACCGGATATACGCAAATACTTCCAAGCCGCGGTGTTACAGCGGATCAGGGACTGGCATGCGGCATCCAACAACAAATTGTGGGTCGCACTAGATAGGGTAAGCACAAACAATGCCCTTCACAGATTCACATGGCAAGGCTCGGCAGACGCGACATCGAAATTGGGCAATGAATCACCCATTACTCAAACACTAAAGACATGGTCTCACTTAAGGCGGAACCAACTCATCTCTCCTCAACCAAGCCCCTTGATCCCGATAACACACAATACTGGAATAGGTGGGGGACTACGCAGATCGGCCTGGCCAATCGAGGGAGATGGGGACTGTTATGTCCCGATATCCGAGGTCCTTAGCAATACTGGAATGAAAACCATACGGGAATGGAGTGAGGTACCACAACTGACGCTGATGCACAGATTTCATTATGCGCAACTACGTCATTTCTATTACAACCTCCCAAACCGAGTAGCAATCCACAGAGAACAGACGTGGTTCGAACACCTCTGCATAGCCGACTCTGGGGTAGAGGGTAGAGTTTCAACTATCTACCAACAACTGATCACAGGTGATCACACACGGAACACTGCGTTTAAGAGGCAATGGGAGGAGTTGACGGCTAGAACGTACACCGAAGCACAATGGGAACAGATACTGATCTTACAACACAAAAGTTCCATAAGCACCAAGTATCAGGAGGTCAACTTTAAGCTACTCTCCCATTGGTACAGGACCCCGTCGCTACTGCACAGAATATTTAGGGATACCACAGATGTCTGCTGGAGGTGTGAGTCACATACTGGTACCCTTAGGCACATCTGGTGGGACTGTGCAAGGATCAGGCCATACTGGGAGGACGTACGAAGGGAAATAACGGCTATCCTGGGAGACCTACCGGACTTTAGCATAGAATTGGCCCTCCTTCACTGCACGGAAAGCTCGATAGCCCAATACAAACGATCAATATTGAGGCACCTGCTGAACGCGGCGAAAGCGTCTATACCGGTTAGATGGAAACAAACCCAACCACCGACAACTGCAGAATGGCTACAGAGAGTGGAAGAAATACACACAGCCGAGGCGCGGTACGCGGACCTACTAGGGAGGAGCACCAAACACGTCGAAATTTGGACCCCTTGGTATGTCTACCTATCACGACCAAGACATGGAGGGTCTTAGCGCACGCCACAACTCCTGGGGATTGGGGGGTGCCTGGGCGCACTCTGACACATGTCGCTCTCCACACTCTTCCCCCCCCCTCTACCCTCCCCACCCTCCCCCCCTTCCTCTTCCCCACTTACTCCATCTCTTCTACCTACCTACATCCATTATGTTTACTCGAGCCCATATGACTTCTCTGAAGGGCATCGCTGGGGCGGCCTGACCTGCGCCTGAGGAGGTCGGGGCGGGGAGGACCCGATCATGCTGAAGTACGATATACCGCCATGACACGAAGTGATGCTTACTGGCTTGAATCATTGACCTAATAAACTGTCGACCGACGGAGGTAATAAGGAACTGAACATATGGAGAAAATAGTCTCCAAAATATGACTCCTTCGACCGACGGGAGGAAGGGGATGTAGCACCAGATAAGTGACATCATGGGGCGACACAACACACACCTGACCAGCGGGTTACACTATTAGGCAAACACAACCAAGTTCCTATCTGTCACACACGTGACCCGTGGAACAACTCCGTTCCCGAATTCTTGACCATATAACGATCCAACCTACCAAGCGACCAATTTCCCTTCATACACTCAACCTCATAACCCGTAGGACAGGGGTCTCTAATGATGGTCGAGAACACTCTCCTGCTCCACCTGTCACATAATTTCGATACTGAAGCTACATCCTTCATTTAAACTGTCCGATTTATAAGCACAACTCTCCAGAAGACCCTTAGAATAGGGTTCGGAAACGGCTCTTTTTTTTTTTGCATTTAACCAGTTATTGTTACTGTTATTGAAACTGCTCTAGCTATGAGACAAGCACCCGTCTAAACTTGTTACACTTGTTTATAGTCTATTGATTGACAGCTTTTACGATGCTTGACACATGTGAGATTGCTCAAAAACGATAATGCCTACTGTTTACACTATTGATGTCATTGTTCAACTTGTTTTACAACGCATATAGGATGTAGTGGGATAAGCATGTGTTACAGCACTCACTTGAACATCACAATAAAGAATTTACAAAAAAAAAAAAAAAACTGTGGGATGAGTTAGGGTGGTAAACTTGGCTATAATAATAAGACTCGCAGGTCTTTAGCATGCAAATATATTTCAACCAGTTAGCCACGCAGGGCTTCGGGAGGCAAGTCAAACAGTTAAGGGAAAACATTCTCTACTGTGCATTATAGATATCGGGAAGGTTACAAACTCACAAAAATGTCAAATCAAGGCATAGCAAATTATGTTTAGGTGTTATTGGTAATGTCATGGTGTAGTCTATGGTATCTTGTATTAGTAGTGTTCGATGTATCTTGAATTAGTGATGTAGCTCTTATGTCCATCTTCCCTACCACAGTTGTGACCCTTAGCACTGTAGACTACCCGCCCATCTACTTGGTTCTCATGTATGTGTGTGTGTGTGTGTGTGTCCCCACCTCTCCCCTCGCCCCCAGTTTGTGATGGTATAGACATGGGCAGCGGGCCAGGGTGTAGGAGCGTCGTTCATCATTCTTCTACATCTGGGTCAATGCCTGGGTGTCTTCTACCCCACTGCCCATGTCATCCCCCTGTCCTCTATATGTCAGCATGCTTCGGAAATCTGGGCGGTATGCAGTTACTATCCAATGTGTCCATATGTCTTGGTACTTTTGTGAGCGGCCCTGAGCTATAAACGTCAAATCTTCAAGTCCTTGCAGTTCCTCTATTTTCTTAAAACAGGTCGCTAACGGGGGGAGGGGGGGAGGAGTTATCTGTCTTCCAATACAGGGGCAAGATATGTTTAGCTGTGCTCAGTATCCGTATAGTCAGGGATTTCTTATATTTGGCTCTTGGGGTCGTAGTGGGGTGTAGGAGGTATGCGGTAGGTTTGAAGGGGGTGGGTTGTCAGATAACTTTTATAGCATCCTACTAATCATTTGCCAGTAGGTGACCACTTTTGGGCATTCCCACCATATGTGTAGGAATGTGCCTGTCCAGGTGTGGCATCGCCAGCATCTGTTGCGGTGGTCTGGGATAACTTTCTGCAGGGTTTGCGGTGTTTTATACCATAGGGTCAAAACTTTGTATGCCGTCTCTTGGGTTTTGCTTGCCAGTGCGCAGTGGTGCGTAAGGTCACATATTTTGAAGAAGGTGGTGGGAGATTCCTATTGCGCAGGAGCAGAGAGTATAGTTTTGAAATGCCGTGTATGAGCGGGTCTGGGTCAAGTCCCATGTTCTCAAATGGCGTCAAAATCCTGTAAAGGTCAGGGTATCGTGGTAAATTTATCAGGAACTGTCGGATCTGTTCGGATTTCAGTCTATGTAGGAAGGTAGGGTGTGGGATGTCAAGGAAGTCGCTGAAATGTTTGATTTTGCGGTCTTTCATCATGTGTCTAACTAATTGTGTGTCAGGCAAGATGAGAGGCCCATCAGTGGGGCCGTTCTGTGCCATACTGCCAGGGTGGCTTTCACCAGTGGTTGATGTTGCGAGGCGCATCATCCCATTGTTGGGTTCATCCATGTCAATGCTTTTAGGGAGCAGCCAGCGTGAACTCAATCAATCTCCTTCCAGGGCTTGACTGATTGGTTTATCTTGGTGCTCTATCTTCCCTGAAGTGAGTTTCCTGAAAGTACAAGAGAGTGTGGTGAGGGGATGAGGAGAGGGAGGGGAGGGGGAGAGGGGAGTCGCACATCTTCACGTACTTGTCAACGGTTAATCAGAGCCGGTACTCCAGAAGGTCCTTGCGGTGGGTGAGGGCATACAGGTGAAGCGTCAGCTTGCCTGTAGCGAATTGTGTCCCTCTCTCTGGCAGCCCTCAACACAGACTTTTTCTGCAAATACCTCCATGCAGCATATTATATCTCTTGGTGGTGCGTCTGGGGGTCCTCTTTGGTGCAAAGCGCAGTGGGCCCTCACATGCCCCAGCGTGGCAGCAGTGTCTCTATGCAGGAGGCCGTTGAAGATTTCTACCAGGATGGTCTGTAGGTGGTGAGGGTCAGTTTCAACCTCTGGGAGGCCCCTAATGCTGAGATTATTACAGCAGTGTGCTGTTGGTGGCCGCCAAATCAGCACATGTGGGGAGAGATTGTAGCAGCCTGCCCCAATCCCTGTCTTCTGTGACCGGTGACATTTCTTCAGGGGAGAAGGCTAGTGAATGGGTCTCTGCACCATCTGAGGCCCCTTCCAACAGGGGCAAAGAGGCCAGTCCGCCGGTGTGGAGAGGTACCTTCTGAGGGATGGAGTGATAGACTCCTTTTTGGGGTCGGCAGCCCTCTGGGAGCCCGATGTCTGGTGGGACTTGCCCATGGTGGGTATTTTGGCACTCACCATTTAGTTTGTAATGTCTTTTTCAATACCCCGGTGCAATCCTAAATAATGCCAGAAATAAGGGTGCACTTCAAGGGATTTTAATTAAACAAAATGGTGTAATGTATTGCATACAAGCAAAAGTGTAAAAGATCCTCATGTCAGGATCGGGACAGGGATCCAACACGCAGAGTACAAACAGTAGCCAGATACGTATACCGGACCTTAGAATGGCCGGACTAACGTAAGTAGTACAGTATAGAATGGTCAAAGACAAGCCGAGGTCGAGGGTAACAGAAGACAGGTAAGCGAGAGACAAGCCGAATCAAGGGTAACAGAGATAAGCAGAGTAAGGTAAACAAGCCGGGTCAAAACCAAAAGGGATAATAGAATACACAAGCACTGAGTGACTAGAACAAGCTAGAACCACGACAGGGCAATGAGCTACTGAAAGAAGCTCTGT
The DNA here is from genome assembly GCF_036172605.1 of Pelobates fuscus. Classification (NCBI taxonomy): domain Eukaryota; kingdom Metazoa; phylum Chordata; class Amphibia; order Anura; family Pelobatidae; genus Pelobates; species Pelobates fuscus. Next base: position 315,997,443 of record NC_086318.1, read on the forward strand.
TAAATACCCTGTTCAGAGCAGTAACCACACCTCCGAGACGTCCTGATTGGTCCTGCAGCAATTGACTGACAGGTCGATCCGGGGGAGTGTCCTGATGATGACTTCCTGCCTAGATGGTGTAAAAGGCAGTCACTCCCTCGCGGCCGGCCTTGCATGACCGGATAGACCGCGGGGAAGGGAGTCATCAGACCGTCTGGATGGTGGAACAGCTAAGTCTCTACCTCTTTTGGAGGTAGAGACCACAGGTACCCTGACACCTCATCGACGTTTCAACCCCTTTATGGGTCTGTCTCAAGATCAACATATTATTCAAGCATGAAATATATACAATACAACTACAGTATTCCCATTCTGAAGAAGCCACTTATGGTGAAACGCGTTTATGGTCATTTAATTTTGTATTTTACTGCGTTTTTTAGAACAATAAAAGTTTTTTGGCTACTTTACTGTACCAATCCTCTTTTTATTGCACTCTCTATGCACTTTAAACTTTTTTACTTATTCCTGGCATTTTAACCTTTCCTGGTTACTTTTACTTCCACTGGCAATTTTACTGTTCCAGTACTCCAAGAAATGCCAGGTGGGGATCATACCACCAACGCCTATTCATAGAGCAGTACCTCTGCTCTATCTTTGTGAGTATTATTTTATCTTCTATTTTACTCTCTTAACTTATCACAATTGAGAGCACTATCGTTGTTTTTTATCTTTCTATCTTGGAGCCTTGGATTACCAGATGGTGTTGACGGACGTACTGCCGCTACATATCCCATAAGCGGGAATTATACCGCTGTACGCTATCCACACCAGAGCTGGCCATAGCTCCCTCAAATGTGAGTTCTTTACCTTTCTCTACCTATTGCACATTGAACCACATCAAAATTGAGAGCACTATTCTACTTTCTACTTTCTTTTCCGAGTTTTGGACTACCAGACGGTGCTGACGGAGACCCACTCCCTCCATATCCCATAAGCGGGGATTATACCGCTGTACGCATTCCACACCAGAGCTGGCCATAGCTCTTGTAAATGTGAGTTCTCTACTTTTTATCTACTGCACCCTGAACGTTACATACTATACCATTGGTCGCCTCTACCTCTCTTGTATTTACATATACGGAACGGTCAACATCAGACGCATCCACCTTCACTAAGAAACTCTATCAAGTATCCCAGACCATCTATTGATACCCTAGCAATATTTTACTGGACTATCTACCTTCACTTGGCACAGCCCTTTCATTTCTTTCTCTCCATCTATATTTATCCACTGAAGGACTTGAGGGGTTTTCCTTTATTTGGGTTGCTGCCTACCTTGACTAATATTGTGATTACTAGCGCTGAATTATTTTTGTGTTTACAACTACAGTGACTTACCAATCCAAGTGATGCTCCACCGTGTACCCGAACCCGGAAGTGCTAAAGTGGGACACATGACTCTTCCGTAACGTAATGACAACATGCCGTACCCACTCCGTTTGGTTGCTAGGTAACACTATAGCAAACGACGGGGGCGGCTATACTGTATTCTGACATATGTGTGTGATTGACCAGATCCAGAATCTGGACATCACACTGTATGTACAAGATGATCAATTAGGCTTTACTCTACATCAAAAACCAATAGATCGAAACACTTTGCTGGGAGCGACGAGGTTTCATCTACACACTCTAAAGGACTCACTACCCGTATCACAGTACATGAGAGTACTTTGCTACAATAGTGACTCCACTAGAAGGGAAGAACAACTCCTTGAGATGACTAATCGATTTCTGGAAAGAGGGTATCATCCCCAGGTACTCAACGAAGCCAAACAGAGAGCATTGAGAATTTGGCAGGATCCAGATTCATCCCATCAAGAGGATGAAAAATCCAAAATCTACTTGCCACTTACGTATAACACGGGCTGATCTGAATTTAAGAAGTCCATACACATATACTGGGGTATACTCAGTTCTGACAAAAACCTGCCTGAGGTCTTCAAACAACCTCCTATCATCAGTTTTAAAAGGAACCAAAATTTAGGGGATGTACTGGTCAGAAGTGACACAATCTCATGCTACAGTAAACCCAGTGGATTCCAAGTGCAGTGTTTTAAGTGCAGTGGCTGCGTCATATGCATACGTTGGGAAAACTGACCTTACTGTGAGGGACCGGATTAGGGGTCATCGGTCCAGAATTATGACGTCCTTCATAGACCAGAGAACCGATAAGCCTGTAGCTAAGCACTTTCTAGCTGCGAATCAGTCTACCCACACTGCGCTTCATGGCTATAGATCATGTACTATCACCACCACGCGGAGGAGATAGATCTAAAGTACTACTTCAGAGGGAAGCTTGTGGATTTGTAAACTAGACAGTGTGGCACCACAGGGACTAAATTAACATTTCTCCTACTCTATGTACCTATAGATCTAGGATGGACACTGGCAGCTGATTGGAAGTAATATGATGACATATACACTACCCTGTTTAAGTTCCTTGTATTTTTGGATCTAACCAACAGATTATTATTTTGTGTGTGTGGGGGGGGGGGTGTAGGGGCAAATTTTTGTCATTTCTGTGTGTATTTTTTGCAATCTTGGCTATTTTTGTTGCCTCTTTTCAAAAAATTTTAGTAATATTATTGTCTATTGTTGTACACGGTGGACACAAGGATTTATTGACATTACCGGTGTATATTATTCACTTTCTTCCCCATTTTCACATAATTATCCTGGTCTTTAATATATTTCTTCAAGTAAATATTCAGTTTTTGCACATATACTGCCAGCGTTAGTTATGCTCAGTTTCTTGCCTCCATCCCTTCGTACTATGTATTTATGTTTTTATACCACTTGTGTCTATTATGGCCATGGATATGGCTTCTTTGCTTTACTATGTTTGCATGGTGGTATTATTCACACATTATAGGATACTTTGGCATTTTACTTTGCTGTCTAGGGGTGATGGAAGTCATAATTTTTTTTTTTTGCACTTAGCAGTTCACATACTATTCACGTATTTTTTCATGTGTGTTCTGGTTGTTACCTCCCTTTCCCCAGGCATCATTGTAGATCTTGATGCACCCAGTGATCCAAAATTTCTTTTGATTACTCCTTTTAATAGCACCTGGTCAATCACACACATATGTCACAATACAGTATTGCCACCACCGTCGGTTGCCGTAGTGTTACCTAGCAACTGAACAGAGTGGGTACGGCATGTTGAACGCCATTACATGGCGCCATTACAAGGTTCACGTGTCCCGCATGAGCACTTCCGGGTTCGGGTACACAGTGGAGCATTACTTGGATTGGTAAGTCACTGTAGTTGTATTGTATATATTTCATGCTTGAATATTTCACATGTTGATCGCGAGAAAGACCCATAAAGGGGTCAAAACGTCGATCGGGACCTTTTACACTTTTGCTTGTATGCAATAAATTACATAATTTTGTTTCATCAAAATCCCTTGATTTTGCACCCTTATTTTTTTTGGAATATAAATAAATATATATATGTATATATATATATATATATATATATATATATATATATATATATATATATATACACATACATACATACACACACACCCACTTCCAATCAATTCGAAAAATAAAACAAGCATTATCAAAAAATCTAAATAACATACCATTAGATAAAATTACATGCCATATTTACCATTAACTATTTACATGTAACTACTATTTTCTTTCTACGTATAGGGTTATTACCTATTCTGAGTATTCATAAAGATAGACTATTTATGACCAACTACCTAAATCATTTCAAGAATTTAAAATGATTAATCCCTATTAAGTCAAAAGACTAATCTTATTGTGTGTACATTTTGGATTATGGCAAATGGCAGAGCCCTAATGAACTTTCATTTGCCTTTTTTCATTTGCCATTTTCAATAAAGATCACTTTTGACGGGCAATTTTAAAAATGTAATATGTAGTTGGCGCTCCTTAATTGTAATCTCAGATCCTAGGTGCAAGTTCCATAGTTCAAGTTCCACAATGTAAAATTTAGGCTCCAATAATCAAATAAACATGGATTATTATTAATATACTGAAGCCTATGTTTGTGATGTTTATTCAGCAACCTCCAAGTACCTCTTATCCAATGTCAAATAGCATGTACAGGAATATTTACAGAGGGGGCAGGCTAGTGATGTAATTCATGTCACTGGCTCTGTCCAAAGTATGTGCAGACACACGTAGAAAGGGAAAGGGGCCTGCCTGTAGAATTGACAGGTCAGCCTGTCAATCAAGCAATCAATCTGCCCATGAAGGTGCAAGGAGCACAGTTACAGTGGTCTCTTCTGAGTCCTAATTCCCTTAGCATTGTGCGAGTATGACCAATAATGCACTCATGCTAAGCTTTCTAGGGACATTTCCCTGGTGTCCCCAAAATCGGGATACAAAGGAAGAAAGTCGGGACAGTGGGAGAGGAACCTAAAAATCAGGACTGTCCTGCCCAAATCGGGAGGGATAGAAGGCCTGCACTTATATTGTGTGCTGCAGTGAATATGATGTTTAGCATTCCCACTTTAAAATAATTCCTGGTAGCATTGCTTTTTTTTGTAACACTTTAAAAGATATAAAGGCATGTGAACAATAAAAATGTTCAATAATATTTGAAGTTTTAAAAGATAGACAATCAATAAAACGCTTTCTGCTGGTCTATAATAGTAATCATTGTAAAAAAACAAGCTACGTAATAACGTTTACCTCGCAATTTGCTCCTCTCTTTAGGAAACGAGTTCCAGCAAACCTGCTTGATCTTCTAGCCATCAAAGTCACGTACACTGGCCGACCATAAATTAGTAGTTCTTAGAAACGAAGTTAAGGCAAATTCTAGATAACTAAAAGAAAAACACTTAAACTCCCAGAAAGGAATAAAAGGAGTAGGTCAATATAAGGCAATCGGAGACGTGTTTACATGTGATGTATGGACTCTCTGTCACGGTTTTAATACTCTGTGTCTGGCCTGAATAAAGTCCTATGTAAATAACACAGTATACAATAGGGTAATACTGACATATCTTAAAGGACCACTCTAGTGCCAGGAAAGCATACTCGTTTTCCTGGCACTAGAGTGCCCTGAGGGTGCCCCCACCCTCAGGGACCCCCTCCCGCCCGGCTCTGGAAAGGGGAAAGGGGTTAAATCTTACCTTTTTCCAGCGCTGGGCGGAGAGATCTCCTCCTGCTCTCCTCCTCCGATCCTCCTCTTCTCCTCCCCGTCGGCTGAATGCGCACGCGCGGCAAGAGCTGCGCGCGCATTCAGCCGGTCACATAGGAAAGCATTCATAATGCTTTCCTATGGACGCTGGCGTGCTCTCACTGTGAAAATCACAGTGAGAAGCACGCAAGCGCCTCTAGCGGCTGTCAATGAGACAGCCACTAGAGGACATAGGGGGAAGGCTTAACCCATTCATAAACATAGCAGTTTCTCTGAAACTGCTATGTTTATGAAAAAATGGGTTAACCCTAGAAGGACCTGGCACCCAGACCACTTCATTAAGCTGAAGTGGTCTGGGTGCCTAGAGTGGTCCTTTAAGTATCCACAAAGCATCCACCTACGTGGTTCACTTTTCAAGCACTCTCGCCCATGATGATACATTACACAGCAATGAAAACATATTCTAGTTGTCTTATTGTGTTATGTTTTGTACTATTGTGTTACTTATCCAGTCTCAATAAAATCCTATTGTCTCCAAAGAAATTAAGACAATAGTCAGGAAAATATTTATTTATTGGGTGCAAGTACCTAATAACACAAAGTAGTTTGATGTAACAATGTATCATATAAAGCTGTACTCATAACAATATCTATTCAAACAGGCCTTAAAGAGTTCTGTAACAAAGCCCTGGATGCACTGACACATGCATGAAGCTAGGTTCATGGAAATGAAAGCAAATGTTCATTGTGGATTTAGCACAAAAATATTTCAGGATCAGGGTTATCCTCCCAATCAATTGGCTATGTACAGTTTTATATACAGCATCCCTTATATAAAAAGAAACGTAAAACTGAATATTGGTTTTGCAGACATCAATAACAGTCGAAACATAGCAAATATATACGTGTCACATCATGCCATGTTCTGCAGAGATGTCTGGCCTTGGCATCTGGTATCCAATACTCTTTTTACAATTCTTGTTTAGTTTTTCTTGGTTTTTCAGGTTTTCTATTCCATGTCTGGTTTTCTTTATGCAGGGTTTTTCTGGGATCATTCCTGTATTCTGTCCCGTCTCACAATATAAAGCTCTTCACTGTAGGATTTATAGTTTTTAAAATACGACCGTTTGAAGATGGCAACCACCAAAATACTCTGACCTGTGCCAGGCTGCAGCAGCAAGTGATGTCATAGACAGGGCCTTTTGTACACCTGCTAATGTTTTTATAAATGTATGGTTTAATGTAACTGTGAAGCACCTTGGGTAACAACGTTGCAATTAAATGTGCTATATAAATAAATAATAAGTTACTCCGCCCACTCCAGTTGTAGACTACTGGTGGAGGCAAGAACACTTCACACAATTTCACCAGAAATTGTAGCTTTTCTAGTTCTGTCTTGTTTTCATGTTTGGTGACTATCCTAGCCTTGCCTTGTTTCTGTACTGGATACATTATTGCTGCAGAGCCTCCCTATTCGGCTCCCGGGAGGTCTGCTTACTTCCTAGCTTCAAGTTAATGGGATCTGCAGTAGCTGCATCAGGGTTCTGGTATGTGGTCTCACAAATGCTGGTGCTCTACACCAGAGGGCTTGTGGTTACCCTGCACCAGGCCCTGATAATCCATTTCCACGCTGAAGACTCCCATCTCATCATCAGGCACTCAGGGGTCCCGGTTTCCGTATCGCCACCCCTGACACTATGGAGCACTTTCATCATGTTGCAAAGCATACAAACTGCGAATTTGTTTTATTTGGGGGGTGGGGGTGGGGGGGGGGTGAGGTATGGTAGAAGAGGAGTATATATATATATATATATATATATATATATATATATATTCCATAATAAGTGTATTTTGATATTGAGATATATATACACACACACACACACACACATACATACAGTAATTGTATATGTTTTATATATAAATATATATTAATAAAATTAAAATAATAAATACACTAAATACATAAATAAAATTTTTGAAAATTATATATATAAATATATATATATATATATATATATATATATATATATATATATATATATATATACACAATGTCTTGATGGAGAGCACTCACAGGACTCCAGAATATGTCAAAAGTGCTTTTTATTGGGGGCGGGGCCTGACCGCCATGCTGTCCGGTCGCATGCTACAGAGGCTCCTGCTGCCTCTAACCTAAAACGGAGGAAATAATGGCCTCACCACAGACAATAGGGAGAAGAAAACCACTAATGTGCAAGGGAACTGGCGGGCGCCACAGCGGACTCCGAGATCGGGAGTTTCGGGGACCACGTGGCACGAAACTTCAGAGCCTGCGGCCTGCATGGGTGAACCGCGGGGCGGACTGCCGCTGCCCAGCCGGCAAACCTGAGCGCCGAGCCAGGACCCTGTGACGTGCCTCACAGGCCCCGCTCTTCCCCCTTGGACCGGGGGGGTTATTCCAGTCCCCACTGGCGAGGCCGACCCTCCACAAGCTCTCCAGCGAAACACACGAGGCGCCGGAACAAGCGTGCCCTGCCTGCAAGATGGAGGCCTCAAAGCCCAACTACACTCACCATCCCCGGGCAGCACTGCGAATAGAAGCATTCATCCCCAACCCGGGACCACACTGGAGGACACACCCATCACACCTCTGCAGTAAAACTGGACTGTCGAGCCTCTGGATCTGGCCTCCACGACAGCCTTCCTGGGCCTTGAGCCCCTGAGGGCACTCCGCATACCAAAGCCCAACACCTGGACTCACCACACTTACCAGGCATCCTGTTACCGGCCATCCATGGAACCGGAACCGTGGGCACAGATGGTCGGCTCATGTGGAGCCCGGGGCCGGCGGCGTGGTATATGCCAGATCCTCCGTCACAGCGGAACATCACTAACTCTCCACCCGGGTCGGAGGTAAGGAAACCACAGGCCCGGAAAACTCAGCATGCCTGGCAGTCTATTGCCTCCGGCGACCCGGCGGCCAGGACCCATGGAACGTGAGGGATTACCGGCGGAACCCAGCGGAGTTCACCAGCTTGATTTCTCAATCCACAATGTGTATTCTTACGTCTACCCCCTTGCTAGCAGTTCCTAATACTTGCAAAGCGCAGGGTTGTTATGTTTAACCTATTTAGTGAAGTACAAATGTTTATTATTTAGAGAACGCAAAGCCATACAGCTTCAACCTTAAGTACAACCCCCACTGTTATATACATGTCTAGCCTAGTCTTCACTATTACTCACTACTAGTGAATCATAGCCTGCTGCCCTACTAACCACAAATCACAAATCACAATAGGATGTGTTTGATATAAACTAGCTTATCTGCCCACTATGTTTTTTTTTGTTTTTTGTTTTTTTTTATTCTTTATTTTTTATCGTGCCTTGAGTAAATAACATACAAGCTCGTGGTGCCCCAATAGCATTCCCCGAGCATAATTTGCAGGCATAACAGTGGGAGCATTGAGATTATCGGCACATTTTGAAATATTAAAGTAATGTTGCTTAGATCAGAATGTTAATAAATACAAGTTACATTAGCATGGGTTATGATTACAAGAAGTTGATTAACATGTCTGACTTAAGTTAATAGCATGCTGAATAGTACATCATCCTAACCAGCTAATAAATTGCTTGGGTGTACAGACATTTTTATACAGCAAGTATCCTAGCTAGGGCTATTATTCAGATTAAGTAAAGGACTTCGTATATAAAGCCAGATCATAGCGAAGTTATCACCCTGATTAAGCAGAGTTTCCCAATCCGCTTCAGTGGGAAGATTTCAGTGTCCTGGTGGGCTCAAGGCTTGACAGACAGGGGTAGTCCTGTTTTTAAGTCCCATACCTGCCCTTGGTTGTATGGGGTGAGTGTCCTTCCGAGCAGGCTGCAGGGCGAAGTTGGTCCGCCGCTTATCATGTGGGTCTCGCAGGGTTTCCCAGTGGTGCCGAGGCAGCTGAATGGGCTTGCCACCCTCGGTTCTCTGCAGGCTGGTGTCTGCCCTGATCGGGAGTTGGGTGTACACTGCGGGGTGCTGCCGCTTGCTAAATCTTCCCGGTGTGGGCTGGAGTGTTGGTGATGGCCGGGCAGTCCGCCAGTAGAGGAGCCTGTCTGGACGGTTTGCACGGTAGCTGTAGATGGGTATGTTTGCTGCTTTGAGTGATGCATGTTCAGTGCAGCTGTTGTCCCTCGCGCACTAAAATCGTGCTGGTTGTGCCGTCTCTGTGCGGTTTGAGTGGGAGGCAGGAGCCTTGGTGGCTGTGAGCGCGTGTTGGGAGCAGGCCTTCCCTTCGCCGTCTGCGCACATGGCGCCCGCCATTTTAGGTGCAGCGACTGGACTCTCCGACCTCAATTGCGGTGTCACGGCCAGGGCCACAGGGTGAGGACCGGGATCACCCCCACCGGTCCAAAGGGGGGGGAACGGGGCCGGGTCTGTGCCGGTCTGCATCCCTAGCTGGGCTCCGTGGTGCAGGATAGTGGGGCAGCGGCCGTCTGCCCCACTCACCGCAGGATAAGGCCCCATTTGGGGTAGCGTGTTGTCCTCCCCCAGGGGACTGAAGCTCACTGAGCCAGCCTCTCCCCGGGTCCCGTAGTCTCTCAGCTTTGGGTGACTGTACTGGCGATCCATATTTTGACGGTAATATATCGTTTATACAGCGTAGATTGCGGTTGGTTGCAGGAGCCGTTCAGACATGCGACCATCCCGCTCGGCGGTCCGGCCCCGCCCGATCTGCCCACTATGTTGAAGCATGCTATTCCTATTATTTAAACATACCAATTGTGCAAGTACTTAAAGCATGTATGCGGTAAAAAACTAACAGAATATAGTGCCTACATGTAGCCCTATCTATGTACCTATTATATCAAAAATGTGCATTGCCTAGCGAATACCCTACCTGATATCTATCTATGGTTTAAGCTTGTTAATATAATATAAAATGAGGTTGACAATCCTAGGAGATTTCTGTAACCTGTTACGATGACCCTAACCTGTACAACTCTTGCAAATCTCCCTTTTTTTTTTCTGTACCTCCATAATCACATGCCTCAATAAAATAAAGAATTAAAAAAAAAAAAAAAAGTGCTTTTTATTTCAGCAATCAATGTTCAAATACAAAGTTTCGACATTTCAGTCCAACCGGACTTTTATCAAGCGCCTTCGTCTGAGGCATAAAGCCATTAACCACGTTGTCTTGCTTTTTAAATTTGAAGTGGATCTGACATACCTCCATCTTAGTCAATGGGGAATAGGGTGTGTGTGTATCTTTCGCATTATCTATGTAATTCTCGCCTACTGGGTGAGACAGTGAAAATTTGACGGAATCCCCGCCCCTCTATCGGGGCCAGGGGCTGTAGTATAATAAGCTGTAGTTGTTCTGGTGAATCTAATGTCCCTTTAATGTTACTTTAGGTATATAAATGGGATACACAAAACACAAATTCTATTTTTTGTTTTAGTTCAGATACAATGAACAATATTTAAAATAATGTGTTTCTTTTGCCCTGTTAACTCTTTGTGTCTCTTATTGCCTCCTTCCTCAGCTATTTGTGCATCTTATTCCAAACCACCACCTACTCACACATTAATGTGGCTTTGCAGGGTTATAGAAGAGGATCTATATAATCCACTCTCTGGTATGAGCAGTTTGCAGAGAGTTTATGGGGATATCAGCCCCCTCCAATCACTGCATGTTGCTGTTAACTCAACACCAGGCAGAAGATAATATAGAAGCCCTGGTAGAAAGGAGTACTCGGTCTATCAACAACCCATCTGTTACCCAGGGAGATCACCCCGTGCCCTTGTTTGCACAATAATGTTGCCATCCAAGGGTTGACGGCTTTAGACAGACAATACAGAGGTGTAAATTTAATTGGAGAGGTGCTAAAACTTTGAGTGCCTGGAGAGTCTTGGTTCTGGTCAAACAATTTGAAAGCAGCTTGACAGAAAATGATGGGTAGTTGCATCCAAAGCTTCAATGCACCATAAACACTACAATAACCTGGTTATGATGCTTAAGTGTCACTTCGAATTCCATAATTAATATTTTTTTAATCTGATTCTTTAAATTCTCTATGCTTCAATTTCTTGATCTATATTCTTAAGAAACTAAAATAGCAACAATTCATATAAGTAATAATAGCAGCAGCAATCTATATACTATCTTAATATGCAATTTCTTCTCAACACTTTCTAAGTGCATCATTAAGAAGGTTAAATAAACAGGTTCAATGCACTTTGGGTTAAAAATGCACGATGTATCATCATGAGCATACAGAGTGTGGACATTGGCCCCCTCTCATTGCATTAAATAAGGACATGACGACTGAGCAGTAAAGAGTTCATAATGGTAAACGATCAAAATATCTATAATTAAAGTACCACAAAGGAAGTAATTTGCAATATAAGTGACATGTGAAGGATACTTGACTGCCCGCAAAATCCATGGATGATATGCAGGAGCCAGTCGCGATGTATTATATCCTTTACACTTTTAAAGAGCTCTCCGTTCCACACATATTTCATATACGGCTCACTGCGTATTCCAAAGACACCTGAAAAATGCATAACAAGTGTAACTAACATTGTTGACTATCAATGTACTAATAAATTGCATTGTTAATTTAAGAACTAAACACAAATGTGGCGTATTAACATGATTTTCTGTTATATATCCACATCATATCAGGTAGATTAATACAATTATATTTAGATTCAAAATGAGATCGAACATTATACTACGAACAACATATTTTATTTCAATTTCATATGTATTTAGCACACCTGCTCAAGGATACGTTTCTACTGAGATATTATACAAAATCTGTTGAGGGAGTCCTAGTTAGCAGAACAGAGTTAAGAACAATAAAACATTCCAAATAAATCCCTTGAGTGTTTGGTTAAAAATAAATAAATTTCAAAAAATGTACACCTGTATTTTCAGTATCCTAAAGAGCATATTGAGCAAAAAATGGGATGAGGCAGCGCTTTCCTATGAGTAAAGACTAATGAGTGGGAACCTTGTCACCATTCATAGGAGTCAGGCCCCCCTCATCGGGGGTGTGCAGTGTGCAACCCAGCACTGAGGGACATTCGCGCTGGAATTGGGTAAGTGAATAAATGTTTTTTTAACCCTTTATTTGCGATTGGAGGGGACGGGGCTGAGCGTTCTATAGTGTTAGAAATACAATTTTGTATTCCTAACACTATGGCACCTCATTCCGACATGTAATCCTTTGCTTACTTTATCCCAGCGCAGATGTCCATCGGTGCTGGGACATGGCCCCTCCTCTTTTGACGTCCCTCATGCAGAGCGTGAAGGTGTTCAGCATCATTTACCGGACCAAAGGTCTGTTTCGATCCAGGAAGTGCACCCAGTGGCCGTCTGCGAGACAGCAACTAGTGGCAGACTTAGTGCTGCAATGCAAACATTGCAGCACTAAGTGCGATAGTGAAACTGCAATGAGCTGAAGTGGTCTGGGTGACTATTGTGTCCCTTTACTGTATCTAGCATGTATCTAGCTATAGAATGTATTAGATCCTGATCTATTTCCATACATAAAAATGCTAAAGTGATCTTTAGTTTTAAAAGCGTGAGTTTAAAAGTGCAGTCTTACCAACAGTCTTACCAACTACACAACAGCCATCTGAATTGATAAATAAAAGTAGTAGCAATGAGTCAAAGATGCAGACAAAAGATCACTTTATAAAAGCATATACGGTATCTAAGAAATAAGATTTGTGTTATTGTTCTGGCACTCAAGCAACAGAGAAAGAGATGGCTGAAAGGATCGCAATGAAAACCAGCCATAATAAGCAGCCTTGAAACAGTGAGATAGGCAAGACATAAATATAAAGAAAGAATAGCAGCAATGCAAAATGAAGAATGGTGTTGATAGCTGAAGTGGAAAAGTAAGCGCCGTGTGTTTAGAAATTCAGTAAACATATCTTACAATAACACAATTACACGTTAAGCGTTCTGCAAAAGAGATGATTTTGAAATGTTCTATTCTCCTAATTTTAGTCCATGTGAATTAAACAACAATTGCCCCACAGGAATCAGCAGCAATTTCCAAATTAGGCCTTGATTAGGCCTGCCGATATATTTTATTGCAAGTTTATCAGCACCAGATAAGCCTTTACTGGCGGTAATTTAACTGATCCGAACCCATAAAAGACTTATTGGAAAACAATTTAGCGATTAAATTCCATTTGTCATGGGCATCATACTTGATAAAAAGAGTTATCGAATTTAGAAGCTAAAAAGCGTGGACAAATGAGTTTTACATTTTTATTTATTTAACTATTTGTTCACTAACAGCACTAGCCACCTTGACCCTCACATTAGTACAAAGGAGGTTTGAAAAACTCCCACCTATCCCACTCGTCATGCCGCTGGTAGGAGCATGTCAGCTAAACAGTGAGAAGGCAATGCCTACTCACTGTAATAAAAGATGAGGGATTACTTCCCCGTTGCTATTCAAGTAGTTTGTCCTGTTTAGCTTTTTTTATTGTTTGTTTCTTTCTTTCAAAGTTTTTATTGAGGCATATGTTTAGCATGTTGAAAAACAATACAATAGTAGTTATAGCAAGTACATAAGTTCTGCCTTGTGACAAAAATAGCAAAGCCTCTTTTTTATAATATAAACAGACAGTAAATAAACAAAGCTAGTATGTCAGATTATGCAGATAACAAAAACTTCAGTTTTACTCACTGTAAATTCCTTTTTCCTTAATATGGTGGCAGTACGCTAGGGATGTACTCTTCCCATGGGACAAGCTTCTGAAATTAAAATTAACATAAAGGTTCCTCCCCGAACAGGTATAAGACACGACCTTATGGACCCTCAGTACGTCGCAATAAAACATCAAAGACTGAATACTGCAAGAATATCAAATTTAAATAATAAAGGGTGTACTGGTGTACTGTGATGTACTGCCACCATATTAACAAAAAAGGGATTTATGGTGAGTAAAATGTAAGTTTTTTTCTGACATATGGGTGCAGTACACTAGAGATATATTGAGATCTCAGAACTACGGGCGGGAATCATGCAACCACCGCTTGTAACACCTTATGCCCGAAAGCAGCATCGGAGGCAGAGATTACGTCTGGTTTGTAATGTTTGACGAAGGTGTTGAACGAAGACCATGTAAGCAGCTCTGCAGATATCTTCTGGTGAAGCTTGTGCTTTTTCGGCCCAGGAAGTAGCCATGGCTCCTATAGAATGAGCTTTCAAGGAGGTAGGCAAAGGCAGATTCGAGAAAAAATAAGCTTATTTAATAGTGTCCATGAGCCATCTTGCAAGAGTAGACTTGGGGGCAGCATGACCTTTGAATTTACCAAAGAAATTGACAAAAAGATGGTCAGTCTTCCTGTATGCAGAGGATTGGTCTAAGTAGATTTTTTATAGATATTCCGACATCCAACTTGTGCCAATTTTCATCCAGTTTGGAGACAGATGGACAACTAAATAAAGGCAAGGAAATTGGTTCATTAAAAGCCCTGGAAGAGATGACTTTTGATAGAAACGAAGGTACAGAACAACCTTGTCTGCAAGAACCTTTGTAAATTCAGTAGAAGATGAAAATGCCTGAATTTCACCTATCCTTTTAGCCCAAGTTATGGCCACCAGAAAAGCTGATTTTAGATAAGAGTTTTAAGGAAGTTTCCTCCAAAGGTTCAAATGGCTGGGTATAAAGAGACTTCAATACAAAAGACAGGTCCCAAAAGGATTTAAAAATATATTTTCTTGGAGGCCTACTGAGCCTACTGAGTTTGCTATCCATTGATAAAGCCTTATATTGGCGAAACGCGTTTGGATATTTTTACTGTTTTTATATACTGTTAATAAAATAGATGTTGGTCCTTTTTACGTCTAAACCATCATCTTTTATTACTACCTGGCTTTTATATATATTTTATACCGTATACTTCTTTTATTTTTTATTTCCTGGATATAATACTCCAAAGAATCCCAGGTGGGGATTATACCACCTACGCTGTTACATAGAGCAGTTAGTCTGCCCTATATATTGTGAGTATATTTTATTATTTTATTTTATCACCAAAGATTTTATTGAGAGCACTATCGCTGTTTTATCTTCTCTCCGAGCTATTGATATTCGCGTCAAGATCACTCATCCTATATCCTGCAAGCGGGGATTATACCGCTGCACGCCTAACAACCTAGAGCTAGCGGAAGCTCTACCGAATGTGAGTGTATCTATTATATTTTATCTCTTTTATCGCATGTGTGGAACATACTGCACCATTATTGTTTCCATTTTTATTTCCAACTTGGTTACCTGCCACTACATAGAAGAGGAAACTTGCCGTATATCCTGCAAGCGGGGATAATACCGCTATAAGCCATTCACACCAGAGCTGGATTAAGCTCTGCCAACTGTAAGTAAGAATTCTTCTATTTTTTATACAATTGGACTATCCTCCATGTCACTGACATCTTCTGGATATCGTATAAAGTAGAACTTTGGACACAACGATACAGATCCCATTGGACTTAATATTATTATCTGTTGTATACAGTGGCGCAGACCCATCCCCCATTCTCTTGTTTTGTCTACTGAGCCTGACAGCCTTAAAAAAATCTCCTAACAAGCAGATTAGAAGCCAAGTTCTTTACCAAAAAGTGGCTCAATGCAGAAACTTGAACTTTAAGGGTAGATAAAGACCCTCTTGAAGACCATCTTGTTAAAAATGCAAGATTGTATCAATAGAAGGAAAGGTTCTTAGGCAATGATAAGAGATGCACTAATAAAGAAATTTCATCAAAATCTTTAAGTAGATAGCAAAGGTAGATTTTCTGGTGGAATTCAGCAGTAACTTGAATCTCTCTTTCTTAATGCCCCTGTTATGCAGGATTAGCCGTGCAGCAGCCAAGCCATCAATTTGAACATCTTCAATACCTCTACTGGAACTCCTTTGTTCTCCAGGAGCTCTGTTGAAACCAGAAATTCCCAATACTTCAAATCTATCGTCATTAAATACGAGAACCAGCTCCGTTTCGGCCAGTATGGGATTATGGCCAGTACCATTGCCTGTTCTGTTTTTACCTTTTGCAGAATTCTTGGAATTAGGCTCACTGGGGGAAAAATTTATGCCAGGCTGAAGTCCCACTTGATTGACAGCCCATCCAGAACCAGAGGTCTGTCTGCCATGAAGAGGGAGGCAAATGCTTGCACCTTTGCATTCAACCTTCTCGCCATAAGATCTATGACAGGTAAAGCAAAAATTTCTACCAGCTGATAAAAAATGATTTAGAGCCCACTCGTTCTGGGACCATCTCGACCTTTTTAAGACCTTCTTAAGTCGTCTGCAATAATGTTGTCTACCCCTCTTCTATGAGTGGCAGATAGGTCTTCTAGATGACTTTGAGTCCAGGACATAATTCGAGTGCCGAGGGAGTGTAACTTTTTTTACCCTTGTAACCCTTGTTTGTTCAGGTAAGCCACTGTAGTCTGGTTGTCTGACTAAATTTTCCACGCTTTCACCACAATGAGAGCTCTGAACTGATGAAGAGCATACAAAATGCTTATCAACTCCTTGTAATTTGAGGATTCCTTTTTTCTTCTGTTCTGACCACATTCCTTGCCTTATGTGACACTGCAGGTGTGCTCCTCAACCTGTATTTGAAGCGCCTGTGGTGATTTTGATACTTTCCTTTGGTCGAAATGATATTCCTCTTGACATGAAACTGCCAAACTTTGCCACCAATTCAGTTGTCTTCTTACAGGATCTGAAATGTTTATCAAGGTATCCAAGTCTTTTTCTTTGACCGTTTTGTAAGAATTTCCCACTGCAAAGGCCTTGATTCTGCTCTGGCCCACTGCTGGAAATGAGTTGTCCCAACACCTGCATAGTTTTTCTCACATAGCATTTTGGTTCTCTCTGAAGTTCTTCTATCAGCTTCTTTATCTTTCTTCTTTTTTCTGCAGTCAGGTGGATAGCAAGAGAGTCTGAGTTGATTAAGAAATCCAGAAACTGAATTGACTTTGTAGGATGCAGATGAGACTTTTCTAGGTTTATCACCCAACCATGTTCTTCTAGGATTTTGAAGGTGTAAGCCACATCCGTCTCTAGAGTGTTTCTTGAACTTGCCTTAATGAACCAGTTGTCCAAGTATAGAATAGCTGCGATAGTCATTAGAACCTTTGTAAAAATCCTGGGAGCTGAGGCAAGACCGAATGGAAGTGCTTTGAATTGAAAGTGATGAACCTTGCAACCCTTTCTTATGGCAATTCTCAGGTACTTCCTTAAACCTATGTCCATAAGTATGTGTAGGTAGGCATCTTTCAAATCCAACATTGCCATAAAATATCCGTTTTGAAGGATATGACTGACTGAAGCAATGGTTTCCATTCTGAAATGCTGGTATGGAATATTATTGTTTGACTATTTCAGATCAAAAATGGGGCGAAAGGACATAATTGGTTTTGGAACGAGAAACAATCAATAGTAGACACCCTAATATAGCTGGGCTCTTCGAACTCTTTCTACAACACCTTTCTTCAAAAGAGTAACCATATCAGAGAAGAGAGCTTGTTTATTTAGCTTTGAACGGTAGGAGCAGACAAGGAAACTTGGTCTTGGTACATCTAAGAACTTTATTTTGTATCCTCTTGCAACCAGATTCAAAATCCATGGATTTGCAGTGGTCTCTCTCCATCTGTGAGCAAATTATTGTATCCTTCCGCCAACTCGTATGGCGTCAGAATATTTTTGCTTTGTCAGTTTTGATGTCTTTATTAGTGTCAAACCATGGATCTTTCCTTTGTTGATGATAAAACCTGGGTTTTTTCTTGATACCCCCTGTGGTTCTTGTACTGAAAGTTCTTGTAACTGGGCTTCCAGGAATACTTCCTGTCCTGAGGAAGAGCTTTTTTGGTTTCCGACATTTGTCGGATTGATTCTTCTAGTGGAGAACCAAATAATTTCTTCCTCTCTAAAGGAAGCTCATAAAGTGTAGACTTTGAGGCTGTGTCAGCCGTCCAGGCCTTAAGCCATAGTGCCCTCCGGGCCACCAATGTCAAGCCCATGACACGAGCAGAAAGTTTAATCACTTCTGTATTAAAAAAATAAATAAAAAATCTATCAGGTGTCGGGTTCCCGCGGGACGCCTGCGAGGGGAGGCTGCACTCCGCTCGCAGTACTCACCCTTCAGCTGTCCGCGGTCCCCTCCTCCTCGTGGCTTCGGCGAGCGGCATCCATCCGGCCTCGGATGCCGCCCGCGACTTCCTCCACGTCCCCCAGCGGCAGTATGCATGACGCTGCACGCTGGAGACCGCCCAATATATCACACACTGGGGTCACAGTGCCTCAATCTCAGTGGGAGGTTTAGATATCTCCCACGTGTGATTGTTAATTCTGATTGGAAATTATCCAATCAGAATTAACCTTTTGGTATAAATACTTACCTTTCCTGTTCCTCCCTGCCCTGTTGTGGTCTTTGCTTGCTAGTATTGCTACTGAACTTTCTGGTTACGTACTCTCTGGCTTGTTAATCTGACTTTGTGACTTTCTCCTACCCTTTGACCTCGGCTTGTTTCTCGTTATCCTGTCTTCTGGTTCCCCTTACTCGGCTTGTCTCCTGACTATTCTGTGTGTGCTTAGCCCGGCCACTATAAGGTCCGGTACTGCACCTTTTCTGTGTGTGTGTGTGTGTTAGCGTGTTGGGTTCCCCGAATCGTGACATCAGGTATTCATTGGATAACCTTAAATTGTGGAACAGGTGAGAGAGATCTTTGTTTGGGTGTTCACCCAGGCTATCTGCCAATCCTTGAAGTCAATAATACTGAGCTTTAGCCACTGAAGCTCCTGACAATGCTGCTATAGCTTGAAAACCTGCTGTTTGATAAACCCGTCTGCTGGATGTTTCCAATACATAGGGTCTTTAAGTCCAGAGACTTCTCCAATCGGTATAGTAGTCTTCTTAGACAACTGAGCAACTTGTATGTCAACGACTGGTAAGTCTTCCCACTTGTCTTCTCCATTTAGTTTAAAAATGCTCTTGAAATGCCTGGAAATAAATGCCCTCTTTTCGGGGTTTTCCACTCCCTGTACATAAACTCCAGAATTTGCTGTTGAACTGGTAGGGCTTTTCTACTTGCTTTTTATAATACTTCTTCAGAGAAGGCAACATTAACTTCCTTAATACATTTTCTTAATTCTTCATGTGGGAAAAAGACTTCTGTCATAGAAGAATCGCTGGAAAATTCCAAATAGAAAGACATAGAACATTCGCCCGAGGACAGGTCTGATCTAGAAGAAGATCTCTTCTGCTTTTGCCTCTGTTTAGCTGTAGCTTTAACGGGTGCTGTAACATTTGAGTTATCGACATCTTTGAATGACAAATGTTTGGGACAGATTGTCTTGAAACAAAGATAAAAATGACTTCATGTTCTTTTGTTTGGACTTTTCCAGCGATAAGGACGAATACTGATTGCAGAATAATTTTTTTTGTACCATCTGGAACTGGTGTGGAACATTCACTACAACTCAGATGTTTCGATTTATAATTAGCTTTTTTAGGAACAGGAGCAGGCACTTTGACTTCATCCATAATATCTGGAGAGACAGGACTAGACATATCTGCAATACATAAATAAATTACAAAACTGTATAAACATAAGCCAAATAGAATAGACACAGAGATCTTAAAGATTAGAGACTGAAAAAAATCTTACCTCTAAAACCTCTGACCCGTGTGGGGGGGCCGGTGACACGGGAGCTCCTTCCTGGCTAACATCCATGCTGTCAGTAGGATCTGCACAACTTAAATAGGCACCATTAGCCCCATTTCCGGGAATTCCGACCACGCATGCGCAGTAGCGTGGTCGGAACTCCAGTGAAACGCATCACCTCCCTGGAGTGCGTTTCCCCACTGTGCCCATTTGTCTCGCTCGGGCAGTGATTTGCTGCTGTCGGTATAAAGCTAGTTACACATACCTGCTCCGTAACTTTGCAGGATAAACACAGGCCACTCAGGCCGAATCTCCCTGGCAGCAACCCATGTGCCTCACCGCCTGTTACATCCCCTGATAGCCCTGATCTGGGTGAACAACATATCCAAAAATCATCCAGATCAGAGCAGGGGTTCAGGAAATTCCTAGAAGTCTTATTTTTGACCGACCATGCACATGGTCCCATGCCCAAAACCGTTCCAGAGAATTAGGGCTAACAGTCGGTCTCTCTGTCTGGAGTACAAAAGTACATACTTCACATGAACAGAGCTTTTAAAGTATTTTAGCCAGGTCTTTTGCAGGGGCCATAGTCACAGGGTAGGAGGCTGGCAGACAGGCCCCTCCAAAAACTCGTGGCAAATTGACAGGAAAAGGGGAGTTTGTCACAATGATTATACATTTTAAAATTTTAACCATTCTGGAATGCCAGTTATATATACCCTCCCCAAGTTGCATAAAGACCCTATTCAGGCCTATAGTGGCAGGAGTAGATTCCTTTATATCTCCTCATTCTCAGAGTATTGATTTTCAGTTTCAGCCATTAGTGATCTACAACCCATCATATCTGAGAGATACTATAAATCTCCTCCAGAATTTATACAGAGGATATATATTTATACAGAGACCACATACTGGTCACCTGTGATGTTATTAGCCTCTATACCATAATAGAGCATGAGAGGGGGTGTAGAATATTTTTTTAACTTAATCCAAGAACACATTGCTTTTATAGTTGAAGGAATCAATCTTATTTTAAACCATAATTTTTTTCTGGTTCAAAGGAGATTTCTACCACCAAAAAAGAGGCAATACTATGGGGACCAGGTTTGCACCCATTTATGCCAATCTATTTATGTCATATTGGGAGAAATACTTTACTTATTTAGGGCATGACTGGGTAGCAAACTTGGTCCTATATAAGAGATATATAGATGACTTTTTTTACGTGTGGAAAGGTAGCCGTGCCTCCTTGGATATGTTTTTGACTTTTTTTTTTTTTTTTTACACGTGGGGGTATTAAACTTACTATTACAAATGAAGTACATTTTTTGGATTTGAAATGAGAACAATATTTTAAAAACCTGTACCTTTTTTTAAGACTGTTGACGTGAACAGCTATATTGATTCAAATAGCTGATAATTTAGGGTCAATTTGTTAGATTAAAAAGAAACTGCACGGACAATAATAAGTTTTTAGAACAATCATTGGTTTTCAAAAAACAATTACCGTATCTGATAAAGGATATAATAATACAAGTGTGGAGAGCCAATTTAATGAGGTGGTAGTTAAACCGAGGCGTGAGTTATTGTCATATTTTAAAATTAAAATTTAAAAAAAAGAATAGTAAAGCCCAGTAGGGAACAAGTCATATTTGTATCCGATTTTAACTCTCAAAGTCAGGTTTTTTTTTGGGGTTTTTTTTAAAATCTTAATTAAACACTGGCATATTTTAAGACAGAACAAGGATTTGCATTAATTTATAGGCGAGAAACCTAGGATGGCATACAAGGGAGCCAGAAAATGTAAGCAGATTTTAACGAAAAGTTGTGTTTAAAAAAAAAAAACAAAAAACGTAAGGACAGAGATCTGTTTGGTACTCAACGTAAAGGTTTCTATAATTGTGGCCGTTGTGCCAAGCAAGTGGGGAGACTACTATAAAAAATAAAAAGGACAACAAAATTTACCTCTAGAAGTACTGGAAAAACTTATGATGTAGATTAATTCATCACTTGTGACACAAACAATGTGATTTCTCTCTTGTCTTCTGATTATGGATTACAATACCTGGGTAAAACCACGAGGTTTTTAAAAAAAAGAATTGGAGAGTACATTCGAAATATCAAAAATACAATTTCGAATCACTCAGCATCGGCACATTTTGCACAAAAACATAATGGTAATCCCAAATGTCTCCAATTTATAGGGATCCAAAATGTAAAGACAGTGCAAAGCCTTAGGCGGCCGCCTAAACAGAGAGCCGCCTCTGAGTTTGGGATTATCAAGCAGAACATGCCGATTGATAAAGCACTAGGAGAGGGTAAAAAGCGTTTCGGAGGAGCAGCAAGGGCATATGTACTTTGCGTTTGTCACATAGCCTTTATTGTTTTTTATTATATATGTTTTTATGTAATAAATGTTTTTTAGTCTAATCAGCTACTCCTGCCTGCTTGCTTGCTTGCAAAGAAGGGTTGTGCCCCCTTATACGCACACCACCTAGAGCCAGGTTCAGAGGGCTCTATAAAAGGTAAGCAATATTTGTTTATTTATACTCTTCCACACTCTGGTATAAACATACTTCACCAAGAGATCTACTGGTTTCTCTCAAGTTTTTATTTCACATATGCCATTTGAGCGGACAGAAGAGAGGATTGTGTCACCAAGTACACTCCTGCATATATGATCTGAGCCTGTCCTGGAAGGTTCATTTCCATGTGAGTTGGACCATTGCACATTATTTGTATATTCAAGCTCCCTACAATTTTACACTATTCATTTTTGTTTTTATTCTCCTTTTCCCCAGGGTTTTTCCTTGTCCTTGACCAAGGGTAGGTGTTTTGTAATATATATAACATGCTCCACTGTTTTGGTTGGTGTTTAGTACACCTTCCTGGTTTTTGGTTATTTGGGTGGAGTATATGATTTTCCTGTGTGTAAATGAAGTTAAATTGTGCATAGTGTGGGTGTATGAATACAAGTGCATATTTGTGTAATATAGATGTGTGTGATTCAGAATACATTTAAGACGTTCCTGATCTCCACATTCCGCTCTGCTTCTCTTTCTTCCATTCCACTCAAACTTGTATATCTTCACGGTCTATATCTCTTGCCATCCTCAGCTTGCGTGTCCCACCCATTTTCATTTCTCGCCAATGCCCACCACCCTCTTCCTGCTGTCCCCACCAACTCCACGTATGTTACTTTCTCTATTTGTGTCTCTTACTACAAGCAGTAATGGTTCAGGAAGGGGCGTACTCAGAGGCGGCTCTCTAATTAGGTGGTTTAGGCGGCCGCCTAAGGCCTCGCAGCTGCCTAAACTGCCTTAGGGCAGACTAATGTGTCTAAGACTAAGGGGTTCTGCCCGCTTTTTCGATATGCCGACAGGTGCGAGGCCCCTCCAGTCTGCCCGGGAGGAGAGCGCCAGTGGCTGTTGGTCTGTAGCACCGCAGTGTGCAGAGCTGCAGACCATGTGTATCGCGAAATCTGGCCAATCAGAGCATTGCCACTGGTTACCACGGCAATGCTCTGCCTGGGTCTCGCGGGATTCATGGTCTGCAGCACTGGAAATCCCCACCGGACCACCAGAAAATTAAGGTATTTAATCTCACCCCCTCCCACTCCATCCCAATATTAGCCTCCCAGTATCCCCACTCCCTCACACTATCACCCCCCACCCTCCCAGTATCCCCACTCCCTCACACTATCACCCCCACTTACAGTATTACCTCCATCCCTCCCAGTATCCCACCCCCTCGCTCCCAGTATTCCATCCCCTCCCTTCCAGTAAACATAGAAACATAGAATGTGATGGCAGATAAGAACCATTCGGCCCATCTAGTCTGCCCAATTTTCTAAATACTTTCATTAGTCCCTGGCCTTATCTGATAGCTAAGATAGCCTTATGCCTATCCCACGCATTATTTAACTCCTTTACTGTGTTAACCTCTACCACTTCCACTGCAAGGCTATTCCATGCATCTACTACCCTCTCAGTAAAGTAATACTTCCTGATATTATTTTTAAATCTTTGTCCCTCTAATTTAAGACTTCTTTTAAATATAGTCTCCTCCTTTACTGTGATTCCCTTTATGTATTTACATGTTTCTATCAATTCCCCCCTGTCTCGTCTTTCCTCCAAGCTATACATGTTAAGTTCCTTTAACCTTTCCTGGTAAGTTTTATCCTGCAATCCATGAACCAGTTTAGTAGCCCTTCTCTGAACTCTCTCTAAAGTATCAATATCCTTATGGAGATACGGTCTCCAGTACTGCGTACTATACTCCAAGTGAGGTCTCACCAGCAGGGAGATATCTTCCGCGAGGCAAACAAGGCATCTGCCTTGGGAGGCTATTTGCAGGAAGCGGCAAAAAAAGCCACCCCCGCTTGCCAAGGAGTTCCTCCACCTGCTGGAGTCGGCGGACATAAAACCGATGGGATGGTCGGACCACGCACCGATCTCGACCCACATCAAAAAATCCCCCCTGTTCCGACCCAGAGAACGACACTGGAGGATGAACGAATCCATCCTGCTGGAGACACCGGTGGTGACGGACCTCCGCACCGCTATCACCGAGTATTTCGAGGAGAATGAAACGCCGGACACACCACCGCTGACCATCTGGGAAGCCCACAAATGCGTTGTCCGGGGGACACCTCATTAGGGTCTGCACGCAGAGGAAAAGGGAGCGACAGAGACAAATGGCAGACCTGACCCAGAGGCTGGTGAAACTGGAGGGCAAACACAAAATAGCCCAGACGGACGGCAGCTACAGGGCCCTAATGGAAACTAGGAGAACCCTTAGAGACCTCCTCACACAAAAGCTACAACACACGATTCTCAAATCTGGCCGCTTCTTTTATGAATATTCGAATAAATGTGGTCGGCTACTTGCTTAAAACACTCCAGAAACAACGGCGCATGAGCCATATCACCAAAATTAAACCCAAAGAAGGCCCGGCAACCCAAATACCGGACAAAATCACGTAAGAATTCCATAATTACTATGCAGACCTGTATAACCTCCAGCAGAATGAAAGCCCTAATGAAGAACGAATGAAGACCGCGAGGAGGACGGAGTATCTACAACAGCATGTGGAGAGGACTCTGAGCGACACGGAAGCGGCTGAGTTAGAGGCACCCATCACTATCACAGAACTACAGGCAGCCCTGAAGTCCTCCAAATTGAACAAAGCCCCAGGCCCAGATGGCCTTCCGGTCCGTTACCTTAAGGAGTTCGGAGAAGTGCTCTTGCCACAATTCCTGAATCGCATAAACTCCATACGAGATGCCGGAGCCGAACCCATATGCATCAATGGTGCGATGCAGCCATATTTAAAAACTGCAGAATTTGCTGGGAGACAGAGCACCGACACCCCTTGACAGGTACCGATATTTTCAAATTAAGACCTTCTACAACGCCCAAATTGGAAAACACCTTTTCCATAGACCTCTCACCAGCTTTGAGGAGCTTTGCAGAGCAGGCTCGCACGTCCCTCATGGGATCTCCGTTCTGTACACAACCCTCAGGGACGTGGTCACAAATGGACACCCGGGCCTGGCCGGGCTGGGGCCGTGGGGGGGGACATCCGGGCGAGATATGTAAACTGTACACAGGGCAGAAGGACACAGACACTCCACCATGACCCGACAAGTAACAGACTATACACACATACAGCTGATCAAACTTAAGGGAGGAGACCGGGAGCTTGCATACGCCCTAAAATACGAGACACACGACACCAGGGCACCCCCAGGGCACACGATACCTGCCCAACCACCCCACAGGGCCACCTAACACGCAGACACCTACGACCACGCAACATGGCCTGAACCCCAGACGCACTGACGTAGATACCCGAACCCCAAACATACGCTACCAATAAGGGGGGGAGGCGATGGGAGGGGGGGGCACAAGGTTGACGAATGGACAGTACAGCGGGGGCACACACTAACTCACGGAGGAGCTAACAGCCAACACGGAGCCGGTGATCAACACCCTCAGAGAACCCGAACCCCATAGCCCACATACTTAGACACCCACCCCAAAGCAGCGGAGCAGGTCCACTAAAAAAGGGCCTGGGGGCACCAGGGGGACGAACGGGATACGGAACAGGGCGACCGACACAAACGGGGTATGAAAGAACAACGGCAGGCAACAAACCAGCCTGGGTCGCTACGAACGCCCCTTCATTTAGAAAACCTGCAAGAGTACTAGTCAAACACATTTGTTGTTGGATCCCCTTTACATATGCGATATCATATTCCTGAAGATGACCCCCCTTCTGAGTTACTCAACAATGTTTATAAAGAGTTGCCAATAAGCACCATGTTGTCTACAATCTACAACTGAGCAGCCACAATCTTTTTTTAAAAAGCATGTCCTCTCCAATTACAACCGGCCATGCCACATATTCCTTCTTTGTCAGGACTTCCTTTCCTTACCTTTGTACCACCAGCAGCCCTGAGAAAATGTAACTGGTGTGCCCCACTAACACATTTAACTAACAGACCGAATTAAAGACAGCTTAAAGCAATTATACAGAAACAGGCCTCATCCATCTCAGGTTTTCGTCTCCTACATCTCTGCCATATATATTTGTCGCCTTAAAGATGTAACTTGCTTCCTCAACAAACACACATAAGCAGGTTAAAAAAAGTATACCTGTAGCTATTGGGTTACGGTTAGTAGATTATGAGGTCTCTATTAGCATAGTTTATTGCTTTATATGGTATTTAAATATTATCTATTACTGGATGTGCATTATGAGGTCAGCGCACAAGGCAAACTTTAGAGGAATAGTTCCAAGGGTGCAACATGAATTTTAAAAACAGAGATAATGTTACTAAGGAGTGGTAGAAATAGTTTAACCCCTTAAGGACACATGACATGTGTGACATGTCATGATTCCCTTTTATTCCAGAAGTTTGGTCCTTAAGGGGTTAAGTATGGTAAACCTGGAAAACAGAGCATGAATACCACTTGTGGTATCAGCCGACATTGGATGTGAGTCAGTGAATGGATATGGGCACTAAAATTATTTTCTGCTCAATCTAATTAGTTTGAAAGAAACAAAAATGCATCAAAGAAAGACTATACATTCTTGTGGAGTGGTTTATTTTTTGACAATACAGTGGGACCTTGGTTTACATAATTTGCGATTTACAAATGAAAATCCATTGAAAATAATGCCTCGGTTTACAATTTTTTTTCGCAATACAAAGCAAGTTTCCCCAGGATGCATTGCACCTGGGAGGTTTATAGCACCGTCCCCTGCATGCTGGAGCCTGTGGGAAACACGTGGCGTCGAGTCTGGAGGTGTTGGAGCGGCTTTTGCATAGAGTTTTGGAGCCATTCTAGAAATTGTTTGCAGTTGTTTTGGGACTTTTTTTGCATTTGTCAAGCTGTGGAAAGGTAGGGAGCTGAGCTTTGTCATTTGCATGCCTTTTACTGTGATTTCTGTATTGTGGGTTGGTTTCTATGCCAGCTCATTGTGACTTTTTTCTGACCTCCAGAACGGATTAATTGGTTTTCAATGCATTCCTATGGGAAACCGCGTTTCGGTTTACAAATGTTTCGCAATAAGAAACGTCCTGGAGAACGCATCAAATTCGTAAAACCGAGGTCCCACTGTAAGTGGGCATTGTAAATTGACATTGTTTGTTTGTAGTCACAAACACCTTTCAAATATTGACTGCAGCAAGTGATGAGACATTTTGGTACATCCCAGAGCTTAGTCAAATACCCTGTTCAACAATGCATGTGTCTCCTGGCATAAAACTCGGGTTTAACGTGTCTTAGGTAAGCATTGCAACACATAAATAAAAAATAAAATGAATTCAGAAAACTCACTGTGTAGGTTTTGTTTGGAATTCCAATTGTTGCGGTGCAACGTTTAATCTGTACACAATCCTAAAAACGTTCTGGCAAATATATATCATGTTTTATTTGTTTTTTGTTTTTTTTTTTGTAATATTTTTTATTAGGTTTTCAATCCAGATATAATTTACACATTTTCAGAACATATTTTAACGATTTGAAACAGTTTTCTCAAATTTGCATAAATTCAGTTCAAAATACATGCACACATTCCTTGCAAGACTTATTAACACAAGAAGGTATATCGCATACACTGTAGTAGTTAACAGCTACTGGGTTTTAAGTCCGTGATCAACAGAAAGTCAAACTCGTGGGGAGATTTGGTCCTGCGATGATATCGTTCTCCTATAGCTTTGTGCGAACTGTATGGTATACTCTAATAGTGTTCTGTTATCTATTATAAAATGAACTAGTAAATAACAGTGGGGTGTGGTGGGGGGGAGGGAGGGAGGGGGTAAAAGAAAAAGACCAGAGTATCGGGGTTATTGGTCAGGTCTCCATCAGGGGCACGTGTTTCAGTCGGGACCCCTAGTGCGTTACACCTTTGGATGCCTGTCTCCAGGCGTCCCATTTCTCCCATGCGTCCTGCCAGAACTGTTTCCCTTTCTTCATCTGCCGTGCGGCTATTTCATAGGATTTGGTGATTTCCACCATATCTAAGCACTTGTCAAGATCTGGAGTGTTTGCATTTAGCCACATTTTGCTTATGGATGTGAGAGCTGTAATAATGATATGGTAAAGGAGATATAGGTCTGTTTTGTTTAGATCTTGAGGTAGTGCTAATAATAGGAATGTTTCCAGGGAAAACTGTACGTTATAACTTATGGATTTCTTAATAATGTTTGAGATGCCTTCCCAAAAGGGTTGTAATTTTGGACACGTCCACCATATGTGGAGCATCGTACCAGGTTCTTTAGAACATCTCCAGCAGTTCCCGGATTTTCTTTTATCGTATTTGTGTAGCGTTTGTGGAACTATGTACCAACGATAGAGTACTTTCCTACTTGTCTCCACATGTGATGTGTTAAGTGTGAGATGTTTATGGGCCTGTACAATTTTTAACCAGGTTTCATTTGATATGTTCAAGTGTAAGTCACGTTCCCAGGCTCGCACAAAGGGTAAAGTTTTAGGTAGTGTTTGAATTCTGGTTAGCTTATATAAAATAGAGAATAGCTTTTGTGGTTGCCGGTTAGCTGCGCAAATTTTCTCTAGTGGTGGCAGGGGAGTTCCCTGTTTGTGCGTTTTGCCCTCCATGGTCTGTTTCCGCACCCATGAGTGCAGTTGTAAATATGTAAAATATGCTCTTTTAGGTAGACCAAATGTTTCAGAGAGAGATTCGTAGGGTAGCAGGCGGCCTTCTGGCATAATCTGGGATAGACACTTAATTCTGTGGTCTTGCCACAGGCCACTGTCAAATCCAGGGATAAGTACCTGGAGTGCTTGTATTTGCAATGCTGGGGATATATAAGATACCGGGTAGTGTTTTTGCACATATTTATCCCATACTGTGAGAGTAGCTGAGGTTGTGGGGCAGACATGAGCGGCTTTTGGCCTTTGATGTTTCCACCAGTATTTACCTTTTCAATCTTGTGCCATGGTGGCATCGTGATGTGGTGGAATGTTCCTATGAGGGTACTCATGAGGGCTGCTGTGTAGTAACCTAAGATTTCTGGAGCTCCCATCCCCCCTTCTTTAAAGGGCTTATACATGGTGGTGGCTGCCACTCTGTGTCGTCTACCTCCCCATATATAACTATTAAGCAAGCGTTGGGTTTCAGTGAAAAAAACTTTTGGTAAGCAAATTTGGAGTGTCCTGAACAGGTATTGTAGTTTGGGCAATATCATCATTTTTATTGCCGCTATTCTGCCTGTCCAGGAAACATATTTACCTTTCCACCCTTGTAATTGTTGTTTGATATTACTGAGTAGCGGAAGATAATTTGCTTTGTACAGTTTTTTAGTCGTTGGCGTGAGGTGAAGTCCTAGGAACGTTAAGTGATCCCGTCTCCAGTCATAGGAATAACTATTTTGTAGACTAGTGAGTTGGGCTGTCGTGAGGTTAATGCCCATGGCTTGCGTCTTACTAACATTGAGCTTATAGTAAGAGCATTGTCCGAACTTTGTTAGCATGTGTTGCAGAGAAGGCAGGGATTCTCCGGGGTTCGATATGGTAAGCATCACATCATCGGCAAACAGTGTGATTTTGTGCTCCTTCCCCCCTATTGTTATCCCCTTTATGTCTGGCGAGTCTCTTATACGTTGTGCTAATGGTTCTAGTGCCAATATGTACAGAAGTGGGGAAAGTGGGAAACCCTGTCTTGACCCATTGGAGATCTGGAAGGATTTAGAAGTGAACCCACCATTGGCTATTTTCGCTGTGGGGCTATCGTACAAGGCAGATATCAGTGTTATTAGCTTCTCCGGGAAGGCAAACTTCCTCAGCGTTGCCGTCAGGTATCCCCAGTGTAGCCTGTCAAATGCTTTTTCCGCGTCCAGTGACAATGCCACACTGGGTTCTCCCGATATTTGAATGTTGTGGAGGATGTTAATCAGTTTCCTAGTCCCGTCTGAACCCAGCCTGCCCCGCACGAACCCCACCTGATCATCCCCAACTAGTTTGGGTATAAGTGTACCTAATCTATTGGCGTAGATCTTGGCCAGTATTTTTAAATCTGTATTTAAGAGCGAGATGGGTCTTAAATTTTGGCATTTGTGAGGTGGTTTCCCAGGTTTAGGGAGAGTGGTTATATGAGCTAACAACATTTCTTGCGGTATTTTGCCTGTTTGGATGATTTCGTTGTAGAGTGTTTCTAAAAAAGGGGTTATGACATGAGAAAAGGTTTTGTAGTAGGTGTTGGTAAAGCCATCTGGGCCTGGGGATTTCCCTTTCGGGAGGGTCTTAATAACTCCGGCTATTTCGGTCTGAGTAATGGGTTTCTCTAAGAAGGACCGGTCTATCTGTGAGAGTTTTGGTGTATTTGCGCCTGCTAAAAAATTGTCAATGTCCGAGGGAATCGGTTGATATGTGTGATCATCTTTTTTGAGGTTGTATAATTTATCATAGTAGTCTGCTAACATATCGTTTATGTCTTGGGGGTTATATACCCTATTTCCTAGTGGATTGATGAGAAACGGTATTTTTGAGTTCAGTCGTTTCTGCCGCATGAGGGTTGCAAGAGCCTTTCCTGCCCTATTCCCCTGTGTGTATGTTCGGAGTCTTAGTCTGTGGGATATAGTTGCTGACGTGTGAACTTGAATATCATTTAACTGTTTTTTAATTTGGTCTATGCTCTGTTGAGTGCACGTTGATGGGTTTGTTATTTGTGTGTACATTTCTTCCCTGAGGCGTCTCATGAGTGTTAAGTAGTGTGTTTTCGCCCGTTTATGTAAAAAGGATGCTTGGCTGATCAGAAGACCTCGAATAAAGGCCTTATGCGTCAGCCACGGTGTGGCTATGGAAGCCTCAGGAGTGTGGTTTATCTCGAAGAACATTTCAAGTTCCTCAGTAAGTTTAGTGACAAATTCAGGGTCGTGTAGGAGAGCTTCATTTAATCGCCACGGCGAGGTTACTCGGGACTGGAATTGGTCTGGTAGGGACACCATTACCGGTGCATGGTCTGACCAAACTATGTTACCTATTTCGCTGCTTAATGCGGTCGGCAATAGGTCTCCTGAGACAAATATAAAATCTATTCTAGAATATGTTTTGTGTACCGAGGAGTAAAAGGTGAACTCCCGGTCGTTCGTGTGTTGCGCTCTCCACACGTCATATAGGTTATGCTCCATAAGAATTTTTACCAACGTCGCGGCCTGTTTGCTCAGTGTTTTGCACCTTGAGGAGTCGGCTTTTTGCGTGGTATCCAGTTTAGGTTGTAAGATGTGATTTAAATCTCCGCACAGAATTGTGGAGGAGGGGTATGTCTGGGGAATTTTATGTAAGACTTTCTGGAGAAAATTTCTGTGGTCTGAGTTAGGGCTGTATATCCCCACCAACGTGTATAAAGCATTATTAATTTTACAATGTACAATTAAAAAACGGCCTTGCGTGTCTTTTTTAAGATGTAAGAGTTCAAATGTTATAGAGGCGTGAATTAATAACGATACTCCTCTGGACTTGGATGAATTGGTGGAGTGATATTGTATAGGGTAGTCTTTGTTCGCAAAAGCAGGTATTCTGTTATGTACAAAATGTGTTTCCTGCACACACAGTATATCTGATTTAGTGCGTTTTGCGTCCTCTAGAAGGAGCCTTCTTTTGTGTGGTGTGTTTATCCCTCGGGCATTAATAGACATTATTTTCAACATTTGTAGTTAGGTATGGAACATTGCGGTATTGATAGTATGGCATATGACTGTTTGTCCCCTTCATACTGGTAGGGGGACTTTTGCAATATTTTTCTCGGCAGGCAAGTGAAGCATTGCCTTAGCCCAGTTAATATTAGCCCTATGAACATAAGGAGATAGTGGTCCTGTGTTTGTTTCGGATGTGACCCTGTTAGATTGTGCGTCTGATCCCTGGGGATGTGGGGAGGGGGGTGTGAACTGGGGAGGGAATTTATAACTATATACAGAGTGTCCCTTGTAGAGACGATATGTGGGTGTACCACATCTGGGGGATAGAAGAGAGAACTCTCTACCATAACGTGGCTATTGGGCACCTATTGTACCATATCGAGATGTATCCACCTTAATATATACCCTTGTTATATAGTGTCTCATTTGACATTTGACACCAGTGTGGAGAGGACTCATATAGTCCTTAGAGATTCATATGTCTTGTTAAGAAACCCCAATTAACCCTGTGCCTCCGCGGCTGGGTGCCGACTCGTGTTCGGCTCAGTTTGGGCGTACCTTGTTATAAACAATTTGTCATGCAGTTTCCGCATCCCAACATTAACCTATATGCAAGTAACTTTACTCATTGGAAGTCCAAGTACTGCTCCTATCACTAACATCCTCCTCCCTCCATTTAGCTCTCTACATAACAGTCCTGCCATATAATATAATACATTCATCTAGGGGCCTGGTTCTCAGGTCCCCTTTACCTTGTGGACATATAGAGCCCGTAGGGCAGGAGCAGTGAGCATTGTCTTTTTGTAGAGTAAAGTTCAAGTCCCGTTCATGGTGCGGGTGAAACTGCCCGGTATGTTTTGTTTTCATCTCCGAATGAGAGTGGTGTTCCAGGTATCAGGTCGCCCACAACGGAGGTTGTGGAGGTGATCTCGAGTTGCTGAACTCAGGGTATATCTCCACGGCTAATCGTCCAGACCGGACCCCCCCGCGATGTGTCACTGCTCTGCGCACGCTTCGTCACAGTGATGGCGGGAAGATCCGATCCGGAATCTCGCAACCACATAAGGAAGACCAGGTAACAAGGGAAAACTTAACTCCACATCGGGTCGCTAGGCATATGGGCTTCTCTAATACTCGTGTTTGAAGCTGGTGAGTGTCATAATGTTCTTTTAATACGTTGTTTCTCAGTGTCCATGCTCAGAGGGGAATGAATGGTCTTAGACCAGTAGTCATCCGGTTTAGAGCTTGTCATGAGGTTTTTCCCAGTCCCGTTTCAGCGTGCCGGCTTGGTTTGTGGTAGTGGGCATCGGCTCCACCGGCAGGGCCCAGGCCAGCAGTTTCGTCACTCCTTCCGCAGGGGTGTTTAACACCGTCGTGGCGCCATCTTTTGTGACTATTAATTTAGTGGGGAATCCCCAACGGTATCGAATACCCTGCGATCGCAGCGTGTTGGTTACTTGGGAGAATTCCCTTCTTTTCTTTAAAGTGGCAGCCGACAAGTCTGCATAAATTCTGACTGTGGGGTAATCCGTTGGGGGTTTTGCTCGCATTCTATTATTCTTCAATATGTGTTCCTTGATATGGAAATAATGAGCTCGGAGTAGTATATCTCTAGGCACGGTTTGTGGAAGGTGCCGGGGTTTGGGTATGCGATGTACCCTGTCTACTAGCAGCATGTCTGCCGGTATCTCTGGGGCATGAGCATGCAACAGGTTTCTCACATAGGCTTGTAGTTCGTCATTCGCGATATTTTCTGGTACTCCGCGCAGACGGAGATTGTTTCGCCGTGAACGATCCTCCATGTCCGCTAGCTTGTCTTCCAGTCTGCTGATTTCTGTGGCCATTCGTTCCACATTTGTGGCCAGGTCATTGTGGGCCGTAGCGAATTCGTCGCATTTATCCTCCATGTGCGACGTCCGCTTACCCAGCTCTTGTAGGTCCTTACGTAGGGAATCCGCCGTATGCTGCCATGTGGTGATAAGCTTGTTGGAGAGAAGTTCCAAGGCCGCATTTAGGTCGGCTTTTGTGATTTGTGACGCATCTTGCGTTTTCGCTCGAGTAGTAGCTTGTGCGGTATCATTCATTTCGGAGATCCCAGGCTCCATTGAGGTCTGCTCCGCCGGAGATGCCGGAGATGATTTCTGGTTAAAAAAATTGAGCTTGTCCGGTTTCGCCGAGCTCCTCTTGTTCTTGGGCTGAGACATTGTTAGAAAATAGTGGTGGATGCTATTTGTGTGGTTAGGATTGCATTAGATTAGGTGCCCTGATGCCGGAGCAAATTTTCAAGCGGCCATCTTGCTCCGCGGTTAGCCACGCCCCCCTTGTTTTTGTTTTTTAACCAGTTTACTCTGTATAATTTTACACAGCAAAAAAAGTGATAATATAACTATGGCAATAGAAAAATATAAACACCCACCCCTAAATGCTAAACATGCATCCATGCATTAGGCATAGTGAGATGCTGCAGTGAGTAATCACACCTACACTTCCACCATTCCAAAGGACATCTTTGTTGGAGTCAGCAGTAAATAATCTCTTTAAAATATACATCTGTGGCAAATTTTACAGACACGACATACAGAGTCAATCGGTTTGTCCATTTGAAACGGACACTGTTATACACATGACTTACTAATTACAGTTACAATAGTGATGCTGACAAGTGCAGTCCAGAAATATTTGGACAGAGAAGTAATTAAGGCTAACTTGTCTGTGTACTCAATCACAATGGAATTAAAGCGGCATTGTGATTTATATGTTTTTCAGAAAGATAGAATCTTTAGGAAAAACTCATAAAATACTGTTTTGACGTTTTTCTTTTTAACACAATCACAATATATTAAAGAAACAAAGGATTTATTATCTTTCCCAATGTGGAAATGGACGAAGCTTCAGACACTACATGCCACCATTTCTCATCAGCCTTCACTAATGGCAAATGGCATCTACTCTAGCAATGCACATTTTGTACAGTCGTACACGCACAAGAGTACCATAAGGACAAGGTTCCTGGTGGGAAAAGATGAAGACCTGAACAAAGAAAAAGATCAGAGCAGTAAGAAAAAAGCCTTTTATTGCCCTTCCCCATGTGAACACCCCAAAAGTGACAGTGCAGCTTTAAAAAGAAACAATGACCAAAGGCAAAAAAGTGCATACTGTCAACTGTATTTTGAGGGTGTCTGTATTCATGATTTCATGAACCATGTAGTTGCCTCCCTCTTTCGAGCCACAATCAGATTCATCATTTATCCAAGATTAACTTTAACATCATTTTTATTGTAATTTTTTCTAAATCATATCCAAACCACAAAACAGCAAGGATATTGTTTAAGAAGTATGTGTTTGTTGTGGTTTGTGCTGTTGACTATAAAATTATTAAGATGGTATAGCTCTAATTCATTGCGACAAGGGAAGGAGTTGCGAAAATGAAGATGACATAGTCTCTTTATGACATGTCACACTGAGCGCTATTTTATACACTGCAAGGGCACTTGGCATAATCAGCTACTGATAAATTTCAACCCGCCTCATTAAACTCATTCTTGTATTCAGCTATGCTTAGTCATCCTTAGAAACGCATAGCTGAAATTTTGATAATTATCAGTTCTAGTTTATACAATCATTTGTAAGACAGAACTGAGACCCATTGAGACGGTTTGTATGGCAAGAAGAATTTGAGGATGCTCTTTGATTGCAAATGTGTTACATGAAAAGCTTTCACAACACACTTTTATCACATTCCCAATAAGCACCATGCACAGGGGATGGCTCCACGTGCACCACAGGCCAAAATTTAAAGGGGAACAGTAAGTAAATAATTTCTTGCATATCAAAAAACAATAGTACATTAATTAATTTGTATGCATTTCAATAATGCACGATAGTTATGTAGGTGTAGAAAACTTCAATTAGACCAGTTCCAACAGTGGAACTTATATTCTGCTGGACATCTATCTCAAAGAGTTCTCTGATCTTCTCCAGTTTCTGGGATGGACATTCATATTATGGCAATTGAACATAAACATGCAGCCTAATAAATCCCAATGTAATGTACAAGTTTCAGCTTTTAAATTGTCTGACAAAAAGGACTCTAAGGAAACGGGTGTCTGACTACTATGCAGACTAGTTACACTTAGTCTGAGCTCTGAGAGAAAAGCTGATTTTTACTTTATTTTTTTAATTTTTTGAGGTATATAATATATGTGGGTACAGTAAATGAGTAAGAGGAAAGTTACAGCTAGACACAAACACCGCAGAAATGTAAAAACAGCCTTGGTCCCAAACGGTAAGAAAATTTAAAAGTGGTCTGGTCACTATGGGGTTAAACATAAGAGTCATCCGGAAGAGAAGCCCAAAGATTTTAGCTTCACTTATTGCACAGTCTATTTACTTCACAATTTAGTATCGCCATCTCTATTAACTAACTGCAGGAGTCTCCAGTGTGTGATTCAAATTCAATTAACAGAGTAGAAGAAAATAACTTCTAAAGTAAGCACACTGTGCTGTAAGATCTGATAAAAAAAAATGTTTAAGGTATTTTATTTCTCATGGAAGCTGAGTGGGTCATAAACAAAGTGCATAAACATAAACAAAGTGATTGAGCTCCTAATGACATTAATCACTTAAGGGCACAACTTCTGGAATCATAATGATAGAATATTTCTGTCTTGTGTCCTTGAGGAGTTAAGCTAAAAAAAAAAAAATGTGGTGCTTAGACTGTCCCTTTAAGAGACTAATAGATGCGGACAAGCCCATCTCCTGGATCGGACGGATTAACTCGGTTAAAATGAACGTCCTCCCGCGCATCCTGTTCTTATTCCAAGCCTTGCCGATCCGAGTTACGAAAACCCAACTGATACCATTACAAAGATCAATCAGCGCATTTATATGGCAGAATAGGAGACATAGGATATCCTGCCAAGTCCTCTACAGACGTAGGGATAGAGGGGGCCTGGGCCTACCAAACGTCTACTTCTACTACCTGGCAGCCCAGTTGACTCAGGTTGCGATGTGGCACTCGCCGACAGGGGAGAGGAGATGGGTGGAGATGGAGTCCAGGATGATGGGGAGCGACGTCCCCCACTTTACTATGTGGGTCCCGAAGGAATACAGGCCTCTGACACGGGCATTCTGCCCGTCCATCCAGAACTCGCTCCGCATTTGGGACGAGACTAATTGCAAATACGGTCTGTCCTCTTCCCCCTCCCCCTTGACCCCGATCCTCCGTAACAGGGAATTTCCACCGGGAATGGCTCCTGGAGATTTTAGGA
Organism: Pelobates fuscus; assembly: GCF_036172605.1. Classification (NCBI taxonomy): domain Eukaryota; kingdom Metazoa; phylum Chordata; class Amphibia; order Anura; family Pelobatidae; genus Pelobates; species Pelobates fuscus. The sequence continues at coordinate 316,034,733 of NC_086318.1, forward strand.
ATCTGGAGGGACTAGGGTTAAGGCGGATTCACCAACTTTACCGCCACGGACAGATAATCCTGTTTGACGACCTTAGACGGGACTCCCACTTAACACCATCAGACTTCTTTCGCTACCTTCAGATTCGAGACTTCGCCAAAAAACCCCATATAAAGGGAGCTGCGCAAACAGGGATGACATTCTATGAAAAGCTGTGCCGAGAAGGATCCGTCCCTAAGGGTATGATCACACTCTTGTACGCCCACCTTAGCTCGGAGAACAAAGAATGGGGACGTCTGACCTACGCCGACCAGTGGGAGGCAGATCTGGGAGAGGTTCTGGAGGGGGTGGAATGGCAGGATATATGGGAGGCTAATAAGAACTCCTCCGTCTGCGTCACTCTCCAAGAACAATCATGGAAGACTATGTTCCGTTGGTATACCACCCCTGTCAAACTATATAAGATGCACAAACTGGATACCGATGATTGCTGGAGGGGATGTGGTAACCAAGGTACATACCTCCACATGTGGTGGGATTGTCCAAAACTACGTAGCTTCTGGAAGGCAGTAGAGGACTTACTGACTCAGACCTTCCACAAACCCCTACTACTGGATCCATGGGTGTACTTACTGAATAGACCCATTGACGGGTGGACCAAACGGGAGCAGACATTGGTACATAAACTAACCCTCGGGGCTAGACGTACTATCGCGACAGCATGGCTCTCCCCGGAAGGTCCAGAGATCTCAGGCGTGATCTCACGGATCCGAGACTGCCGACTGATGGACGACCTGACGGCACGGGTGAAGGGTACGACAGAGAAGTTCATAAAACTCTGGGAGCCCTGGGATAATAGCGTAGCAGGATCTGCGTAAACGGATTATGATCACCAGGAGGATGGGGCATGGGGGTTCTCGGGCTCTCCCACTGCCGGTCGCGTGGCGCCCCTGGTTGGTTGCCCCGCACTCGCTGCGTCCCGGTTCCAGCACCTCACCTCTTTTTCTCTTCTCTTCTTCTGATCTTTTACTTCTCTCTCTCCTATAACCACCCCGGATTTCTCATCATCGGGTTTCGGGGGTAGGCTTTCTTTTTTTATTGAAGGTCTCATCCTTCTTGGTTCCTCAATTTGCCTGTATACCCAACATCTCCTCAGATACGATCGGTGCGATAGGGGAATGCGGAGATACCATATTCTCTGGATGCCTTTTTCCTGCCAGACACCTTGTGGGATAATGGGTAATTCCCCGAGTCATATACACTTCCTCCAACTAGAGGCAGCTGACTGTGACGACCTGTACGGGGAAGCTCGGGATGGTTTGGCTATGGCTATTAGGTGACCTCTTGTATCACTAATGTGGTTTCACGCTAACCGGACACGTTACCTTACATTCCTGGCCCTTTATTCGAATAGATGATGGAAGACAACAGCCAAAAAGTACAGCATAAATCCAAATCCCCGATGGGGATCCGGCGCCACGGAAACTAGGGATAAGCGTGTCTGGGGGACAGCTGTCGTTAAGACTGTTTTCCACAGACCGATCTCTTCCACTGAGGCTTATAAGCAGGACACACAATAGCACCGTTCTTATTATGACACCCTCGGGCAAAAGTGAGGAATTTTGATACTTATGCTATATACACTATTAAAAACCCCCGATGGGGGGCAGGTTGAATAGAATTATCAAGGTGGCTTGTGCTACATGCTGTTGTTGCATTGTCGCATTTACGAAACTGTTTGTGTATATTTTGGCTTCTGCGCAAGCCTCCAAGCTGTATGAATCTTGCCTTACCCATCGTGTGCAAAAATAAAGAATTTAAAAAAAAAAAGAGACTAATAGATGCAATATGTGTCACACAGGCAGTGAGGCAATCAAGGTTTGACATATCCCAATATCCCAAAATTGTTGCATGTTTTTATAAAAATAAAGACTTAACAGAAACTGAAAAATATTAGCTGAACAAGAGCACGAATATTATAACCAGCCAAGTTAACTCTTTCGGTGTCAGAATCCTATACCAGTTTTCAGTAAAGAGTTAAATGAAATATACTCACAGCTGCCTCCATGGTTACTTAACTCTTCATCCTCAAATATATCAAAACCTTCCTGCCGTGTCTGAGTTGCTGTCTCAGTCTTTAACATCTCAGTTGGAGTTGTCAAGATGGTAAGATTGTATTGCAGTGAGTGACTTAAATCATAACTATAGCTGGAATTGAAAAGATAGAAAAATGTTACAAAATGAGGGGGGACCATAATAGCAATGTCAGCCTTACCTACTGTCGGTCAGTAAGGATCTTTAACAATTACAGTTGTGGGCATCTTATTTTCTGTGCAAGATACCAACACGAATAGCCATACAACCAAGGATATGTAATTTAAGAATTAAACATGTGCATTTCAAAAACATTTTCAGTGGAGGTACCCCTGTGTGTCCGAAATAAAATCCTAAGTACCTCTATATGGTACAAGCGCAAGTATTTTGAGAGCTATAGGCATAAATCCTGTTTGCCACCGCCTCATATATTCCACGTATCCTTTCAATCTTTTACCATCATTTGTGTTTTTCTATTTTCTCTCTGTGCTCATGTGTCTGTACTCTATGCTATTTTACTGCCAGTCTGTCATTTTCATCCTTACAAGTATGTCCACCAGTCTGAGTGTACCGAAGGTTATGTATGGAGGCTCCTGCCCATGGTGTTGTGGTGACACTATTGTGTTGGTTATGTAGGAAGGTTGTTCACGTTCTGAGTTGAGATACTTGCGTGGAGGAAATGTGCATGCTTTGTGTATGGGAAACTTGTGTCGGGTGATGTGTTCATTGTAGGTGTGTCATATGTGTGTGGGAAGGCTTTGTTTGATTGTGTGTTATATATGTTGGAATAATACGGTGTTTGTGTTTATGAGGTTGTGTGAGAGGGCAGTGATCCCTGGTGGTCTAGAGTTTGGACACTAACTCCTCCTTTCCAGTTCAGCATCAATTAATGATGGTAACCTGGCAGCAAGGCTCTATGTCATTCAGTGAGCACCAAGACCTCAAGTGGTCTCTTTGAGACTATCTAAATGAAATTGCAGAATGTATTTTTGTATTTTGTCAGAAGCACCTCTAGTGGGTGTCTGAGTGACAGTCACTAGTGGCGTTAAACCCTGCAAAGAAAACATTGCAGTTCTGTTCCCAGCTGGCGGAGGAACATAGCACCCAGAGCACTTTGAGATCAAGTAGTCTGGGTTCCAATAGTGTCCTTTTAAATTGGCGTTAAGCACCATAAGCCCCATAACTACTACAGCTCATTATAATGGTTATGGTGCTATGAGTCTTTAAGAGTTGTTCATGGTTTTCTGTCAAACTGTTTGGAGCAGCTTGATGAAAAAAACAACTTTTCATGGCATCAACAGTCCACTTTCTGATAATACAACTGGCTAACTAAAAATTAAATAAAAAACATGTAGTATCACAACGACCAATCGGGATTTGTCAGGGGTCGCCAGGGCTCAGACAACACCCGAAAAGTCCTTAATATACTGGCCACAATGGAAAGGAGTTCTGTCGGGGGCCTCCTCCTAGCACTGGATGCGGAGAAGGCCTTCGACAGACTCAACTAGACATACATGCAACAGGTGCTCCACAAATATGGATTCCCTACAGAATTTATCAGAGGAATTATGGCACTATACACAACGCCAGCAGCCAAAGTGGCCCACGGCGGTTTCCTATCTGACACCTTCACTATTTCAAACGGAACACGCCAGGGATGCCCTCTTTCCCCTATCCTATACATTCTATCCCTTTAACCATTGGCCCAGAAAATACGTGATGACCCCAAGATACAAGGCATCAAACTTGCGGGCCGTGAATATAAACTGGCGCTATTCACCGATGATATTTTAGTAACGTTAGGAAACCCCCAGACGTCAGTATTACCTCTTATGGAAACCCTGAAAACATTCAGAGACATATCACATTACCGCCTAAACCAGGATAAAACCCAAGCTCTCCCCATTATACTCCCCTCACCCATCAAATCTAAGCTGAAAGAAAAAAAAACCTTTGACTGGAAACAATCATCACGGACTTATCTTATCTTATTTGACAAAACTAAAACACTAGACTTCCTATGGACACCAAGAAAGCACAGACCGAATAAGCCAGATCTGTTGCCAACCACAAAACTGACTGCCCAGACCTGGACAATGTTTTTAGACAAACTGGGAGCCAAGGACACATTGCACCCTAACGCACCATTAACGGCACTAAAGGCTATATCACCAGATATGTGTATCCAGATAAAGTCAAGAGCGGGAATCACGCATATTCACCAATTATTGCAACCCCAAGGGGTGATGACCTTCACAGACATGCAACAGAAATGGGACTTACCAGCCGACACTATTTTCACATATTTACAATTGAAGGGACTCATCACTACACATGCATGTAGCCAACATTCCACTCCCAATCAAGCATCCCCACCTGCGAAGGCAATAATAGAAAGATACTGGAAAGGCCCTATGAAACAAAAAAGCATCTCCCTGTGTTACAAAGCTTGGGATAACGCCATGCCTAACACTACACCGCACTGCAAAATATTGTGGGAGGCGGACTGTGCCATCCAAATCACCGACGAAGAATGGATACTTGCATTAAATTATCTATCTAGATGGACAAAATGCTACACCCACATAGAAGCACACAGAAGACTGCTCTATAGATGGTACTTAGCCCCAAGTAAACTTCACAAAATATACCCCAACACGTCCCCCATCTGCTGGAGATGCTCGGCAGCAGAAGGCACATACATACATATATGGTGGGAATGCCCTGACATCCAACCCCTATGGAGAGAGGTACATAACACACTACGTGCCCTCAAAATCCCAGATATTAAGAACACCCCAGAGAGCAATCTACTTATGCGGTTCCCTTCACAATTTGAAAACTCACACAAACAACTGAGTGCAATCACCATTCTAGCAGCCCGCAACTTACTGGCTTTACAATGGAAATCCACAACATGCCCAACCACAGCCCAATTATGGGACAAAATACAACAATACTACATATATGAATGTGTGACCATCCCAGGCACAAGTATTTCCCACAACATGGTCTCCATGGGTAACCCTACATGACAACAACCAGTAAAGAGCTTATAAATCCACAAAAATGATCTTTATACCACTCCGCTATACACATAAACACAACATATAGAACGGCAGCAGAATGCATGTCAATACCCATCAACTGACACAGTAAATGGAACACGTTGCCTAACGTAGGTTGAGCATTTGGTGTACTACAAACACAGAGAGTGGAATGGACACAAATGAATAACTGAATAAAAGATTCTGGTATACCTAATGTAATGCCCAGGGGAGAGGGAGTCTGACTAACACTAGGTCGCTCAAAACTGGAAAATAGGGATTCACTAAAACCTATAAATAAAGAAAGCACTCTGCTGTAGTATGCAGATACCAGGAGCTAACCTGTGATATTGGCTAAGTGTGATAAAAGGTGCAAGAATAGAGATATAAAAATGCGTGCTATGCCTTTAAGAAAACCAAAATGGTATACGCTGCAGATCTAAATGCAAAGATAGAAATAAAATCGAAGGAGTAAAAAGTATAGGATAATAGTAAAAACAGAAGATGAGTCAGATAACTATTCATGATATCCGAATGTATGTGATGCCTAATATCGCCAAACAACTTATATGAAACCTAAAGCTGCATGTTACCTAACTGTATATTGTACCTACCACCACCCATGTAGTTGATGTTACTTGTATTGTTACAATGCTTTGCAATAACCACTGTTGAATCCTGTGACAATGACGAAAACTAATACAAATTATATTGAAAAAAACATGTAGTATAATGTTGTCGGGTCTGTGATTTGGGTTGTAAAGTGCTTCTATGTCTGTGCCATACTTCACGTGAATCTTTGAATTCATAAGATTTAAAGATAGAATTACTAAAAATCTGTGAATTACCCCTCGGTGACTGTGTCATGGCTGGGGTCAGGTAGATGGAAGAGATATGCAGGAGCAAACCAGCTGGTTGGCACTACACTTCAGGTATTTCACTGGATTGGAGTTTAGCACTTCTTGACAATAAAGCCAGACCCAATTTGCCGCTCTGTTTCCTGCATGGCACTAATGGAATCTGGGTTGGCTTTTTCCTACATATGCATATTGGTATGCCTTGCAAAAAAAATGATAGGCCCCAAGTCCATCACTAACTTTCGCCAGCTTTCGGGCCACATACCTTTAATCACACCTTGTTTCACTTTCAGATTTTATTCCACCTATTGTCTCTTCTGAGCCAACACTGCTTAATCTGCTCCTTGACACAGTTTTTTTTTTGTCGGTGTAAAACAAGGCTTTGCCTCCTTGTTATATTTCTGTGATTTATACAATGATGATGGGGGGAAAAAAAAAAATCGCTATTCCTTACTCCTTTAAGGGCTTTGTAAATGGAGGAGGACCTCAGTAAAACTCTCAAAAAAAAGCACAGTAGAAAAAAATTGTGATCCCCACCCATAAATGTTCCTCACCCAAGCGCTTCCAGTAAACATCCCACAAATTATTTAGCTGGTGGTGTCATACCCCAAAGTTGCTAAATGCATATTCTATTTTAGATATCTTGAGTGCAGTGGAGGAGCTGCCCAAGATACAGGGGAGAAAGAATGAAAAAGACAGGAAGATTAGGAAGGATGAAGGGGTTGCGGGACAACAATTGGGTTAATGTATAATGAGTAATTCTGGGGCAATGTACTAATCAACATGCATAATCCAACTGGGCATCCCTGGCACCATAACCACTACAGCGAGCTATAGCAGTTATGGTGCTTGGATCGTGCCTTTAAATAATAAGGTAGCATACAGATAATTTAGGATGAGTGTTGCCCAGGTTACAAAGTCTTGCTGGAACATGACATGTCAGATATGAAGAGCTTTTAAAAATTGCATTTGCTTATTCTAGGAAGTGAAAGCTTTCTTCACGAAACAATCTTTTTTTACAATAATGCCTGTGAAGAGGCTAGACGGTACGCAAGGATATTCCAGCTGTGTGAATAAAGATAGTGGACACCTTTCACACTTTAAATGAAATAGGGTATGTGTCCCCTGGCAAGCAAGGATTATAACACGATCATGGTGAGAAGTTAAATATCAGCTGTGCTATAGTGTAAACCAAACATTTTATATGTGTCTTGTGCTAACTAATATAATTTATTATTTATAATAATTGAATGTAAAAAGTTAAAATAAATTTTGAAAGGTTAAAATTGATATATAGAAAGATACCCATGTACTTAAATTATAAGGTTACAAATAGAACAATTGAGATTTTTTTCTCTTTTGAAAAGATAAATCAGTTTAATACCAGTAACAAAGAAAAAATGACAAAGCATTTTGCAGACAACTTCCTCATTAAAGGGACACTATAGTCACCTGAACAACTTCAGCTTAATGAGGTTGTTCAGGTGAGTGCTACAGCTACCCGGAGCCTTTTTCTTGTAAGCACTGTATTTTCTGAGAAAATGCAGTGTTTACATTGGAAGCTTGGAACACCTCTTGTTGCAGTCAATCAGACGGCCACCAGAGGGACTTCCGAGTTCAGAGGCCCTAAAAAGGCCTCTCGTCCGATGCATTCTGGGTGAATGCATCAGACGGGCTATCAGCACACAAAGCACTGTGAACGCGCTTTGTGTGCTGATAGCCTGTCAGCACTGCTGCGGGCGTGGCTTCAGCTGACAGCTTCAGCTTCAGCTGACAGCTGAAGCCCGAACCCACAGGGAGCTGACTGTCCACAATAGTGGTTGAAGGGGGGGTGGGGGGGGAGACCTACTCTCCTTCCCCCCCCCGGCCCCCACCGCTGTGCGGCGGGTGGGGGCCCTAAAATTATCAATAAGGGGGGGACCTACTGTCCCCCCCCCGGCCCCCACCCCTGAGCGGCGGGTGGGGGCCCTAAAATTATCAATAAGGGGGGGACCTACTGTCCCCCCCCGGCCCCCACCCCTGTGCGGCGGGTGGGGGCCCTAAAATTATCAATAAGGGGGACCTACTGTCCCCCCCCGGCCCCCACCCCTGTGCGGCGGGTGGGGGCCCTAAAATTATCAATAAGGGGGGGGACCTACTGTCCCCCCCCCGGCCCCCACCCCTGAGCGGCGGGTGGGGGCCCTAAAATTATCAATAAGGGGGGGACCTACTGTCCCCCCCCGGCCCCCACCCCTGTGCGGCGGGTGGGGGCCCTAAAATTATCAATAAGGGGGACCTACTGTCCCCCCCCCCCGGCCCCCACCCCTGTGCGGCGGGTGGGGGCCCTAAAATTAAAATTATCAATAAGGGGGGGACCTATTGTCCCCCCCCGGCCCCCACCCCTGAGCGGTGGGTGGGGGCCCTAAAATTATCGATAAGGGGGGGGGCCTACTGTCCCCCCCGGCCCCCACCCCTGTGCGGCGGGTGGGGGCCCTAAAATTATCAATAAGGGGGGGACCTACTGTCCCCCCCCGGCCCCCACCCCTGTGCGGCGGGTGGGGGCCCTAAAATTATCAATAAGGGGGGGACCTACTGTCCCCCCCGGCCCCCACCCCTGAGCGGTGGGTGGGGGCCCTAAATACAAAGGGGGGGGGGGACCCTAGTTAACCCTCCCCCCCCCCCCAAAAAAAAATTATCTCCCTACCTACCCCCCTCACCCTAAAAATAATGAGGGGGGGAACATTAACTAAAAACCTGTAAAAAAATAAAAAAATAAAAAGAGATAAAAAAAACTTACCATTCGATGTTTTCTTTCTTCTAAAATCTTCTTTCTTCAGCCCAAAAAAGGCCAAATAAAAATCCATAATAACCGACGCAATTAAAAAAAAAAAAAAAAAAAAAACGAGCGCAAAAAAAATAATCCATCTTCACCCATGGAGGGCTCCGCGCAGACTGAGCTCCGCAGGGTGGGCAAGGCTTATAAAGCCTTGCCCCGCCCTGCAATTAGGCTAAGAACACTCTGATTGGTGGGTTTAAACCAATCAGAGTGCTCTTTGTCATTTTACAAGCGTGGGAAAGTTCTTTCGAATTTTCCCACGCTTGTAAAATGACACAGAGCACTGTGATTGGATGGATTTCAAGCCATCCAATCACAGTGCTCTGTGTCATTTTACAAGCGTGGGAAAGTTCTTTGGAATTTTCCCACGCTTGTAAAATGACACAGAGCACTGTGATTGGATGGCTTGAAACCCATCCAATCACAGTGCTCTGTGTCATTTTACAAGCGTGGGGAAATTCCAAAGAACTTTCCCACGCTTGTAAAATGACACAGAGCACTCTGATTGGCTCAAACCCACCAATCAGAGTGTTCTTAGCCTAATTGCAGGGCGGGGCAAGGCTTTCTAAGCCTTCCCCACCCTGCGGAGCTCAGTCTGCGCGGAGCCCTCCATGGGTGAAGATGGATTATTTTTTTTTGCGCTCGTTTTTTTTTTTTTTTTTTTTAATTGCGTCGGTTATTATGGATTTTTATTTGGCCTTTTTTGGGGCTGAAGAAAGGAGATTTTAGAAGAAAGAAAACATCGAATGGTAAGTTGATTTTATCTCATTTTTTCTTTTTTACAGGTTTTTAGTTAATGGTCCCCCCTCATTATTTTTAGGGTGAGGGGGGTAGGTAGGGAGATATTTTTTTTGGGGGGGGGGGAGGGTTAACTAGGGTCCCCCCCCCCTTTGTATTTAGGGCCCCCACCCACCGCTCAGGGGTGGGGGCCGGGGGGGACAGTAGGTCCCCCCCTTATTGATCATTTTAGGGCCCCCACCCACCGGTCCCCCCCTTATTGATAATTTTAGGGCCCCCACCCGCCGCACAGGGGTGGGGGCCGGGGGGGGACAGTAGGTCCCCCCCTTATTGATAATTGTAGGGCCCCCACCCGCCGCTCAGGGGTGGGGGCCGGGGGGGGGGGACAGTAGGTCCCCCCCCTCATTGATAATTTTAGGGCCCCCACCCGCCGCACAGGGGTGGGGGCCGGGGGGGACAGTAGGTCCCCCCCTTATTGATAATTTTAGGGCCCCCACCCGCCGCTCAGGGGTGGGGGCCGGGGGGGGCAGTAGGTCCCCCCCCTCATTGATCATTTTAGGGCCCCCACCCGCCGCACAGGGGTGGGGGCCGGGGGGGGACAGTAGGTCCCCCCCCTTATTGATAATTTTAGAAAGCGAGCTGAGCTGTCAGTCAGACAGCTCAGCTCGCGAACGCGCATTCCGCGCACATGCGCGGTAAAGCGCTCAGGTTCTTCATAGGGCGGCATTCAATGCCGCTCTATGAAGAACGCGATTGGTCCAGCGCGAAGCCGTCCCATTCAGCCTCCTTGGGGCTGAAGAAAGGAGATTTTAGAAGAAAGAAAACATCGAATGGTAAGTTGATTTTATCTCATTTTTTCTTTTTTACAGGTTTTTAGTTAATGCTCCCCCCTCATTATTTTTAGGGTGAGGGGGGTAGGTAGGGAGATATTTTTTTTTGGGGGGGGGGAGGGTTAACTAGGGTCCCCCCCCCCTTTGTATTTAGGGCCCCCACCCACCGCTCAGGGGTGGGGGCCGGGGGGGACAGTAGGTCCCCCCCTTATTGATCATTTTAGGGCCCCCACCCACCGGTCCCCCCCTTATTGATAATTTTAGGGCCCCCACCCGCCGCACAGGGGTGGGGGCCGGGGGGGGACAGTAGGTCCCCCCCTTATTGATAATTGTAGGGCCCCCACCCGCCGCTCAGGGGTGGGGGCCGGGGGGGGGGGACAGTAGGTCCCCCCCCTCATTGATAATTTTAGGGCCCCCACCCGCCGCACAGGGGTGGGGGCCGGGGGGGACAGTAGGTCCCCCCCTTATTGATAATTGTAGGGCCCCCACCCGCCGCTCAGGGGTGGGGGCCGGGGGGGGGACAGTAGGTCCCCCCCCTCATTGATAATTTTAGGGCCCCCACCCGCCGCACAGGGGTGGGGGCCGGGGGGGACAGTAGGTCCCCCCCTTATTGATAATTGTAGGGCCCCCACCCGCCGCTCAGGGGTGGGGGCCGGGGGGGGGACAGTAGGTCCCCCCCCTCATTGATAATTTTAGGGCCCCCACCCGCCGCACAGGGGTGGGGGCCGGGGGGGACAGTAGGTCCCCCCCTTATTGATAATTGTAGGGCCCCCACCCGCCGCACAGGGGTGGGGGCCGGGGGGGGACAGTAGGTCCCCCCCTTATTGATCATTTTAGGGCCCCCACCCACCGCTCAGGGGTGGGGGCCGGGGGGGGACAATAGGTCCCCCCCTTATTGATAATTTTAGGGCCCCCACCCGCCGCACAGGGGTGGGGGCCGGGGGGGGACAGTAGGTCCCCCCCTTATTGATAATTTTAGGGCCCCCACCCGCCGCTCAGGGGTGGGGGCCGGGGGGGGGCAGTAGGTCCCCCCCCTCATTGATCATTTTAGGGCCCCCACCCGCCGCACAGGGGTGGGGGCCGGGGGGGGACAGTAGGTCCCCCCCCTTATTGATAATTTTAGAAAGCGAGCTGAGCTGTCAGTCAGACAGCTCAGCTCGCGAACGCGCATTCCGCGCACATGCGCGGTAAAGCGCTCAGGTTCTTCATAGGGCGGCATTCAATGCCGCTCTATGAAGAACGCGATTGGTCCAGCGCGAAGCCGTCCCATTGGGCCCCGCGATTTCGTCATTTTGACGAAAAAGGGGGCGCGGCCTAGCGGGGAGCTCGGCGCTGGAACGGAGGTAAGTTTTTAATATAAAAACACCGATTTTTTTTTTTTAATTAATGAAAGTTCATATAAAAGCAAGAAGGAAGGCTGGGGGACCTGTCTTTCTTGCTTTTATATGGTGACTATAGAGTCCCTTTAACAGCCTAGTACTAAGTAGCTGGTTACAAGTGGCTAGCAGGTGTTACAGCAGGAGTTGGAAACTGGCAGGAGGAACAGCAAGCATCATACCAGAACTTAGTAACAGGGTATATTCACAAATGTTTAGCTGCATAATGCTTTCCTTATATATTTTTTTCTCCTCCTCCTATCTGCCCTTTTTCTATATCTCACTGTATTTCCTTATTACAATAATAACCCCAAAATTATCTATATATTACCCACCCTCCCCTATGGTGGATCATGAATTGATTGGCGATGAAATCATTCGAATTCTCCAGTAATGCCAGACCTCCAGTTATGCCCACTCCTACAATTCTCACTCACAATCCTACTACTGCTTGCTGCTGTCGACATCTCTCCAATCCCTGTCCCTGTAACTCTTCCCATACATACTGCAGTAAAATCCCTAAGGCACGCAATTCTGACAATCACATTTCCATTAACCTATAGCGCTCACGCACGGTCTTTATTTGTAATCTCTGTAACGCTTGCTCCGTGTGTAATACACTCATAGCCATTCCTGGTCTATTTGTTTCCAGCTTATTGCAACCTTTTAGCAATTACGGAAACCTGGCTGTCTTCTTCTGACACGGCTTCCATTGCTGTTTTCACACATGGTTGCCTCTACTTTAGATGTACACCTAGGTCAGGCAAGAAACATGGTTGCAGTGTTGGGATGCTACTCTCCTCCTCCTGCAGTACTTGTTTCTGCTCGTTCTCCTTTTTTGAAGTCCACTGTATTTTCATGTTCTCTATGCTCTCTTTTTCAGAGTGGCAGTCCTCTGTCGCCCTCCTGAACCAACTTCCAAGTTCCCTGACAAATTTGCCACCTGGCTACCACACTTTCGCTCTCCAAATGTAACATTACTAATACCTGGAGACTTCAACATCTATATTGAAACCCATCTGCCCCTAAACATATTTCACTCACATCCTCCTTTGGTCTTTTTTTAATCTACAGTATCTCCTAATCACTGTAAAGGACACTGTTGACCAGGCATTTTCCTACTTCCCTGATCTCGCAACAGCTCATTACAACACTTTCTCAGCTGTACTAGGCACTCTTGCTCCTCCCCAACTGCACAAATCCCCACGTCATCAGTTACAGCCCTGGCACTCCCTGCAAACGCTACTTACAAAAATGCTCCCACACTGCTGAGCATGTTTGGAGGAAATCCCACTGACACCGATTTCATCCACTAGACCTTATGTGTGCTACGACTGTATAATACTACATATGTTGCTCAGGTTTGTCGTCTGAGTACAGAAATACCCCCGTATGTACCTTTGCCAGGTATATGTGGATGTTGAAGGGGCACATTTGAGACGCAGCCATTCAGTTTTTTTTCTAACTTTGAAGTTTTACGCTGTGTCCATGTTCCATTTTTGAGTAGTTTAGCTGGTTGGTTATTCAAACTGGTTATGTAACTTACACCCACCCAAGCTAGTTAAATATATAATTTTAATATATTTAAATTCATTAATAAAATAAATATAGCCCCTTAGGGTTACAAAAAATAAAAGTTGACCCTTAGGGTTAAAAAAATAAAAAATAACAGATGACAGTAAAATGTAGTCCCTGCCAACTGATCACTTAGTTAGTCTGCAGTCTATGTTTCTCAACCTATACCCACTCTGGAGGCTTGGTATATGTACCCGATGTCAAGTCCAAAAGGTAGCTGCAGCTGAACACTTTAGTGCTGTGAGTCAGTCAGACGGGAGTATGTGCAATGAACTCCGGTTCCCTGAGGGAATGCAAAGCCAGAAGGGAACCCCAGGTGCACACATTCTCCGCTGTTCAGCATTACACGAGGCTTGAGAGTCATTTTGCGCAAAATATTTCCTTGGTTCTTGTACTCTTGAGGATAGAGGATATCTCCCCACTCTGATAGGCGTCATCAGACTTGATCTAGAAACTCACAAGAGTCTCCATTTTGAGGTGAGTAAGGCCTCAGCCTCGATCTTTGCACTCCAACATCAACCTCCTGCCGTTGCCAAAACTGTTCACACAGTTGCTCAAAGAGGACCACAAATCCGCTTAATGGCTGAGTCTGTGTGGAAAAGCCTTCAGGTGCCGTGGTACAGGCAGCCACCGTGTTGGGCAATAAAGGGTTGATGATATTTGTGGTTCCAGACCCAAGCACAGGGGCCAGTTATGGTAAAGCCAATAAAAAGGCAATGCTGTAGAGGACCGGGATGACCCCCACCAGTCCTAAAGTGGGAGGGGACTTGCAGGACATGACAGGAGATTGTCCGCTTTGCCCACCTAGCATCAACTTCCAGACAGCAGGGATTTAAACCGGGCTATTTCTGTCCAGACTCCAAATCTAACCAGTCAAAGGCACACAGAGTCCATTAGAGGGGCAGTTGAAATGATTTAAGTAGATAGTATTGCCAAATTCGGGGTTAATGCCCTTAATTCAATGCTCACAAACTGAATTTTTACCAAGAGCAAAAGTCATGCAAAGCTAGAGTACATTCATGACACACTATTCTCTTGTTCTGAGTTGGATGGTGTGTTCTTGTATTGTATTCCAACAGTGCACATGTTAGGCAGCAGGGGTGCAGAAGTTGTCACTCACATAATGGGTGACATTGCTCGCACGCCCATTAAAGCATTCAAACCGGTGAAACTGCTCTGTGATGAGTAAAATCCATACATTTTCCATACTCACAAATCTTCATTGTGTTGATTTTATTAAAGAGAAATGTACACAGACTTAAATCAAGGCAGCAGGTCGCCTAAATAGTGTGAGTTGCAGAAAATCTAAAATATTTTTTCCATTAGCAAGTACTTTTGTGTGTGTGTGTGTGAGAGAGTGAGTGAGTGAGTGTGTATGTGTGTGTAGAAAAATCATTATAAAATGCCCTGTTAATTTTCTTTTTTAGCAACCTGCAGATTTTGTATTTTGTAACAATCTGCAAAACAAATGTCTCTACACATATCTTGCATGTCAAAAGACAGTGTGCAGCTAAATCTGTCATAATGAAAACACATGAACAGGGGTTGCCATAAGCAGGTACAGCGAGTACATGGGCAATGGGCCCTGCTGAGCACTGGAGCCTGCATGTGCTCTGTAACCCTATGCAGTCCAGCTTGCTCTCCTATGGCAGCACTAAGAGGTAATGATATTATGTTACTTCCTACCAGAGCTCAAATGAAGCCACAGGAATGAACAGAGCAGCTCATAGCACAGCCCAAGTAAGTACCGTATTTATCGGCGTATAACACGCACTTTTTTCCCCTGAAAATAGGGGAAAAATCGTGGGTGCGTGTTATACGCCGATATCCCATAATTACTTACCTGTCCTGAAGCGTGGGCCGGCTTCACAGCGCGCACCGCGGTACAGGAACTTTAATTTAAGGTTCCGGTTTCCGGCGGGACTGAAAGGAAGTGTGCACACTATTGTGCACACTTCCTTTCAGTCCCGCCGGAAACCGGAACCTTAAATTAAAGTTCCTGTACCGCGGTGCGCGCTGTGAAGCCGGCCCACGCTTCAGGGCAGGTAAGTAATTATGGGAGGGGGAGGAAAGTACACTATGGGAGGGGAGGGGGAGGAAAGTACACTATGGGAGGGGAGGGGGAGGAAAGTACACTATGGGAGGGGAGGGGGAGGAAAGTACACTATGGGAGGGTAATGGGGGAAGTACACTATGGGAGGGGGAGGAAAGTACACTATGGGAGGGGAGGGGGGGGAAAGTACACTATGGGAGGGGAGGGGGGGGTAGTACACTATGGGAGGGGAGGAGGGGGAAATACTATGGGAGGGGAGGGGGGGAGAATACTATGGGAGGGGAGGGGGGGAGAATACTATGGGAGGGGAGGGGGGAGAACACTATGGGAGGGGGGGAGAATACTATGGGAGGGGGGGAGAATACTATGGGAGGGGGGGAGAATACTATGGGAGGGGGGAGAATACTATGGGAGGAGGGGGGAGAATACTATGGGAGGAGGGGGGAGAATACTATGGGAGGAGGGGGGAGAATACTATGGGAGGAGGGGGGGAATACTATGGGAGGAGGGGGGGAATACTATGGGAGGAGGGGGGGAATACTATGGGAGGAGGGGGGGAATACTATGGGAGGAGGGGGGGAATACTATGGGAGGAGGGGGGAATACTATGGGAGGGGGGGAGAATACTATGGAAAGGGGGGGGACACTATGGGATGAGGGGGGAATACTATGGCATGAGGGGGGGGAATACTATGGCATGAGGGGGGAAATTTCCTGGAATTTCTTTCTAAAAATGAGGTGCGTGTTATACGCCTGTGCGTGTTATACGCCGATAAATACGGTAAATTCATCACAGCGACAGTACGAGGCCACTGCCTTGGCATGACTACTGTATTTCCCAAGTGTGGAAAACAGACACCGTAGCACAGGATAAAATACATTTTTATTTGTTTACCTGTTAAGTGCTTTAAGCAATTATTCACAACTCTCTATCGACCACAAACAGAAGTAACTGAGCTCTTTAACCCCTTAAGGACCAAACTTCTGGAATAAAAGGGAATCATGACATGCCACACATGTCATGTGTCCTTAAGGGGTTAAAGAAGAGAACATTGTATGACAGAAGCAATAAGTTAACAGGTAGAAAACAAAACACAATGTCTATTTTGGAATCGTGCATAGACTTGATAGTATGATATTATAGTATTAAACTTATATGATATACCTGAAATAGAAGTTACTGGACAGATCCACATTTTGAAAAATTCTCAAATACCTAGACATGGAAACAAAAAGAATAATCGAGTAAATAAAAATGACTAGAGGATAATGTAGGCAAGACACCAGTGTGTTACTAGCATGTGTAATGTCTTTTAGATTAACTGTATCACACAGGCAATTCGTTTCGAAGATAGATAGGCAGACAGACAGACAATTTTAGTATTACAGTTGGCAATAACAAATTAAAGGACCACTATAGTGCCAGGAAAACATACTCGTTTTCCTGGCACTATAGGGTCTCTAGGTCCCCCCCACCCTCAGGGCCCCCCTCCCGCCGGGCTCTAGGGGGAGGAAGGGGCGGGGAACTCTCCTCCTCTCCTCCTCCTCCATATCGACGTCACCAGCTTAATGCGCATGCGCGGCAAGAGTCGCGCGCGCATTCAGCCAGTCTCATAGGAAAGCATTCTCAATGCTTTCCTATAGACGCTGGCGTCTTCTCACTGTGAAAATCACAGTGAGAAGCGCGGAAGCGCCTCTAGCGGCTGTCAATGAGACAGCCACTAGAGGCGGGATTAACACATAGGTAAACATAGCAGATTCTCTGAAACTGCTATGTTTACAGCAGAAAGGGTTACTCCTAGATGGACCTGGCACCCAGACCACTTCATTAAGCTGAAGGGGTCTGGGTGCCTTTAGTGGTCCTTTAAGGTGGAGATGTCTTTATTGTCCCGAAAAGGTTCTATCAGGTAGTCTTATTATTTCCAAGTACTTGAAGGCAGCTTCTTTCAAGGGGTTTTAATGGTTTACAGACTTTTTCTGGTTAATCTAAAACAGAACTTACAACTGTATGATCTAAATATTCCACATTTATTACCTTGCTTCATCTGGGTGAGTAACACGAACTGAATCATTAGGAATATAGATCATGCTAGTGTCTTCTATTTTGTATATTGCGTGTCCACCAATATCAGCCATTTTCCTTCTCTTTGTGATTAGTACAATGTAATAACCTTCTAAAAACTGTACAAATCCTACAAAGAAAAGAAAAAAAAAATAAGTAAAATAAATATTTATATATAAAGAGCAACAAAATGTTAAGAACCAATACAAAAAGCACCTACATGCACTGATTGTCTTGTCATACATTACAACATGACCGCTATTTATAGGCTACAGGGATTGTTTAGTGTTACTAAGCAAGTACTGATTAATAAGTGTAATGATGAATGGAAATTGAGATACTGGTGCATATTGAACTGGCATACAAACAGTAAGTCAATGGAGAGGACAAAGAGTTTATGCAAAAGCATGCATGCGCTAAAGCACTATAATTAACATTTATAAGGCGTAGGTATTCACAATGTGAGAGATCTCACTTCTTTTCATATTCACAGCTGGACTAGATTTGTTTGAATAACTTGAAATGTTGATTTGATATGTTTCTTTTCCCCTATAAACTTTAGATTTTATATATTGGTAACATTTTTTAACTCAAGGAAACGTGACCTGTAAAATAAAATAATTTACAAAGTAATGAGGTTAACAGTTATTATGGGAGCACTCTAACCACCAAAACAACTTTGCCTTAACCCCTTAAGGACACATGACATGCGTGACATGTCATGATTCCCTTTTATTCCAGAAGTTTAAGGGATACTATAGGCAGCAAAACAACTCTCACTTACCAACGCAAATTTGGTGTATATATCATGCCTCTGAAGTCTCACTGCTCAATTGTCATTGTATTTGTTATTTTATAGTATGATTTTTATTTTTTTTACCTCTTATTTGAACAAAGTTTCCTTTTCATTTATATTTTAGTATGCATTATATTCTACTCATCTACACTGAAACCAGTTTATGAATCTGTGTTTAAGACCCTTATGCAATGGTACCGTACTTCCACATTTCTTCATTGAATATCTCCTATTATCCCAAATATGCGCCCTGGGTGCAGAGAGGCCCTAAGAACATATACACATCTCTGGTGGAGTTGTCCTAAATTGAATCATTATTGGAAACCATCCAACAGGCTGGAATATGGCATCCAACCAGGATCAGAGTTGGTTCTATTACACCACACAGATCTCCATTTAAAAAAAAAAAAAATAATAATAATAATAAAAAAATATATATATATATATATATATATATATATATACACACAGAAAAAGTATGTGAACCCTTTGGAATGATATGGATTTCAGCACAAATTGGTCATAAAATGTGATCTGATCATCTTCTAAATCACAACAATAGACTAGGCATGTGCATGGGAAAAAAATTTGGTTCGGTTCGGCATTGCGAAATTCTGGATTTTCACAATTCGGGACTTCGGCAATTCGGCACTTCAAGACTTCGGAACTTCAGCAACTTCGGGGCTTCGGCACCTCGGGACTTCTCTTGCAGCCGCTTGGTAGATAACTCCCTAATTCCCATGGTATCAGGGAGTTATCTACCAAAAGGCTGACAGACCTAAATTGGTCTTTCAGCCAAATTTACTAATACTAAATAAAAATTACTTACTATTAGTAAATTTTGCCCCTACTCACTATACCGCGGGCAGGGGCATGTCTAGTAAACAGTGAGCAGCCTGTGACTGCTCACTGTTTAAAAAAAACAACATAGTGCCCCCCCCCTAACCCCCACCCCTGAGCGGCGGGTGGGGGCCCTAAATACTAATAGGGGGGGGCAAAATATTAATAAGGGGAGGGACCTAATGTCCTTCCCCCTGGCCCCCATCCCTGAGCGGCGGGTGGGGGCCCTAAACAAGAACAGGCGGGGGGGGCCTAATGTCTCTGACAGGTAAATGAAGAGACCGACAGGTAAGTCTCTACATTTACCTGTCACAGCACTCAGTCTGCGCGGAGCCCTCCATGGGTGAAGATGGATTTATTTATTTTTTCGCTCTTTTTGTTGTTGTTTTTTTTAATTGCATCGGTTATTATGGATTTTTATTTGCCCTTTTTTGGGGCTGAAAAAAGAAGATTTTAGAAGAAAGAAAACATTGAATGGCAAGTTTTTTTTTTTTACAGGTTCTTAGTTAAAGGTCCCCCCCTCATTATTTTAAGGGTGAGAGGGGTAGGTAGGGGGATCATTTTTATTGGGGGGGGATGGGGTGACTAGGGGTTTGGGGACCCCTAGTCACCTGGGGGACAGGGGACATTTTTTAGGGCCCCCACCCGCCGCTCAAGGGTGGGGGCCAGGGGGGAGGACCTTAGGTCCCCCTCCTTATTAGTATTTAGGGCCCCCACCCGACGCTGACGGGTGGGGGACAGGGGGGAGGACACTAGCCCCCCCTTATTTTACTGTAGGGCCCCTACCCACCGCTCAGGGGTGGGGGCCGGACATTAGGTTCCCCCCCTTATTCTGATTTAGAGAATCAGGGGTGGGGGCCAGGGGGGGAGGACATTAGGTCCCCCCTTATTCTGATTTAGGGCCCCCACCCACTGCTCAGGGGTGGGGGCCAGGGGGGAGGACATTAGGTCCCCCCCCTTATTCTGATTTAGGGCCCCCACCCACTGCTCAGGGGTGGGGGCCGAAGGAGGACAATAGGTCCCCCCCTTATTCTGATTTAGGGCCCCCACCCACCACTCGGGGGTGGGGGCCCGGGGGGAGGACAATAGGCCCCCCCATTATTTTACATTAGGGCCCATCGCTCAGGGGTGGGGGCCGGGGGGGCTTGCTTTTTTTTTGGTTACAGTGAGCAGCCACAGGCTGCTCACTGTTTAATAGACATGCCCCTACTCGCGCTATAGCGAGTAGGGGCATAATTTACTAATACTAAGTAATCTTTACTTAGTATTAGTAAATTTGTCTGAAAGACCAATTTAGGTCTTTCAGCCTTTTAGTAGATAGCTCCCTAATACCGTGGGAATTAGGGAGTTATCTACTTATTCATTCCTGTCATTAAACTGACTGGCCAAGTAACTTACATTTTATATGAATGTATGTTACTTGATTGTTGTAAGTGTTGCAAATGCTTACAGGTGAATCCTGGCTATGTTTGTATACTTTTTATTTAAAATTGTATACAATGTAACATTCTTCTTCTTTCACTGGGTAAGTATATTAGTACTTAGGCAATACTGTGCTTTGGCACTTCGGACATTCGGAAGTACCCGAATGTCCGAATTGTCCGAAATTCGTCCGAATTCCTATTCGGACCGAAACGAATTGCACATGTCTACAATAGACAATCACAGTATGCTTAAACTAATAACACACAAAGAATGAAATGTTGCCATGTTTTTATTGAACACACCATGTAAACATTCACAGTGCAGGTGGAAAAAGTATGTGAACCCTTGGATTTAATAACTGGTTGAACCTCTTTTGGCAGCAATTACTTCAACCAAACGTTTCCTGTAGTTGCAGATCAGACGTGCACAACGGTCAGGAGTAATTCTTGACCATTCCTCTTTACAGAACTGTTTCAGTTCAGCAATATTCTTGGGATGTCTGGTAGGAATCGCTTTCTTGAGGTCATGCCACAGCATCTCAATCGGGTCGAGGTCAGGACTCTGACTGGGCCACTTCAGAAGGCGTATTTTCTTCTGTTTAAGCCATTCTGTTGTTGATTTACTTCTATGCTTTGGGTCATTGTCCTGTTGCAACACCCATCTTCTGTTGAGCTTCAGCTGGTAGACAGATGGCCTTAAGTTCTCCTGCAAAATGTCTTGATAAACTTGGGAATTCATTTTTCCTTCGATGAAAGCAATCTGTCCAGGCCCTGACGCAGCAAAGCAGCCCCAAACCATGATGCCCCCACCACCAGTTGGGATGAGGTTTCATGTTGGCGTGCTGTGCCTCTTTTTCGCCACACATAGTGTTGTGTGTTTCTTCCAAACAACTCAACTTTGGTTTCATCTGTCCACAAAATATTTTGCCAGTACTGCTGTGGAACATCCAGGTGCTCTTGTGCAAACTGTAAACGTGCAGCAATGTTTTGTTTGGACAGCAGTGGCTTCCTCTGTGGTATCCTCCCATGAAATCCATTCTTGTTTAGTGTTTTACGTATTGTAGATTCGCTAACAGGGATGTTAGCATTTGCCAGTGACTTTTGTAAGTCTTTAGCTGACACTCTAGGATTCTTCTTCACCTCATTGAGCAGTCTGCGCTGTGCTCTTTCAGTCATCTTTACAGGAAGGGGAAGCGGAGGGAAAGCCAGTACTGCCACTATACAAAGAAAAAAGGAATTTACGGTAAGTAAAATTACTGTTTTTCCCTTGTATAGTGGCAGTACTCACAAGTGGGATATAGCAAGATCCCTGCAACAAAATAAAGGGTGGGGACTCAGCAGGCCACAGCTTGCAGCACCTTACGCCCAAAAGCAGCCTCAGATGATGAGAATATGTCCAGCCTATAATGCTTGATAAGGGTATGTAATGAAGACCAAGTAGCCGCTTTGCAGATGTCTTCAGGTGATGCTGCTGCTCTTTCAGCCCAGGAGGTCGCCATAGCCCTAATGAAATGAGCCTTTAATGGGAATCTAAGAGGAATCCCTTTGGAGTGATAGGCCAACCTGATGGTATTTGTCAGCTATCTAACGAACGAGGGTCCGGAGAGAGCACAACCCTTATATTTGCCTTGAAAGTAGACAAAGAGATGATCTGAGGATCTAAACCACTGAGACTTCCGAAGGTAGATCTTCAGGGATCTCCTAACATCCAGGAGATGCCACTTTCTTTCCAGATCTGATGTAGGTGATTGACAAAAGGCCGGCAGAATAATAGGCTGGTTAATCGCAGCACTTGATATAACCTTGGGCAAAAAAGAAGGCCTGGGATGCAGTACCACTTTTTCTTGATGAAATATGGTGAACTCCGGAGAAGAAGATAGAGCTCGGATCTCACCTATTCTCCTAGCGGAGGTGATAGCCACCAGGAAGGCCGTCTTGAAGGTAAGCAGCTTGATGGGGACTTTAAGTAATGGTTCAAACGGTGGCTCACAAAGGGCTTGAAGAACCAGAGACAAATCCCAGGTAGGAAAAGGAACCAGCTTGGGAGGCCTCTTCAACCGTATGGACTTAATAAACCTTTGTACAAGCATGTTTGAGGCAATGTCACGAACCAGGAAGTGACTGAGAGCTGAAATCTGGCCTTTGAGCGTAGATATCCCTAGGCCGGCTTCAAACCCATCTTGCAAAAAAGAAAGAATTTCCGGGACTGAGGCTTTGGCAGGATCCGAACCCCGAAGTGAACACCAGGTTCTGAACTTCATCCAAACCCTGAAATAGATTTTCGAAGTGGACAGGCGGACAGAGGACAGCAAAACGTTACATAAATGGTCAGAAAGACCATGACCTTGAAGGATCATCCTTGCAGCAACCATGCCGTCAGGTGAAACATCCCCAGGGTTTCTACGGGAAGAGTCACATTCTCTAAAATGTGAGAAGAGACTGTGAGATGCCAACGTGAGATGGTCATGTTTTCTACTTCTGAAAACAAAGTTCTATTCGGCCAGAAGGGTAGGACTGCCAAGATTCGTGCCTTCTCCCATCTTATTTTCTGAACAATCCATGGTATAAGAGCGATAGGAGGGAAAACATAAGCCATGTCGAAGTTCCAAGGGATCGATAGACCGTCTAGGACATCTGGGTAATCTCCTGTACGGAGAGAAGCAAATCTTTGTACTTTTCTGTTTCTCCTTGTGGCCAACAAGTCTATCTCTGGCCTGCCGAAGCGAGAAACCAGCTCCAAGAAAACTTGGTTTGATAGCGCCCAGTCTTCCTGAGACCAATGGCTTCTGCTGAGGTCGTCTGCAAAAATGTTTAGAGACCCTCTGATATGGGTAGCTGATATTGCGAGAAGATTCGCTTGGGCCCAGGACATTAAGCGGTAGCAGAGATCTTGTAGTGCTTTTACCTTTGTGCCTCCTTGGTGATTCAAATAAGCCACCGTAGTGGCATTGTCCGACTGAATCCTTACTGTCTGATTGGTGATGACTGAGCTGAAGGAAACCAGAGCCTTCCAAACCGCTTTTAATTCCCTGAAATTTGAGGAAGCGCATGCCTCTTCTCTGTTCCAAAGACCTTGATGGAACTGAGAACCTAGATGGGCGCCCCAACCCGTCTGGGAGGAATCTGTGGTTATCGTAATCCACTGTTTCTGTGCAAACGATAGGCCCTTTGAGATTTTGCTTCTGTCTTTCCACCAGTTCAGTTGTCTTTTCACCCCCTCGGATAGGTCGAAGGCAGAGTCTAGATCTTCCTGTTTTCGTGTCCATTGGGAAAGCATGTCCCATTGCAATGGTTTTGATTCCGCCTTTGCCCAGGCTACTGCCAGGATTGCAGAAGTGAGGAGGCCTAGTAACCTCATAGCATCCCTGATTGAGCTTAGGTTTTTTTGCAGCTTTGATACGGCTTTTAAAATCCTCAATTGTTTCTTTATTGGTAGAAAAAGAGAGAGGGACTGTGATTCTACCCGAAGCCCCAATAATTCTAGACTCAGTGACGGAGTCAACTTGGATTTTTCCAGGTTCAGGATCCAACCGTGATCTTTTAAAACCTTCATCGCAATCTTGAGATGAAGTTTTAGCAGTTGCCTTGATTGTGCTTTCAGGAACCAATCGTCCAGGTATGGAACAATCGAGATAACTTTGAGACGTAAAACTGCTGCTATGGGTGCCAGGATCTTTGTAAAAACTCGAGGAGCTCAGGACAGGCCAAAGGGAAGAGCCTTGAATTGCAAATGGAGAATCCTTCGCTTTCTTGTTAGAACCGCAAATCTGAGAAACTTCCAGGAAGATTCTGAAACTGGTACATGGAGATAAGCATCTTTTAAATCTAACTTTGCCATGTAATCTCCCTTTTGTAAAATGTGCATTACAGACAGAATACTTTTCATACGGAACTTCTGGTACGGTATGCAGGTGTTGACTCGTTTCAGGTCTAGGATCGGCCGAAAGGATCCATCTGATTTTTGAACCAGGAAAAGGCGTGAGTAAACTCCCTGAAATTCCCAACGTTTGGGTACCTTCTCTACCACATCTTTTCTTAAAAGAAGGAGCGCTTCTGTTAGGAGAGCCTCTGTTTTTACCCTTGAAGGATAGCTTGACAGTAGGAAGGATGGACGTGGTCTTGACAAAAACTTTATCCTGTAACCTTCTGAAACGGTTCTTATAATCCACCCATATGAAGTACTCTTTTTCCATTCGTGGGCGAAGAACCAAAGGCGTCCTCCCACTCTTTTGGCGTCAAAACTTCCTCTTTTTGTCTTGCCTGTTGGATTCATGTCTAGACCACTGGCTGTTGTTCCCACCGTGTTTTTGAAACTTGCGAAACCGCCCTTGGTAACGAAAGGACTGCTGACCCTTGTACTGAAATCTTTTATATCCCTGGGTTCTTGATTCCAGAGGTAGGGCTTTCTTCGTATCCGACATCTGTTTAATAATGTCTTCTAAAGGAGTACCAAAATGTTTGTTCCTCTCAAAGGGTAATTCACATAAGGCTGCCTTAGACGCTGAATCAGCTGTCCATGTTCGTAGCCAAAGCGCTCTTTTGGCTACTGACGACAACCCCATAATTCTTGCTGATAAACGAAGAAACTCCTCAGAGGCATCCGAAAGGAATTCATTGGATAGTTTCAGTAGGAACATGAGATGGGAAGGATCTGTATCGGATTTTCCCATGAGGGAATCTTCCAGGGCTTGTAGCCAAACGCTCTGAGCTCTGAGAACCGCTGAACCTGCAATTTCAGCTCTGCACTGATATCCTGCGGCCTGGAATTTCAAAGTTATGTTTATGCTTATGTTTACATTTTATTTTAGCCTAACTTAAACAGGGCATAGTTTAAACTCTGGAAACTCAGAGAAAGTATGCTGTAATAGAGCTTAAAGTGTAGATGAATTTAGTTGGCTGCCTCCAATGCCCCCCCCCCCCCCCTGTCCATAGAGGGCAACACAGCTACCCACCTATCTGTTTATGTTTATGCTTATGTTTACATTTTATTTTAGCCTAACTTAAACACTCTTAACATGTAGAACTTAAAGCATCCTACAAGTTAGTTTACTCATTCAACACATCTAACTGTCTGTAGAACGGTTCTGGTGTACCTAATGTACCACACAGGAGAGAGAGAGACGGACTAGCACTAAGCTGCTCGAAAACTGGTAATGATAGGGATTCACTAAAAACCTATATAGAACAAGGGAAAATAACTCTCTAGAAGAGTGGGAATACCAGGAGCTGGCTCGGTGACTAATGGCTAAAATACTACTAAATAGAGAATAAAAATATAAAAATATAAATATGTGGTACTATGCCTTTAAATCTGGAATAGACAAAGTATCCCTATAAATGTGAAAAAATGTGAATTAAGGTGCTATGAGTGGAGATCTCAAATAAACGGAATATCCCTTTAAATGTGCAAAAATACAAAGAGAATGCTGCTATACCTTTAAATATCCTTTAAGAATGTGCAAACATGCAAAGCAGTGCTATATAGGGCAGTGATAAATAGAATTTTTATATATATATATATATATATATATATATATATATATATATATATATATATATATATATATATATATATATATATATATAAATACAAAAATACAAAAAGGTAAAAATGAGAGACCAAATTCTCTGCTGGATGACCAACAAATATGTATGAAACTGGTGTCTATATCCCAAACAACATGAGGGATAAATGATACCTGTTGCAAATAATATACTTTGTAAAAGATAGAAGTAACAAATAAGCTATACAGTACAAGGAACTGTTAGCTTTAGGCAATAAAAATGGAAACAATATATCGCTGGAAAACTGAAGCATAAAACTGGATCACTTCATATAAAAAATGCCAGTTTATTGAATATATTAAAATAACTTGGAAAAAGTGAAATATAATAAAAATACAGGTCACACTAGATTCAGAAGTGCATTACCAGACTGATGCATAGAAAAATAACAGCAAGGACCTTCGGATTGTTAAGGATGGATACGGATTGTGATGATTCAATATACAGCTGCCGGTGAGGATGGCTTGTGTCTGTGAGCACGTCCCGAGCAGGAGCCTCACTTCAGGGGACGTGCAGGACAGATGCCTCCGGTGGCGGTACTTTCCAAACAGGTCCTGCGTGTGGAGATTAGTGGTGCTGCTGGTACATGCGTCTGATCCCGTGTGTTGCTGGGACGCCTGTCTTACGCGTTTTGTAGGGAATGGGCCCTACTTCATCAGAGACATAATAGTGTCTAGTGCTTCAGTTCTTCTTTATATACATTGCCTAATTATCAATCATACGTTTAGGTTTTAAACCAATATATTCTATACTAATAAAAACAGTATTTGTACCTGCATAAAATGATACATATATATATATATATATAATGCAAATCATTGCCACTAGGGTAAAAACAATATTTATAAAATCTCATAAAATGTAGACAAATACATAGGACCCGTAAATGCAAAAATACAAAAAAGCAATATATGAATGTTCCAAATGAAAGTAACATATATAATGAATTAATTAGAAATGACTCAGATATATCGACGATTGCTTTTTCATATGGAAAGGAGACCTTGGATCCTTAGAGAATTTTAAAACCTATCTTAACAACAATCCATATCATCTGAACGTCACTTTTAACCACTCTAAAGAACACATTGAGTTTTTAGATCTGGATATCTACATCAAAGAGGGACAAATCAACACCAAGACTTTTAAGAAGAGTGTGGACTGTAATAGTTGTATTCCTTTTAACAGTCATCACAAGTCAACATGGTTAAGAAACATACCTCAGAACCAGTTCAGGAGGGTAAGACGCAACTGCTCGAATAATGAAGTGTGCAAGTCACAAATGGAAGAAATGAAACAGAGATTCCTGAAAAAGGGTTATCCCCCAACGCTATTAGAAGAATCTATGGATATAGCACTTACCACCCCAAGAGAGGATACCTTATGCAAGAAACCCAGTACCACAGAAGTATCCAATTCAGCACCCACCTTTATCACTAAATATAATCATCAATTTCATACAATACAGAAGACACTAAGGAAGCATTGGGGGATCCTTAAGAATGATCCAACGCTATCTAAATTCCTCGACAATCAACCTCAGATTATTTTTACTAGGGCACCCAACCTGCAACTTATGTTGGCACCGACCACTAAACCTGAAAGTGCTGATTTGGATTAAGGTACCATCAGTGGCTTCACAAGATGCAAGAAGTGTCTAGCATGTAGAAATAATCCATCATTAGAAGACACAACCACTGGATTTAAATCCCTCACTACTAAAGAGGAATATGATATCAAGACCAACATGGACTGTACTACATCAGGAGTCATCTATTTAATAACATGTCCATGCCCACAACAATATATTGGACGTACAAAAAGACCCCTAAAAATACGTATTGCTGAACACATTAGAAATATTAAGAAGGGACTTCCAACACATAATCTTTCCAAGCACTTTAAAGAGATACATGGGGGAGACCCCACAGGACTTGCATTTATGCCTATTGAGAAAGTGAATACCCACTGGAGAGGAGGTAGCATTGATAAGGCTCTAGATCAGACAGAAGCTAAGTGGATTTTTAAGTTAGGGACTTTGTTCCCTAAGGGACTCAATGTAGATTTTGAGCTTAATGCCTTCCTATAATATTATTTTTGTCCAGCTGTTCACTGATCATTTCCTCTCCCCCCTATTTTTAATAAATTTTTAAAATTGTTAAATTATATATATTTTTTCTTTATTTTTTATGTATGTTTTTTTTTTTTTTTTTAATCCATCTTTATTTAAAGTCCCCCTTTTTTTTTCCTCCATCTTTATTTAAGTCCCCCCTTTTTTTTTCTCCATCTTTATTTATAGTTATAGACCACCACCAGGGATTATTTATTTATTATTATTTTGTATATTATTATATTATTTATCATTAATTATTATTTTTCTCCTGTTTTCTCCTAGAAGGATGGATTCACACTATACCTATATGGTACCTATCTAGTACTGGTTATCCATATGTAGTTAATATACTATTATGATTTTATCCACCTATCTTCATGTATATATAATTATGTCCAGCATTTTATGTCCAGCATTTTATCATCTCTAATTAATTCATTATATATGTTACTTTCATTTGGAACATTCATATATTGCTTTTTTGTATTTTTGCATTTACCAGTCCTATGTATTTGTCTACATTTTATGAATGAGATTTTATAAATATTGTTTTTACCCTAGTGGCAATGATTTGCATTTTATATATATATATATATATATATATATCATTTTATGCAGGTACAAATACTGTTTTTATTAGTATAGAATATATTGGTTTAAACACCTAAACGTATGATTGATAATTAGGCAATGTATATAAAGAAGAACTGAAGCACTAGACACTATTATGTCTCTGATGAAGTAGGGCCCATTCCCTACGAAACGCGTAAGACAGGCATCCCAGCAACACACGGGATCAGACGCATGTACCAGCAGCACCACTAATCTCCACACGCAGGACCTGTTTGGAAAGTACCGCCACCGGAGGCATCTGTCCTGCACGTCCCCTGAAGTGAGGCTCCTGCTCGGGACGTGCTCACAGACACAAGCCATCCTCACCGGCGGCTGTATATTGAATCATCACAATCCGTATCCATCCTTAACAATCCGAAGGTCCTTGCTGTTATTTTTCTATGCATCAGTCTGGTAATGCACTTCTGAATCTAGTGTGACCTGTATTTTTATTATATTTCACTTTTTCCAAGTTATTTTAATATATTCAATAAACTGGCATTTTTTATATGAAGTGATCCAGTTTTATGCTTCAGTTTTCCAGCGATATATTGTTTTTTATTGCCTAAAGCTAACAGTTCCTTGTACTGTATAGCTTATTTGTTACTTCTATCTTTTACAAAGTATATTATTTGCAACAGGTATCATTTATCCCTCATGTTGTTTGGGATATAGACACCAGTTTCATACATATTTGTTGGTCATCCAGCAGAGAATTTGGTCGCTCATTTTTACCTTTTTGTATTTATTTATATATATATATATATATATATATATATATATATATATATATATTCTATTTATCACCCCCCTATATAGCACTGCTTTGCATGTTTGCACATTCTTAAAGGATATTTAAAGGTATAGCAGCATTCTCTTTGTATTTTTGCACATTTAAAGGGATATTCCGTTTATTTGAGATCTCCACTCATAGCACCTTTATTCACATTTATTCACATTTATAGGGATACTTTGTCTATTCCAGATTTAAAGGCATAGTACCACATATTTATATTTTTATTCTCTATTTAGTAGTATTTTAGCCATTAGTCACCGAGCCAGCTCCTGGTATTCCCACTCTTCTAGAGAGTTATTTTCCCACATCTAACTGTCTGTCTTCCTAAACTGCCAAGCACGGGCCACAGGGTTCTTATTAATCAACATGCTGGCTCAGCCTGTTTTAATAGCACTGGAAGGCACTCACAATAGACACAACTCGTTTGCAAACGCAAAGAAAAATCATATATTGCTTGATACTGCATATATATATTGTACCTTCTCTACTCACTTAAAAGTACCTGAATAGCAAGTTTTACTCAACTAAAACAAAAATGTGTGCATGATATATAAAAGCCATACCACTGTTATCAACTGTTTGAAAATGCATGGTTTGCTCTGCTATTGTGGTGATGCAAGCTTAGTGTATGTACTCTCTGCGCACCAAAAATAAAGAATAAAAAAAATAAAAAAAATAAAGTGTAGATTAATTTTGAAATACATAAATGATAGTGTCATCAGCATAAACATACTGTGGAAGTTTTGCATTGAGTAAAGAGGTAAATAATAAATAAAGAAAAAAGGAGGAACTGACCCCCAGGGATTCCAAGCGTAACTTTAAGTGACGTGAAAACACTGATGTTGCTGGTAATAGACACATATTGTTTGTTAGTCAAGGACAACCAGAACTATATTAAGCAGACTATTTGTTATCTACTTTAGTGTGTCCAAATTAGGATGTTTGTATGGAAACAAAACTGAAATTCCACTAGAAAAATAGGATAGCAAATGACTCTGGTTCAAGCACATAAAATGATAGAGGCAAAGTGTAGTAATTTGATAATCCTGCAATTTAACAGAGAAAAATAGTTTCATTAAAATAGATGACTTCCTCTTTAAAAGAAGTTGCGTGTGCAATTTTCTAAACTTGGTACTTCATCCCATTTCTCATTATCATGGTGTTCTTCATCCAGTTTATTAGAATACCTTGGCTTTCAAACTGTGTTTTGTTAAATATATGATTTTCATATAAAATATACTGCAGAATGCTGAATATTTTAGAGATATTGCAGTGAACAGAAACATATTTTAGTAACCTGCAAAGTCAGCTCATTATAAAATAAAAGGGATAGCTTGTCAATCGGCAAGGAACACTTCACAAAAAGAAAGAGAACGGCCAGCAAGCAATCAAAAATAAAGAATTACTTTGGTTCATGACAACATCAAAATTACAAGATAATGGCATAGAAACATTTAAATGTAAATGGTTTTAAGGGGAAGACTATGGCCATGGTACACAAGTTGACCCATCAGGGAAGTAGGCATAGTTAAATTTGATAATTGATGCATGAATGTGGATCAATGAACAAACTAAACAAAAAATTTAAAAAAAATCTAGGGATTATTAATGGTATAACAGATAATTCAAATAGGTTTGAACAAAATTAACAGGAAGCTAAAGAACCTTGCTGTGTTTGTTTTTGGTTGTTGTTGTTTTTTGTACTAAAGATAAAACTTCTTAAGAATTATTTTCAAAAGTTAATTTCCCTTATCAGATATTGAACATGGCTCTCAAGAGATTCAGATGGGTTTAAAGATCACTAGAGGGAACCCGATTTAGTCTGATCATTGGTATAATAATGGAGACTGAATGAACTTGAAGCGCTACTACTTAATACAAATATTTTACGTAAAATTAGGACATATGTATTACAGTTTCTGCAAGAATTGCTACTTTTTGTATAGGATTGGTATAGGATGAAGAAAAGAATTGATCAAGCGGAGATCCCTGGAAAGAAAATGAAATGGTAAAACAATGATACTGGCCAGTATAATACATTTTAATCTCAATTTTATTTTCTTCCATGTAAAGAAAATACATCCACAGAAACAAATCAATATCTTACGAGGCCTAATTTTCCTCTGAACCCCCAACCTTAGATTGAAAATTTGAATGGTTTAATAGGTGCAAGATGGGATTCAATAGCTCTAATCGAATAGTTCTCAACCTTAATGGATTTTTTTTGAGAGCTACCCTGTAGCCTTTATAGATGTATTGCTATAATAATACTTAATGCTATGATTAATAAAGGAGTAGTGTTTCTACTATCCCTTCCATGAAGCATATAGAGCAAGATCTGGCAATATTAATAACAAATTTGCAGACACAAATCTTACTCAAAGATTAAAAAGGGATTCCAACGTAGGACCACGAAGCAAGAAAATATACAATATTCCACACACCATATAAAATAGAGCCTCAGACCAGATCAGCTAAGTGTAAAAAAAATAATATTGTCGCAGGAAACTACTTGATGTGCATTTAAGGCAGTAATTAGAGGGCACATACCGGTATTCAAATCTGGTGCAAATGAGGGGAAAAAAACGTTTGCCTCTTCAACAATTATATATTCATCTATCTCAATTAGAAAAAATCAAAGAAAGTCCATCTCCTAAAATATTTGAAGAAATTTATAAAATTAGAGATCAAATAAAACAAAGATGTAGAGTGAATTAAATTAAATCTCCTTCGTTTAAAACAAAAATGGTATAAGCCAAGGAAACAGGGCTAATAGAATGACGTCAAACAAACCAAAAAAAATATGAAAAGAAAAAATATAAAATAGATAAAATTATAGAAAACAGGAAGATTATATTGGACCCATCAAACATAGATGTTTTCTCTAAAAAAATTATATCACTTAGGGAAAAATTGTGCTTTAATAGAAGTTCGAGATAAAATTAAAAAATATTTAGAGAAATTTAATCATTCTAATATATCTGATATTGACCATAAAATGTTAAATACTCTAATAACTTTGCAAGAAATGTCAAATGTGATTCCCAATTTAAAGACAAATAAAGCACCGGGCCCGGTAAAGATAAAAAAATGAATTAAATATTTTAGACCAATTTCTGTTATAAATGTAGATACGAAGATATATTCATCTGTGTGGGCAAATAGATTAAAAAAAGGTTATCGACGGGGGCGGGGCTAAGCCGCAGAGCTGAGCAGTAGCAACCCTTACCAGCTCCAGTGGCCGACACCCGAAAAAGCGAGATAACTCTACTAAAAAGGCACTCAAATGCCAAACTGGGACCACCAAGTGATGGGGGAAATCGGGACCAACAAACCGACACCTTACAAGCACCGATCAACCCGACCCACGCCACACGCACCGGTGAGGCCTACTAGCCTAGCAGGCGCGGGAGAGGCGGCCGCTCTCCTGCCACCGAGCAATAAGGGAAAACAGTCCCGGAGACCTCGTCCCCCCCCCTTTGGACCGGCGGGGGATATCCCGGTCCTACCTCGTAAGACCAACCGGCCACACGAGACCCAAGTGACAAGACTACGACACCTAACGGTCGTGGGCAGAGCATGCAAAATGGCGGCTGGCCTACGCTCCACTACCGAGCACACGATCGAGAGGGAAACAGAGCTCCGGTACGACCGCATATTTGGGGCACTCTGGGAGAAGCTAGAGGCTCTACTGCGACCCCTGCAAGCGGAACCCGCAACAGGAGGTACGATGAGGAGTCTGAAACGTGAAGGCAAAGCGACAAAGGGGACAAACCCCAACCCTACTCTCAAAATGGCCACTCACAAGAAAGGGTCCGGCAAAACAGCGCCCAAACGGAGCACCTCTGTGACCAGACACAGTCCACACAAAGCCCATACAGCTAAGAGGGCTCCCAAGGCTCAACATCACAAACAGCCCCATCGTAACACAGCAACCCAAAGAGGATTCAAAGGGGGCAAGGCTCACCAAAAAAGACCAAGAGGATGGCGGACTGTCAAGCCTACACTGGCATATACTGCCACACTGCCACATCGAATCTTCAACAGCCAGCGACAGCACCGCACAGCTCACACCACAGCCAGGACTCCGAGACACTCACCAGATGACTCGGCGACCCCAACTGCCGCTCCTATCCTCTGCACGCCAAGAGCGCAGAACAAGAAAACCCAGAACCTGCTGCAACCTTACCAGAGGACGCGGGGGATTCCCGCCGTCACACAGGCACCGGAACGGGACTGTGGTATAACTACTGCGGGCGTGGGCTGACTGGAACTCTGGAAGCCATAAAAGAGTCACTCACTCCTTGCCTCATATAGACTCCAACTGTAATTATGGCAAATTTTATGTTCTGATGACGTCTAGTGAATTTTTCTACCCCTATGCTCCTGAGTTATGCTTAACTTTAATGCTGAAAGAGTGCCCCTAGCCCATAATTAATCACAGGGGACTGTCCCCCCAATGCATAGCCTGTAGCTTGCTGCCTAGTACATATAACTTGTGGATAGCCTAAATTGACCAAACTTAACTAATCCTACATCACAATTCACCCTAGCCTGCTTCACTCAGTTAGTTAATTGGAACTCGTTAATTGGAACTGAACGTGATGTTTAATCAGCCTACTAACACACCGTATTTTATGATCTAACCATTTGTTATTTAATGCATAGCTCGCAGATTATCACCGGGTCATCTCATCACACCTTTTATATATAGGTGGCTTGTTTAGCGACATTTAAACATGAAAGGTGCCATGTTGTCAGCTACACTTATAGCACACGTTTAGTGTTCACGGTTAAAATTTTTATTATCCCTGTAGTTGCATAATATCTCACACGGTGTCTACACTTAAGTTCAGAGACGACGACACTATCAATAGCAAAGCTGTGTTATTTAACAATGTCTGCCATGCATGTATAATCACTAACTGATCCAAGCAACAACCATGCAGATTACAATGTCAAGCTATATTATATATTTATCTTGTTCACATAACCCTAAAAATGTGCACTGCTTCCCATGCCATAATGTTGTTTCTTTCTGTGAATCATCTGGTTTGCTTCAGCTATTGTGGCAAAGCAAACTTGCCTGTTAATTATTTGCACGAATAAAATAAAGAATTAAAAAAAAAAAAGAAAGAATAGACTTAAAAAAAGGTTATCGACAAGTTAATAAACAAAGATCAATCAGGAATTATTCCAAAAAGAAAAGCAGAGGATAACATAAGGAAAATAATAGATATAATGTTTTCAGCTCATAGTCAAAAGAGATCCCTTCTGACCCGGTCATTGGATGCCAAAAAAGCCTCTGACAGGGTCAGTTGGGTATTTCTAGAAGAAACGTTACAGAAAGCTAACTACCGTATATACTCGAGTATAAGCCGACCCGAATATAAGCCGAGGCCCCTAATTTTACCCCAAAAAACTGGGAAAACTTATTGACTCGAGTATAAGACTAGGGTGGGAAATGCAGCAGCTACTGGTAAATTTCTAAATAAAATTAGATCTTAAAAAATTTATATTGAATATTTATTTACAGTGTGTGTGTATATACTGAATGCAGTATGTGTGTATGAGTGCAGTGTGTGTATGAATGCAGTGTGTGTATGAGTGCAGTTTATAAGTGCAGTGTGTGTGTATGAGTGCAGTGTGTGTATGAGTGCAGTGTGTGTGTGTGTGTGTGTGTGTATGAGTGCAGTGTGTGTGTATGAATGCAGTGTGAGTGTGTGTGTATGAGTGCAGTGTGTGTGTATGAATGCAGTGTGAGTGTGTGTGATGCAGTGTGTGTGTTGCAGAGCCTTGGTGGGGGGTGGGCATTTTTATTATATATATATATTTTTAATTATTTTAATATTTTTTTGTTTTATTAATATTTTTGTTATTATTATTTTTTATTTTATTATTTTTAATATTACTTTATTATTTATATTTTATTATTATTTATAATTATTTTCGTCCCCCCTCCCTGCTTGCTAGCTGGCCAGGGAGGGGGGCTCTCCTTCCCTGGTAGTTCAGTGGGGGCTGTGGGGGCTGCAGAGATGTTACTTACCTGTCCTGCAGCTCCTGTCAGCTCTCTCCTCCTCCGCGCCGTCCGGTCAGCTCTTCTGTGAGCTCACACTGTAAGTCTCTCGCGGCTCTCGCGAGATTTACACTGGGAGCTGACCGAGGTGCTGAACGGACGGCGCAGAGGAGAAGGGAGCTGACAGAAGCTGCAGGACAGGTAAGTAACATCTCTGCAGCCCCAGTCTGTATTATGGCAATGCAAATTGCCATAATACAGACTATTGACTCGAGTATAAGCCGAGTTGGGTTTTTTCAGCACAAAAAATGTGCTGAAAAACTCGGCTTATACTCGAGTATATACGGTAAGTATTTTTCAAATCAATATGGGTTTTACATAAAGACCCGCAAGCCTGTATTTTAGGCTCAGGAATAAGATCTCCCTGGTTGAGAATGTATAATGGTACCAGACAAGGGTGCCCATTGGCTCCAATGTTATATGCACTCTCATTGGAACCACATGCTCAAAAAATTAGAGACAACCAAGGGATAAAGGGCTTCAGAATGGGAGAAAGTGAATTTAAATTATCAATGTTTGCAGATGATATCTTATTGACTATAGAAGATCCAATATCATCATTAAGGGAACTTATGAAGGAGATACAGGTTTTTTTCTGTGCCAAGCGATAATGGGAAATATTAAGGAGGACAATAAAAAAATTCTTCAAGAAACATTAGATTAGTCACTAGATTAGCTAGAGATAGAGATGAGATGAAAGGGAGAAAGAAGAGATGAGGTAGTAATGTTCCCTTCTAGATTGTAAAAAATGAAAAGGATATATATAACTTAAATGATTGAGAGAAGGGGAAAAGGAAAAGAAAAGATATAAAAGGGATGGGAAAGAACAGAGAAAAGATGGAAAAAAGAGAAGGAAAGAAAAGGGGAAACTTCTCATATGGTAGCTGTTGGTGTAGGTGTCTTGTTAGTTTTATAGGAGTACTGTTTTTTTCTAAAGAAAGATAAAATACATAACTAATTAAAACATAAATAAACAAATGATGAGAGGTATCGGTGATAAGCCAGAGTTGGCATGGTCCCAAGAAATAATGTGAGACGATACCCATCTGATATTAAAAAAAAAAAAAAAAAAAAGTTTGAAAATATTACTATCATGCAAAAAAAAAGTATTTTATTGAAGGATAATGATCACATGAAGCTTTTTATCATCACATAGTTGTTTTGCTCCTTTTTAAATAATAATGATAACAGATATCACCCAAATGACCCTGATCAAAAGTTTACATACCCCTGAATGTTTGGCCTTGTTACAGACACACAAGGTGACACACACAGTTTAAAATGGCAATTAACCCCTTAAGGACCGGACTGTTTTTGCGATGTTGTACATTTGCGACCAGGCATCTTTTTACACTTTTGTGGTGTTTGTGTTTAGCTGTAATTTTCCGCTCTCTCATTTACTGTTCCCATACAAATTATATATTGTTTTTTTCAGGACAAAAGGGGCTTTCTTTACATACCATTATTTATATAATCTCATGTAATTTAATTTTTTAAAATTGAAAAAAATACATGTTTTTTTACTTTTATGTGAAAAATCTTTTACTCATCTACAAAAGCGAATGAAAAAAACTGCTAAATAGATTCAAAATTTTGTCCTGAGTTTAAAAATACCCAGTGTTTACATGCTTTTTGCATGTTATAGGGCTATAAGTACAAGTAGGATATTGCGGTTTCAAAACATACATTTTTAAAATGTATCAATAGTGACATTGTAACACTATTATCTGTCATAAATCGCTGAATAACACCCCACATGTACATATTTTTTTTAAAGTAGACAACCCAGGGTATTCAATATGGGGTATGTCCAGACTTTTTTAGTAGCCAGTTAGTCGCAAACACTGGCCAAAGTTAGCGTTCATATTTGTTTGTGTGTGAAAAAAGTAAAAAACTAAATTGAACGCTAATTTTGGCCAGTGTTTGTGACTAAGTGGTTACTAAAAAAGACTGGACATACCCCATTTGCAATACCTTGGGTTGTCTTCTTTTGCAAATGGTATGCCATCATGGGGGTAATTCTCATTCCTGGGCTACCATACGCTCTCAAAGGCAACGTAACCAACCTGGCCATTTTCAATGTAAAAATATTTGACCCATATATTTGACCCTGTAACTTTCAAAAACGCTTTAAAACCTGTACATGGGGGGTACTGTTATACTCAGGAGACTTTGCTGAACACAAATATTAGTGTTTAAAAACTGGAAAATGTATCACAACAATTATATCATCAGTAAAAGTGCTGTTTGTGTGTGAAAAATGCAAAAAAAGTCACTTTCACTAACAATATCATCGCTGTGATATGTTTTACTGTTTTGAATCACTAATATTTGTGTTCAGCGAAGTCTCCCGAGTAAAACAGTACCCCCCGTGTACAGATTTTAGGGTGTCGTAGAACGTTACAGGGTAAAATACAGTGATAGCAAATTAAATTCTCTGGACTTTCGGCCTGGGTTGGCAGGCAGGTCCCTCAAATTGCAATCAATCGAATAACTTAATTATGTAAAAATATTACATAAATACGCACGTAGAATTTAAATATATATGCATATTTCTATATTTGAAGTCTACGTGTATATTTATATAATTATTTATGTAATTTTGTATATGGACATATGAATAGTTCGTATTCTTTTTATTTATTTATATATACATAGATATATATACAATTTCATTCTAAGTGTATTTTGATATAAATATATATATTAATATCAAAATACAGTTAGAATAAAATTTCGTATAGATATATAATTTTTTTTTAAATTTTATTATTATTTTTACATGTTTAATTTAATTTAAATTACTTATTATTTGTATTTTATAATAATATATATATACAATATATAGTTATTATATATATTATATATATACGTGTGTAATTTAATTATAAGTGTATTTTTATATTAATATATGTACATATTAATATAAAAATACACTTAGCATGACATTATATATATGATATATAGACATATATTATATAGGTATAATATATGTCTATATATCATATATATATATATATATATATATATATTTTGACATATATAATAATAATTTTTTTTTATTAACTATAACTTTAATTTTTTTTTTTATTTTACACATGCAGGGAGACTGCCTGTCAGCACAGACAGTCCCCCTGCAGGCAGACACATGGACACCTATTGTGACCATGTGGTCGCCCTGTTGGGCGATCACATGGCCACAGGGGTCCTAATTCGCCATGGGGAGACTGTCTGGGCTGCAGGCAGTCTCCCCACAACGGGACCAACGCCGATCGCCGCCGGGGGAACGACGGCGATCGGGTAAGTACATTTTAAATTTAGGACGGTTCAGGACCGTCGTCGGTCGGCAATGAAAAAATGCCGATGACGGTCCTGAACCGTCCTGCGTCGTTAAGGGGTTAAAGGTTAATTTCCCACACCTGTGGCTTTTTAACTTGAGTTTGTTAGCTCTCACGTGGATGCACTGAGCAGGATAGATACTGAGCAAGATAGATACTGAGCCATGGGGAGCAGATATGAACTGTCAAAAGACCTGTGTAACAAGGTAATGGAACTTTATAAAGATGGAAAAGGATATAAAAGGATATCCAAAGCCTTGAGATTGCCAGTCAGTACTGTTCGATCACTTATTAAAAAGTGAAAATGCAGGGATCTATTGGTACCAAGCCAAGGTCAGGTAGACCAAGAAAGATTTCAGCCATAACTGTCAGAAAAATTGTTTGGGATACAAAGAAAAACCCACAGATAACCTCAGGAGAAGTGCAGGCTGCTCTGAAAAAAGACGTTGTGGTTGTTTCAAGGAGCACAATACGACGATACTTGAACAAAAATGAGCACACTATAATTTGGAGTGAAGAGACTAAAATACAGCTTTATGGTCACAACAGCAGAATTTTTTTTGGAAATATAGCACAGTGAGATCTACCTCTGTTTTTTTGTATATTCTCCAATTCAGGATAGGTTATTTGATCATACCTACTTCTTTTAGATTGTATCTGTACTTTCTCATGTAAAGATATACCGTATACAATTAATTACACTTTAATGTAGGCAATGTGTCCACATGCAGATTTGAAAGAAATATGAATTTATTACTGAAATATGAATCAGTCTCAATGGAGTATTTTATTTAAAGCTTTCTTATGTTGTTTCTCATGTTGTTTTACTTGTTACTTGTGACTGAGTTTTTATCTTTATGCACCTTTCTGCAGGCACATTTTTAAATATAAACGATTTGTATGAAGTTTTAGGAAACCGTAAAGCTAAAAATAAAAAAAAGTTTCACAGTCTCATTTGGAAGGTGGAGTAATTATTTAATATGATGAAAGCATATCACTTACCTACAATGCCAAAAGCAGACACAGCTCGAGATAATCCAGATGAGCCTTTCTGTCCCATTTTTGTCCGATTTCCGAGGTCAAGACGACCAAGAAGCTCTCGTACTTCTTGCTGAGTGTAAACATGCTTAAAATAAGATTTGAGTGGTCTGTTTAGAAAATGTTAATGCAATAACTGCAGTGATTATCATTACTTTAACACTTAACTTTGCATAAACTTCACTTTAAAGGAATCTGGGAACCATTACAATTACATTCACAAACTGTTTAACCCCCAAATGCAGTATACAGCGAGCAACTGCCCTTCTATCTGTCAATTGTCAGTTTTCTGATAGCTTACAGATGAGATATAACTATAAGAAGACATGAAATCACACACGGCAGTATTTATTGAGCACACACTGCAATATGGAAAAGAGGAGCAGAAAGGATGGGAACTTTTTAGAAAATCGAACTATTACTAATTAATGTTTTTAAAAAAGTTAAGAGGCTAGTAACGTCTGTGGTGAAATGCTGTATTCATATGTAAGCTGAAATCGGATCCTCCTGGAGAAAATGGTGGCATCTGCGGGGGACAGGTTCAGGTAAGTAGAACTTACCTTTGCCTGCCCTTCAGCCACCGGACCCCCAAAAATGATGTCACCGTCAGGGTCTTAGCAAATTCTGGAAAGTCCCTAGATAGTGACAGTGCACACTAACATTAGAAATACAATCAACTAACTTGACTTTCTGGGCATCCCTATAATAGTACAATAATATTGTTCTACTCAACTTTCTAAACACACCATGCTAGTTTTGTTGCGACAACTGATCCTTTCATCGCTGAGATCATCAGCAATGATAATCTCAGCCAATCCAATGCTTTCCCACAAGGAAGCATTGGGGAACTACTGTGCATTGACATGCAATCACCAGACTAATTTGATCAGCAGCTCTTGCTGCATAAACTCTGCATAAACATAAATGCTGCATTTGGCGTCTTCATGCAGAGCATGATGACGTGGAGATAGGAGTCCTGTAAGATTGGAAGACCATAACACAAAGCACCTCAAGTGGCTGGCTGATCAACCACCACTAGAGGTGGCCTTAGAAACAAATGTAAATACTAGAGCAGGCTCTTTGCACCAAAACAGTAGCATATTAACGAGAGAGGTCTGCCCCAGGTGACAGGAGCTGGGGGTTTACACGTTTATTGATGATCTCAGCTATTGCAATGTTTCCCATATGAAAGCATTGGGAGGCTAGTGCGCATGAACGGGCCTCTCCTCATTGAGATTCATTAACTCACTGCATCTCTATGGGGATCGTTCAGCATCTCTGTGCATTTCCAAATTCTTTGCACGTTATCTTTCCAATTTACAGCCATTAAAG
This sequence comes from Pelobates fuscus, assembly GCF_036172605.1. Lineage (NCBI taxonomy): Eukaryota > Metazoa > Chordata > Amphibia > Anura > Pelobatidae > Pelobates > Pelobates fuscus. The sequence continues at coordinate 316,076,089 of NC_086318.1, forward strand.
GTGGTGTCAGGTAGCAATGTAAACCCTGCATTTTCTCAGCAATGGCACATTGAAGCTTTCCTCTGAATCACTCCATTAACCCCTTAAGGACCAAACTTCTGGAATAAAAGGGAATCATGACATGTCACACATGTCATGTGTCCTTAAGGGGTTAAGATGTGGTGCTTAGAGTGTCCCTATAAAGGAGAGTTTGATTAGACTGTTATTCTGTGAGAGTACCTAAGCATCGGACAGATAAGTATAGGATCCCAAATGCAGTATGGGTGAACAGACAAGGGAACAAAGTACACGTAAATAAAGCGTAACTAATTGGAAAAATAGGGATAGAAAGGAGTGTTACCAGACCTTAGAGTAGCTGGGCTTAACATGAAAGGAAGGCGCCCGAACAGTGTAACAAAATGTACACTAGCTCTAGCCAAAGTCAGAAATCAGAAATCAAGTAGTCCGAGGCAGGAAATTAGGAAGTCAGTCAAGCTAACTCAGTATACTGGAAAGCAGGTAGTCAAAGAAGTCAAGGCCAGGGCAGGCAGCAAGCAGGAATGGTCAAGAACAAGCCAGGTCAAAAGCAGATATAGAAAACATGAAACTGAGCCAAACGAACAGCGCAGAAAAGACCACAGACTGCAGAGAGGGCCCTCACCTTATAAAGGGTCTCAAGACTATAATGTCAATCATGAGCCCTGGCATTTACATAGATAGTATCAAATTTAAAACAATGAAACTTATACTTGAAGAGACAGCACAAATGTAACAATAATTATGTGAAAACTTTAAATTGTGACAATATTAACATTTTAAAACAACCAATCCTATATTTTAACTAACATGCACACCATGAGCAGTCTTGAAACATGTACCACAAGACGGGATTGCATCTTAGGAAATGTATTCATGAATATATCACACAAACTATATGGACAAAAGTATTGGTACACATCTCTTAATTATTGAATTCAGGGGTTTCAATCAGACCCATTGCTGCATGTATATAAAATCAAGCACTTAGCCATGCAGTCTGCATTTACAAACATTTGTGAAAAAAGTGGGTCATTCTAAAGAGCTCAGTGACTTCAAGCATGTTACAATGATAGGATGTCACCTTTGTAATAAGTCAGTTTGTGGTCCCCCCCTTTGCAGCTAGAACAGCTTCCACTCTTCTGAGAAGGTCTTACACAAGATTTTAAAATGTTTCTTTGGACGTTTTGCCGATTCCTCCAGTAAAGCATTTGGGAGTTCAGACACTGATAGTGGAGGAGAAAGCCTGGCTCGCAATCACTGTTCCATATTCCATGGTCATCTGAAAGTGGTATTATTGGAAAGTGGAAGCGTTTATGAACAGCAGTGGAAGAACACATAGCGTGGTCACAGACTGGTGAGGCGCAAACGGTGCATAAAAGTCGAAAATGCTTTGCTGATTTCAGCAAAAACTGTGTGTCAGGAACTTCATGGAATGAGTTTACATGGACTCTGGAGCAGTGGAACGTCTTCTGTGGAGTGACAAATCATCCCTTAAGGATCCAAGGGCACTATACACTAGAGCCAGGTGACCTATTGGCTCTCTCCTTGTGAGTTGGAAATTTTTTATCCACATTTAATCATTATTGTTTAAACCATCTGCACTATGATTGTGGTATATATTGTCCACAGATTTATGTAAAGTGGTTTATCAAGTACACCCATCTTCAATATCATTTGAATATTCATACCACTTATATTATTTTTTGTAAATCATGCTTCTCTGTTTGGAAGTCTGACTGGCAAGCCTGGGTTTGGCAGATGCAAGGAAAAAGTTACCTGCCAGACTGCACTGTCCAAACTGTAGTTGATGGAGGGGGAATAATGGCATGGGGCTGTCTTTCGGGGGTTGGGCTAGGCCCCTTACTTCCAGTGAAGGGAAATCGTAATACTTCAGCATACCAAGACATTTTGGACAATGCTATGCTTCCAACTTTGTAAGAATAGTTTGGGGAATGGCCTTTTATATTCCACCATGACTGTGCCCCAATGCACAAAGCAAGGTCCATAAAGTCATAGTTGGATGTGTTTGGTGGGGAACAACTAAACTAGCCCACACAGAGTCCTGAATTCCATCGAACACATTTGGGTTGAACTGGAGAGTGGAGAGTGTGAGCCGGGCCTTCTCATTCAACAACTGGTCCTATTGTCTTTTACACCCCACCTCCTATAGACAGTAAACTTGTTTGAGCAGGATCCTCAACTACCTATCGCTCCTGTAAGTTTTCTTGGAATTGTCATATTTATTGTTAAATCCCCCGTCTTATAGTATTGTAAAGCCGCTACAGAGTCTGTTGGCGCTATATAAATGATAATAATAATAACATCATTCCCTGACTTCACAAATGCTTTACTGGATGAATTGGCAAAAAGTCCCAGAGAAACACTCCAAAGTCTTGTGGAAAGTCTTCCCAGAAGAGTGGAAGAACTCTATACTGAATACATATTAATCTCTATGGGAGAGAGGTGGGAGAGAGAGGGAGGGGGAGAGAGAGAGGGAGAGAGAGAGAGAGGGAGAGAGAGGGAGGGGGAGAGAGAGGGAGGGGGAGAGAGAGGGAGGGGGAGAGAGAGAGGGAGAGAGGGAGAGAGGGAGAGAGGGAGAGAGGGAGAGAGGGAGAGAGGGAGAGAGGGAGAGAGGGAGAGAGGGAGAGAGGGAGAGAGGGAGAGAGGGAGAGAGGGAGAGAGGGAGAGAGGGAGAGAGGGAGAGAGGGAGAGAGGGAGAGAGGGAGAGAGGGGGAGAGGGGAGAGGGAGAGAGGGGGAGAGGGGGAGAGGGAGAGAGGGAGAGAGGGAGAGAGGGAGAGAGGGAGAGAGGGAGAGAGGGAGAGAGGGAGAGAGGGAGAGAGGGGGAGAGGGGGAGAGGGAGTTGTCACAGGATATTTAAAGACATGTTTGGGGTTTTCCAACACGTTGCATAATATATATTGTAGCACACATTATTCAGTCTCCATTTAAACTGCATTTTAAAATAAATCTATAAATATCATTATTAATAAACATCTAGGGTCTAATGACTTTAAAGCTTCAATAAGCACATGTTTGCCACATAAACATGCATATGGGCTCACAATGTACCAGTACCTGAAATATATTACACTCACCTTGTCATCAATAATTACCAAGTCCTTGGGTTCAGTGCGATCAATTTTCAAAACACGGTACTTTGTTTCTGCGTGATTGTTTCCAACTACAAAATACCTCTGTTAAAAAAAAAAGAAAGAAAATTAAAAATGGATGAGATCGCATGTTTTCCCTTTCATAAAATAACACATCTGTATGTCAGTTAAAAAGGCTAGCTTAATTTGATATCTGCGGTTTACTAATACAAACATTTACACCATGTAACAGACGCAGTGCTGGGTTTACTAGAGGGCATACGTCGATCAATACATAAACAAATACTCAACCATTTAATATACAATACAAGCATGTTCTTGATAAAAAGATCACACAATACAACCACACAAATTGATATCCAGAAGCAAATTTAAAATCAAAACAAGACAGATTTAATTCTACTTGTTATTTATGTATGTGTCACAACCTTGCTGGGAAGATTGAGCAACTACAAACACTACTCCCCATAATTAACCAGTGGTAAAATGCATTCTGCCTTTAGGCAAGCATCCTCAAATATTTAATATTAAATTGCTCTTTTCACATCATGTGAAACACAGCTTAAAGGCTTACTCCAAGCACAGTGATTTAAAGTGGTCATGGTGCCTGGAGTCTGTTTGTGCAGCATTTTGCTACGAAATATGGAGATTAATCCCTTTGCTGTTGGAGGTGTAACTTCACCACCGGCAGCGTCCCTGAGGTGTCATCAGTCAGCCCAGAACTAGAGTCAGCTGACACTCTCAGGCAATGAATGACAACTGCATCAGCATCCGGCCTTTGAATCTGTGCAGAAGTCGGAAGCTCGTCACCCGACAGGAGAGGGAGCCAGGTAAGAGGGCAAACCATTTAGTAAATCAACCCTACAGACATGTACAGGAATGTAAAACTCTACCACTGCGATTAGGGAAATATGATATCCAGTCATCCACTTACCACATGCTAAAAAAATTGATCTTAGACAGTTTACAGATACCAGTTTGCAGTGTGCAAACTGTAATGTTTAAGGGTATATTTTAATGACCCTCTGTCTGCGGTACTGATTTAGGATATGCTGGTGGAAGATTAGTTTATGGTATGCTTACATGGCAGGAACATGTGTAAGTAAGAGACAATTGAAGCTTACTTGCAAATGTTAAATTTTGCTAGTGAGCACACTTACACAGACTGCTTTCTAACCACATTTATTATAGTTTAACCCCTTAAAGTCATACTGTCATGCCGAACGTACCTTTTTCCCACAATACTCACCTCGCCCCCCCTGTGAATTAGGGGGGTATCTACTTGCGGCACAAATAGGATTGGTATTTAATTAATTTAAATGAAATTCCGATCGTCCCAAATCGTGTCCAAACATGAATGGACAAACTGTTCTCATTCGGTTAGGATGAAATTTGGTAGTTTCGCCGGCGTTGGAACGCCGAATGAAACAGCACGAGAACAGTATTGTGGGAAATTGCTTTGACCACAAGAAATGGAGCGGACTTGGCTCCTCCCCTGGGTTAAAGCTGGGCAAGCGTAGGAAAAAATACATGGGACAAAATAGTCCCTACTTTGTTTTATGTTTTAAAGAAAACTAGATCCGTTATGAAGAAAAGAAGAACAGATCCTGAGAGAGGAAGAGAGGAGGAAGTGATTGGGGAAATGTAAGTTCCGCGTGACAGTGCTGCTTTAAAGGCAGAGACAATTGTTCTGGCCAAAACGAATACCTTGAATTTCAGCTATAGGTTCCTTACCACCGTAATTTAAGGGGTTTTCTTCAAGTGCTCCCATACGTGAATTGTGTTTCAAAGAACAGAAAGGGTTTTCATTAAATAACATATATGTATACCCAACACAATATTACTTGTTGATAAATTGTTAAAAATGGGAGGGGTGAGGGACTTTTTTCCCCCACATTTTTGCTTATAATAAAAAAAATAATGCTGAAACAAGTGAAAGTTAATGCTGAAACAACATGCATGATACTTTTCAGAAGCATGGTACAATTGACATCTAATCAACTGGTGTTTCAAGCACATAAGAAAAATAGCATATCACTCACTAAGCCTTCAAGTCTCGTTTTATATTATGTAAGAAGATTAGTAAGCCAATCGACATATCTATATGCTCAGCAGGTCGAAAACTATATAAACAATAGGAGATAAAGATATGAGGATTAGGACCACAGGCCCTGAGTTCCGGAAACCCTCTTGGGAGTATGGACAATTGTCTGGAAGTACTTCCAAAAAGGCCCCGGCCCAGAAGAAAAAGTAGCAGCTGCAGTTTCTACTTGTGCCTGATTTGCACCAGGGGAGATAAGGACATGGGAGCGGTTGTCCATTCTGTTCCAGAATGCTTGGCAAATTTTTTTGTCAATCTGTATTTTATTGAGGCATGTGAGATGGGATACAGAATAAAGAGAGGGAAATGCATTAAGAATACAGTAACGGGGTCAATAACAATGATATCTAGCATTTCCTTAATACTAGTACCTCTTTTTTTTTTTTTATATAGCATGGTTTAACTAAAACATAATCTTGCGCCACAGCAGCGTAGAATAATATGGAAACCAGGACATGTAGAGCAGTGGCTCTGAGAACTTGCACATTGTTTAAGGGTTATATTAGTTACATAGGTATGTCTAATGAACTTGGCAGGTCTCGTGTTAAGAATAGTAGGAGATGATAAATCAGGCAAACATTTTACACTCTATTGTTTGGATTGAACACACGTTAGTTCACAGTATTTATAGAAATGATCAAGCTAGATTGGGTTAAACCCTGCCAGTAAGAGAGTATAAGCAGGTATAGGGTGCCTTTCTAGCCTTCCCAATGCCTTTTACCACATATACCACAACATTTTGGCTATCTGTAAATACGTGCATCTTTCATTAAACAGGTTTGCGCTGCCCCATCATCTGGTGCAAGACATACATATATGCTTCAGTATAACACTTGTAGGGCATTATGGCGTTGGAAATACTGTGCACAACAATTTGTTATTTAGGCAGAAAATAGAAAAATAAAACAAGACATGGTAAAACGAAATGCAATTATGATTATAATTGCGTAGAGAGTAACAAGGTAACCTTATGTAGTCCCACCGTGAACAAGAAAGAAATGTGATGTAACCTTCCAAGTGCAATGCTAGTTGGTTAGTGTACATGGCACGACTATGCTTTTATAACAGGTATAATAGAACATTGCATGCGCAGTATTGAAGCATTTAAAGACATACGACAGGTATGGTATCATACACGTTGGCAGTCTAGTTTAGGCTATATGCCAGAACATATTTAAAGCACGCTGTCCTATGAACCGCAGGTTAAGCAACAGGTTATTTAACGTTTTCATAGTATCTGATAAAGCGTCTAGGCCAAGCCTAGTAACATTAAGGGATAAGGTCAGGCAGTGTATAGCCCTTTTAAGGGGCCTCCGGGTGCGCTACCCATAAGGGATTGTATCCTCTGCAGCTGAATGGATTTTGGATGTTTCGGGTATGCTATGCTCTGTAGGGGGTGTGTGTCACGGCCATTATGTTCCGTCGGTAGGTGCATCCTAGGTGTGGAGCAGGGTTAGTGACTACTAAGTGTGGCTCTACTGCCCCAGCGCTCCGGGCCAGCGCCCCTCGCCCGTGTATAGTTTCGTGCTGGTGTTCAGAAAAGTTGACCCCGGGTCCTCCCTATCAGCAAGCTATACAGAGATTTAGGTCGGGAACTACCCTTTAAGAGGTTGTTCGTATAGAGTCGGGTCTGAGAAGTGGCGGCTAGTCAGCGCTCTTCTTGGACTAGTGATTGGTGTGTAAGGGAGTGTTGCTGTCGCTGTAAGTTCGATGTGTTTAGTTTAGGGAAACCAAAGCTATGGACCAGATAACTGTGTATGACCAAAGCAATCCTGGGGGTCACCAGTGGCTATCTGATGGCTAAGGATACCTGTTAAGGTGCGATCCCTGCCCTTGCTGAGAGTGTATGTTGCCTATTCGGAGGGGATGGCTGGGCGCTGTGTGTGTGTGTGATCTATGTTCAGCAGTGCCTTTGCTGGGTGTAAGTAGGGGTGGTAGACGGGAAGATATAGTGGTTTGAAAGAAAAACAATAAACTGTCATGCTCAAACTGACAAACAAAATTGCATAATTACAGGCAGTTCTTGCGGGATCACCTTCTTTGCAGGGACTTTTGGTGATCCGTTAAATAAACATTCTACAGAGTCCCGTACTGTGGCTCTGGGCCACGGGTTATGCTTGGTTTCCCTCCGGCCCCAGGATATGTCCCTCTCTGGTTCTGCGGTGATGTTGCGGCTACGGGACCATGGGTTAATCCATTTGTCGAGTCGTCCCATGAGCCGTTCAGGTAGTGAGCGCCACATAGGGTTCGGGTGTGTGGCCTGTCGGCACAAACGGGATGGATCTTGCCGGGTCCCACGAGTGTGAAGGAGGTGTGTCACTCCCTTGTCCTGCCTGTGCGAGGATGTCTGGTGGTAGGCCCAGTGCCTGCAAAAGCGGTGTTGCGTCGCTCAGCTCCCGGATCTGATGAGTGTCCGTCCCCTGGTGTACGGTGAGTATGTGGGTCATTTGCCATCTGTACTTGAGGTCTCTTTGCCGGAGTAGCGTGGTCAGCGGCTGGAGGGAACGTCTCCAGGCTAGGGTGCCTCTCGAAAGATCGGGGAAGAAGCTTAGAGTCATCCCTTCGAAATGGAACGGCGTCTTTCCCCTCAGGGCATTCTGGACTGCTGTCTTGTCTAGTCGAGTGTGGAAGGTAAGTATGACGTCCCGTGTGGCCCCGGTCGGTGCCCTTGGCGGTTTGGGGATCCGGAATACGTTGGCAGGGGCAATCTTGCTGGCCAGCGCTGGTGGTAAGATTTTCGCCAGGAGGCGTTCAACAGCTTGGGCTAGGTCTGCCTCGGAGATCCCGTCCGGGATCCCTCTTATCTTCACGTTATCACGCCGCCTAGTGTCTTCCTGCTCCGCCATGTGGTGTTCGAGGAGTCTCTGTTGCCGCTGGATGTCCTGGACAGTTTGTCTGAGTTCCCCGAAGTCTTGGTTAGTGGTTCGGGCTGTATGTTCCAACGTATTGAGGCGGGCCGTTATTCCCTTTAGGTCTCCCCTCAATGCAGCTATGTCGTTATGCAGATCCTTGTGGTGGTCTGCCAGTAGCCGCGTGAGGGCCGCTATTGTCACCGGAGCGGTGTCTGGGTCCAGGGTAGTCGGCTGTGTTGGCCTCCCCGTCTTGGGTGCTGGCAGATATTCCTCTCCAGAGAGGTCATCCGAAAAATCGGAGCATCCGCCATGAAGCGCCGCCATGTTGGTCCCGCTTGCCCCGCAGGCCTGTCCCCACATATCGCCAATCGCGAGTCTCGGGGAGTGTTTCTCGGTCGGCATTTTTTTGTTTTTTCGCCCCATGTCGCTTGTAGGGGGTATATTGCGTCTTTGTGGTGACTTGGGGGTCCCCAGCCTGGGTTTTCCACCGTTTTTTCCCGTTTTACACGCGGAGCTGTTAGGCCTTGCGACTGCTTGCCTCGGTGGTCAGGCTCCGCCCCTCATGCTTGGCAAATTTAATCGAACTTTGCTTCACATGCCATCCTCCAGTTCTGGCATACCAGCCCTATCTGACTAAGTTGGTACACCATGTGTCAACCAGGAGTAGAGAAGCTAGCAATCCTCGTGGGGACCGGGATATCCCCCATCAATCCAAAGGGGGATAGGGGGTAACTGAGCTACAAGTTGTTGGCCTCGATAGATGTGTCCAGAACCGAAAGGTTGGCCGCCCCTCTCTCGCAATCAACGGACCACGAGCCTGCTGTGTATCTCAATCTGACTATAGCAATCAATAGTGGTGTGTCAATGCCAATTACACCGTGATTGGTGCTGTGCAGCTGGCAAAGCCTAGCTCCTGTCACAATGGCTAGGACAGACAAGGAGACCATGACAATGTCTATTTAAACTCTTGGGGTTCTCAATCAAGCAGCCTGCAGAACGCATGGGATCAAAGCAATGCTGATTCCAGCACTGCTTAGAGCTTATCAGTCAGCCTGGGGCCACCAAAAATGTCCCTACCTGACTGAGAGGAGCCCAGGGTATCCTTTGTTACCTGGAGTTACTGGTGTGAGCAGGGATTTAAACCTGCTCAAACCAAATCTACAGGGCATTCCTTGCCATTCTATAGGCATTTAAGGCCACTCTGTGAAGGACTATGAGTATTATTGTTCGGTTCTGTTATAAACTCAGATAAATCAACAATACGGAACTCCTAGAAAAGACAGACATTAAAAGGGAGGGACTCCCAATAAGAAATTTCTGATAGTCTCTTCCAGGGAAAAAGAGAAAAGCTTGCATAGGATACAGTCATAAAAACTGCAGTTTTTGTACGCTCATTTAAAATTTACTCCCAGTGAACATATACATGAAATAGGGAGGCATGTAGTCAATGGGGGTATATATAGCGATTTCTACTTTTTTGCCCATTTAAGCAGTTGAGTGTCCCCTTAAAGCAGGGATGGGGAACATTTTCCCTCCATATGTTTTGATGCTTTGCCAGTATTATGGCTGTAAGAGCATTATGGGAGATGTAGTCCAAAACATCTTGAGGCCTGAAGGTTCCCTGCTCATGCCTTAAAGGGTTACTCCGACAAAATAGTGTTTTTGGTAGGACTAACCCTTCCTATCCTAAATATAGCTAAAACTCACCTCCGTTCCTACACTGAAACCAATTTGTCCCTCAGCTGTGGAGCTGGACAGATATCATGGCATGCCAAGGGAAAGACATAGGAGGCACGGAGTAGGGGGGCATGCCGTCATTGGTTGTCTGTTGTCAGCATGTTGTGCCTGGTGAAGACAGATACCAAACATGCACAGATATTACACTAGCCAGCCCGGCAGGCGAATGACACACCAGTGATGTTTGCTGAAGGTGGAGTTACACCTCTGGCAGCAATGGGGCTAAACTCTGGGGGTGCAGTGTTTCATAGTAAAAGAGACTCTAGGGACCATGACTGCTTAAGATAAGTAACCCTTTAGAAGGCTGCACTTCTGCCTCTGTGGAACAGCTAAAAGCATCTACTAACAAAGGGTCACAAGTGTGTAATCTTTGTATTAAACAGCTTGCCGAAAACCTATACAGCATGGGGTTAAGTGATGATGCAAAGACCAGTGTTGATGTATTGACATGTGTTCTTTCTGTTCCGTTTTCTCAATCCATTATCTAAGCTTGTGGCACAACAGGGAGCTGATGGGGAGGCATAGACAATAATAAATGCTAAAGAGTGAAAAAACATGGAAAGCCATGTGGTTGAACCTGCTTTTAGCTTATATCACATGTTTGTAGCAGACAGTTCATATGGCTACACTATACCTAAAACAGCAGGAGTTTAAGTTAATTTGTCCATTTTATGTTACAGAGACATTCCAGACAATATACAGGATTAATTACTAAATTCTGAAATATTTGCAAACAACCAAGAAATTGCATGCTTTAGGCCAAATGGTTGGGCTGAGAAATTAGAAGAGTTGGATCATTTTTGAAAATTAAATTGCAATTACATGGTAAACCCCTGACAAAATCTAGTTTCGTTTCAGAATTTCGTAGAGCCCTGTGGAATAAGTTGACGCTATATAAATACCAACAATAAGAATGATAATAGTTTAGAACCCCCAAATAAATGTTCAGATGCTTGTCGATATCTATAAGCAAGAAAAAAAAAAAAACAGAAAAGAGCAAAACCATGATATTCTTATATGTTTAAATGTGGCACGAGCTGACAGAGGGGAGGGCCAGGTATTGATTGATACCTGGGTGTACTGATATTTAACCCTGCTCACACCACATTAGAGCAATGGGGACTTAAAAAGCTGCATGCAGCACTCACTTAGAGTGCTGCATACAGCTCTTCTGACAGCCTGGAACCACTAAACCTGATTCCAGCTGACAGGGAGGAGACCCAAGTATTTATTGACACATGGAACTCTCTGGTGTGAGCAGGGATTTAACCTGGTCACACCAAAACATCAGGACATTCCATGCTGTCCTAACCGCGTTAAAGCCCACTCTGTGGAGGACAGCATAGATGTCAAAGGGAAGGGGTTAAGCTTAGGTTGAGTCCGGGATTGCACCATAATGCATAAAAATAATTGGAGATCATCTGGTTCTACATGTGTTGATAGGACACTTCAGATTTGCGTTGAAGATCTAATGAAAAGCCACTCCGACTTTTAAAAAAATCAGAGAAATGTATTTATAGAGATCTCTAAAAAAAATGTACAAAATATAATATTAAAATTGCAAGTCCATATAATTATTGTTTTTTTGTTTTCATTTGTCTTTCCTGACTTCCTGGGATTGTTAAACTCCATCTAAAAAGTGTCCACTGTAGGCCTCCAAAGCCAGTAACAGTTACCATTCTGATGGGAAAACATTTTTTTTCTTCACAAGTCATTTCTTTTTCAATTATTATACAATGTGTTTGTTTAGATGGCGTATTAATTATGAAGATATTGTTAAACAGAATGAGAAAGTAGTATCCTTGGTGCCCTGTCACATGTTTATACATGAGCAAAGCTACTAATTAGACTGCAGAACCGTTAAAATGCAGGAAACTCAATTTTGATTTACATATCGCAAGCAAATCGTAGTCTTTTTAAAGCAAAATAACTTTGAATAAAAAATAAAGTTTCATCTAGTTGTTACTTAAAGAGATACTACAGGCAATATGGCTACTAAAGCACCTTGTGTTGGCTATGATGGCAAGAGCTTTTCACCTGCAATCCATCAAACATTTTACAAACCTTGTTCTGGCAGGTACCCACAGTCATTTTGCTCCAAGTTAATATTTTTAAGCGCAAGTGTATGCTTTTGCATCAGAATACCAACTCATACCTGGTTTAACCCCTTAAGGACACTTGACATGTGTGACATGACATGATTCCCTTTTATTCCAGAAGTTTGGTCCTAAAGGGGGTTAAACAGTATTCACTGGCTTAGAGCCATCAGCTAACACTTTCAGGGAATGGGTATTGTTTAAACTCATGGTATGAGTTGCTATGACAATCCAAATCTTCTGCTTTGTCAAACAACTTAAAATGCTGACTGCAAGGTAAGTGTGAATCTGCTCGTTAATGGTTTGACAAATTAGCGGTAGACACAACTGGGGAATCCTGCCCCCATAACTACTACAATGCACTGTGGTAGTTTTCATGCCAATACTGTCCTTTTAAAAAATATTATTCTCTGCTATTAATCTCTATCAGAGCCATAGACTTTCTCACAGTAGATTATTGAAGTAGTTATGTTTAATGATGGGACATACTCGATAAATATTCAGTTTCAGTACACACACACACATATGTGCCTATAAAAAGTTATTTGGGGGGAAAAAACTAATGTTTAGTGCTCATGTTTTATTTTAGTTTTTGTAAACTGGATTTAAAGAAACATTTCAGTCATCATAATAGCAATGGCATGTTGAAGTGATAATGTTGCTTGTAGGGTCTGAGAGCTCCTTAGACGTAAGTAGCCAAATGGTTTCCTAATTACTTCTTCAACAGACACACACTAACAGACATACACACACACACTAACAGACACACACTAACAGACATACACACACACACACACACTAACAGACATACACACACTAACAGACATACACAGACACACTAACAGACATTCACACACACACTAACAGACATTCACACACACACATACACTAACAGACAGACATTCACACACACACACACACACACACACACTAACAGACATTCACACACACACACACACACACACTAACAGACATTCACACACACACACACACACACACTAACAGACATTCACACACACACACACACTAACAGACATTCACACACACACACACACACACACTAACAGACATTCACACACACACACACACACACTAACAGACATTCACACACACACACACTAACAGACATACACACACACACACACACACACTAACAGACATTCTCACACACACACTAACAGACATTCACACACACACACACACACACTAACAGACATTCACACACACACACACACTCACTCACATATTTAACACATTTTTTTATTTTTTTTTTAATTTACCCCCCCCCCCAGCCTCCTTACCTTTGGGAATGCTGGGGGGGTCCTATTTCTCCCTGGTGGTCCAGTGGCTGCTGGGCAGTGCTGGCGGGCGGCCGGCGAGGGAGCACTTTCTCTGAGCTGTCTGCTCAGCTCCCTCGCGCGCGCAGAGTGAGGCGGAGCCGGAATATGATGTCATATTCCGGCTCCCAGCCTCACTGTGCGGCGCGCGAGGGAGCTGAGCAGACAGCTCAGAGAAAGTGCTCCCTCGCCGGCCGCCAGCACTGCCCAGCAGATCGCCCGCCCGCCCAGACGGCATGTCAGTTAGCCGCAAGGCTAACAAGGCATTTGCCCTGGGCGTTTGGGGGCGGCTTTTTTTGCCGCCCCCTGGAAAATGCCGCCCAAGGCAAATGCCTTGTTTGCCTCGCGGCTAATACGCCCCTGCTCTGGAGTCTAAATAAGAGGGATACCAGAGGACAAAAGGGCCAGGAAAGTGTATGGTGCATGTGTTTGGAGCCTGCTTGTGGGATTGTGTGTGTGTAGAGTGATACGATTGTGGTGTGGTATTGTGTAAATAGGTTGATTTTATTCATGTTTGTGGTGTAATATGTGTGGCTAGGGGCGATGTAGTGTGTGTAGGGGTTGTACAGAGTGTGTGTTTAGAGAATGTTGTATGTGTTTGCTTACAAGGAATGTAGTGTGTGCATAGGGGATCCAGAGTTTGTATGTCAGGAATGTAGTGTGTGTGTGTGTGCAGGAGATCTAGTGTGTAAAGGAGAGAGAGAGAGAGAGAGAGAGAGAGAGAGAGAGAGAGAGAGAGATAGAAAATATATATATAGAGAGAGAGAGGAGTCACAGCAAAGGATTAAAAATAATATCAGGAAGTATTGCTTTACAGAGAGGGTAGTGGATGCATGGAATAGCCTTCCAGCTGAAGTGGTGGAGGTTAACACAGTGAAGGGGTTTAAGCATGCATGGGATAGACATAAGGCTATCCTACCTATAAGATAAGGCCAGGGACTGCTGGCGGCCGGCGAGGGAGCACTTTCTCTGAGCTGTCTGCTCAGCTCCCTCGCGCGCCGCACAGTGAGGCTGGGAGCCCGAATATGACATCATATTCCGGCTCCGCCTCCCAGCCTCACTCTGCGCGCGCGAGGGAGCTGAGCAGACAGCTCAGAGAAAGTGCTCCCTCGCCGGCCGCCAGCACTGCCCAGCAGATCGCCCGCCCGCCCAGACGGCATGTCAGTTAGCCGCAAGGCTAACAAGGCATTTGCCCTGGGCGTTTGGGGGCGGCTTTTTTTGCCGCCCCCTGGAAAATGCCGCCCAAGGCAAATGCCTTGTTTGCCTCGCGGCTAATACGCCCCTGCTCTGGAGTCTAAATAAGAGGGATGCCAGAGGACAAAAGGGCCAGGAAAGTGTATGGTGCATGTGTTTGGAGCCTGCTTGTGGGATTGTGTGTGTGTAGAGTGATACGATTGTGGTGTGGTATTGTGTAAATAGGTTGATTTTATTCATGTTTGTGGTGTAATATGTGTGGCTAGGGGCGATGTAGTGTGTGTAGGGGTTGTACAGAGTGTGTGTTTAGAGAATGTTGTATGTGTTTGCTTACAAGGAATGTAGTGTGTGCATAGGGGATCCAGAGTTTGTATGTCAGGAATGTAGTGTGTGTGTGTGTGCAGGAGATCTAGTGTGTAAAAGAGAGAGAGAGAGAGAGAGAGAGAGAGAGAGAGAGATAGAAAATATATATATATAGAGAGAGAGAGGAGTCACAGCAAAGGATTAAAAATAATATCAGGAAGTATTGCTTTACAGAGAGGGTAGTGGATGCATGGAATAGCCTTCCAGCTGAAGTGGTGGAGGTTAACACAGTGAAGGGGTTTAAGCATGCATGGGATAGACATAAGGCTATCCTACCTATAAGATAAGGCCAGGGACTGCTGGCGGCCGGCGAGGGAGCACTTTCTCTGAGCTGTCTGCTCAGCTCCCTCGCGCGCCGCACAGTGAGGCTGGGAGCCGGAATATGACATCATATTCCGGCTCCGCCTCCCAGCCTCACTCTGCGCGCGCAAGGGAGTTGAGCAGACAGCTCAGAGAAAGTGCTCCCTCGCCGGCCGCCAGCACTGCCCAGCAGATCGCCCGCCCGCCCAGACGGCATGTCAGTTAGCCGCAAGGCTAACAAGGCATTTGCCCTGGGCGTTTGGGGGCGGCTTTTTTTGCCGCCCCCTGGAAAATGCCGCCCAAGGCAAATGCCTTGTTTGCCTCGCGGCTAATACGCCCCTGCTCTGGAGTCTAAATAAGAGGGATACCAGAGGACAAAAGGGCCAGGAAAGTGTATGGTGCATGTGTTTGGAGCCTGCTTGTGGGATTGTGTGTGTGTAGAGTGATACGATTGTGGTGTGGTATTGTGTAAATAGGTTGATTTTATTCATGTTTGTGGTGTAATATGTGTGGCTAGGGGCGATGTAGTGTGTGTAGGGGATCCAGAGTTTGTATGTCAGGAATGTAGTGTGTGTGTGTGTGTGCAGGAGATCTAGTGTGTAAAGGAGAGAGAGAGAGAGAGAGAGAGAGAGAGATAGAAAATATATATATAGAGAGAGAGAGGAGTCACAGCAAAGGATTAAAAATAATATCAGGAAGTATTGCTTTACAGAGAGGGTAGTGGATGCATGGAATAGCCTTCCAGCTGAAGTGGTGGAGGTTAACACAGTGAAGGGGTTTAAGCATGCATGGGATAGACATAAGGCTATCCTACCTATAAGATAAGGCCAGGGACTAATGAAAGTATTTAGAAAATTGGGCAGACTTGATGGGCCGAATGGTTCTTATTGTCAGGGTACCTGGAGTCTCTACCTTTGAGAGAGGTAGAGACTTAGAAGGTTATCCGTCCGGACGCCATGTCTCCTCGGTCTCCCGCGGTTCACTCGGTCTTGCTAACGCCGGCCGCGAGGGAGTCACTTCCTTTTATAACAGAAGGACCGGAGGTAGACGTCATGACGCTAACCCGAAACATCCTGCCACTCAAATCTCGGGAGACGAATCAGGACTCGCCGGAGGCGTGTCTCCTCTCCCTAGCCAGGGTACTTAACGGTGGTTCTCTCATTCACTCATTGCCCTGTCGTGGTTCTAGTCCGCCTAGTCACACAGTGCTTTATTATTCACTTGTCTTTTGGTTCTGACCCGGCTTTGTTGTTTACTCTCCTGCCTTTCTGTTATCCTTGACCCGGCTTGTCTCTCGCTTACCTGTCCTCTGTTATCCTCGACCTCGGCTTGTCTCTGACCATTCTATTGTAGTTATACGTTAGTCCGGCCATTCTAAGGACCGGTATACGTATCAGCTACTCTTTGTACTCTGCGTGTTGGATCCCTGACCCGATCCTGACATTACGACAGGGCCATGGATCCTGCAGGTACAAATTGTCAGCTTGGTTCTCCTGATCCTAGGTTTGACGCCATGGATCATAGGATGGATCAGATGGCTCTAGCACTACAGGCGCTGCTGTCTCGCCCTATTAATCCACCTGAGGAGAGGCGTAACACTTCTGCTTCTTCTGTGGGTTCGGGGTTAGAGGTAGCTACTGTAGGTGCTTCTTCCCGAGTTACCCCACCTGTACGTTATGCTGGTTCTCCTGAGAGGTGTCGTGGCTTTTTGAACCAGATCAGTATTCATTTCGAGCTACAGCCTCGTTCATACCCTACTGATAGGGCAAAGGTGGGATTTATTATTACCTTACTCATTGAGAAAGCTCTGAGATGGGCGAATCCGTTGTGGGAGAATGATAATCCATTAGTCTATAACTATAATTCCTTTGTAGCTGCTTTTAAAAGAACTTTTGACCCTCCTGGCAGGAAGGCCAATGCAGCCAGATTACTGTTGCGCCTTAGACAAGACAACCAAACACTTGTGGATTATGCACTAGAGTTCAGGTCTTTGGCGGCAGAGGTAAAATGGAATGAACAGGCCTATATAGACGTATTCTTAAATGGATTATCTGATGTAATACTTGATGAGGTAGCGACAAGAGAACTTCCCGAGAATCTGGAGGACTTAATTTCCTTTATCTCTCGTATTGACGAACGTCTAAGGGAGAGACAGAATACTCGAGATAGAACCGCTAAATCTTTCTCTAGACTAGTACCATCATTTCAAGTTTCTGAAACCAAAGATCCACAGGTTTCAGAACCTATGCAGTTAGGCCTTACTCGTCTCTCAGAGGAGGAGAGACAGTACAGGAGAAGAGAGGGACTTTGTATGTATTGTGGGTTCAGAGGTCATGTACGTTTGAGCTGTCCCAGCCGTCCGGGAAACGCTCGCACCTAAGTTTCTCTAGAGGACAGACCTTGGGTGTTTCGATTTTGTCCTCTACTCATAACTACAAAGAACATAGACTCCTATTACCGGTCTCTTTAACTTGGGAGAAGGGAACTTTAGAAACTATGGCATTGATAGACTCCGGCGCTGCTGAGAGTTTTATCGACCAAAAGTTTCTCACCAAACACACTATCCCATCCCAGTTAAGGAAGACACCCTTGGCTGTTGAAGCCATTGATGGCAGACCTTTAGTTGAGCCTGTGATTTTCCGGGAGACCAAACCTCTTTACCTAACTACTGGTATTCTACACAAGGAGGAAATATCCCTACTACTCATTTCATCTCCTTCTGTTCCCATAGTCCTGGGATACTCCTGGCTTATGAAACATAACCCCGTTATAGATTGGAGATCAGGGGAAATAGTTTCATGGGGCCAGAATTGTCAAGAGAATTGTTTAAAGAAAGTGTCACCTCTTTGTAGTGTCAACTCACTTAATAACGCTACTGACTCTACCAAAGTACAGATACCGTCCTTGTATCAAGATTTAAAAGCAGTTTTTGACAAAAGAAAGGCTGATACCTTACCACCACATAGGCCTTTTGATTGCAAAATTAATTTACTTTCTGGTACCATGCCCCCCAGGGGTCATGTATACCCTTTGTCCACGAATGAAAACTTAGTTCTAGAAGAGTATATTCGTGAAAACCTAGACAAGGGGTTCATTAGAAGATCCTCCTCCCCTGCTGGGGCTGGATTCTTTTTTGTTAAAAAGAAGGATGGTTCTTTAAGACCTTGCATTGACTACCGAGGTCTTAACAAGATAACCATCAGAAATGTTTATCCGATTCCCTTGATCACCGAGCTTTTTGACCGATTAAAAAGTTCTAAAATTTTCACTAAGTTAGACCTTAGAGGTGCTTATAATTTGGTGAGAATCCACGACGGTGACGAGTGGAAAACTGCATTCAATACTCGATATGGGCACTATGAGTATACTGTAATGCCTTTTGGTCTCTGCAATGCTCCGGCAGTATTTCAGGACCTTATTAATGAGGTTCTTAGGGAGTTTCAAGATGACTGTGTAATTGTATACCTTGATGATATTCTTATACATTCCAGGGATATTGAGACTCACCACAGACAAGTCAGGAGGGTTTTACACAAACTTCTTCAGAATGGCTTGTACTGCAAACTAGAGAAATGCAGCTTTGACCAATCCCAAACTACGTTTCTTGGTTATGTGATTTCTGGGGAGGGGTTTGAAATGGATCCGGAGAAGCTCCAATCCATATTAGACTGGCCTTTACCTCAGGGTCTCAAGGCTATCCAGAGATTCATTGGTTTCTCTAATTACTACAGACGTTTCATTAAGGGATACTCCTCGATCATTGCTCCCATCACCAACATGACCAAACAAGGGGCTGAGACTAAGAATTGGTCTACTGAAGCTCTTCGGGCTTTTGAGACACTCAAAGAGCTGTTTGCTTCCGCACCAATTTTAGTTCACCCTGATACTACTCTACCTTTCCTACTCGAAGTTGACGCTTCTGAGACAGGTATAGGTGCTGTTCTGTCCCAAAGGTTGGGGGTAGATAAACCATTACATCCTTGTGGATTCTTTTCCAAAAAATTGTCCGGTACTGAAAGCAGATATGACATTGGTGACAGGGAACTACTAGCGGTTATAATGGCCTTGAAGGAGTGGAGACATTTATTGGAGGGTACTTTGCATCCTGTTACTATTTTGACAGATCATAAAAACTTATCCTATATTGGGGAGGCTAAACGACTATCATCTAGACAGGTTCGTTGGTCCATATTTCTCACTCACTTCAACTACGTACTCACATATAGGCCAGGTTCTAAGAATTCTAAAGCCGACGCCTTATCTCGCCAATATGAACCTGCTGCCGTATCTGAGCCGGTTTTGTCCTCTATAGTACCCAAGTGTAACATTATCGCTAACACTACTCTCAAAGTTCATTCCCCGCTACTTGATCAGATAAGGAACTTGCAGCATCTGGCACCTAGACTGACTCCGGCTTCCAGACTTTTCGTTCCCCCTGAACTTCAATTGGAGCTCTTACAGTGTCTTCACGAGAGTAAGGTGGCTGGTCATCCGGGTGTTCGCAAGACGTATTCTTTGATCTCCAAGGATTTCTGGTGGCCGTCGTTACGGAAGGATATTAAGGATTTTATCGGGGTTTGTGTGGTCTGTACTAAAACCAAACTACCGCATACGCTTCCTTGTGGCCTTCTACAACCGCTGGAGATTCCTGACAAACCTTGGTCCTGTGTGGCAATGGACTTTATTGTGGATCTGCCGGTTTCTAAAAAGCACACTGTTATCCTCACCGTAGTCGATAGGTTTACCAAGATGGCACATTTCGTACCTTTGCCTAAACTCCCGACTTCTCCTGAATTGGCGGAGGTCTTTGCTAAAGAGATTTTTCGTTTGCATGGGATTCCTTCGGAGATCACTTCTGATAGAGGCTCCCAATTTGTTTCACGTTTTTGGAGGTCGTTCTGTTCTCAATTAGGCATCAAATTGAATTTTTCGTCCGCCTATCATCCTCAGTCTAACGGAGCTGCTGAACGAACTAACCAGAAGATTGAGCAATACTTACGTTGTTTTGTTTCCGAACACCAGGACGATTGGGTCGGTTTGATTCCTTGGGCAGAGTTTGCGCACAACAATCTCGTTTGTGACTCCACGCATTCAAGTCCCTTCTTCATGAACTATGGCTTTCATCCATCCATTCTTCCCCCGGTTTCTCCTTCCCAAGGAGTGCCGTCGGTTGATGTCCATGTGGCCAATTTGAGGAAGTTGTGGGATCAGACTCGACAGATTCTTCTACACAATTCTGTACTGGTAAAGAAACATGCTGACAAACGTAGAAGGGCGGCTCCGAATTTTGTTCCGGGCGATAGAGTGTGGTTGAGTACTAGGAATATTCGTCTTAAAGTTCCTTCCATGAAATTCGCTCCTCGTTATATTGGTCCCTACAGGATCTTGACTCGAATTAACCCAGTGGCATATCGTCTAGCTCTTCCAGCTACTTTACGCATCCCGAACTCCTTTCACGTGTCATTGTTGAAACCTCTAATCTGTAACAGATTCTCCTCCACAATCGCCCCTCCACGCCCTGTTCAGGTGGAGGGTCAGGAGGAGTATGAGGTTAACTCCATTATTGATTCTCGTGTCTCCCGGGGACGAGTACAATATTTAGTTGACTGGAAGGGATATGGTCCTGAGGAGAGGAGTTGGGTACCACAAGAGGATGTTCATGCTCCTCGTCTTCGCAGGGCATTTCACTCCCGCTTTCCATCTCGCCCCGGCTCCTTCCGCCCGGTGGGCGTATCTGAGGGGGGGGGTACTGTCAGGGTACCTGGAGTCTCTACCTTTGAGAGAGGTAGAGACTTAGAAGGTTATCCGTCCGGACGCCATGTCTCCTCGGTCTCCCGCGGTTCACTCGGTCTTGCTAACGCCGGCCGCGAGGGAGTCACTTCCTTTTATAACAGAAGGACCGGAGGTAGACGTCATGACGCTAACCCGAAACATCCTGCCACTCAAATCTCGGGAGACGAATCAGGACTCGCCGGAGGCGTGTCTCCTCTCCCTAGCCAGGGTACTTAACGGTGGTTCTCTCATTCACTCATTGCCCTGTCGTGGTTCTAGTCCGCCTAGTCACACAGTGCTTTATTATTCACTTGTCTTTTGGTTCTGACCCGGCTTTGTTGTTTACTCTCCTGCCTTTCTGTTATCCTTGACCCGGCTTGTCTCTCGCTTACCTGTCCTCTGTTATCCTCGACCTCGGCTTGTCTCTGACCATTCTATTGTAGTTATACGTTAGTCCGGCCATTCTAAGGACCGGTATACGTATCAGCTACTCTTTGTACTCTGCGTGTTGGATCCCTGACCCGATCCTGACACTTATCTGCCGTCACATTCTATGTTTCTATGTAGATTTAATATCTTTGGACGTTAGGGTTAATATATATATATATATATATATATATATGTGCTGTGTATGTGTGAGAGTGTGATGTGTGTGTGTTCCCGAGGGTGCTGTGTGTGTATCATGGTGGTGTGTCTGTGAGGGTGCTGTGCGTGTCTGAGGGTGCTGCATTTAGTGTGAGGGTGCGGTGTGTGTCTGAGGGTGCTGTGTGTGTCTGAGCTGTTAGTAAATGAGTAAATATGTTTATTTAAATATATATGTGCCCGGATAGTGACTGCTTTGCATGGGAAGACAGGGGAGATCCTGTCATCTACCTTGCCGGCCTCGGCCTACGGCTATCCTCTAAGAATTAAAACTCTGCATACAATGATATATGCATAATATCCTCTTAAATATCATTAATAATAATAAACTATAATTGAAAATGTATTCATAATTACCGTAAAAAAATCCTGGCATGACCCCATGACTATACGACCCAGTTTACCCCCACCCGTTATAAAATGAAAAATGCACAGTCGAAAACATGTCGGACACGTTCTAAACTCTGTATCCTCTGCAAACATAAACTTGTAACAATATTGTTATCAAAAATGCAAAGCAAACTATTGTGAATGGTGTACCACATGTTATGATGACAAGCCAGGTACAAATTCCTATTTAGAATCATGGGAGGAAAACTATATGCTAAGGTGAGTACATTTTCCTTTTTTTCTGGCTAACCATGCTGGAATTGGAATATAGAAATAAAATAAAAAAGTTCAAATGTATCAAGAAGCGGACCGTGGAAAAGACTGCAGGACCTGGAGGACAAACTGTTACTCATTATCCGTTTGCATGTCCAATTTATAGTGTCTAATGAAGGTGTTAGACGAAGATCAAATGCCAGCTTTACATATGCTTTCGGCAAAAGCATTTGCCAAAGTAGCCCAGGAGGCTGAAACAGCAGTGTTGAATGTGCTTGTAAATCCGTTTGATCCAGGTAGGAATTGCGACTGATATGCAACCAATACAACCCAGCATCTTAGGGTTAACACTGATGATGCTTCTCCCTTTCTATGTCTATTAGACAAGACAAAAAGCCTTGAGGATCTGCAAGAAAGCTTGGTTCTTTCAATGTATATTTATAAGGCAAGTACAATGTCACGCTTGTCTGGCTGCACAAAAAAAAAAAAAAAAAAGCCGCTTCTCCCCTCCCCCTGGTAGCACTACCGGCATAGAGGCACTCATCGGACCGTCCTCCTTCCCGATATATGCCCTACTCCCATCAACCTCCCTTTCCTTCTCCCTCCATATTCTCTCTCTCTCTACTTCCCTCTTCTTTCTCGAACCTTCAAGGAATCTCCCCCTTTTTCTTGTTCCTGAATTCTTACATATCTTGAACTCTCTCTCATAGACGATTACAAGGGATCACTCGCAATTACCAGAGATATGGGGGGTCTGCTGTACCGTTGTAGAAGCGAATGCGATTGTTCATGGCACCCCTAGTAGCTCGGAACTACAAATTGACACATGATGGTTCTTTGTTATATTTGATCATTTAAAAACACTGTGGGATGTAATGCGATACTCAAAAATGTGTCAGTATGACTGAAAATTACTGGCAACATCGCACTATACGAGCACGGATTATGGATCGCGACACACTCGAAAAGCACGTTTGCACGGATGTCAACGTCACGGAGTACCAATACTTGGATGCATAGTTGTGTGCCGTATTTCTGGTTCTGTTCATTTGTATACTATGTATCAGCTGTCTTGCAAAGCGAAAAATAAAGAATAAAAAAAAAAAAAAAGAAATCAGGCATCCTATGACTGCTAGATAGCGTCTCTCCAAAACAGAACTTGTAGATTGTTTGTAATTGTATACTTTAATCTTTCTGATGGTACAGGTTTTTCATCATTCCAAATGCATCACATTCACGTATACATTAAAGGAACACTATAGTCACCTAAATTACTTTAGCTAAATAAAGCAGTTTAAGTGTATAGATCATTCCCCTGCAATTCCACTGCTCAATTCCCTGTCATTTAGGAGTTAAATCACGTTGTTTCTGTTTATGCAGCCCTAGCCACACCTCCCCTGGCTATGATTGACAGAGCCTGCATGAAAAGAAAAATGGTTTCACTTTCAATCAGATGTAATTTACCTTAAATAATTGTATCTCAATCTCTAAATTGAACTTTAATCACATACAGGAGGCTCTTGCAGGGTCTAGCAAGCTATTAACATAGCAGGGGATAAGAAAATCTTAATTAAACAGAACTTGCAATAAAGAAAGCCTAAATAGGGCTCTCTTTACAGGAAGTGTTTATGGAAGGCTGTGGAAGTCACATGCAGGGAGGTGTGACTAGGGTTCATAAACAAAGGGATTTAACTCCTTAATAGCAAAGGATTGAGCTAAACCAAAACTGTTTCATTAAGCTAAAGTTGTTCAGGTGACTATAGTTTCCCTTTAAGTTATATACACCTGGCAGTTAAGTGCCAACTCCCCTAAATACAATTCTGTCTCCTCCCCATTTCTCTATGTATAACTCCATGCAATACTACACTAGTATGATTCCTTCCACACACAAGTGTGGATAAATCAGTGGCAAAACTAGCGCTGGGGCCTGCACACTAAGTGGGCCAATCGCGTGGCCCATGCTTTGAGAGCCACCTTTTGGGCATGTGTCAGCTGGGGTATGGTCGGGCGCTGTGGCACTTTAACAGCGCGACTTCCCCCCATCATACCAGAAGCCTGAGAGGAAGTGAAAGCAGGTCAGTGTATATCTGCATGCATGTCAGTGTGTGTGTGTGTGTGTATATATATATATATATATATATATGTCTATCTGCATGTGTGTCAGTGTGTGTATCACTGAGTCTGCCTATGTGTATCAGTTTTTGTGTCTTTGCTTCTGTATATGTGCATACATCTCAGCATTAAAAACCCAACACTACACACAAATATACCCCTGCATTCAATCGTCAACACTAGATACAAACGAACCCCTACATTAAAACATCAATACTACATACAAACACACATCTGTGTTAAATCACCAAATTATATATAAACACAACCATGCATTCATAAACCAACACTATACATAAATGCATGCTGGCATCGAAACGCCAACACTACATACAAACACATCCCTACATTCACACAAACATACTCCATACAAAAACATGCTTACATACAAACACTGCCCAATGCAAAATACAACCCTTCAATCATGAGAAAATAGTCTCAGCTGTCAAAATATTCAGGGAGTTATACAAAATAATGCCAGATTAGTATTATGCCGTTGTGTGATTATACTTCTAGCCTTCTATCAGCACAACCTGTTTAACAGTAAAAAAAAATAAAAAAACATAGCACTTGAAGTAGGAACCTACCAACATATACGGTGGAGTTGTAATAAAATTAAACAAGTATGGTCTGACATTTTTCTAGTGTAACAAACACTATAATTCCACCTCAAAGGGCCCTTTTTCATATGGAACTAGAAATGTTATCAAGAAACGATTTTAAAAAAAAAAAAGGCTTTATTTATACAGGGGCTTCTAGTAGCAAAGCTTGATATAGCTAGGACCTGGTGTCAAAATAATATAATAAGAAAATGTAATTAATCAGATGAAACATCAGGCCCAAATGGAAAGGAGACACTACTCTGGACAACGTAATTATGGAAAATACTATGAAGTTTGGAAAAGTTAGCTGTTAAAATATCCAATTTGATGTCCACCTTCCTAAAGTTTTCTTTTGTCTTTAAGTATAAGAAGTGAAATCTAAGATAGTCCGCTCACCACGACATGCACACGTTTGTATTTGTTTGCACATTGTATGTATATTGTATATTTGTTGTCAGTATATGTAGCAGTCCATATATTGATTTCAATATTTTTATTGCATAAAGGATTAGCTCTGTAAATTACAGAGGTAATTATGCTTTTTGCTGTATTTGTGATATAAGAAATATGCAAGTGCATAACTTTATGATTCAACGCATATGTTTGGTTTATGTTTTTATAAATTCAAACAAAGAAATATTACATTTAAAAACCACGAAACACATAGTACTGGGCTACATACCTATTTCCACCCTGCATATATTTTTCTAATGTCGCAAGAAATCACATCTCACTGTTTACTAAATAAATGCATACATTAAAACCTAAAGAGATTACAATCTATTTGCAGGTACACTGGGCAATAAGGCGATTGCTTAACGACATTAGGGTAACAGCATATGAAAAGTGTTGCACAATTAGAAGTTGTGCAATTAACTCGAATTGATATCGCCTGAAAGTATAAATCAAGATCGAGCTTTTCAAAACAACCGAGTATATGTTAAATAAACCACAGCTGTTTATCTGGAGCTAGCATGTTGATCAACGTATAATGTAGGTCCTTTAATTTATCCTGTGTTACATAACCTCAAGTCACTTCTAGACACCAATGCCCTTCTCCAAAACATTAAGCTCTAAGGGGAACAGAAAAGATAATCAATAGGTAGACCAGATGGGTCCATTGATTATTCCATTTACATGAGTGTAAAAGCAAAACGGTTCATCACATAAGGGTCAGGTAACATAAATCAGCTTAATAAAAGGCTAATCATGTTCCATTTCGTTATGTTCAAGAAAACAGGATAACTACGTTCCCGGTGAATCACTTTAAGTTGAAGGCAAGTAGAGAAACACACACGCTTCCCCTGTGTATCTTGGTTTTTTGTGCCAGTGTTTTCAATGGATAAGAGACACGATGGTCAGATGTACAACACTTTGGTAGCAATTGTAGAGCCAGCATTGATTTCCTATGACATCAGAGCAAGAAACGCAAAAAAACGGTTTGTTATCCCTACAGAATTACACAAGAAGAGACAGTCTTTTACACCAACAAAAAATAAAATGCTAGAAGGGGATATGGGTTTCTTGTAACATAAAACTAAAGAAAGGAGAGGTATCATGCAACCATCAGAAAAAGCAGGACAATTCATGAGCTGAGATCGAGGTATTGGAGCTCTTTTTAAAAAGTGCCTACTTAGATAGGCAATGAGCTTACAATCTTCGGTTTGATCTCTGGTGCCCACTTACCAAATCAAAGCCCTGAATGAGTACAGTACTAGACCCACTTGCACAGAAAAAAAACATTAAAGGGACACTATAGTCACCCAGACTACTCCAGCTCAATGAAGTGGTCTATGTGCCAGGTCCCCCAGGTTTTAATCCTTCAGATGTAAACATAGCAGTTTCAGAGAAACTGCTATGTTTACATTGCAGGGTTAATCCAGCCTCTAGTGGCTGTCTTCTTGACAGCTGCTAGAGGCGCTTCTGCGACGCTGGATGCGAAAATCGCATCCAGCGTGCAGAACGTCCTTAGGAAAGCATTGAGAAATGCTTTCCTATGGACTGTTTGAATGCACGGGCGGCTCTTGCCGCGCATGCACATTCCGCTCCACTCGGGAGCTGACGTTGGCGGGGGAGGAGACGTCACCAGCGCCGAGGGATCCCGGCACTGGATTATGGTAAGTGCCTGAAGGGGTTTTAACACCTTCAGCGCCGAGGGAGCCCCGGAGGGTGGGGGGGTCCTAAGGAGTGTATATAGTGTCAGGAAAACGAGTTTGTTTTCCTGACACTATAGTGATCCTTTAACTCCGTGCAGATAGCCCGTGTGAGAGCTTCAAAAGTGCTTAGCACAAAGGCTACTTTAAGTGGAGTTGGGATCAGTGGCTGCTGGCCAGAAATAACCTCTTTTAAGTGGGACTTATTCTTTTTTTAGATGGACCTGCCAAATGAATATTGACATGCACAGCATCAAAGACACACTTTATTCTCATATTCAAAGGGGAGTAATTAATGACAGAAATCTGAGAACTTACAGCAGTGAGGAAACTTGTAAAAGAGAACCCATTTGATCAATTTCATATAAAAACTAGTCACACACTGCACTTTGCAGTAACTGAGCTTTGGCAAGCAGAGACAATGATAATATTGCGTGTTTCCATAGTTACATTGGAAAAAAATAAATAGAGAGAAAGTTTTGTGCCTCTTAATACATCCTGACTTTACACCTTTACTGGACACTGCGTAAATGGGATTAATACGGTAGGGGCCAAAATAAAACCAAACATGTTGATGACACAGTGAACATCAACAACCACATAGAAAGGATTGTGCGCGCATGTGTGCCCGATGACTGGAAGCACTGCCAGCCATCCCATGTACAGATGTACAGAGTACTATTGTAAAGCTCGTAATTGGGCAGAAATGGCCCAAGTTAGCCACATGTGAGTGCATTAAATTACATGCAAGCTCTGCACTTTACTAGTTGTAATTTTTGGTCTGGAAATCAATGAGCCAACATGGGACCGGAGGACGGAGATTATATTTAAGACTATTTATTACCATTCATTTTTAACTGACTTATTCACTGCAATCATCAACATAAAGAAGAAAGAATCAAGATTTGCAGATTTCTTCTTTCAACCATGTCTTAAAAGTTCTCAAGAAAAGACTACTAATATTGTGAAAACTACACATTGTAATTTCAGCTTTGAAAAATACTTACTTATATTTAGACATAACCTAAAATCAATCTCAAGCACCAATACATCTAACCAAGTGCAGTACAAGGGTAAATTGGGGTTGGATTAATCCAACTTCACAAGCTTTTATCCATGCAGGCATTTTTATTCAAACGAAAAATAATAAGTCTTCAGAGACAAAGTGTGCCGCGTTACAGGTTTGATTTACTAAATATAAATAAATACATAAATCGCCAACACGGGAGGTAAAAGCAATGGGAAGGGGGAAAAATTACCTCAATTTCAAAATAAAGAAAAAATCCATTGGAAAGGATATTTAGCTTGTGCAAATCTCCCCACACTTTCGTGCAATTTAAGACTTCTCTAAATAATATTTGCAGAATTTTAACTGACTTTTGCAAAATTGTTGAATAGATCAGAGCAGATGAAAAATAAAACAAAAAATAGGCTCAAAATTTAAAATATGTTTTAAGGCTTGCCTTGTCATGTAGCCAATGCAATTTTGAGCCCTAAACAATATAAGTAACCTGTGATTGACTTTCAAACTTTTCTATATTAGTAGTTTTCAAAATGTTATTTATTAATCTATCACATACATTCTCAATCTTTATTTCAATATATAATTCTTTGGAAATGTAATCCATCTGTCCTTGTGTTCCTCCTTTCTTTCTTTTTTTTTTACATCAGAATATGGTATTTGTTATTTCATACTTTGTATGGTCAGAGTTGACATTATCAAATACCGAATCATCATATGTGTTATTTTTTTCCTTTAATCTTTTTCCTTATCCCATATTTATATATATATATACACACACATACACACACACACACACCTTCCTATATTTTTTTTGTAATTATCTTTTTTTGTAATTATCTGATATTTCTTCAGTTTAACAACCAAATACACAAACATACTAACTTAGACAAACATTTGCTTGGTTCGCAGTGTGCCAAGAAAGAAAATAGAAAAAAAGATCAATAAGAGGCTTGAGGAGGGGAGGGGGGCTTGTCCCAGTAAATTCCCAGTTGGAAGGGACCATTCGGCTAGAAAAAAAAGGGTCCAGGGTCTACTTTTTTATCCATCTATCCAAATAAGTATATTAGTGTCCCTTCTTTGGAGCAAAATTAGTAATAGCCCTTTCCATTTTACATTGTGTGATAATTTGAATCCTAGACCAGTTATCTACCTTAGGAGACTTCCAGTTTCTGGCTATTGAGGTTTTAACAGCCCTTAGAATATGAAAAGTAACTGGTCTAAATTCTTTCATAATCATCCCCATGTCCATATGTAATAGAGCCATACTTGGGGTCAGTTTGAACTCAGTTTCCAGTAAAGATGATAAATATTGGTTTAACGTCTCCCAGAGGGGTCTAATTATAGGGCATTCCCACCAAATATGTTTAAAGTCTGCAATTAGTTCATTGCATCTCCAACAGTTAGATGGAGCTGTAGGATACATTTTTGCTATTTTATGAGGGGTTCTATACCATCTATTTAGTGTTTTGTTTTCATGTATATTTAAGCAGTGGCAGGCTTTATATAATGTATTGAGGGAAATGTGTGTTCCTCCTTTCTATGTACTCCGAATGCTTTAGTCCAGAGGTAGGCAACATTTGGCACTCCAGATGTTGTTGACTACATCTCATATAATGCTCTTACAGCCAGGATGCTGGCAAAGTATCAGGAGAGATGTAGTCCACGGCATCTATAGTGCCAGAAGTTGCCTAACCCTGCTTTAGTAAGTACAAGTGTATCACAGAGCCCTGCATTCAAATTCATAATCATGTGCATGTGAAAACCCATGCACATAACTGGTACATCATGAGCACAAATTAGAAAGCAATGATGAGAAGTCATATCTCCCAATAATTAAAATAACACAAAGATGGATGTGCCTTTAGCTATAGATTGAGATTTGTCTAATGGTAGATCATTCACAGAGAAGGATTAACCACAAGACCATAAGGTGGTCAACTTAGGCTGTGGCCAAATGCCCAATGTTTAGACCGGGGCTCCAGAACCTAGACTTTGCTTGGCCTAGTACACCATCTCAATATGAAGAACGAAGGTAGGGGCCCAAACTGGTAACTTGCCTAGGTCCCTTTGTGATCTTAATCCTTCTTTGGGGACTTAACGGGCAGTGATCTTAAACAAGTATATCTTTTAATATATGTATTTTAGTGAGTCATCAATTAACAAGCAATTAATATGTTAATAAGCAAGGAAATGAGAATCTTCCACTAGAGTTAAACATCTATAACTGACTATCCCTGCTAAGAACCTAATTAAGCTCATTTAAAAAAAAAATATATATATATATATATATATATATATATATATTTTTTTTTTTTTTTTATTATTATTATTTTAAATATTTGCAATTACCAAACAGAAAATAATAATTACTAAAGATTTCAAATAAACAGTGTTTGTATTTAGGGGACATGTCAAATGTTTGAAGCAGAGGTTAGATAGCTATCTCAGCAAGTCACATTGACAAGAAAAAAAATAAAAAATAAATGGATCAGCTAATTAGAATCTCCATTGCAGGATGTAACTGGTTGAGTAACATGCTGCTATGGCAGCGGAGAAAAATTGCTACAAATGTCACTTGGAATCACTTTTATCTACAGGTGAAAGAACACACAGAGGTCCTTCATTCCTTCGTGGAGCACATGTCTTCTACACAAGCGCATTTCTGCACGTGTTCCTTAAGCAATTAAAGAATTCTTAACTGGAAAGAAAGTTTTCTGGAGGTATATGCCAGGGCTAATTATTTTATGCAATCAACACAGATTGACTTTATGTTAACTAACAAAAATTATATATTTTTCCTACAACAGATCTAACAGAGGCAAATAGTCAGAAAGGAGTCAAGTGATTTTTGTTTTGTTTTTGGATTTTTTTTTTTACGTTTTTTTCAAAAGATGTCAGTTTGTTATTTTTAGGATACAATCAGGATTATTCACTAAGTAGTGAAATTTAAGAGAAAAAGAGCTGAATTGTAATAATTGACTATTTAACTACATTTGCTATAAACCCTTACTGAATATATTTGTTGTAATAAATTGTGAAATTATGCAGTATTATCTGTTCATTTGCAAAAATAAACTAGTAAGATATAGAACATTTTAATATATGGTGGTGATGTGGGTGCTTGTGTGCTCACTGATGCAACATATGGCTTATGTACTTACAGTTCTTTGCAATATTATTTGAGCTTTTTTCTCTGTAATTTTTTTTATTGTATTAACACATTTATATAGCGCTAACATATTCTGCAATGTTGCACATTTGGAAACACAAAAATTAAATTTGAACAAAATACGGGAATAGTATGTGAAGATGACCCTTGCCCAAACAAGCTTACAATCTTTTTTTGAAACCATAAAATAAGAAAACCCATAGAACACTATTGTACAAAAAAAAAATAGACTTTATTTGCACAATATATATTAACAATAATACATTCAATGTAACATGCATATAAGTAAAGTGCATATTAGTAATTAATTATACACCAGTACCAAAGAAATATAGAGTGCATACATATAAACTCAAAAGTGCAAAATCAAATATACTGAACAGGGGCTGAGGACCTGAAAGAGCCCCCAACATTTCGGCAATGTGCATTTTTCCAGGTGATGCACGTCTCAGTTATAACAAATGTCTAGCATGTCTAAGTAGAAGAGGACAGTAATAAATGAATAAAACTATGGAAGTAAGCTTAACAAACAGTACCATAGCAATAAATGATCAAGTGGTGAACCTCAAAGTTACAATGTAATAGATCAGATATTAGTGGGTAAACAAGTGAACAAAAGAAGAAAGAAAAAAAAAAGGAAACAATACAATCAAGTTGAACCATCTTTTTGAGGGGTAAGGGAATGTGCATGGAATATTTTGCCTTTGGAGCCATGAGGAAAAGAAGGATAAACAATCTGGGACAAGTGGACGGCAGAGGATTGCGGTCAGATATAACCTCACTAGAGTAGCAGATAGTGTATTCCAGATTCTGATATTGGAAGGGGAATCTAAGGCGGGTATATCAACACATTGGGGTGCAGGCCCTGACTGTCATGGTAAATAGACAAGTTCTGAGAGAGCTCCTCGCTCTTTTCACAATATAGTGGTGTAAGCACCTCTATAGTCCTATTCTTGATGGTGGAAGTGACTTACCGGATTTTCAACCTAGCTTTATACCGGTCGCCGACTATTTGCACCTTTATGCGAGGAGTACTCGTCCTAGACACTGGCATGTGCAGCCTACTGCACATCATAGATGGGAGAGGCGGCCTCTCTCCCAGCTCGAAGTAGCCTAGGGAACTACAGTGTCATGCAGGTGTTCTGTTAGCCCCTTCCCCTTTGGACTGGTGGGGGTGATCCTGGTCCTCACCTCTGAGACTTCTTTGCCACATTGAAGCAACATGGTGCTGCCATAAGGATAGGCAGAAGACATATCGGCCCACTCAACATGAAGTCCAGTGCATGCTCACTCAATCATGGCAGTGAGACATCCAGTACCATGTCCAAGCTAGACAGAATTTTCTCAGAATTTTGGTGGAAGCTGACAAATCGAGTGAACCAACCTGCAACTTGTAAGCAGAGTGACCACTCACCTTAAAATCCACCTTCAAGTCCACAGCATGAATCTGCTGTTCTAAATTCAAAGAAGGCCAGGACATAGCTGCGGAAACTACAACGTCCCACATCTGAGTACACACCTGCATTTGGTATCGAACTGCAGGATCTCAATCTGGGACTCCCCAAAAGGCAGAGGTACAGAGAGGAATATGGATGCCGGCACAGTTCCTATTTCACTTACCTGCACCTGGGAAACGAAGCCTGAAGCATTTCTATCTATTGCCTGACACTGTTCTGTCCTGGAGGACATAGCCTAATCTGGGCTCTTGGTTGGGACTCATGTTGGCATAGTGCCACTTATCTCATCGTCACATCTTAAAAGAGTTACTGTGGAGGAACAACTTTATTTTATTTTTGTTCTTGATTTCGGTAGATTGTTCTGTTGCGATCTCAGTCTCTTTGTCCTCATTTAATACACTCACCATAGGACCAGTTTTGGAGCCTCATGGGTGGACCATTATGCAGGATACACAATTATACATACAACACGTTTAATATTTTTTTTTATTTTAAATGAAGTCACATACCATAATCCAGTTCTATGCAAATATGGCTACTAGAATATTATAGATATTAAGATATTGTTGCATCACTCATATTTTTCTTCACTTATACTTAAAATGTGCAGCCTGTCACACGTTTGTTGTTACTCAGTAACAGTTAGAGGCGTAACTAGAAACCCTGGAAATGCAATGTGTTTTACACCCCCCCCCCCCAGTGTCTAATTTCCTCCCCCCAGACCCTCCATGTGTCTCATTTCATCCACAAGCCGATCCATGTGTCTTATTCCCCCTCATATGTCTCTCTTCCCCACCCTTTCCCCGTAGACCCTCCATTCCTCCCCCCCCCCTTCTCCTGCAGGCCCTCCATTCTTCCCTCCACCTGAAGACCCTCCATTTCTCACTTCCCTCCCCCCCCCCTTTCCCCTGCAGACCCTTCATTCCCCCCCCTCTTCCCCTGCAGACCCTTCATTCCCCCCCCTCTTCCCCTGCAGACCCTTCATTCCGCCCCTCTTCCCCTGCAGCAGACCCTTCATTTCCCCGCGAACCCTTCATTCCCCCCTTCCCCTGCAGACCCTTTATTCCCCCCTCTTCCCCTGCAGACCCTTCACCCCACCACCTCCCCTGCAGACCCTTCACCCCACCACCTCCCCTGCAGACCCTTCACCCCCCTCCTCCCCTGCAGACCCTTCACCCTCCTCCTCCCCTGCAGACCCTTCACCCTCCTCCTCCCCTGCAGACCCTTCACCCCCCTCCTCCCCTGCAGACCCTTCACCCCCCTCCTCCCCTGCAGACCCTTCACCCCCCTCCTCCCCTGCAGACCCTTCATCCCCCCTTCCCCTGCAGACCCTCCATTTTCCTCCCCCTGCAGACCCTCCATTTTCCTCCCCCCCTTCCCCTGCAGACCCTCCATTTTCCTCCCCCTGCAGACCCTCCATTTTCCTCCCCCCCTTCCCCTGCAGACCCTCCATTTTCCTCCCCCCTTCCCCTGCAGACCCTCCATTTTCCTCCCCCCTTCCCCTGCAGACCCTCCATTTCCCTCCCCCCCTTCCCCTGCAGACCCTCCATTTCCCTCCCCCCCTTCCCCTGCAGACCCTCCATTTCCCTCCCCCCCTTCCCCTGCAGACCCTCCATTTCCCTCCCCCCCTTCCCCTGCAGACCCTCCATTTCCCTCCCCCCCCTTCCCCTGCAGACCCTCCATTTTCCTCCCCCCTTCCCCAGCAGACCCTCCCATTTTCCTCCCCCCTACCCCTGCAGACCCTCCCATTTTCCTCCCCCCCTACCCCTGCAGACCCTCCCATTTTCCTCCCCCCTACCCCTGCAGACCCTCCCATTTTCCTCCCCCCCTACCCCTGCAAACCCCTCAATTTTCCTCCCCCCCTACCCCTGCAGACCCTCCATTTTCCTTCCCCCTACCCCTGCAGACCCTCCATTTCCCCCATCTTCCCCTGCAGACCCTTCATTTCCCCCCCTTTTCCCTGCAGACCCTTCATTTCCCCCGCGAACCCTTCATTCCCCCCTTCCCCTGCAGACCCTTCATTTCCCCCCCCCTTTTCCCTGCAGACCCTTCATTTCCCCCGCGAACCCTTCATTCCCCCCTTCCCCTGCAGACCCTTCATCCCTCCCTTCCCCTGCAGACCCTTCACCCCCCTCCTCCCCTGCAGACCCTTCACCCCCCCTCCTCCCCTGCAGACCCTTCACCCCCCCTCCTCCCCTGCAGACCCTTCACCCCCCCTCCTCCCCTGCAGACCCTTCACCCCCCCTCCTCCCCTGCAGACCCTTCACCCCCCCCTCTTCCCCTGCAGACCCTTCACCCCCCCTCTTCCCCAGCAGACCCTTCATTTTCCTCCCATCCTTCCCCTGCAGACCCTTCATTTTCCTCCCATCCTTCCCCTGCAGACCCTTCATTTTCCTCCCATCCTTCCCCTGCAGACCCTCAATTTTCCTCCCCCTTCCCCTGCAGACCCTCCATTTTCCTCCCCCTTCCCCTGCAGACCCTCCATTTCCCACCTTCCCCTGCAGACCCTCCATTTTCCTCCCCCCTTCCCCTGCAGACCCTCCATTTTCCTTCCCCTGCAGACCCTCCATTTTCCTTCCCCTGCAGACCCTCCATTTTCCTCCCCCTTCCCCTGCAGACCCTCCATTTCCCCCCCTCTTCCCCTACAGACCCTCCATTTCCCCCCCCCCTTCCCCTGGAGACCCTTAATTTCCCCCCCCCTTCCCCTGCAGACCCTTCATTTCCCCCCCCTTCCCCTGCAGACCCTTCATTTCCCCCCCTTCCCCTGCAGACCCTTCATTTCCCCCCCTTCCCCTGCAGACCCTTCATTTCCCCCCTTCCCCTGCAGACCCTTCATTCCCCCCCTTCTTCCCCTGCAGACCCTTCATTCCCCCCCTTCTTCCCCTGCAGACCCTTTATTCCCCCCTCTTCCCCTGCAGACCCATTAATCCCGGCACAGTTCCTATTTCACTTACCTGCACCTGGGAAACGAAGCCTGAAGCATTTCTATCTATTGCCTGACACTGTTCTGTCCTGGAGGACATAGCCTAATCTGGGCTCTTGGTTGGGACTCATGTTGGCATAGTGCCACTTATCTCATCGTCACATCTTAAAAGAGTTACTGTGGAGGAACAACTTTATTTTATTTTTGTTCTTGATTTCGGTA
Organism: Pelobates fuscus; assembly: GCF_036172605.1. Taxonomy (NCBI): domain Eukaryota; kingdom Metazoa; phylum Chordata; class Amphibia; order Anura; family Pelobatidae; genus Pelobates; species Pelobates fuscus. The sequence goes on from NC_086318.1 coordinate 316,111,877, forward strand.
GATTGTTCTGTTGCGATCTCAGTCTCTTTGTCCTCATTTAATACACTCACCATAGGACCAGTTTTGGAGCCTCATGGGTGGACCATTATGCAGGATACACAATTATACATACAACACGTTTAATATTTTTTTTTATTTTAAATGAAGTCACATACCATAATCCAGTTCTATGCAAATATGGCTACTAGAATATTATAGATATTAAGATATTGTTGCATCACTCATATTTTTCTTCACTTATACTTAAAATGTGCAGCCTGTCACACGTTTGTTGTTACTCAGTAACAGTTAGAGGCGTAACTAGAAACCCTGGAAATGCAATGTGTTTTACACCCCCCCCCCAGTGTCTAATTTCCTCCCCCCAGACCCTCCATGTGTCTCATTTCATCCACAAGCCGATCCATGTGTCTTATTCCCCCTCATATGTCTCTCTTCCCCACCCTTTCCCCGTAGACCCTCCATTCCTCCCCCCCCCCCCCTTCTCCTGCAGGCCCTCCATTCTTCCCTCCACCTGAAGACCCTCCATTTCTCACTTCCCTCCTTCCCCTGCAGACCCTTAATTTTCCTCCCCCCCCCTTTCCCCTGCAGACCCTTCATTCCCCCCCCTCTTCCCCTGCAGACCCTTCATTCCCCCCCCTCTTCCCCTGCAGACCCTTCATTCCGCCCCTCTTCCCCTGCAGCAGACCCTTCATTTCCCCGCGAACCCTTCATTCCCCCCTTCCCCTGCAGACCCTTTATTCCCCCCTCTTCCCCTGCAGACCCTTCACCCCACCACCTCCCCTGCAGACCCTTCACCCCACCACCTCCCCTGCAGACCCTTCACCCCCCTCCTCCCCTGCAGACCCTTCACCCTCCTCCTCCCCTGCAGACCCTTCACCCTCCTCCTCCCCTGCAGACCCTTCACCCCCCTCCTCCCCTGCAGACCCTTCACCCCCCTCCTCCCCTGCAGACCCTTCACCCCCCTCCTCCCCTGCAGACCCTTCATCCCCCCTTCCCCTGCAGACCCTCCATTTTCCTCCCCCTGCAGACCCTCCATTTTCCTCCCCCCCTTCCCCTGCAGACCCTCCATTTTCCTCCCCCTGCAGACCCTCCATTTTCCTCCCCCCCTTCCCCTGCAGACCCTCCATTTTCCTCCCCCCTTCCCCTGCAGACCCTCCATTTTCCTCCCCCCTTCCCCTGCAGACCCTCCATTTTCCTCCCCCCCTTCCCCTGCAGACCCTCCATTTCCCTCCCCCCCTTCCCCTGCAGACCCTCCATTTCCCTCCCCCCCTTCCCCTGCAGACCCTCCATTTCCCTCCCCCCCTTCCCCTGCAGACCCTCCATTTCCCTCCCCCCCCTTCCCCTGCAGACCCACCATTTTCCTCCCCCCTTCCCCTGCAGACCCTCCCATTTTCCTCCCCCCTACCCCTGCAGACCCTCCCATTTTCCTCCCCCCCTACCCCTGCAGACCCTCCATTTTCCTCCCCCCCTACCCCTGCAGACCCTCCATTTTCCTTCCCCCTACCCCTGCAGACCCTCCATTTTCCTTCCCCCTACCCCTGCAGACCCTCCATTTCCCCCATCTTCCCCTGCAGACCCTTCATTTCCCCCCCTTTTCCCTGCAGACCCTTCATTTCCCCCGCGAACCCTTCATTCCCCCCTTCCCCTGCAGACCCTTCATTTCCCCCGCGAACCCTTCATTCCCCCCTTCCCCTGCAGACCCTTCATTTCCCCCCCCCTTTTCCCTGCAGACCCTTCATTTCCCCCGCGAACCCTTCATTCCCCCCTTCCCCTGCAGACCCTTCATCCCTCCCTTCCCCTGCAGACCCTTCACCCCCCTCCTCCCCTGCAGACCCTTCACCCCCCCTCCTCCCCTGCAGACCCTTCACCCCCCCTCCTCCCCTGCAGACCCTTCACCCCCCCTCCTCCCCTGCAGACCCTTCACCCCCCCTCCTCCCCTGCAGACCCTTCACCCCCCCTCCTCCCCTGCAGACCCTTCACCCCCCCTCTTCCCCTGCAGACCCTTCACCCCCCCTCTTCCCCAGCAGACCCTTCATTTTCCTCCCATCCTTCCCCTGCAGACCCTTCATTTTCCTCCCATCCTTCCCCTGCAGACCCTTCATTTTCCTCCCATCCTTCCCCTGCAGACCCTCAATTTTCCTCCCCCTTCCCCTGCAGACCCTCCATTTTCCTCCCCCTTCCCCTGCAGACCCTCCATTTTCCCCCCTTCCCCTGCAGACCCTCCATTTTCCTCCCCCCTTCCCCTGCAGACCCTCCATTTTCCTTCCCCTGCAGACCCTCCATTTTCCTTCCCCTGCAGACCCTCCATTTTCCTCCCCCCTTCCCCTGCAGACCCTCCATTTCCTCCCCCTTCCCCTGCAGACCCTCCATTTTCCCCCCTTCCCCTGCAGACCCTCCATTTTCCCCCCTTCCCCTGCAGACCCTCCATTTTCCTCCCCCCTTCCCCTGCAGACCCTCCATTTTCCTTCCCCTGCAGACCCTCCATTTTCCTTCCCCTGCAGACCCTCCATTTTCCTCCCCCCTTCCCCTGCAGACCCTCCATTTCCCCCCCTCTTCCCCTACAGACCCTCCATTTCCCCCCCCTTCCCCTGGAGACCCTTAATTTCCCCCCCTTCCCCTGCAGACCCTTCATTTCCCCCCCTTCCCCTGCAGACCCTTCATTTCCCCCCTTCCCCTGCAGACCCTTCATTCCCCCCCTTCTTCCCCTGCAGACCCTTCATTCCCCCCCTTCTTCCCCTGCAGACCCTTTATTCCCCCCTCTTCCCCTGCAGACCCATTAATCCCCCCTTCTCCTGCAGACCCTTCATTCCCCCCTTCTTCCCCTGCAGACCCTTCATTCCCCCCTTCTTCCCCTGCAGACCCTTCATTCCCCCCTTCTTCCCCGGCAGACCCTTTATTCCCCCTTCTTCCCCGGCAGACCCTTTATTCCCCCCTCTTCCCCTGCAGACCCTTTATTCCCCCCTCTTCCCCTGCAGACCCTTTATTCCCCCCTCTTCCCCTGCAGACCCTTTATTCCCCCCCTTCCCCTGCAGACCCTCCATTTTCCTCCCCCCTTCCCCAGCAGACCCTCCATTTTCCTCCCCTTCCCCTGCAGACCCTCCATTTTCCTCCCCCCTTCCCCTGCAGACCCTTCATTTCCCCCCTCTTCCCCTGCAGACCCTTCATTTCCCCCCTCTTCCCCTGCAGACCCTTCATTTCCCCCCTCTTCCCCTGCAGACCCTCCATTTCCCCCCGCGGACCCTCCATCCCTCCATTTCAACCCCCCCCCCTCTTCAGACCCTCCCTTTCAACCCCCCCCTCTTCAGACCCTCCAGTTCAACCCCCCTCTTCAGACCCTCCATTTCAACCCCCCCTCTTCAGACCCTCCATTTCAACCCCCCCCTCTTCAGACCCTCCATTTCAACCCCCCCCTCTTCAGACCCTCCATTTCAACCCCCCCCTCTTCAGACCCTCCATTTCAACCCCCCCCTCTTCAGACCCTCCATTTCAACCCCCCCCTCTTCAGACCCTCCATTTCAACCCCCCCCTCTTCAGACCCTCCATTTCAACCCCCCCCTCTTCAGACCCTCCATTTCAACCCCCCCCTCTTCAGACCCTCCATTTCAACCCCCCCTCTTCAGACCCTCCATTTCAACCCCCCCTCTTCAGACCCTCCATTTCAACCCCCCCCTCTTCAGACCCTCCATTTTAACCTCCCCTCTTCAGACCCTCCGTTTCAACCCCCCCTCTTCAGACCCTCCGTTTCAACCCCCCTTCTTCAGACCCTCCGTTTCAACCCCCCTTCTTCAGACCCTCCGTTTCAACCCCCCTTCTTCAGACCCTCCATTTCAACCTCCCCTCTTCAGACCCTCCGTTTCAACCCCCCTTCTTCAGACCCTCCATTTCAACCACCCCTCTTCAGACCCTCCATTTTAACCACCCCTCTTCAGACCCTCCATTTCAACGCCCCCCCCCCCCCCCCCCCCCGCCCCGCAGACCCTCTATTTCTTCGTAACCCCCTCACCTGTTTGCCGCGAATGCGGAACCCGTCTGAGTCTGACAGGAAGTGCACTCAGTGAGCACTGCGGGCCCCAGCCGGTACTGCTGTGCACCGGCCCTAAAGGTCTGCTGGCGGCCCCTGGTCACAGGGGCGGCCGGGCCCCCTGGAGTGATGGGCCTGGTTGCAGCTGTGACCCCTGCGAAAATTATATATCAGAAACAAAAATTTTAAAAAAAAATTATTAAAAAAGCAAAAATAATATGGTTTTGTAAAAAAAAAAAAAAAGACACCACCGGAACATAATTGTTCTACTAGTTTTAAGCAGAATCTATATGAGAATTAAAACGATATCGCCTTTCTTAGGCTGCTTGTTCTATATGTTGCCATGAAAATCCGACCAATATATTCTCTGAATAAAATGTCTTTGCAGCTGTGAATTGTGCAAAGCAAACTAGTTTCTGTGTATTCTATCAGTGCCCTGCAGGAAAATGTCATTAATTTAGTACTGCAATTGACAGTTTACTCACATCTGGAAAATTAAAAGGTTATAAGTATGAACACTCAGTAATATAGTCATACAGGCTCCATATAGTTAGTCCTACTTAGTGATTCAGCTTCCACTTCTTCAAAAGAAATTACTGAGTAAAAGAAAAAGCATAATAAGCTAAGATTTCAGGAAGGGGCAAAATGAAGACATTACATCTCTTAGTATCAATGTTCACTTAAATATCTCTGGGAGTCCGGTCTATTCAAATTGACGTTTTTTTTCCTGAGGAAACATTCTAACATTTCCAGGTAACCATGCTACATCACAATAGTCATCTGACAATGGATGTGCTGGGTTATTTGTATGAAGCGATCATTATTAGACAATGATTTCCCTCACTTATTACTACAGGTCTCCCAATAGTCCCTATTTCGACATGACAGACCACCAAAATCAGGGTCCTGTCTTGCTGTTCCAATTTAGTTCCCTGGTGTTCCGCTTTTGCTGTTCTCTGGCAGCACAAAGCAAACTCATCTTAGAAGCGCGTGTGCTGTGATTGGGCTCTCATCAAAGTCCTGTAGGCTGGGGGAAGTCCAAAGAGGATCCTTCAGTGGGCAGCTTGCTTCTTTTTTTAAGGAGTTGGCGTCGCCCAGATTAGGTGGGCCTGTCCCGATCGCATACCTCCTACTGCTGGGAGGCATGTTACCATAATCTATGTCTTTACATTCTAAACTCCACTTTTAAATAAAGCTTTAAGCTGACTAATGATTAATTGCACAGAATGTCAGTCATTGGCTGAGAGCAAAATGTCCAGACACATGTCAGCTGATGCTTTCAGCCAATCAATGGTGACGGTTGCAACTTATAGTTTCTGAAATCTGCAGAAGCACACCAACAGACCACTAGGGAGCATCAGAGTCCAGCTTGTACCCAGGCCAATTTACTCATGGCATCATAATCACTACAGCGGGCCATGATGCTTTGTGTAACCCACTAAAAAAAATGCAATGGGAGTTCAGGTAGTGTAGGAAAAGGAGTCAAATGGTTAAAAACAAAGCATTTGTGAAGTGCCTTGTAATTTATAGCAATGTAAAATCTCACACCTCACTATCAGGAAACATTGCTCCTTCAAATTCTTCACACACCTCGCATTTAAGAGGTGACATCCACAAAAACAAGGACTACCGTGTGACGAACCACCGTCACTGCGTACCATGCCCACTGCTTATTTGAGTGTTTTTCCATTGTATTGTGTGTTTTCCCCTTGCATTCTATGTTTCCCCATGTATTGGTTATGCATTTCATGTGATTTCCGTGTTTTATTTTTAGGGTTCCTATATGTTGGGATGTATATTTAATAGTTTATGTTTTATAACATAGTGCCTGGGGGATAATTGGGTTAAGGAAATGTCTCTTTTGGATATGGTATTGAATCAAGGGTTTACGGTTTCTAGAAGGCTTGATGGTTACCATATCAAAAAACTTCCAGGACACATCAGTGTGACTTCCCACACCCTACAGAATAGCTCTGCTGGAGTCCAAGCTTCAAAAAGGGATTGGGGTTGTAAATTTGGAAAACTCCATGGAATCCAATTAACCCATTTTAGAAATTGGAAAAGTTTTAAAGTATCTGGGAGATACTTGATTTGTACTGTTCCTGACTCAACGATTTCCCAGACACAGCAACAACGAAGCGGGCTAATGTTTTGGGTTACTTTGAATGGAGATTCTGTGCATAAAAAGCTGTGTGCTTCAATAAAGATTGTCAGAGTTTTTTTAACCTCCAGAACTGTGTTTCGTCTGGTTACTGAAGGGAAGGAATATTTAACCCCTGTGTCTGCTGTTCCAGCTGGCAGGGAATGCAGCAGGGAAAGTCCTTGTAAGAACTAAGAGCTTCCAGAACTGAGTGCCATCCAGCCCTGGGAGCACATGGAGCTAAGTCCCCTAACCCTGTAAGAGTTCCTGATTGGCTGAAGAAAGGGAACTAGCGGAAGTAACCGGTCGGGTTACCAGGTGGTCCGCTACACTGGTAACAAGCGGCAGTATCATACTTCCCAGCTAGAAGGAACGAGCATGGCACCCAGCTACATGGAAGCGGAGTTGGACCAGAGGTTGAAGAAGAGGCTGGCTTACTTTGGGCCCAACCCCGCCGAGAAATACATACAGCAAATGAGGAAACTAGTGGCCGAGTACCTGCAGCACCAAGCAGAATGGCGGGCACAGTGGGAGAAGAGCCATGCCCTTCCTCCCCAACAGCAACGTAAGGTCCAGGGGGAGAGGTGGTCTGTCCCTCCTCCCCAGCGGCAAAGTGGAGTCCAGGTAGCTGAGACAACCGGTCTCGCTCCCCAGAGGCCATGTGAAGTTATGGGAATGGAGTCAACCGGTCTCGTTCCCCAGCAGCAGGGTGAGGTCCTGGGAGAGAAGTGTTCTGTCCTTGCTCCGGCAGTGTGCAGTCCAGGGAACAGAGACAACCAGTCTTGTTCCCCAGCGGCAGTGTAATGTGCATGAGAGCAGAGACAACCGCTCTCGGCCCTCAAGCGGCAGTGAGAGTTATCGGGAGGGATAACCACGGGTACTGCGGGTGTCGTAGGTGGGACGTCTGTCAGCATGGACACCCTGCGGGGTGAAGAGTTGGCTCCTCCGACTCTTCCTGAGGCTGACCTGCTATGTTCTGGTCAGCGGGTAGTGGGCAAAGCTATGGCCGCCGCTACCCCTTCCATTGAAGGGCATCGGCATCAGAGCAGAGCGCAGCCAGCCTCTGCTCGCCCCTTCCCCAGAGCGCAGCCAGCCTCTGCTCCGCCGCCTCTTCCTGAGGCTGACCCCAGAGACCAGCAGGTCTGGTCAGCAGGCAAAGCTACGGCCGCCGCTACCTCTTCCCTTAAGGATGCATCGGCACCCGAGCACAGTGCCGCCAGACTCTGCTCTCCCCTTTCCAAGAAGCCAGTTGAGATGGAGACGAGAGCTTCCAAACAGAGGGTAGATAGCCCCTGCCCACCCCGAAAACGGATAAGCATGGAGACGAGGGCCTCCGGGCAGAGGGCAGGTAGTCTCTGCCCACCCCAGAAACGGATAACCGTGGAGGCAAGGGCCTCCGGGCAGAGGGCAGGTAGCCTCTGTTCACTTTTGGTGCCTACGAAGGGCCCTGGCAGCCGTGCAGGGCCCCCAAAGCAAGTAGGAGCCGAGGCGCAGGCCTCTGAGCAGGGTGCCGCCGGCACCACTCCCCAGCAGTCGAGTGCGGGTCAGAGGGAGAGCACCGCCCGCTCTCCTCCACAGAGGGCAGCCACGACCACAGCAATCACCGAAACCAGAATCAGCCTTCTAGCAGCCGGTCCACCATCTTTTGGAAAGTGGCCAGAGCATTCTTCATCCCGAATGGCATTACCTTAAACTGGTATAGGCCAAATGGGGTGACGAAGTCAGACTTAGGGACAGCATCCGCTGCTAGGGGAATCTGCCAGTACCCCTTACACAGGTCAATAGTGGTGTGGTATTGGCCCCAAGTCATCCTATCCAGCAGCTCATCTATGCAAGGCATGGGTATGCGTCCAAGACAGTCTTGTCGTTGATTCTTTTCTCAATGCTACGCGGTACAACTGCCCCCCTTCCAAGATGTACCGCTCCCCCTCTTTCCCTATCTCCCCCTTGGCTACCTTGTCCTTGTAGCCCTGTAGTATCGGGTCGAAGGCTACCTCCCTCTCAAACTCAGCTGGCGTATCCCAGGGTATGGGGGCTGGGTCAGGAGTAGGATCACGGGGCTCTGGGGTTAGGCAACTACTACAGGCGGCCCGGGTGTATGGACAGGAATGGCACCCACAGGGAAGAGGACTGACACGGGGGTCTCGCTTACGGGGCCATCTACAGGACCTGGGGGGGGTGGAAAGGGGCACATGTGCCTACTTGAGCCTCAGAGTGTGAGCCGACTTGGGTGGTATGGGCTTGCTGCCGGGTCATCACGGGGTAGGCTTCTTCCAGGGTCTAGACGGAGACAAAGGAGGCGAGGTGTTCCAGGTCGTTGCCGAGCAGTACCTCTGCAGGTAGTCGATACATGAGGCCCACTTCTACTCTCTGGGCTCCATCCGTCTGTTTTTCTTCGGTGATATGCTGGGGTCGCACCAGGGTTAGAGTGGCTCCGGTGTCTCGGAGTCCCTGGACCTTGCGCCCATTCAGCCGCACTGCCTGTCAGTGGTGGTCCCGGTTATCATGGGCGGCCTGGACTCGGTTTGCTTCATGCAGGTTGGTCCAGGTTTCTTCGTTGGGGCTCTGGAACTCTGTGGGGTCATCGTGGTAACAGAGAGCTGCTGCTTAGAGACTATGGGGGTGACCCCCTGGGGCTTGCCCTGGTTTTTAATGTGGCCGGGCTGGAGGCACTGAAAACATTGCCGTTCTGCCCTTGGAGAATGCTCGCCTGGGGGTGACCGGACCAGGAAGCCCAGAAAGGAAGCTGCGGTAGAGGGATTGGATTGTAGCAGAGGTTGGGTGGTGGGGTTGGTAGCTGGGAGAGGGAGGAGATAAGGTACCAGAAGGCTTGGTCAGTGGGAGTTTTACCAAGTAATGGCACAGAATTACAAATCAAATTATTCACCAATTCTACAAAAACAGTATAAATACAGTTATACCTCTCTCACTGCCAATTATCTGTGCTCAAGATCTATAATCTGCTAAACCAAACTCCAGTAAGTATTGCCAAAAACAAAGGACTTTTAAGTGCAATTACCATTAAACCTTAAAAAAGGGAGGTTTCCTGACCTACTCTTCAGCAAAAAGGAATGTAGAAATTAAATAATGCTTTTCAATCAACTTTCGGATTTATGACAAATACAATACTATGAAGAAGAGAAAGAAAATTGACAGCTCAGAAGCACAGGTTTCCTATAATCACAGAAGGAAATAGAAGATTCAATGATATACTAAAACTGTGCTTTGCTGGCATGTGATGTTAAAAAAACACATGGAGAGAAACTGCCTTAGATTTTTATTTTTTCGTCCCTGAAATGGTACTATGCCAAAATCTAATCAGCACCACATGCTAAATAGCTGCATTCAGTAAAATCATTAGTTTTAAAAGTAAAATTGTTTTTAATTGCAAATTTTACAGCTGTCACTCTACGATAAAACAAATCCTGCTGACAACATTAAAGCAGCTGTGTCACCTGAAAACTTGTTGGCATATATCAGTTTTAAAAAGAATCCCCAATACACCTATATTAGTTTTATCACAAACAAGATTAGTACATACGCCATACTAAAGCAAGCCAATAAAAATAAATAAATAAATAAAAACTAAGTATGATGCTTCAATGTTTGACCTGATATAGGGCTGGTTTCCATGCATGTGGACACAAAGCAGATATTAGACAATAGGAACATCATCAACCAGTAGATCATTGCAGCTAAAGAATAGAGACAGGCTTCAACAACTCACCCCGTGGTTAAATACCCCTATTTTTTGTGAACTAGACAGAAAGACAAATTTTTCTAATTAATTTCCATTGAAATTTCCCACTACAAAAGCATACCTTGAGCCCAAATCCCTCGGACTTTCCTTTCTATCCTAAGGTCCTTAGGGAAGGAACCATCAAGGGTTCCAAATTGTTATTGTGTCTGAATGTATAAGAGACCTTCAAAGAAATAACTTACATTCATATTTCTTTAAACTGCAATAGAATACAATCGGAGAAAATAAGATACAATGTTCTTGCTCTAACTTACATTTTGATTACAGAAATTGTTACATGTAAGTAACATCTAACAATCCTAAATTGAATGCGTCCCTCTTTCCCCATTTGAAGTAAGGAGGTAAAAATGGTTTGTAAACCTCAGCAATGCTACAGTAATAAAAAGTGAAATATATAAAGTAGTGAGAGTCAATAAGACCTACCATGCAGCAGTTGGTAGTATCTACTAAATATTTAAAGCTGATGGCTGGGCATGAGGATAAAAAAGCAAAAAATAATAGTTGTCCACCACTCTCATGGACAGTGAATAAGGGATCTTTAAATTAATTAATGAGAAGGTGGACAATTCAAGGTCCACCCGTCTACCCCAACCCATGACCAGCAGGTGAGATACTATTAAATCACAAAAAATGAAGGGGGGAGCACCCCAATGCTCCCCTGCGCCAACCCTTGGTAAGCGGGTGGGGCTATTATAGTACACCCGGTGGGACCCAATATCCCCCCCCCCCCCCAGCTCTACCCATGGGTAACACGTGGAGCTCTAAGTAAATATATAGGGGCAGGTAATGCCATTTAGTGGCATTGTCCAAACCCATGTTCCTGGTGCCTAGGGGTTCTTAGCCACCCTTCCTTAAATTAAATAGACTCTACTGTCACTGCTAAATGGGAGAACCCAAAACATAAAGACCCTAATCTGATAAAGGAAAGGTACAACCTATTATCAGGCCTTAGAATGGCTGGATTTAATGTAAACAATAGTCAAGGAAAAAGCAAAGGTCAGGGGAGAACTGCAAAAATGGCAAGACAAGCCAAGGTCAGGAACACAGAAAGTGGAGAGACGATTAAACAAGCCAAAGTCAGTAACAGGAAATCCAAACAATATAAAGCACACTCTTGGGTATACAGGGCAACTTGCTACTGAAAAGTCCAGGCTTATAAAGCCAGGGAACCAATACCATTGGTCAGCATCTCCTTAGAGCGCCTAAAGACCCGAGTTTGGCTGAATGCCGAACTAGGGAGTCTCTGTTCGTGCGAACCAATAGGTTCAGCACTTCGAGTCGTGCCATTATGACGTAACATAACAGCACGACTTCGCACAAATAGATGCGCACACAGAGCGTGCAGCATCTGACCCGCTGCTGGATCAGGGAGCTCTGGAATATGTAAGCATGACATCTACTAACTTCCCTCACCCTAATAGTTGTGAGGTGGTTATTAAAACTAATACCTGTGAAATAAAAATAAAAAATAAACTATACTTACCATCAGTCTTCTACATTTTTTTTTTTTATTTATATTTTATATATTTAGAATAGTTAAAAAAACTTTACAAATAAAAATAAAAAATTAAAAAATGAATGGCAAAAAACCTGATTAAAAAAAAAAAAAAAATACATGAAAACTGCAAGCTAAAAGTAAATCCAACTTTGTCCCGTGAGGGCTCCACGCAAAATGACGCTTCAAAGAAGGAAAAGCCTTTATAAAAGGTAATCACATACTTTGAATTCTCCTTGGAGCACTTTGATTGGTTGGCTTATACGCCAATTTAATCAGAGAGCTCTGACAGGCAAGCCTCATTTCTTGCAATATGAATATTTCCACAGCAAGTCTCAAGAGAAGGGACCGTTGGCCAGAGTTTCTCTGTCTTCCCTCTTAAGTGGCAGCACTGTGAGGAAATGATCTCACATGTCACTTACTCTCAGTGCTCTATCAGCGGAGTAGACATCTATCGGTCTCTGTGTTTCTAATAGTTCTGTATGTATATCAATCTAAGAAAACATTTTGGATAAAACACACTGAAAAATAAAATGTTAACAACAACAGTCATAGTTTTCCGGGATTTTTTATATGCATTTGAACAATTTATCCATGTCAGGAATTGTGTTTTCTCAATTTTTCTATAATATATATGAGGAGATGAGGATAGTAAAGTGTCTCTGTCCCCCAACCTACCCACCATCTAATCATTATGAAATACTTGCATCGACAGTGTTGGAAATTTACAGAAATTCCAACATAGTCAAAAGATATCATAACACAAAGTAGCAAATTGTTTGTCTTGTGTAATTTCTGTACACTTGGCAAAATTTTGAAGAAGGCAGAGCTACTTCAAGTTTTGTCAATTCCACTAGTGACAGCTGTGAGTTAAAAAAAAAAAGTAGTTTAAAAAGTTATTGTCTACTAAGGCTACTGCGGTTTCAGTGTTGAACTCTCGCACATGCACAAGAGTACAGCACGGACAATAATGATATGTATATGCTTCCCCTCTCAGTCACACTCATGTATCACAAAGGAAGAAGACACTACATATTTAAGGTTTTTTATATATTTGTCTGCAAAGCTCCCTGCGCAGTATTATTCTGTACATTCATACTTTGTTTTTCATATATGCTTTTCACGATCTAAATGGCATTTCAGAAAAAGTATCTGTCCCTGCTAGCCTAGTATAGGAAATAAAAAAACACTGATGTATTAAATGACAATATTTAATCAAGTTTTGTGTGTTCGTGTTAAGCAGCCGTGTCAAACCTCACGAGAATTAAAAAAAAGAAACGTTAAAAAAAAAAAATCAGTATGTTAGGCACATTGCTGTCTCAGACAGCAAGATGGCAGGTGTGATATGTGGCACTGAGGTGCTGCAAATTCCAATATCCTCCCAGCTCTAGCTTGTGCATTTAACTCGGCAGACTGTCTATTTTACTGTGACAAAGGTTTTGGCATCTCCCAGGCAGACTACTCACACAGAGAAAGGTAGAAATGAAAGACAATAAATTATAGGTTAGTCATACGCATCTCATATTATTTCATTGTTCCTCTTTACAAATTAAAAACCCTGAAGGATTAGCCAAAGGAGCAAAGCTCTCTAAGTGACCACAAAAAAGAATAATATGACATATAAAAATATGTCACCTGTAACAGTTGTGTTAGTGACAAATACACATCTTAATAAACAGTGACACAGTGTGGCAAGATATGGAAATGCAACATAAATTAAAGGAGTCTCGATAGAAGATATACAGACAATGTTAAACAAAGTTTCATGTGTAATACCTTTTTCAGCCGAATGATATCAATTACTAATATGTAATGCAATTTACACACACCCACAATATAAATCACCCATACCCTGTATAATTCTTTTTTGTTTTGTTTTAATGTGATGCTCCATTTTTTTTCTTTTAAAAGTATATAAAAATGGACATTCTAAGCACCAACACAACTTTTGCTTTATGTTGTGTTATTGGTGGATAGATCAGGCACCTGCAGTCTAACTGCTCATTTCTCTGCCATTTAGAATTTAAATCACTTTATCATGATTTTTTAATTGAAGAGTCTGAATACTTTATATTGCTCGGTGTGCTTTATTTACAATTTCTAATCTGAACGGTTAGCCTTCTAGAGCCTGCCACAGCTTTCTGCGTGTGAATTAAGTTTAATTAAATAAACACACTGTCATGGTTGAAAATAAAAACATTTTTTAATGAAGGCTGTGTGAGTAACAGCCAGAGGAGGTGTGGCTACTGTTGTATAAAACAATAAAGTGACATTACAATCTGATTCAATCAAGGCAAGGTCAGGGGGATCTATGTCAGCAAGTTAGATTATAGAAACATACTGGGTTAGTTACTAAATTTTTTTTTTTTTTTTTAATTCTTTATTTTTGTTTCAACACCGAATGCAGCTTAAAAACAATAGGTGGCCCACGCAGGGGCCGATCGTTAACATTTAGTACATTGCATTTTACAGGTACTCAAGTAATTGTATACAGCGTGTATCGGTTTCACAGTGCCGTTCGGTGTTGTTTTTTCTTTTTTATTAGGGCATTTTGGCCCTGAATTCGAACCATAACATAACATAACGTGAGTCCAAACATTGCAATACATGGCAATTTACCTTGTTAAAACCTTTCGAGTTTTATGCGGTTCTAAGACCTGCAAGTCAGGGTCAACATCGTTGTATTCTTGTGTGTTTCGTACAGAGTGGTTCTGATTCGTATGTACAGGTTGAGTTTACTAATGCGTCTAGCTTGGCCTCTATCTGTCTTGGCGGCGTAAGATTCGTGAGTCAGACCCTTTTAGTCATTTATAGCTGCATTCCCTCCAGGTGATCCCCCCCACTGTGGGCAATTTCTTGGAGGTGTTTACAGTTTGGTTTTAGGGCTCGTCTCAGGTGTGGGGTGGGTCCCTGGGGGGTCATCCGTCGGGTCGTGTGCTTTTGTTTGACTGTGCGCCCCCATAGGCTGTCATGATCTTAAGTTAACTGCGTGGAATAACCTTGTTTTGCAGCTCAGTAGGGTTGCTCTGGGTGGATCCCTTAAACTTGCAGGAGGTCGTGAAGACCGGTTTGGTTGTCTTATTGGTGTATCGCCTGTCCGGTGAGTAGGGAGATGGGGGGGGGGGTGTTGGACGGAGCTGTGGGACTAAAGAATGGGGGGGAAGGGGGATAGGGTTATGAGTCGTCGGGGTGCCTGGCGGGTAGTGGTCTCAGCACTCCTCTGATCCCTTGATCAGTCTGAGTGGATTCAGTCTGTAATGTATGCCTCCCATGGTCGCCAGATTTTTTGGAATGTTTTTTCTGTGTTTCGTATTTGGGCTGTAAGTTTGTCCATCAGGTATGTGTCTTTGATTTTGACTATGACGTCGTTGTCAGTGGGGACTGTGGGTTTCAGCCACACCTGTGCTAGGGCTCTTCTTGCTACCAGAGTGAGTTTATTCAGCAGTTGTTGTTCTTTCCTAGGGAGGCCGTCCGTTGGTCGGGACAATAGGATCGCCCAGGGGTCTAGGTCAATGTGGTGTGTGAGGACATCTGTAATTAGTGACTGGATTCTTTTCCAGTATTTGGTAACTTCAGGGCATTCCCACCACATGTGAAGGAAGGTACCTTTACCTCCGCATTCCTTCCAGCATGTGTCCGTCGTGGTTTTCCCCATTTTGTGTAGTTGAACAGGTGTGGTGTACCATCTCATAAGCATTTTATAAGATTGTTCTTGTTGTGTTACACAGATCGATGATTTAGCCGTAGCCTCCCATATATCTACCCAGTCCTCTCCCTCTAGGGCCCCCCCCCCAGGTCTGCTTCCCATTGGTGTATGTATCTAGGGTCATTATCCCCCTTTTCCGGGGCGCTGAGTTGCGCATAGATGGCTGTGATAAGCCCCTTTTGAATTGTTTCTTTATTACATAGTTGTTCGTAAAATGTCATTGGGGCATGGGCTGCTTTTTTTACTACAGGGTCGTTGGCGAAGTCGCGTAGCTGTACGTATCGGAAGAAGTCCTTGTTTGTTAAGGGTGCCATGGTTTTTAGAGTGTCAAAGGTTTTGAAGGAGTCGCCGTCGTACATATGCCTGTATCTCTGTATCCCTGTGTTTTCCATCCCCCTGAAGTCTCGTGCGCTCAGCCCGGGCTCAAATGCTTTGTTCCGTAGATACGGAGTTAACGGTGAGGGTGTGTGTTTTAGTGCATATTTAATAGCTGTGAGATCCCAAATCCTTATTGAGTTAAGGATTGCCGGGCAAGTGGTGCGTAGTGGAGGTCTGTCTTTTTTTGGTACCCATATCCAGAATTGTGGGAGGTCTGTACTCATTAGTTTCGTCTCTAGGTCCACCCACCTGTGTGAGCCCTCTGGTGTATGCCATGCTATTATTTGGGCCAGTTGCGCCGCCAGGTAGTATTGGTACAGGTTTGGGAGTCCCAACCCGCCCCTTGATTTTGGTCTGTACAGGACATTTCGAGCTATCCTGTGCCTTTTCTGTGCCCAGATAAAGTCGTCTATTTGTCTCTGGAGCGTCAGTAGGTCTTGTTTAGTCACTTTGACCGGTAGTGCCTGGAATAGAAACAACATTCTTGGGAGTAGTGTCATTGTGATTGCGTGCAGTCTACCAATCCACGATATGGGCTTTTCGTTCCATTTTTCCAAATCACGGCAAAGTGCCTGGATAGTGGGCGTGTAATTTGCGCTATACAGTTTCTCCGGGTCCGCCGTGAGTTTGACGCCTAGGTATTTGATGTCAGTTCTAGTGATTCTGAGGGGGTGGGTGGCTTTGAGGTAGTTAATCTCTTCCGTGTCCATTTCTATTGGCATGGCCACAGATTTATCTAGGTTAATTTTATAACCCGAGACGCTTCCGTAATCCTCCAGGAGGGTTACCAGTCGGGGCAGGGATTCCCTTGGATTAGTTAGAGTGACCAGGACATCGTCCGCGTATGCGGAGACTTTGAATACTGCTCCCCCTGCTTGTATGCCTGATATGTTCCTGTCTTCCCTTATTCTCTGCAGGAGAGGCTCCAGCGAGAGAACGAACAGTAGGGGGGAGAGGGGGCAACCCTGTCTGGTGCAGTTAGTGGGCGTGAATGGGACCGGGGCCATTCCCTGCACGTTAGTCTGTGCTCTCGGTTCAGCGTACAGGGCTTTCACCCCTTTAACGAATGTTTCTGGTATGTGCAATCGGTCGAGCAGTGCGAAGAGGTAGTGCCATTGCACCCTGTCGAACACCTTCTCCGCGTCCAAGGATAGGATCAGAGAAGGCGTCCGAGTCCTCACCGCCCACCATATGACGTCCGCTCCCCTCCTGGTATTTTCATATAGCTGTCGAGACGGCACAAAACCCACCTGGTCCGGGTGGACCAGGGTGCCCAGGAGGGGATTCAGTCGCGTCGCCAGTATTTTTGCGAATAGTTTTACGTCAAAGTTGATTAGGGAGATGGGTCTGTAATTTGCTGCTTCTGTCGGGTCCCTACCTGGTTTGGGTATCAGTGTGATGTCTGCTGTGAGCATTTCCGGGTTAGGGTGACCACCTTCCATCCATTCAGTGTACACTTTCGCCAGTTTTGGTATCAGCGTTTCTCTGAACAATTTATAGTAGGAGCCGTCGAAGCCGTCCGGTCCTGGGGCTTTGTTACCTTTAAGGGCCGTGATCGCCCTGTCAATCTCCTCTTCCTCAATGGGCGCCCCCAAGGTGTGGAGGGCCTCCGGGTTTAACCCCGGCAGATTTGTGTTTGCTACGTAGTCGGCTACCGCTTGTGTGAACTCCCTATTGTCACTGTTTTTGTCTGGGGTGTGGTTGTATATGTGTGCTAGGAATTCCGTGAAGATCTGGTTGATCTCCGTGGGGTTTTGGGTGATCTGCCCCCTTTTGTCTCGAATCGCTGTTATAGTTTGGAAGTGGGGCTTGGGGTTTAGTGCCCTGGCTAGTAGGGTGTCCATCTTGTTGGAGCGTTCGTAGTAGAGGCGTTTCTTACGAACTAGGTCGCGCCCTATGTCCTCCACTGCTTCGGCTCTGATTTTATGTCGGAGATCTCTAAGGTCTTGGAGTCCCTGTGTCGTAGGGGTTTGTTTATGTCTAGCTTCAGCCCTTCTCAGCTCTTTTTGGAGCTTAAAGAGGGTTTCTGCCCTTTGCCTCTTCCTTCGGGTTGCAAGTTTGATGAAGATGCCCCTGAGCACCGCTTTATGCGCGGCCCATATCGTGGATTGCGTTAAGTCTGGGTCGTCATTGTCGTCAAAATAGGTCAAAAGTTCGCCTTGTATAAGTGTTTCTATCTCTGGGTCTTTTATGAGCGAGCTATTCAGTCGCCATTTCCATGGTGGTTTAGGACCTGGAGTTACTAAAATTTTAAGGAACACTGAACACACCTAAAGAACTTTAGCTCAATAGAAATGTGCACTTTTAGAAACTAACCTTGAAATGGGCATTGAAAGCCATGTTTCGGTGTTTGCAGATGACACAAAACTTTGTAAAGTAATAAAATGTGAGCAGCATATTGCTTTGCTGCAGAGGGATTTGGATAGATTGGGGGGATTGGACACTAACATGGTAAATGAAATTTAACGTAGAGAAATGCAAATATGCACTTTGGAGTCAAGAATGCACAAGCAATTTACACCCTAAATGGGGATAGCCACACACGAGAAGGATTTGGGAATTGTTATAAACAACAAATTAGGCAGCAATATGCGATGTCAATCTGCAGTTGCTAAGGCCAGTAACGTTTTGTCATGTATAAATAGGGGAATAAATTATTGGGATGAAAATATAATTTTGCCTCTTTATAAATCGCTGGTAAGACCACACCTTTAATATCCTGCAATATTGGGCACCTGTTTTAAAGAAGGATATCATGGCACTAGAAAAAATGCAGAGACGAGCTAAACATTTTTTAAATTTTAGTTCCGAAGAAAGGTTAAAAAATTGAAATCGCTTTAATTTGGAAAAACGGCGCCTCAGAGGGCATATGATAACATTAAACAAATACATTCGGGGCCAGTACAAACCATTATCTGGAAATCTATTCATAAACAGGGCTATACATAGGACACAAGGTCACACATTTAGGCTGGAAGAAAGGAGATTTCATCGAAGGCAAAGACATTTTTTTTTTACAGTAAGAGTAATAAGGATATGGAATTCTCTGCCTGAAGAGGTGGTTTTATCAGAGTCCATACAGATGTTTAAACTGCAATTGGATAAATACCTGCAAAAACATACAGGGAGGGGGGGCGGGGCCGGGCCGCCAAGCCGAGCGGTCGCAGGGAAGAACAGCTCCTGCACAATCAGCCCCATATACGCCATAATCTGCAATTTTATTAAGCATCCAGCGACCAATAACCCTGACCCGCAACGTATGCGGGCTACCGGAGCCGGGGAGAGGCTCGCTCTTGAAGTTCCAGTCCCCCGGAGGTGGGATCCCTGCAATACCCAGCGGGACCCGACCTGGCGGTGAGCGAGGCGGACGGCCGCTGCTTCGCTATCCCGCCCGAAGGAGCCGAACATGCAAGTGGTACATCGGCTGGCCCGGTCCTGTTCCCCCCCACCGGACCGGGGGGGTGATCCCGGTCCATGTCCCACGACAAACTCGGAGACATTGCTCGACCACCAAGCAGGCCTGAGACCCGCGGTCAAGATGGCGGCGGCCACATGTACGGAGACGGAACCGCAGACCCCGCGGCAGACAGCAGACAGGTCCTGGCATGGAGCACAAGGCTGCCAACATATGGTGACCCACAACATACAGCAGCCCCTAAATCCGGTGACATACCGAAAACGTCGCTCTACTCCCGTGGACGGAGCTACCCGTGGGACCGCACGCCCTTCTTCTGGGCTGGGCGCTCACCGAGAGGAATTCCTCTACAGCCTGCCATACTCCCTGGGAAAAGACCGCAATCCGGCGGACCCCGGGGCCCACGATCCTGCTGATGGGATCAATGGCGACAGGGCATGAGCGCCTGCTAAGGCCTCAGGCCGAAGGCCGGTGACCCATGGCAGTGGTACTGCCACAATGCTGGGAAATCTTTACACCAAGCGACTGACACACAACAGCATGCCCGGGGGGAGTTGCAGAAAAACACTGAGAATATCACCGGACACACTGGCTGCCACCAACCGGACTTCCCACTCGCTTACCCGTGTCATGGGCCGCAAACACCTGATACCGTTGACAGGTACATGTCTGTGGACTGCTTCGGTCTGCCCGACTGCCGGGCCACACTAAATTTAGGATTCAGCAGGCGGAACCTGTACACACCAGAGCACGGCAGGCAAACTCCTCTGGGCAACATACAGTAACAGGCGGGACATTTATCATCTAAGTATTTGCCGTGCACACTGTCTTCTGCCTAAATGACTTAACATATGTCTCCTCAATGTGTCCAATCATGCATGAACACCCTTTAGCCAGTACTGAACAGCTGTATCTTAATGTTGTCTATTATCTTTTGGTTTCACCAGCGCAACCGATCAGTTAGGCCCATAGCCCACATGCATCCCACTGTTAAATATCATCGTATGTTAACATACCTATGGGCCACTCGAGCTGCCACCTTGAAGGCGAACCAACCTGATACTCTGCCGCTGATAATTGTTTATGCACTAGACCCCAGTCTGGCTGACATAGACTGATGTTGAACGACATACCATGATGCCACTCGAGACACCACACTATACACTGTACACTGTATTGACCAGCCGGCCATCTGTTAGCGTTACCAAACAGTATAGCCGCCCTAACACCGCTGACATAGTTGGCATCGCTGCTTTCTTGGCCTGCACTGTTCAGCATTAACTCACATTACTTAACCTAACACCGCCCCACATGATAATCTCTAATGGAACGCTCTTACTCACGGTATTGCATCCCACTCTAGCTTGTTTAAAACCTGTTTACATTAAGCGAATTACAAAATATAAAAACAAGGCATTACAATCCTGGAAATGTATCTAACTGTATTTTCAATGTTACACCATCAAAGTTATGTACTACCTATGCATTTCCCTCTCTTTATTTTGTATCCCACATATATGCCTTAATAAAAGAAAGATTTACAAAAACATACAGGGATATAATTTCTAATTAGTGGGGTAATAGCTGCTTGATCCAAGTCGACCTCAGACTGCTATTTTGGGGTCAAGAAGGAATATTTTTTTCCTAGTTTGTTGCAAAATTGGACTAGGTTTTTTGCCTTCTTTTGGATCAACAGCAAAAAATGATGTGAGGAAGGCTGAACTTGATGGACGCAAGTCTCTTTTCAGCTATGTAACTATGTAACCTTGCTACACCCCTTGGCATTCAGATACCCAGTCCAGTTACTTCCTGTATGTTTAATTCAGTGGAGCTCTAAACTGAAGAGGCAGACAATTGCTCAGAGCACCTGCCTTGCAAAGACTTAATTGAGCTGCATTGGGAAGGCTGTGCTTGGACAACCACAGAAAGCCTGGGCTGGGTTAGAAGGCTGCAGACAAGAGATTTGCAGCTTTTGCCAGCTGTTTTTAGCTATGCCATAAACACAATTAAATGCATGCATATTTTCATTGGGGGTATATTAAATGCACATGTTTTCATTGGGGTATATCTACTAACTATGGATTTTTTTTTTAAAGTTTGTATTTGGGTAGTGGTGTGTATTTGCACCCTGTGTCAAATATTGCCAATTAGCCCCTGCTTAGAGATTATTTCCAGTTTGGCTACTTCTTCCTTGAATTTGAAATTCATTTTGAATTCTTACTTTAGTCAATAACCCTGATCGTTTCTGTTCAACTCTGGCTTCAAAAGCAGAAAGGGGCAACATGTCTATCTACGAAACTATGGAAACTCTTTTTCTAGTCCATATTCTTTTCTTGTTCCATAAACCCTGCCCAGTAAGGGTTTGGAGTACATATAGTTTAGTTCCACGTTACAATTCCATTCACTGTATATGAATGTAGCTTCACGCCAGCGACCATACCGTAACATTTTGTGAACCGATGTATTCTTAACACCATGAAAACCCTTTTAAACACTTACCTGATTCCAGCATACTTGGTACTGGTTCTGTCTCCACTTCCTCCAATGTCAGTGCAAGGGGGAACTTAATGCGCGGCAATCGTCACACACCAATTAGGCTTTCCCCATATGAAAGCATTGACTCAATGCATCCCTATAGGGATTTTCAAGACACTGGATGTTCTCATGCAGAGCGAGAGGCCATCCAGTGTCATTTCACTGAGTTCATCTCCATGAAAAACCACAAAGCACCAGTTGTGGCAGCCTAGTAGACAGCCACTAGAGGCAGTCTCTAAAACTGCAACGGTTTCAGCTGCCGGATTAGGGGACAGGGACACTGCAGTGAGATGAAGTGGTCTAGGTGCCTATAGTGTCCCTTTAACTCCACCCTTTGTTAAGCATTAGGACTATTTTACCTTTTTTTATTTGTCTGTATTTTACAAGAAAAATATCAGAAAGGAAGAAAAGGAGAAAAGGAAATAACTGGAGAATGGTACATTTGGGTTTACACAGCTGCATTATTACATTTGCAGTGAGGAAACATTAAAGCTGCATATTTATTCAATTACCGGTATATCTAACACCCTTGTTTCAGGGGTGTAATATACACCATGTGTAAAATTATTTTTAATAATCATTCAGTATTATGGCATATAATCAGGAGTGGCAAATCCCCTTTAAAGCTACAGTTTTTGGAAATCTTTAGAAGAAATAAAACCCGTGCCAGATTGTTTATTTTATTCCTATTAATTTTCTTGTCTACCAACAGAAATGCTGTTATGTACCCGTATCCTACAGTTTTCTCGTGCTGGCCGTGGAGACTAAGAATTAACTTGAAAGGAGGCTTTAAAAAAAATTAAAAAAATAAATTCTTTATCAAATTAGAAAGTGCAGTTTACCAGGCAACTTGCAAAACGTAAAACCATGATAATGCACCACTATCCTGCATTCGCTAGTTAAATGAATTAAAGTCTATTTAATGAAAATCCAAGTCACAGACCTCTGCCCAATTAAACATTTACATATGAAAATGAGAAATAAAGAAAGCCGATTATGTCGGATTTCTGTGCTGCCTTAAACACAGTTCAGCCACAAACATCTCCACTGTTCAAGGTAAAAGTTTATTTATTTATTTTTATTAACAATGGTATATAAAACTTCAAGTGCGTAAACATTATTTAAGAACAGTAGCATAAGAGAAAATGTTAAAATGTGCACGCACATCAGTACAGTGTCATGTCAACATTAACAATAGCAATGAATCTCTGGTGTATGGATGCAAGGTGTCTAACTGTACAAAAAAAAAAAAAAAAAACTGTATATGCAAAATATACAAAAACCATGTGTGATACAGCTCCAACCCTTTTCTACCTCTTCTATGACAAATAAAAAGACAAGCTAGCAAGGACTAAACTACTGTAAATATTCCAGAAATCTAATTTGCCTTGTATATAATAGTAATCCACTACAGTTTGTCATTGTATTTTATTAATTGAAAAAAGCATTATGTTGCAATACAATGGAAGGGCAGTAATGAGCGCCTATGTAACCAAACCAAGCTCGCTTCCATCAGCCCCAGCCAGCTCCCAGGAAAGGCTAAAATACGTATTTGCTTTGTAGGTCTGTTACTGTGTATGAGTATATGTGAATACATACGTATATGCAGACTGCAACACTACACATACACACCTGCATTCACACATCATTCCTACACAAAACAACACGCCCTTTCATTCAGGCACCATAACTACACACACATTTACCCCTGCGTTTAAACACCAGCCCTACACAGTCACCTTTTTATTTAAGCATCAACACTACACATACACTATATTAGCATACACAGACACTGCAAACAAATACATAACTGTAAGGACAGGCAAAAGGCAGATGTCCAGCTAGCAAAGCATTATGGGAGTTTTATCAGTTGATGATCTACGTTTGGGCACCCCTGTCCTACAAGGGGACCAAAACATATTTTGCACTAGCACTGTTTCATTATTAGAGAGATTTGTTTATTATTTTAATTGGAGGGGACACATGGGGCTCAACAGGTTTAAATATTTAATTCAGAGCTATGGTGCACAGAGTAAGTCTCTTGGAAGTAGAGGTTAAATGAGGCATCAGACAGCATTTTCATTTACTTTCAAGCTGTATTCCGTTTCCCTTTCCTAGAATGTACTTATACAAATATTTAATGTCTTGTGTCAGAAGGTGAAGAAATCATGGAGTAATTTAGTAATTTGAGCAAGATTTCAATCTTCCCTACTGACACAGTTGAAAATAAGAGTGGGAAAAAGAATTAAGAGTAAAATGTGTTTTCTCGACAGAAGTGCTTGAATTAATTGAGATGGTGGGCAGACATATGGCAGCTTATGCATTTGAGTAGGAACACAAATGTGTTACTCACAAAGGGAATTTGAAAATGTAGGTCAATCTGTACAAGAAATATGATTTATAAATGCTTGGATACCATGCTTAGCACATGGGTTAGAAGTACAGCAAAGTTAGTTACTAGATACTATTTTATTTATGCATTATAAAGAAATGCAGATAGAGCAACGAGAATACAAAGTAATCCATTTGTGTTGAGGTGCCTCTATTTTCTGCAAATCCCCAGGATTTGAAGCTCCTGCAGAGCTCTTCTAAAGCAGGAATTGGCTAGAACCTCTCGGTCTCTTTGTTACTACATCATTCATTGGGGGAGATGAGCAGGACTTTGTGGGATATGTAGCTCATCACTCACAAGTACTTCCATTTATAGGAAAAGAAGCATGAGTGGTCCTCTCTTTCCTTCTCATAAATGTAAACTTGTTGCTTTAAGTTGCCTGCACTTAAAGAATAATTAAAAATAAATAACAAGCAAGACTGGAACTACAACACACTGTAAAATAAGTTGCAGCAAAGAAGCCTGTCCAATGTAGTAAATAGACTCGCATAACATGATCACCATGTAGCATAACCAATTCAACGAGTTTATGTTTAGAATCTTGGAGTTTTCCTTTAACAATGGATAATGAGGTTCTGCGCAGTGATTTGCTTCAAAGAAACACAAACATGTATTCATGACCCTATAGTGTGAAACCCACTATTTAGGTGGCTTGCCCCCGTAGTCCCCTTAAAAGGAATTAAAAAATTTACCGTATTTCCAGTGCCGCACAGGTCCGTCAGCACTGGCCCCGCCATAGGGAAAGCATTGTATTAACTAAAATTGGCAAGGAGAGAGGAACGCTGTTTGGCCAATCAGCACCTCCGCAGAGATGCATTGAATCAATGAATCTCTATGAGGAAAATTCAGCATTTCCATGTAGAGTGTGGAGACTCTGAACGGCAGTGCTGCCTACTGAGGAGCACTGCCACAGGAAGCACCTCCAGTGGCCATCTGAGGAGTGGCCATTGGAAGAGTCTTTAGGGAGCAATGTAAACACTGCCTTTTCACCACCACAACTACGTTACGTACGCTCTTGTAGTAGGGTGCGTTCGTGACAGAGCCGACTTAAGCTCCTCCTTTGGTTAAAAAAAGTCAAGCGTAGGAAAGATATAGAAGATAAAACTAGTCTCTACTTTGTCTTAGGTTTAAAAGAAAACTAGATCAGAAATAATGAAAAAGAGAACAGTTTCTGAGAGAGGGAGAGAAGATGAAACAATAAGAGAAAGGTAAGTTTGGCATGATAGTGCGGTTTTAAAATGTCATTGTTTTTTTTTTTTTTATTTCTAATAAAACTAAGTTGAACCTTAAGGAGCAAAGCACAACTGTTGGGTTTCTACAGTACTGGGACTCTGGACACTTTATGCAGCATAACAACTACTGGAGAGTTCTGCAGGATCTGTCCTGAATGGTAGGGCATAAAAACTATTCCCAAAAACTATTGGCAACATAACCACTACACCGAATACATGTTTGTATTCCTGACACTGGAGTGTTCCTTTAAGAATTGCAGCAAAGTATAATGTGAATGAGAAATTCACCCATGTTTAAATTGCATGTGGGTTATGGTAAACAAGCTCACAAACAAACATACGTTGTATGCATTTATGGCCTATATACAAAACAAATGTGCATCTGTTGCTCAAATGGGAATATTGCTGAAAAAGAGATAAGCAGTTGAGGTTATTGTGAGCTAGCGAGGTATTCCTTCTTGCCAAGCTGCCATGTAACACCATTTCACTCACAATGAGTAACAGAGAGGGGAAATAACAGAATCCATACTCAAGAGCAAGTAGGGTCTGCAATAGAAATCAGCAAAACCCTATACATTAATTCCAACCTTTATTTGACTCATCTCTGATTTGTAGCTGGTATCTCATATGTTTGCTCTATTTGCTTTCTGCATTTTTTTCACATTAACGGTTATTAAACACATTTTGCTCTGTGATGCCAATGGCAGGTCATTTCTACCCATGCCAGAATGTTTCTGCAGCAATATAAAAAACCCAGAGTGTATACATGCCAGACTGACACATCTTCTTTGGTGGTGTGACTGTCTGTATGTCACAGATAATGCCCAAACCTTTTCCTGATTCGATACCTTACAATGTTTGTAGATTTTGAATAGAAATTGCAGACAGTGTGAATTATTACTACGATTTTGCACCAACATATTGACAAGGGCTGAAGCATGCATACAATATATACAAAAAAAAAAAGGATGAATTTCATGTACATGAATTTGCTTTATTACACTTCACCTGGGATGTAAACAGATGTTTGAAGTACATTTACCATAAAGCTCAGACAACCTATATGCACTGGAGACAACAAACTATTGCTATACGTTTTATATTATGGATGGTTAACAAACATGTATTCCGGCCCCTATATATGGTTTAAACCACCATCTAGACCCCCTGCACAGACCCCTTAGCCCCCCCCCCCTTAAATGTAGTAAAATCTTACTTTTATTTGAGTCTGCTGCTGCCAGCACTGCCCCTGATATCAGAAGTGATTCTCTCAGCCAATCACAATGCTTTCCCATAACATTGTCTGAGACTGTCACGGATGCAGATCAGAGTCAGCACAAGCCACAAACTGCCCTGGCCAATCAGCATCTCCTCATAGGGAGAATCAATGCAGCCATCACTATGAGGAAAGTTCAGTGTCTCCATGCAGAAGGTGGAGACACTGAATGGCAGTGCAGCATTGCCCCAGGAAGCACCTCTTGTAGTCATCTGAGAAGTGACCAGTGGAGGAATCCCTAGACTGTAATGTAAACACTGCATTTGCTCTGAAAAAAAAACAAAAACAAAAAACCAGTGCTTACTGCAAAAACCCTTAAGAGAATGATTATACTCCCCAGAACAAATACAATAATCTGTACTTGTTTTGGTGACTATAGTGTCCCTTTAACAAAGTATTACATTGGTTTACCCCGTTTCCCCGAAAATAAGACATCCCCCAAAAATAAGCCCCAGCTTATTTTTGGGGAATGCCCATAATATAAGTCCTACCCCGAAAATAAGCCCGAATTGCTAGTTGGCTAATCTATGTTCAAAGAAGTTTCCTTAAACATAGATTCGGGGGATTTCATTCGCGAGTAAACTAATCTATGTTCGGGGAAGTTTCCCTGAACATAGATTCGCGGGGTTCAATGCCCTAGTAAACTAGTCTATGTTTGGAGGAATTCCCCCAAACATAGACCTGCTTTCTAGCACATGCTTGCTACCATTCATCTACTTTCTAGCACATGCTTGCTACCGTTCTTCACCAAAATAAGACTAACCATGAAAATAAACCCTAGTGCGGATTTCAGGGAAAAATAATATAAGACCCAGTCTTGTTTTCGGTGAAAGACGGTAGGTATTACAAAGAATATTCTCCGGACAGGTGCATCATTTTTTCCATTGTTTTTCCACAATAATTATTATAGTCGGAAGCTTTCTACATTTTAATGTTAGGAATGATGGGTTACCACATGTCTGGGGAAAAACTCCTTGCTGTTAGACATGTGTAAAAGTTAATTTTAGCGATTCATTAAAATTAAATTCCTAGCAATTGTTTAAAAAAAAAAAAAAAAAATGGATTCTAAAAAATGTTAAAAAGAACTTTAGTTTGGATGATTCTGATTGATTGTTTAAATTAATTAGACAATTGCCAGGAATTTTATTTGGATAAATCACTTAAAACTAATTTTTGTGTCTAAAACCCTTCAGCCACTTGCCTTTCTCCAGCGTGGGCTCCCTCGGCGCTGGAGAACTCTCCTCCTCCTGCCGATGTCAGCGCCGAATGCATTCAAACCGCCCATAGGATAGAATTACTCAATGCTTTCCTATGGACGTCAGTGTCTTCTCACTGATTTTCTAAGTGAGAGTCGCGGAAGCGGCCTCTAGCGGCTGTCAGTGAGACAGCCACAAGAGGCTGGATTAACCCTCAGTGTAAACATAGCAGTTTATGTGAAACTGCTATGTTTTCAGCTGCAGGGTTAAAACCGGAGGGACCTGGCACCAAGACCACTTCATTGAGCTGAAGTGGTCTGGGTGCCTATAGTGGTCCTTAACTTAGGAATAGTTTGACATAAACCAGGAGTCCTCCTGGAACCAGGAGACTGCAACCTCCTTGGTCACATTAACAATAAAGTGTCACAACCTGGACGTATCAATGACATTTTTGGCCAAATAGGACAGTATTGATTGGCTGAGAGCACGGTGTTAATCCGCCCACAGCATTCTTGCCAATCACCACTATTTAGGATACAAAGATTTGGCATTGATAATGTGTGTTCATTTAGCATTATCAATGAAGCCAAGATATGGGTAGTCCCAGAAATGGCACTGGCAAGATCTCCTGTTTATGTCAAACTATTCCTAAATGGCTTGCAATAAACCAGTGAAGAAAACTAGAACACTTAAAAGGTATAACCTAAACAGCAGAGCAACTTTAGCTTAATGAAGCAGCTAGGAGTATAGATCATGCCTCTAAAGTCTCACTGCTCAATTTGCTTACATTTAGGGGTTAAATCACTTTGCCCTAGTCATACCTCCCCTGGCTGAAACTCACACAGCTTCCATTTTAAAAAAAAATGTTTGAATGTTCAATCAGATCTTATAGCAAGCTGTTGATTTTAGAAGTTTTGTGGTTAGTTGAACTTTAATCATATTCAGGAAACTTTGGCAGGATCTAGCAGGCAATTACTAGAGCAGGAGATAAGAATGTCTAAATGAAAAACTGTGTAATAAGGAAAGCTAAAAAAAAAAAATATATATATATATTTTACATTACATGTGTAGGGGGACTGTGAATTAAAGCCAGTTGTGTGGCTATGCTTACATAAACAACGTGATTTAAAGGGACAGCCTAAGCACCATAACAACTTCATCTAAATTAAGTTGTTATGGTGCCAGAAGGCCATGGGGTGCACTGTTACCACAATAAGTTAAATAATTCTCAAACATTTAACCCATAAGTGAGCCTTCAACATCAATCTCAACTAAGCCCAGGGAGCATCCAGTTTTGAAAATCCTGGTTTCAGCGCGGAGTGCGTGCGGGACAGGGGCACTGCTGATTGGCTGAGAGCGTTCAGCTGACACTTTCAGCCAATCATAAAACTAGTTTGGAAAAGGTATCGTATGTAGTGTTTATGTTACTTATAATATCCCTAGAATCTTTTGCTAGTTTGCGCCCAGGGACCTCCTAGCACTATGATAACTTAAGTTAGATGAAGTTGTTAACATACCAAGTACCTCTTTAACTCCTGAATGGCAGGGTATTGAATAATGAGTTCACAGGGGGATCTTTATATAAAAACTGCTTTATTAAGTTATGGACGTTATGGTGCTTAGTGTGTCCCTTTAACCCTACAGCAAGCTGTAGAGATGATGTTACTTTAAATACGCCTTTAACACTTTATTTTTATAAAGTAACCAAAGTTTAAACCTGATTTTTCCCCAAATCAACAGCTAGATGTTCCACTTAGTACCACAGAGGTACCCGGTTTGCTGACCCCAAAGGATTGTATTTGACCCAACTTGGACTCAAAGTCGGCTTTGTAGACTATAGGTAGAGGAAAATATTTATATTTTTTGTGAGTTGAAAAGTATTTAGCATACATGTATTGGTCAAAAGACACATATGCAGTACAGAGAATTCAAGCACTTACCGCTCTAGTTTCATACAGTGTCAGCTTCTGTATACCACTTATGATGGGAGCTGCAGATGGCATAGTGATGTTGCCCTTCAGCTGCAATAAAAAATAAATAAAAATAAAAATGGGGGGGAGGAAAGTGAAATGGTCAAACACCACATGTATTAAAGGGACACTATAGTCACCCAAACAACTTTAGCTTAATGAAGCAGTTTTGGTGTATAGATCATGCCCCTTCAATCTCACTGCTAAATTCACTGCCATTTAGGAGTTAGATCACATTTGTTTCTGTTTATGCAACCCAAGTAACACCTCCCCAGGCTGTGACTGACACAGCCTGCATGAAAACAAAATGGTTTATTTTCAATCATATGTAACGTACGTTAAAGGGTTTATTCATTTTTATTTTTTTATCTCCTGCTCGGTAAATAGAACTTATACACAGGAGGTTCCTGCAGGCTCTAGCAAGCTAATAACAGAGCAGGAAATATAAAATATTGCAATAAAGGAAATATAAACATTAGATGACTCTTTACAGGAAGTGTTTAGAAAACCTATGCTAGTCGCATTAATTATTAATGAAAAGTACGAATACGCAATCTGACGTTCTTTATAAAAAAATATGCATTTATTCTACTTCAATAGCAAACAATAATATACTTAACATTTGGTATTTCTTAACGACGTTACAGAGAGTGAGAGATCTTAAGTAGTCGTCTTTGTATCAGCAAGTGAGGGACACACCAGGAGAGGAGAGCGGATCACAGGAGGAAGAGAACGTGGTCTATTGTCCTCTGCCCTTTATAGGCAAAATTACGTCATAACGTTTAATTTAAACTCTGGCCACATAAGGAAACTCCCCACATAAGGACCCTACCCATATTTCCCTATACAGCACATTCCAGAGTCCTCATGGTACAGAATAGCAAACACCATCAGTTGTTTTTGACCCCGTTAGACAGCCATACCTTAACCCCTTCAGGACCGCTGACGGTTCAGGACCGTCAGCGGTAAAACGTGCGTTTGGACCGCTGACGGTCCTGAACCGTCATAACGGTTTTGG
Source organism: Pelobates fuscus (assembly GCF_036172605.1). NCBI lineage: Eukaryota > Metazoa > Chordata > Amphibia > Anura > Pelobatidae > Pelobates > Pelobates fuscus. The sequence goes on from NC_086318.1 coordinate 316,142,411, forward strand.
GCTACTTACCTGATCGCCGTCGGTCCCACGGCGGCGATCAGCTCTCCTCCCGGTCCAGGGGGACTGCCTGTCTGCCCGGGCAGTCCCCCCTCGGCAGATCAGGACCCCACGGCCATGTGATCACTCGATCACATGACCGCAATAGGGGTCTTTGTATCTGCCTGCAGGGGGACTGTCTGTGCTGACAGGCAGTCTCCCTGCAAGTGAAAAATCAGAAATAAAGTTAAAAAAAAAAACAATCAGTGTAAAAAAAATTATAATATGTGTATATATATATGATATATATACATGTATTATATCTATATATATATAATATATGTATATGTATCATATATATAATGTCACACTAAGTGTATTTTTATATTTATATATACGTATATTAATATAAAAATACACTTATATTTAAATTACACACGAATATATACAATATATATAATAACTATATATATGGTATATATATATTATTATAAAATACAAATAATATGTTAATAAAAATAAATAACAAAAAATAAAAATAATTTTTAATAATTAAAAAAAAATTATATATATATATTCAATTTTATTCTAACAGTATTTTGATATTGATATATATATATTTATATCAAAATACACTTAGAATGTAATGATATATATATCTATGTATAAATAAATAAATAAAAATAATACGAAATATACATATGTCCACATACAAAATTACATTAATAATTTCATAAATATACACGTAGACGTCAAATATATAAATATGTATATATATTAAAATTCTACGTGCATATTTATGTAATATTTTTACCTAATTAAGTAATTTTAATGATTGCAATTTGAGGGACCTGCCTGCCAACCCAGGCCAAAAGTCCAGATAATTTAATTTGCTAGCACTGTGCTTAACCCTGTAACTTTCTATGACACCCTAAATCCTGTACATGGGGGTACTGTTTTACTCGGGAGACTTCGCTGAACACAAATATTAGTGTTTCAAAACAGTAAAACATATCACAGCGATGATATTGTCAGTGAAAGTGAAGTTTTTTGCATTTTTCACACACAAACAGCTCTTTCACTGAGGATATTATTGCTGTGATATATTTTACTGTTCTGATACACTAATATTTGTGTTCAGCGAAGTCTCCTGAGTATAACAGTACCCCACATGTAGAGGTTTTATAGTGTTTGTGAAAGTTACAGGGTCAAATATAAGGCTTGATTTTTTTAATTGAAATTTGTCAGATTGGTTAGGTTGCCTTTGACAGCGTATGGTAGCCAAGGAATGAGAATTAGCCCCATGATGGCATACCATTTACAAAAGAAGACAACCCAAGGTATTGCAAATGGGGTATGTTCAGCCTTTTTTAGTAGCCACTTAGTCACAAACACCGGCCAAAGTTAGCGGTTTTTGCATTTTTAACACACAAACAAATATAAATGCTAACTTTGGCCAGTGTTTGTGACTAGGTGGCTACTAAAAAAGACTGGACATACCCCATTTTAAATACCCTGGGTTGTCTACTTTAAAAAATATGTACATGTTAGGTGTGTTTCGGGGATTTATGACAGATAACGGTGTAACAATGTCACTATTGATACATTTAAAATATATATATATTGAAACAGCAATTTCCTACTTGTATTTATAGGCCTATAACTTGCAAAAAAAAGCAATAAAGCATGTAAACACTGGGTGTTTTTAAACTCGGGACAAAATTTTGAATCTATTTAGCAGTTTTTTTCATTAGCTTTTGTAGATAAGTAAAAGATTTTTCAAGTAAAAGTCCAAAAACATGTTTTTTTTTTTATTTTTCACCATATTTCATTATTTTTTTTAAATACAATATATGACATAATATAAATACTGGTATGTAAAGAAAGCCCTTCTTGTCTTGAAAAAAACAATATATAACTTGTATGGGAACCGTAAATGAGAGAGCGGAAAATTACAGCTAAACACAAACACCACAAAAGTGTTAAAACTGCTCTGGTCCTTAACGTACAAACATCGCAAAAACAGGCCGGTCCTGAAGGGGTTAATATGTATTTGAATATGAACACACAGAATACTATGCAATATTCTACAAGAATACTAGCAACCTCTGGACCTATTACCCACTGCTTATAAAAAGATAATGGCATTGCTCATATCATTTATATTTATTTATTTGTGGGACCTTCAAAACCTAGCTAAGCACCTGACACTTACACCTTCTCATACACTCCAAAAATTTGACACCTATTCATAAATATTAAATCAATCCACCGCAAATTTGACAAAAGCAGGCAGTGTTCAGAACAAAATCACATATTTCTAAACACATTCCTATCAAAATTTGGCTGGGGATAGGTGGGCCTGAAGATGTATGTGAGTGACGCCACATGTATTACTGGCGACATCTAAAATGGGTGATCCCACCTGAAAAGGGAGGCACTGCCCACAGTAGTGGTGTCAGTCTGGTGTGAGACGGACTCAGAAAAGTAAGAGTAATCTCTGCACAGTCCAAGTGCCCTCAACACAAGCAAATGTGGCAAAGTTTGGTCTAATACTTGTTCCCAAAAACTGTAAATGCAGGTATCAGCAATAATAAGAAATAAGTCACACCTGTGGCCACTATGCACCTTTGTGTAGATTGTGAGGTCAGCACATGATGTCACAGTAAGAGGACTTCTTGTTTTCCAGAGTGCAGTATAATGATTATATCTATCCTATGCATTAGTGTGTGTATGTATGTGGTGTCCAAGTGTACATGTGATTGTATGGCTTGCTAATTGTGGCCTTTGTCACAATACGGTCATTGTTTTCATTTGATATGGACTGTTATTGAGTGCTTGATTCCAACAGAATCCAAATCCAAAACTGTTGCAACTTTTTATTGGCAGTTATGCCACCAAAGTTAGTGATTATCAACTTAAAGTAACAATACAAGTACCATAACCACAACAGCATTATGTTGTGGTTATAAAAATAACTTGCTGAAGAGTTGGCAATTGTGAATAAAATACACACACACACACACACACACACACACACCAAGAAGAACATCATAAAATTTTGACATCAATTTACCATGCAAAAATGTAATCTCGCTATGTTTAATAAAAGCCTCATAAGAGAGGCCGCAGAATTCTTAGTTATGCTATCTTATGCCATACTCATTGTGCTATCCCTCATTTTCACAGATGATCCTAAACGGTAACTCCCCCTCCCCCACCCCCATAACATATTGACAATAATAAAAAGAAAATACAGAGAATATTTTCACAGTAATCAGTGACTCTTGCCTGACATCTGTTGTTAAACATGGGTAGCACCATAACAGTTAATAAAAATGTGACCTACTTTATAAAGAAAACGTAGGTAGAAGATTGGTGTGTGTGTGTGTGTGTGTGTGTCTCTGTCTGTCTCTCTCTTAGAAAAAGTTACAATATTGTGCTTTACACTGGCAAGCTCAACCGAAACAGAAGCTGAGATTTTATAACTTTAACCAAAAACACCATAAAGGTTTAGAGTACTGTAGTCTGTTTAACACAAACAGATTCTACAGTTGGCATACAAAGTATGTGGAGGGGGTACACCAAGAACTGGCCGGCTGGCCAATTTAGGGCCCCAAGGAGGGAGCCCGCTGTGTGCTAAGGCAGAGTAGGCACTTGCTTTCCTGGACAGCATGTGCCTTCTCTGCCCAAACATAGAATCCGGGGGAGGGCAGTAGCTGGACATTGAGGGAGCTGTAGTCTCATGCTCTTCCGGCATTGCTCCATAGCGAATCCTGTGGTGATGTCGGGCACCGAGTTATGACGACACTCTGGTTCCGGCATCACTTAACAGCGTGCGAGAGAGCAGAGCAAGAAAACCATGAAGATTGCAGCAGCAACACTAGGTCCTAGGGAAAAGATTACCACTGGACCCTAGAAAATTTACTCACTTTAGGTCTCCCAAAGGTAATGAGCGTGAGTGGACTTAAATAAATAAAATAAAAAATTAGAATGTGTGTGAGAGAATGTGTACATTTCTGTCAGTGAGTGTGTGTCAGTGCATATGTCCATTGCCTCTGTGTGTAAATGTGTGCAGATAAATAGTTCATACACTCATTACATACACAATATTCATATTATAAATATCCTGTACTACATTTAATAATGCCTGTTTTCCAATATGGGATTACCTTAAATATGTGTGTGTGTGTGTTTGTGTGTGAAGGGTGCTGTGTGTGCATGTGTGTGAGGGGTGTAGGGTGTGTGGGAGGTGTTGCGTGCGTGGGGGGGCAGTCTTTCTGTGTGTGTGAGAGGGCAGTCTGTGTGTGTGAAGGCTGCATAGGGTCTATGCTGTGTGTAGGTGGGGGAGATAAAAAAATAAATAAGAATATCTTAATGTTTCTCTCGCCCTTCTTCTTACCTTTTACCAGGGAAGACATAATGCTGCAAGACCTGGTGGTCCAGTTGTGTCATGTTCACTTTAGCCTACAGCTCCTCCAGCTGCAGGCTGACTCTGCTGTCCTCCTGCGAGCACAGCACTGTATTCAAACATTTCCGTAGTACGAGCGGCAACACTCCAACCAGTCTGCTCGTGGGAGGAACACAAAGCCTCCCAGGCCCTTCCCTCCCTCTGCTGGAACCAAGTACCAGCAGGCTGGTGAGGGAGATCTTTGATCTCCTCATCAGCCCGAGAGGGCTTACAGCAAGGCTGGCTCTGAGGGGCTGGCATGGGAGATGAAAGGATCTCCCCTGCCGCTCTTGGTCCACTGCCATTGAGGCACACTGGGCATTTTCTGCAGAATCCACCACCGCCCAACTGAAATCTCAAACCGTCCAAAAGTGGGTGGTAGGGACCAGGTTGACTACCCCTGATCTAGACAATAGTGTCTAACAGAAGTGCTTGAGGACAACAAAGCTGCAGCCCAACAGATCAAGTCAGAAGAGGTGTTCACCAATGATGCCCAAGATGCCAAGAACACCCTGGTGGAATGAGCCTTGACTTCTTCAAGTGCAGTTTTCCCAGCCACTTTATAGGTCTTCAAAATTGCTGATGTTATCCGTCTACGTATGGTGGAGACTGAAGCATACATGCCTTTATAGTATTCAAAAGGAATGAAAAATAGTCTGGTAGATTTCCTAATTTGTTTGATTCTTTCATGATAAATTCTTAGTGCTCGAGTTTATGCCACTCTGATTCTGATTTTCTGAGGATGGATCTGGAAAAAATGCAGGCAGGACAATTTCTTGGTTTGATGAAATTTAGACACGACTTTTGGTAGAATTTCTCAAAGAACTGCTGATTCCCCCACAAATTGAGTAAATGGTGGTTCTGAAGACATCGCTTGCAGTTCTGAAACTCTACAAGCAGATGCTATGGTAAACAGAAAGGCAGTCTTTAGAGTCAAATCCCATAATAAAGAGGATTGCAATGGTTCAAATGGTGAGCAGATGAAGCTATGGAGATCCCAGATGTCTAGTTCTCATAACACGTTTGATTGTTGGGTCCAGAGCCCACTGAACACTAGATACTGCAGAAAAGGCAGAAAGTTGGACTTTTGTCAATCTATTTTATTAAGGCATAAGATTTGCATTACAGAACGAAGAAGCAGAATTATTTAACATATATTATGTTATATTCCACAGTGACAATAACTCCTGCCGAAACTACCTCATTTTTATAAAGGTTGGTGAGTCAGGGAACATAACTGTCGAGTTCTAATTTCAAGGAGTATGCTTACAGCATTAGTAGTCCATAGTGGTTACAGGACTGATGAGCTTGTTATTTCGACATGTTATATCAAGTGTGCGTCAACGTCCCATTCCTGATCCAATATGGGAGAATGGCAGTAACATTTACCTCCTCCTTTCAAATTTTCTAATTCTAGATAGAATCCTTTTCTTATAAATCGAGAGAATAGACAGATAAGCCCAGACAGGGCATATGAGTCCAACAGTGGGAGTCTTTCCAATATATGGGAAAACAAAAACAAAAAACAACTTTATTGAATATCCAAGAAAATCTAAAGAAGAACAATATATAGCACATTAAGAAGCCATAAAGCTTGTGGTGCATGATGGGGTTAGGAAATGCTAGCCTCAGAGGGTACAAAATCACTATGAATAAGAATAACTTAAATTATCAACCATTTGAATTAAATTGAACTAAAAAAGTAGTAGTACAGACCGCTCTTCTGGTGATATACCAGGCTGAAATGGTGAAATGCAGCAAAATAGCAGCAAAATGGTGAAATGCAGCAAAAGTCTAAGAGAGGACTTAAACTACTGTAGACTAAACATTCAGAAACAATAATTCACAGAAACGTAAGAGTAACAGGCTCACTGTGGTAAAAATAAACAAATTGTTAAAAAAAAAAGTTTAATAGATATGCCCTAATTAGCTTGGATGCACTATTTAGTTTTTTTCTTTTTTCTATTTTTTCCCAATATATTGGAGAGGCTTCCACTATTGGACTCATATGCCCTGTCTGGGACTATCTGTATATTTTTAGTACAATTGAATTATTGCGGGTTACCCTCACTTGAAGACTCTCCTGGCATGCCTATTTTCTTCCCAAGTGGAACTTTTGCATTATTATGCTCAAGATAACCCATTGATCTTTTATGTGCATGGTGCAGATTGGAAATTTCCTATGTAAAAAATAAATAAATTTGATTTTTGTCCACCACTTCCTTTCTGAAATTTAAAGGATTGGATTTGTTGTCGCTTCCAGAAAGATGATCTGCTGTATTTTCTTCCTGGCTTGTATGCCCTGGAGTCATGAAATGAGGACTGGCCTCTATATGCTCTGCCCAATCTACTTGAATATCACTTAATTCTCCTGTCTTGTCTCAGAAACGCCTTTTTTCCCCTCAGCTGCTTTGAAAATTGCATTGTCTAAAGTTTTACCAAAGAGGAGATTCCATTGAAAAGGGAGTGAAGATAAATTTGTTATTGATGAATTGTCTGCTCCCCAGGTTCTTAAGCCACAGAGCTCTTCAAGCTGCCATAGACACCCATAACATTGGAATCAAGCTTATTGATACCCAGTAATGCTTCAGTAATGAAATCAGATGCCAATTTGAAATCTGTGGAAATATCAAGCAGCATCTCTTTGCTGGTCCCATTTGCAGTGTCCTCACTTAAGGTTATCGTTCAGACTCTTAAAGGGACACTATAGTCACCTGAACAACTTTAGATTAATGAAGCAGTTTTGGTGTATAGAACATGCCCCTGCAGCCTGACTGCTCAATCATCTGCCATTTAGGAGTTAAATCCCTTTGTTTATGAACCCTAGTCACACCTCCCTGCATGTGACTTGCACAGCCTTCCATAAACACTTCCTGTAAAGAGAGCCCTATTTAGGCTCTTTATTGTAAGTTCTGTTTAATTAAGATTTTCTTATCCCCTGCTATGTTAATAGCTTGCTAGACCCTGCAAGAGCCTCCTGTATGTGATTAAAGTTCAATTTAGAGATTGAGATACAATTATTTAAGGTAAATTACATCTGTTTGAAAGTGAAACCATTTTTTTTTCATGCAGGCTCTGTCAATCATAGCCAGGGGAGGTGTGGCTAGGGCTGCATACACAGAAACAAAGTGATTTAACTCCTAAATGACAGTGAATTGAGCAGTGAAATTGCAAGGGAATGATCTATACACTAAAACTGCTTTATTTAGCTAAAGTAATTTAGTGTTCCTTTAAGGCTCTAACAAGGAAGTTAATGCCACCAAGGGATTCATAGCTGTTCCTAAATAAGTATATGCCTTGATTAGGTTTACATCCATGCATTCCTCCACAGGGTCCCTCACTAATGCCACAATATCAATGGGGAGAACAGTTTTCTTTGCCACCCTTATAATCATGGTGTCTACTTCTGGGTGCCATATTCCAGTTTAGTGTCTGAAGTTAGGATTGGGTACAGTCTATTAAATTTGCCTTGGGTGGACATACGTTTCATTTTTTTTCCCCCATTCTCTCACTACTAGCTCTTTAATAGAGAAGAATTAACCTGGAAATTGTGCTTTTTCTCTGTGAATCTTTAAAATAGACGTCTGATCCTTTAAAAAAAAAAAAAAGCACCCACAATTGAAACTCAGACAAAGGAAGTACACAGTACAGAAACAAAAAATGAAAATTTAAGGAATTATAGAGGAACACACTATAGCAACAGAAAACACTATAAAACTTGTCACTCACAGCTTCCTTACCACCTCAATAAGCCAATATGAATTTTATACCATGGAAGAGGAATATTAAACCTCAGTTACTATATCATAAAAAAGTAACCATAAGGGAGTCCAACCTGCTTGGGCTGTACCTCCCTAGGGTGACCATGTTGAAAAAGGTATGGCAGATGAGCTTTAAAAGGGACACTGTAGGCACCCAGACCACGGCAGCTCATTGAAGTGATCTGGTTGCTGTGTCCCTTTTGCACATAGTGCTGCAATGTAAAACATTGCAGTTCCAGAGAACTGCAATGTTTACAATTGTGATGAACTGGACCTCGTCATGGGTTCTTGGAGGGGCATACTTGCCAGCCTCTTCCCCACAGACTATGGTCCCTGTAAACTGGGATATAAAAAAGTCTCAGTTTGCCTATTTGAATTATATGGTTCGGTAACTGAGCAGCCGCACGAACCAGAGACCACCCTGGAGCTTGTTAAGCTTATTTGATACATTGTTGCAATTTCCAACGCAGTGGTCTAAGTGTTCGTCTTGGTAACCGCAATTCCAACGGAGGACTACAAGGTGGCCAAAACCCCGAAAAGACTTCAGGGGGACTTAGCTGCGAATGCCCTGGAACTATTTTCGCCAGGAAAACTTCCCGGTTGGTCCTCCAGCAGCACTTAGCCACGATTCTATGGAACTATTTTCGGCTATGGGACCATGCCTGTGGTCGGTAAAAACTATGACTTCCATAACATTTCTGAAGCCCTGAACTGATCTGGGTGATTTTTGGATATGTTGGTCACCCAGATCAGGGCTATCAGGGGATATTATGTTTTGGGGTACTTTTGGGACTTTTTAGAAATATGCGTTTTTTTCTTCCTGGAGATAATTGAATTGATACAGTAGCTGACTCAATTATCTCCCAGGCGCAGAGGAGGGATTGTATGTTTGTTATGGGAGTGTCGTGCATTTAATCAATGTTCTTATTGGTCTGTGTTGGAGTCCCCAACAAGGTCCATGTGGGCGTACTTCTTGCATGGGGATTGTCATAAAAGGCCAGTGTGGCTACCATTAAACCAGTTCCTCTTCACCCTCAACATAAAGTCATATCTCAGCTATACTCCTTATACTCCCCTGGATTCTAATCACTAGCCCTTATAAGAGGTGTTCCTGCTACACTCTCTGGAGTAGGAGAGGTTCACCCACTAGAAGCTGGACCTGGTCTTGGGTGCAGGGTGGGTGGAGGAAAGCAAGACCCCAACCAAGTTATAGTATTATTCAATCACATTTTGTTAGAATTAACTGTTTGTCTTGTTTGCCTATTGTACAGTGCTGAAGAATATGTTGGTGCTATATAATTAATTGCAATTGTTTCAGTTTAGACAGTCCTACCCACACCTCCCCTGGCTGTGACTCACTCAATTGAAATAGGGAGGTGACATAAGGGGAATGCCAGTTATCTATGATACAAGCATCTCTTGTCATGATTCTGCCATAAATGGGGTATACCAGGGCAGCCAACCTCAGTGTTAGTTATTCAAAGTGTTCATGTTACTTGGAGTCAGGTCTGGCTAATGTCAATTCTGCTGACACTCTCAGTCAATGAGTGAGCGGCAGGATCTGCATCCAGGTTCTGCAGGTGCCAGATGCCGTTTCAGGAAGCACAGAGTGCTCCGGGCAACGGCGCTGCTGATTGGCTAAGAGCTTCCACTAACTGCTTTCAGTCAATCAGTGACATCCCCATCTACAAAACTAGCTTGGAAAAGGTATTTCTTTTTCCAAGCCAGTTTTGTGAATGGGAAGCCGATGATTGGCTGAGAGCGTCAACTGACCGCTCTCAGTCAATCAGTGGCACTCCGCATTTCTTGAAACTAAAATTTAAGAAGACGGATGCCGATCAGGCTGGAGGCAAATTTGGGGTTAAATCATTCAAGAACAGTTTAACCCCTTGAGGTAAGAGTCTGCCCAGAGGCCTCCTGGCCACATAACTTAATTTAGATGGCGTTGTTCTGGTGTCTGTAGTGCACCTTTTATGAAAAACTCAAAAGTGAGAGCGCTGATTAAAGCTCCCTATATTGGTTAAATATCCTTAGGTTACTTCAAGCAATGCAAGCACATATAATAATGCTTTAACAGTTTTTCAGAGTGATCTATATCTGGTATCAAAATTGAAACACAGGAGTAACTAAAACAAACACAAGATAGTAGGGCAGATGGGACTCGTGTGCAGACATAATTAAAGTCAACTGGTGTGCAGTAAGTGAGGTGACGTAAACACTACAATTGAAGGGATACTGTAGTGTCAGGAATACAACGCTGTATTCCTTGCACTAATGCTCCCCCTGTCTGCCCTCTCCTTTTACTTACCTTATCCCAGCACCAATGTCCTTGGGCACTGGGAGTCACAGCTCCGCCCCCTCCTTCCCACGACAAGCGGGGTCTAATGCAAATGCGTAGCAAATGGGCGCATTAGACCTCCCCATAGGAAAGCACTGAATCAGTTCTCACTTTAGTATATAACATTGTTAAACAAACTTATGGAGCACACTCCTGGTGAGTCACTGTCACACTAGCATGATATGTATGTTGAGTACGATTTTCCAATAATATGTGCATGCCCTTGACAGCAGAGTCTTGTAATTAATGTAAATGAAAATAAAGTACAAGTGATAGAGTTTAAATACTAGCTTGTGTCATTTAATCAGATTTACAGTTCCTCTTTCTGTATGGATCTCACATATGAGGTGATGTGTAATTCAGTGGCAACTATAATTGTAAGGGTATGTTTTGCTAACAGTTTGGTATTAGGTGTACAGTAGGGATTATTCTGGGTACACAATGATTAGGAAATAATACTAATACAATTTAGTATAACCCTTGTCTGCAGTGCAGGCCATTTATATTAACTACAAAACCCATATAACAGCTGCCTGCATCTCTCCATCTAATGTACCACGAACTCACTCACCTGGGACACACGAGCAGCACTCACAAGAGATGCCTAGGACAGACCCAAATAAGAACCTCAATCTTCATTCAACATGTAAACTACTGTCACATGTCACAGTAAGCACAGCAGGTTAGAGTTCTAAATAACAAGAAGTACATCTGATTTAGATCAGAGGAGCCATTTTGGTGAAGTCAAATGCATACAAGTCGATTGCCTGTGGTCTCCATAAAAATGGCTGCCTCAGTAGTTTTATATGCAGCATTGTCTTTGACGTTTACAACTCGCGTAGAGTTTGAACCGAACAGTATAGCCTTCCGGTATTTCTTATCGGACGGAAGCCGAGTAGGGTTAAACATGTTAGGATGAGATGTTACTAGGGGTTCCCGCCCCGCTGCGGTGAACGGTTTATGGCTCCTAATGTCTTAGGGAAGATACATGGAAGACAGACATAAACTATGGAGATGAAACAATAAATTGCACGCGCAGGTTTTCACTCTCACTGTATGTATTTATTAATGAGCTCACACTAATTGATACCGGGCTCGGGGAGCTGGCCGCACTGGCCCACGCTCACTCTGTTTAAATAGGCCGCAGGGGTAAGTTTGGAGTGGGCGGGACATGTTGCTGGGGGAACGGTTGGGAGGTGAGTGTGTAAACAAATCAGTGCTGTGACTGAGAGTGCGGGGAAACATTGTGAGTATCAGACTTCACCCAGGGGGAAACAACTGGCACCTTCTAAGGGGAGGGGGGCTGGCACCTACTGAGTGGAGGGGGGCTGGCACCTACTAAGGGGAGGGGGGCTGGCACCTACTGGGAGAAGAGACTGGACCCTGTGAATAAACTTTCACTCTAGGAGGAAACTGGTATCTAAATTCTGAGAGTCTGGCAGCTAGAGAGGAAAATGTCACCTAGTACTGGGAGACTGGCACCCAGGGAGGAAAATGTCACCCTGTACTGGGAGACTGGCACCCAGGGAGGAAAATGTCACCCAGTACTGGGAGACTGGCACCCAGAGAGGAAAATGTCACCTAGTACTGGGAGACTGGCACCCAGAGAGGAAAATGTCACCTAGTACTGGGAGACTGGCACCCAGAGAGGAAAATGTCACCCAGTACTGGGAAACTGGCACCCAGGGAGGAAAATGGCACCTAGTACTGGGAGACTGGCACCCAGAGAGGAGAATGTCACCCAGTACTGGGAGACTGGCACCCAGAGAGGAAAATGTCACCCAGTACTGGGAGACTGGCATCCAGAGAGGAAAATGTCACCTAGTACTGGGAGACTGGCACCCAGGGAAGAAAATGTCACCTAGTACTGGGAGACTGGCACTCAGAGAGGAAAATGTCACCCAGTACTGGGAGACTGGCACCCAGAGAGCAAAATGTCACCCAGTACTGGGAGACTGGCACCCAGGGAGGAAAATGTCACCTACTACTGGGAGACTGGCACCCAGGGAGGAAAATGTCACCCAGTCCTGGGAGACTGGCACCCAGAGAGCAAAATGTCACCCAGTACTCGGAGATTGGCACCCAGAGAGGAAAATGTCACCTACTACTGGGAGACTGGCACCCAGGGAGGAAAATGTCACCTAGTACTGGGAGACTGGCACCCAGAGAGGAAAATGTCACCCAGTATTGGGAGACTGGCACCCAGGGAGGAAAATGTCACCCAGTATTGGGAGACTGGCACCCAGGGAGGAAAATGTCACCTAGTACTGGGAGACTGGCACCCAGAGAGGAAAATGTCACCCAGTACTGGGAGACTGGCACCCAGGGAGGAAAATGTCACCCAGGCCTGGGAGCCTGGCACCCAGAGAGGAAAATGTCACCCTGTAGTTGGAGACTGGCACCCAGGGAGGAAAATGTCACCTAGTTCTGGGAGACTGGCACCCAGAGAGGAAACTGTCACCCAGTACTGGGAGACTGGCACCCAGAGAGCTAAATGTCACCCAGTACTGGGAGACTGGCACCCAGAGAGCAAAATGTCACCCAGTACTGGGAGACTGGCACCCAGAGAGGAAAATGTCACCTACTACTGGGAGACTTGCACCCAGGGAGGAAAATGTAACCCAGTCCTGGGAGACTGGCACCCAGAGAGGAAAATGTCACCCAGTACTGGGAGACTGGCACCCAGGGAGGAAAATGTCACCTAGTACTGGGAGACTGGCACCCAGGGAGGAAAATGTCACCTAGTACTGGGAGACTGGCACCCAGAGAGGAAAATGTCACCTAGTACTGGGAGACTGGCACCCAGAGAGAAAAATGTCACCCAGTACTGGGAGACTGGCACCCAGGGAGGAAAATGTCACCCAGTACTGGGAGACTGGCACCCAGGGAGGAAAATGTCACCTAGTACTGGGAGACTGGCACCCAGGGAGGAAAACATCACCTAGTACTGGGAGACTGGCACCCAGGGAGGAAAACGTCACCTAGTACTGGGAGACTGGCACCCAGGGAGGAAAACATCACCTAGTACTGGGAGACTGGCACCCAGAGAGCAAAATGTCACCTAGTACTGGGAGACTGGCACCCAGAGAGGAAAATGTCACCTAGTACTGGGAGACTGGCACCCAGGGAGGAAAATGTCACCTAGTACTGGGAGACTGGCACCCAGAGAGGAAAATGTCACCTAGTACTGGGAGACTGGCACCCAGGGAGGAAAACGTCACCTAGTACTGGGAGACTGGCACCCAGGGAGGAAAACATCACCTAGTACTGGGAGACTGGCACCCAGAGAGCAAAATGTCACCTAGTACTGGGAGACTTGCACCCAGAGAGGAAAATATCACCCTGTAGTTGGAGACTGGCACCCAGGGAGGAAAATGTCACCCAGTACTGGGAGACTCTCACCCAGTGAGGAAAATGGCACTCACTGAGAGACTTGCACCCATGGAGGAAAATGTCACCTACTACTGGGAGACTTGCACCCAGGGAGGAAAATGTAACCCAGTCCTGGGAGACTGGCACCCAGAGAGGAAAATGTCACCCAGTACTGGGAAACTGGCACCCAGGGAGGAAAATGGCACCTAGTACTGGGAGACTGGCACCCAGAGAGGAGAATGTCACCCAGTACTGGGAGACTGGCACCCAGAGAGGAAAATGTCACCCAGTACTGGGAGACTGGCATCCAGAGAGGAAAATGTCACCTAGTACTGGGAGACTGGCACCCAGGGAAGAAAATGTCACCTAGTACTGGGAGACTGGCACTCAGAGAGGAAAATGTCACCCAGTACTGGGAGACTGGCACCCAGAGAGCAAAATGTCACCCAGTACTGGGAGACTGGCACCCAGGGAGGAAAATGTCACCTACTACTGGGAGACTGGCACCCAGGGAGGAAAATGTCACCCAGTCCTGGGAGACTGGCACCCAGAGAGCAAAATGTCACCCAGTACTCGGAGATTGGCACCCAGAGAGGAAAATGTCACCTACTACTGGGAGACTGGCACCCAGGGAGGAAAATGTCACCTAGTACTGGGAGACTGGCACCCAGAGAGGAAAATGTCACCCAGTATTGGGAGACTGGCACCCAGGGAGGAAAATGTCACCCAGTATTGGGAGACTGGCACCCAGGGAGGAAAATGTCACCTAGTACTGGGAGACTGGCACCCAGAGAGGAAAATGTCACCCAGTACTGGGAGACTGGCACCCAGGGAGGAAAATGTCACCCAGGCCTGGGAGCCTGGCACCCAGAGAGGAAAATGTCACCCTGTAGTTGGAGACTGGCACCCAGGGAGGAAAATGTCACCTAGTTCTGGGAGACTGGCACCCAGAGAGGAAACTGTCACCCAGTACTGGGAGACTGGCACCCAGAGAGCTAAATGTCACCCAGTACTGGGAGACTGGCACCCAGAGAGCAAAATGTCACCCAGTACTGGGAGACTGGCACCCAGAGAGGAAAATGTCACCTACTACTGGGAGACTTGCACCCAGGGAGGAAAATGTAACCCAGTCCTGGGAGACTGGCACCCAGAGAGGAAAATGTCACCCAGTACTGGGAGACTGGCACCCAGGGAGGAAAATGTCACCTAGTACTGGGAGACTGGCACCCAGGGAGGAAAATGTCACCTAGTACTGGGAGACTGGCACCCAGAGAGGAAAATGTCACCTAGTACTGGGAGACTGGCACCCAGAGAGAAAAATGTCACCCAGTACTGGGAGACTGGCACCCAGGGAGGAAAATGTCACCCAGTACTGGGAGACTGGCACCCAGGGAGGAAAATGTCACCTAGTACTGGGAGACTGGCACCCAGGGAGGAAAACATCACCTAGTACTGGGAGACTGGCACCCAGGGAGGAAAACGTCACCTAGTACTGGGAGACTGGCACCCAGGGAGGAAAACATCACCTAGTACTGGGAGACTGGCACCCAGAGAGCAAAATGTCACCTAGTACTGGGAGACTGGCACCCAGAGAGGAAAATGTCACCTAGTACTGGGAGACTGGCACCCAGGGAGGAAAATGTCACCTAGTACTGGGAGACTGGCACCCAGAGAGGAAAATGTCACCTAGTACTGGGAGACTGGCACCCAGGGAGGAAAACGTCACCTAGTACTGGGAGACTGGCACCCAGGGAGGAAAACATCACCTAGTACTGGGAGACTGGCACCCAGAGAGCAAAATGTCACCTAGTACTGGGAGACTTGCACCCAGAGAGGAAAATATCACCCTGTAGTTGGAGACTGGCACCCAGGGAGGAAAATGTCACCCAGTACTGGGAGACTCTCACCCAGTGAGGAAAATGGCACTCACTGAGAGACTTGCACCCATGGAGGAAAATGTCACCTATTGAGAGGCTGGCTTCCAGTGAAGAGATTGTCACCTATTGGTTGGGAGATATGCACCCAGGTGGGCAAACTGGGAGACAAGTACTAAGTGAGGAGACTGATGGGGGGGAGCGTGACTGGCACCTACTGAGATATTAGCACGCAAGGGCACAGCCTGGCATCTAGCCATTTACTAAGAAACTTGCACTTAGTGAGGAAACTCGCACCTATGGTATGATTGCCAAAATGGGAAACTTGGACATAATGAGAGACTGGCACCGACTGAGAGACAGGTATTAACTTGGAGACTGTCACCCAGAGGAAACTGTCACCAAGGAGGAAACTGACAGCTAGTGAGTGACTAGCTCCCAGGGGAGACTGGCATCCACTAAGAAACTGGCACCAAGGATGGTATCTGGCACCTACCAAAAGACATTGACCCATAGGGAGAAACTAGCACCTAATAAGAGACTAGTACCAAGCAGGGAGATTGGCACATTATGAGAGACAGTCATCCAGAGGGGAAATTGTCACGTACTGGGAGACTGTCACCCTGGGAGTAAACTAGTACCTACCAAGAGACTGAAATCCCGGGAGGGTAGGTGGGAGGTATCTCTACTGTAAAGTTGGCACGGGGGGGCAAGGGGGTTAGAGTTTTTCCTTAAAATATTGCATACATTAAATGGGTGGGTGGATATCCAAAATGATTCCCCTGATTGTAGTGCTAGAGAGAGCAGAGAACATTCCCAACACAAACAAATTTAGAAAATGCAACTTAGTACTCATCATCAATTATAGTAAATGTGGCTGTGTATTTAAAATTGTGTCACATTTCATTCTCTGTAATGGGCTACTAAAAAATAATGCATTTGATTCAGATGGAGCAGCAAATCTAGATATGTGTGCAAAACCTGTCCATATGTATGTTCTAAAATCTGTCAGGTTAATTGCCCATGAGGGCAGGAGCTGGTTGACCCAATATAATAGTGTTTTAATAGTACATTGAAATCTTCCAATTCACCTCTTACCTATGTGACATAATTTACCTTTTATGTTAAGACAAACAACACAATATATTAGCATTCTTATTGTAGAGAGTGCTGTACAATGCTCTAGCCTAATGTATAAAAACACTTATCACAACCACAGTATTTTGAGGAGGGGTCTGCTCAAACAAGTTTTCTATCTACATTATATAGTGTATATGTCTGGGATATACCACAGGTTGTACATTATATTCAATGGGATAGGGGATAAAATAATATATTTCCTTAAATACTATGTAACAAGTTAAAGGGGAACTGTGACTTCTCATGATTTATATTATTACTTAATCCCTGTATTTGAGAGACATGAAGAATAAAATTGGATGTAAAAATCAATGCCTCTTTATCATATCACTGGGTGCTCCCACCTTAGCACCTGACATTTTCATATGTGTTGTTCTAAGCACCTGGAATTAACCATAGAGAAAGCATACAGTGAAGAGAAGAATTGAAAGGAGAAATTAAAGGAATACTGTAGCATTAGGAATACAAACGTGTATTCCTAATGCTATACTGTTCTTCTCACCATGTAGATTATGGGGCCCCCCTGCAAAGGGCTGAGATTATCAGTTCTGATTATCTCAGCCAATGTAATGCTTCCCCATAGGAAAATATTGGGAGACTAGTGCACAAACATGGTAAAATGCAACTCTGACTATGAGAGTCATAACAGTCTGACTCAGTTATTCAGCGGGAGCACCCTCTAGTGGCAGTCAGGAATACAGCCACAAGAGATGTGTTAAAGGACTACTGTAGTGCCTGGAAAACAAACTCCTTTTCCTGGCACTATAGATCTTTAGGTCCCCCCCACCCTCAGGGTCCCACTCCCGCTGGGCTGAAGGGGTTAAAACCCCCTTCAGCCACTTATCTTTCTCCAGCGCGGGGCTCCCTCGGCGCTGGGAACTCTCCTCCTCCTGCCGACGTCAGCGCCGAATGCGCATGCGTGGCAAGAGCCGTGCATGCATTTAAACCGCCCATAGGAAAGCATTTCTCAATGCTTTCCTATGGATGTCAGCGTCTTCTCACCGTGATTTTCACAGTGAGAATCGCAGAAGCGCCTCTAGCGGCTGTCAGTGAGACAGCCACTAGAGGCTGGATTAACCTTATGTTTACAGCTGCAGGGTTAACACTAGATGGACCTGGCACCCAGACCACTTCTTTGAGCTGAAGTGGTCTGGGTGCCTATAGTGGTCCTTTAATAAAATCAAAACATTGCCGTATCTAGCAAATGGCAATGCTTTACATTGCAAGATTAAAACTAAAGGGCCAATGCACCGTGACCACTTCATTGAGATGACTGGTTTGGGTGCCTTTACTGTTTGTTTCTATTTCTCTGCCTACTTTCTAAATTGTGCCCTGGCTGGACCTGGATTAAACTGGCTTGTGATGTATTTTGCTAAAACTGATTCTGTAATATATCAGAGAATCGTGTGAAAACAAGTTAACACAGGTTATAGGTTACTTTCAAGGTTTTATTTAATGGTGTGATTCCATTAGCTTTATTGCTCCACAAGCAGCTACTTTGGGACTCACTGATTCATGAACTAGTGTAAGGGGGTCATTGCATCATCTAATGGGTGACTGCATACTATAATTTCAACACTGTTTTAATTTTCTACTTTGCTTCTATGAAACATTAAAATATTTTACCTTGCCTACAGAATTTACATAATGGCACCTGAAATTGAAACACAGCTCCCTCCTCTTGCGGACACATTGGATGAAAATGAAGCTGAGAGAGCTTTTCTCCTCTCTAAACCAACTTGTTTCCTTATTGTTGGAAAATCCGTAAGACTGTCTTTTTTTTCAACTTCATAGTTGTTAATATTATTTGTCATTAGAATTGAAGTACAGGGATCATGAATTATTATTTTCCATAATTCTCCATCCATCTAGAGATGTCGAATATTTCCTTATGGGCCATTTATTCAGGGTTAAAACTGGGTGAATTATTCATGGTGAAAACTGACATTTGTACAGCATGAAAAAGTATTCATAAAGGGGGGTACACTATGAAAACATAATAAGAACAAGAAAAAAACAAAAAAGGGGGAAAAAAAACAACTGATGGGTGCTCACTTCTTGACTCTATTCCCCATAGAGTCACAAGATGCAATAGCGTTTGAACGAGCACAAATAATAAAAGTATCAAAAAACTTTATTCTGTGTATACTCAACACACGTACAATGTTCAAAATGAATTATTATATCTATAAAAAGAGCTATACCACCAACCTAAGACAATCACCATATATCAGTAGCATGTGTCATAAGATATAGATAAATAGTGGAAGTGCACTCAACCCTTCGTCAAGGAATCCAGGGTGCTCCAATGGACAAGTCCCAGTACCAAAAGTGACTAAATGTAAAAACTAATCCAGGCACTCCAACGAGAGAGCAACGTTTCGACCCCTTAGGGCCTTTGTTAAGCTTGACAAAAGCCCTAAGGGGTTGAAACGTTGCTGTGTAGCTCCTGGTTCTAAATAAAATTGCCTACATTTTAGAATTCGTTGGAGTGCCTGGATTATTTTTTACATTTAGCATGTGTCATAAGACACATCTAACATATGACAAATAGAATAAAACAAAGTATAAGTGGTTACACAGGACACACAGTTGCTTTATGAAGAGTGTGTTCTGATAAAGGTGCCAAAACCCATTCTAATTGGCATTTGCAGATAGGCAATGTTAGGAGTAGCTAAAGATCTTAGAATCAAAGTAATTAACTTCTTCATGCCAAGGGTTTGGAAAAATAAAATTGTATCATTCAAATCTTCGTGTATCATCTATGTTGAATGGGTTAAAGAGGTGTGCTGCAATATAATTAATTGCCCATGCTAAATATGATATTATGGATATGTGAGTCATTTTTCACAATATAATGGAACTACTTAATTTATGTAGTAAAAGTACATCTTACATGTTCTAATGTAATTAGAGTAGATTTTAAAATTTAATTTACTATGTAGGGATAAAAGTAAAACAGTAATAGTGAAAACAAATAATATATAAGCAACAATATAATATAATAATAATATATATAATAATAACAATATAATAATAATATAAGCAACAATAAACATAACATACAGGGATATAATCTCTAATTAGTGGGGTAATAGCTGCTTGATCCAAGGAGACATCTAACTGCTATTTTGGGGTCAAGAAGGAATTTCTTCCTAGTTTGTTGTAAAATTGGAAGCGCTACAGACTGGGATTTTTGACTTCTTTTGGATCAACAGAAAAAAACGTGAGGAAGGCTGAACTTGATGGACCAAGTCTCTTTTCAGCTATGTAACTATGTAACAATGCAGAACAGTGAAATAAGGTAATTAGCCCCTTCCCTTACTCAAACTTACATATAATAATTTACAACAGTGCTATGTTTTTTTAAACTTTTATTAAACAGTTCACTTATAGTACACATGCCAATAAATAAAATGTTTATATTTAATTTGTCTGTTTGTGCAGGGTGTCGGAAAGAGTACTCTAGCAAAGAAGCTCTCGCAGTCTTGGAAATGTATTTTAATTGAAGGTAATACATTTGCTTTGCATTGTTCAAAATGTAATTTGACTTTAATTAACATGTTGGGTAAAAGTCATAGATAAATTTACTACATTACAAAAAATAAGGCTGTGTATGAATATGATCACTCTACAAATACAACTTTCACTGATCAGCTCTGCATTTCTCGCACTTGTCCTCAACTCAGCAACCATTTATTGGTTTAAATACACTGAACAGGTTTTCCCAAACTGAACTAATAAAGGAGACTTTCAGTGCACTCACCGTTAATTCACAGAGGTTGATAGGTTTATCAATCCACAGCGAGTTTGTTTCTGTGTCTATTATGTTTTCGATAATGACTAACAAGACCTGGTTGCAGGGAACATCCCTTATCAATCAAAGTTCGTTTCCACAGCTTTAGACAACTTTGGTCTTGAAAATGGAATAGGTGCCAAGGATATTAAAGTTCGTGAACATAAAGGAGTTTAAAATATGTTGGGTCCTGCCTGCTTCTGGAAACAGTGACGAACACTATGCAAGCAGTTTTAGATGGAACAGTAGCCAGGGTTTTTGACTTACATATGCTTTTGGAGTTTTGTAACTCTTGGGGGCAGCTGGGCACCTACAACATATACATTGATCATCCACAGCATTAAAACCATTGATAGGGGACGTGAATAACACAGATTATATTGTTACAGTGGCACCTGTCAAAGGGTCGGATATATTATGTAGCAAGTGAACAGTGAGTTCTTGAATTTCCTGTGTTGGAAGTAGAACAAGATAGGCTAGCAGAAAAATTTGACTGACTTTGACGAGGTCCAAATAGAGATGGCTAGACAACTGGGTGAGTGCATCTCCAAAACTGCACATTTTGTGGTTTACTCCTGAATTGCAGTGGTTAGTACCTACCAAAAGTGGTGCAACGAAGGACAACCGGTGAATTGGCATCAGGATCATAGGCACCCAAGGCTCATTGATGCACATAGGAAGCAGAGGCTAGCTAGTCTGGTCCAAACACGCAGAAGAGCTACAGTTGCTCAAATTGCTGAAAAATGTAATCCTGGCCATGATAGAAAGGTGTCAGGGCACACAGTGCACTTCAGTTTGCAGCATATTGGGCTGCGTAGCTGCAAACTGGTCAGAGTACACATCATGACCCCTGTCCACCCTGAAAGCCCTTTTAATGGGGACATGAGTGTCAGAACTGAGTATCTGTGGAATGTGCTTGAACAAGCAATCCAATCCATGGATGCCCCACTTGGCAACTTAAAGGATCTGCTGCTAATGTATTGGTGCCAGATACCACAGGATGCGTTCAGAGGTCTTGTGGAGTCCATGCCTCAATGCATTTATATCTTTTTTTTGTAAGGTATATGTCTGCAAGGAAGCAATAAGGAGACTAAAATCGGGCTAGGCACTATACACAATATCAAAGCCCAGTAAGAGAATTGTCATGTTGCAAGGTAATAAAGGAAAATGTAAATTCCTGCCTGTATGCATGCCCATGCTATGATCATACAAAGAAAGACATGGGCGAATGAACTGTGGTCTTACAGTATATGTCTGCAAACAAGGGAGCTGATAAAAACACCATAAAATCTTACTAAATCAAAAATATTCTCACACTAATGGCAGTGACTGTGGAATCAAGAACTGTGCAGTAGTGATCACTCCCCTGTGGCCCAACCTTAACACACTTTGCTTTGTATAGATCCACATACATTATGTTTCCCGTCTCTGATTTGAAGAGGTAGTCAGATATGCACAGAGATGCCTTTACCTGTAAATAACATTTATTGATAAACATAACAGTCACATAATGTTGTCACTCTTCTTCATATAATTTGTTCCATTAGCACAGGTGTACATCTCCTTTTCTTTATGTTTTAGACAATACAATATAAATGGGCCAGGAGGGACAATTTAATTTTAGTGGGGGTTTGGTCAGGATACAAACTGTTTTTAGACATTTTAGGCTACTATTTAATAACAATATGTGCAACTAAAATGTAATTTAGAATAAGAGCAACATGTCTTCTTTACATAGACTGATTTCTAAGCACATGTTTTGTAGTTTAATGACACGTTACTGAGTTGTTGCTGTGGAGCTCTGTTATTGAGTCAGTCACGCTAACAAAATGGAGCTCATAGAAGAGAGGGACCTCATGATAAAAAAGTGGGACAGTGGGATTTAGGTACAAAATTGGAAATAGGAACTTACATAGGGACACTTTGAAGGTCTGAACACTCTACCATGATGAGGTTACTTTCCATTATTATTTGTTGAATGTCTCTATAATTTTGCCTTGTAATATTAGTTTTTTTATACTAACCTCTACTCTAGCATTCTTCATTGTCATGTACTGTTTAATAGAACAATCCTTACCACCTTACAGTATTTTTACCGGATTGTTTGTTACATGCCAGCTGTTTTATTTACGTATTTTTTGTGTGTATTTCACCTGTTCATTGGCACATCTGAGGTATAGATTATAGTATTCCTCTTCCTATTAATGGAAACCCACTCCCTTCTACCTCTGGATAATATGTTTTTTTAAATTCTCCAAGCCTTCCTCCATTTATGAGCATTCCTTACTTTCTTTTTCACAACTTACTAATTGAAAACTGACAAACTCCTGCTAATTTTTCATTTGCATCCTTTTGAGGCTGTACTGTACAAAAATAAAAACTCATTAAAAAGTACACTGCAAAGGAATTGCTGGAATCAAAAACATGATGCCCTAGTGTACACCTTTGTCAAATTAAGCCAATTAATACACAGTATTTCATCTTTTATAACTCTTGTTGTCCCTTGCTGAAGTTGCCTCAATTCTGCTTGCTTTCATGTTGCACATACTCTAAGAGTCTTTTTAGATATGGCTTAATGGATAATCAGAAATTAACAACAAGCACTGATGGGTATGTCATTCAAAGTCCTTTTAAGGACTGTACAATACTAAAAGATCTGTCTGTAATTGTGTTCTCTACATTAAAGCTATGTTTAAAGTAAGTATAAAACATTAGCTCCTTTATTGTGAGTGTGAAATTGTTATTTCAGAGAATAACAGCAGATTGCAAATTAATTTCACATTTATGTTATGGTACTGTTGCTAATATAACCTCTTACTGATATGTTCCATTTATCGCAATGCTTTTATCTAATTTACTTGTGGAGACTGTAAAGCACTATGTATTGGCTAAGTTATTGGTTAGTGCCAGAACAGTAAACTAAACAATTTCTTGTTCATTTAAAATACAATAGTAGTAAAGGATCAGCATGTAATAGAGTTGAAGTTACCAGAGGTAGATGCCGAAACATTGCCAAATCACACCTCTCACAATGGAAAGCATGCTGAAACTTTTAGACATAGAGCAGCTGAAGAGACTCGACAGTGTTTAGAATGCAGATTTTTACATGATTCCATGGCATGCCATGGTAAAATATTTATTTATTGAAAATGCATTGCATTTCACAAGCCTTCTCTTGTCTTCTAGCTAAAGAATTGATAAGTGAGAATATTACAAAGGGAACCGAGCATGGAATAAAGGTACGTACCATTTTATTACTCATTTCTATAATATAGCGTCATTACACATTAAATCAGTAAAGCAGATTGAAAAAAATATTCAGTTAGATGAGATCTTTGTGAAGAGCAAGGATATAAGAGATACTCAGACAAGAATGAACAATGATTACTTGATTGTCTTATGAATTGGTATGAATTGGTATCCATCAAAGAACATAAACTGGTGCATAAACGAGAAATCATTTCCATACATATTTATAATGTGTCTACCTATTAGTAAAGACAAATCTATACAGGAAGCACTTGCTCACTCTGCCCAAGTAAGGAGTGGCCAAAACGGTAGATCCCAACTATTACATAATTAGTAGTCTCATTTTGCTTTGCAAGCTGTAAGGCTGGAAAAGCGTCGTGGGAGTTGTAGTTTTGGACCAGCTGGTGATCTTCTTCTTCATCACCCCTTTTCTAAGGCAATACAAGCGCAATTTCCTTTAAGCCTGTACAGCTTTAAATATTTTCTGTATGAGTATTATCGAAACAATTCACCAACTGTTGTTTTGTTTGTTTTTTGGGTTTTTTTTTTTCTAAATAATTTTTTATTGAAGTAATATTCCAATAAGGAACAGAACAAGCAGAGTGGAATTCATAGGACCTAAAAACACAAGTTAAACTAAAACAAGGCATGGGAGTCTCCAGTAATTCTGAATAGGAGGAGTCACATGCACAAATATGTAATAACAGAGACCATAGCAGTGACCCTATTTGATATGTTCTCCAAGTTAGAATATGTTCATTAGACAAGTGCTTCACAATATAGGCTTCAAGCAATCTTTAAATATGGCAATTTGTATCTCTACTATTTCACTGTTAATCATGTTTTCAAAATTACAAAATCAGGTAGTACTGTATTAGATGGAGAAACATTATCATGTCTTGGCTGCCATATCTGCCCAGAGTTAATAATACAAAAAGAAAATGTAAACAAAAACATAAATTCAGGGGTATATATTCTCAAAGAAAAACAAACAAACTTGGTTTTGGTCATAGACTGCACATAGAAGAAAAAAGAGAAATGGGGTTTCAATTATTATTAGTAGTAGTAATATTATTATTATTATCATTTATATAGCACCAACATATTCCACAGAACTTTACAATTAAAAAATGGGGATAATTGACAACACATAATTTACATATGGAATATAAATGACAGAAGAGGGGAAGAAGGCTAAAACAAATTTATTATTTATGAGGAAAGGGCAAAGACACACAAGAGACATAACATTTCAGCGGGCTAGAGATTGGTGGATACAATACCAGTATCAGGAGAGACAGTGAGCCTGTCCTGAAGGGTGCAGGAAACCAATGTAATGATTGAGTGATGAGTAGTGAGTCCAATAGTCATCAGGAAATGATGAGTTCATGAACAAGACAAGTGTCTTAGTTGTATTTTGAGTTAGATAAGGGTGAATGCGGGCAATATTTTTAAGATGGAAGTTACAGGATTTGGAGACAGACTGGATGCAAGGAGAAAGGCTTAGACCTTTCACTTGCTGGAAGATTTATGGAGGTGGACTATTTGGTGGAGGTAAGAGGACTTCAGTTTTCGAAAGATTATGTTTTGTGGATGTTAGAGATGTTAGAGAGGCAGTTTGTGATACCTTCAATGAAAGCAGCAGGTAGGCCAGGGGAGGAGAGGTAAATCTGAGTATCATCATTATATAGATAGTAATGAAATCCAAAGGAGTTAATAAGAGGCTGTATAGCTGTAGAATAAAAGAGGAACAAGAACAGACGGAAAAAACATTAAGTGAGGATTCAGAAAGATAGGATGTAAACCAAGAAAGTACAGTGTTACAATGTAAAGGTAATGGGAAAGAGAATGAGCAACAGTATCAAAGGCAGTAGAGAGATCGAGATTTAAGAGAAAGTAATAACATTTAGATTTAGCAGTGATTAAGTCATTAGTCACTTTGGTAAAGGGCAGTTTCAGTAGAATAGAGAGAGCGGAAGCCAGACTGAAGAGGGTCAAAGAGAGAGTTAGTGTGTAATAGCTATCACACTGAAACAGCTAAACTGCCATAGTCCCTGACAGAGATCAGCAGTGAGTGACAGTCATTTTAACATGTAACCAATGTGACATTTCACTACATTATCTGTGTCTTGTGCGTATTATAATAATGCAGACGGGTGGGAGGATGGATGGATGAATTTGTACATTGTAGTAACATACACATGACAAGAGAGTTGTGCTTTTCCAAAATGTTTTAAGCGTATTGATATTCCATATTAATTAATAGAAATATCTTTAAGAACAAGATTATCGCATTATATTCATACAACTAATGCACAAAATATACTTTAAGCTACATAACTGCAGTTTAAATGACTCTTTTTAGCTTTTGAGACAGTTTGAACATTCATACACAACAAACATTCTCAGTTCCTTAAACACTAACATGGGCATGCACCAATCTCTGAATTTTCACAAATTGAATCTGATAGGCAAAACTGATGCAAAAATTGCCTCATTGTGACTATGGCTGAGTCTGAGATTTTGTTCAGATTAGCTATTATTGCCTCAGTTTTGCAATTCAGATTAATTTGTGAAAATTCTTAAATGAGTTAAAAACACTGTTGGATAGGGAATAGTAATACTTTGGAGGTGTCTAATGAGTCTTGATTATTGTTATATTTAACATATTACTACAAATATTTACAAAAATCAATTAAGTAAATTTACAATTGAGTAAAAATTGTGTTATAAATATTGTGTTTTTTTGTATTTATTTACATTGTAGATCCAAGAACTTCTTTACCAAGGTCAAAATGTTCCAGAGGAACTACTAACACAGTTAATGATTGAGAAGATCAATTCTCCAGAAGTTGCCCATCTCGGTAGGTTGTTATATGTTGGTAAATGCCATGTCTATTGTTTTTTGAATGACATGAGCTGGAGTGAGACTGCAGCATTGGCTCTAGAGCTGTAGATCTGACCACACAGACTCTGGATGACAGATACAGCCTTTCTCTGTTGTTGCACATATCTATCAAGCTTTCACGTGCCTGCTGCCCCTTTTTTTTTGACTCTATGTGGTTGTCTTTTTCATAAATGTAGAACTTTACGTTTTAATACTAACGCCACATCGCAGGCAGTCTGATTGAAAAAGTACCGGTAGGTTTTACAGCCTAGAAATTTAGTTTCAGATTGGTGGTGCACCATCTATTTCTAATACATTGTTCTATGGTATATATAATAATGTAGGTATACGTTATATACTACTTTCTTACTGTTACATAATCCCAGTACTTGTAAGGTCAAAGGAGATATAACCAACCACTGCCTCTCTATATATCACTGTTTGTGATATATAGCATCAGGGATACACATTTACTTATAAATTTCAATTTCAGCCTCTTGAAATAGAACATGCTATCTTGCTTTCTCTATAGCTAGGGTTATAGTGCTTTAGTTTTTAATATTTTCAATCAAACCTTTGACTCAAAAGAAATATTAACCGTTTGCCTATATAGTGTGAAAACTTGAAAAAGTGTGTCTCTATGTGAATACAGGAGCCTTTGGAGGGAAGCAAACAATAAGGAACATGATTGAGCATGGGAGGTTAGAATGTTGGAGTAAATGTCTAATCTAAGAGCCCTGTTGTTAGATTTTATCTGAAAGAGGTCTTTTGTAGTTTCAATATATGAAGGGAGAACCACACATCTAGATAATGGTTTTGTATGGCTTGCTTGCATCCAGGCAACTGGATAATTTGTAGAGGCCTGTGGTTTATGTGATATATATATAAATGTGTTTTTGTGTTTTTTTGCAGGCTATGTATTGTGTGATTTTCCATCGCTTTCTGAAGAATATATCAACATTCCTGAACAGATTGCATTAATTAGGAGCCTTAAATTAAAACCTGATGTTATCATTAATATTAAGGTAACTCTGATATATATGATTAAATACTTTATCTAGTGTTACTTTCTTTCACCTATACCAGAGACCCCATAGTCCATAATCCTTTCACAGTATTGTGGAATAGTTTATATTTTCTGTTCTTGATACCATCTCTTATACATAGAGCAATCCCTGAGAAAGACACATTTATGAAAATCCTATTAAACACAAACACATTATATCCTGATGTACCAGTACTGATGGATGGTGTATTTTCATCTCTTTTAACACTGTCGGGGAGGTGTTGTGTTGAACACCTGAAAAAGTATGCAAAGTGCTAAATGTGGATCAATCGCCATGGAAACCAGTGGAACCAACAAGCACATTCCATTGAATATTCCTCCGTGTCTACATCTTTGTTCCACTTTTTAAAACACATAACTTTTTCACCTCTCCCAAGTGTTTTGTTGTTTATTCTACTCATATTCATAGTGATATTTCCGATAGTAATCTAAAAGAATTCACAATATTTAACTTTACTACTTTACTTTTTTTTTTTTAAAGATTCTTTATTTTTCATTTTTCAGTTTTCATGAACAAAAGTGAGTGAACGTTTTTACAGAAAAAAGAGGTTGGTTAGTTAGGGGGTTACAATAGGATACAAAATATTTCAGTAGGACATTTTTCTGGCATTGTGGTTTGGTATCTCTCATAACCTTTTCTTTTGAGGATCTTGAGTTAGGAAGGCTACGTGTGTGACCGTTCGGGTCGTGTTGCCTGCGGTTAGGTGGAGTTACAGGGTTCTAGGGGTGGTTATGAGGCGTCTTTCGAGTTACCTGTTCCGGGATATTCCGGTTATTAGAGATAGTTGAGGTTGTAGGGTCATTAGCCAGAAGCTTTCAGTGGTGATCCTCCTACTGTTGGAGGGATGGGGATAACTGTCTGGGGGAGTATGGCCTTCGAGTCGGGCAGAGGTTGTGGTTGTGTCTGTAGGGCCAGGAGGTTAGGGTGGGTGGTACAGGGAGGGTAGTGTTAAGTAGGGGGGTAGTTAAGGGGGGGGGAGAGGAACTGTGGAGGAGTGAATAGAGTGCTGCTGCCCTTCTGGGTTTTCCCTCCGAACCCAGGGTGGTGGGGTTGGATTGGGGGTGGGTTGAAGCTGTGCGCTTCATCCTAGTTGTGGTTAGCGTCGGTGGTGTAGGTCGTCAGGTCTGGTGTGTCACCATGGGAGGGCATTGTGTCCGTCGAGCCACGGGTCCCAGACTTTGTGGAATGAATTAGGGGTGTCGTGTATCTGTGCTGTAAGTCTGTCCATGTCTATGCTGTCTGTGATTTTCGTGTGTATTTGAGAGTGAGTGGGTATACGTGTTGTGGACCAGTTTTCGGCGATTGCTCGGCGTGTGGCTAGGGCTATTCTTGCTATGAGCTTATTTTCACTACGGGTGAAGCTGTCCAGGGGCTTAGAGAGTAAAAGGGCCCATGGGTCAAGGGGTACTGGTTTGTTGAGTAGGTCAGATAGGAGGGTCGTCATAGTTTTCCATAGGGGTGTAAGTTTAGGGCATGTCCACCAGCAGTGGAGGAAAGTGCCTGTTTCTCCGCACATTTTCCAGCAGAGGTTGGTGTGGTTTTGTTTCATGGCCTTCAGGCGGCAGGGGGTGAGGTACCATCTGAAGAGCATTTTGTATGCCTGTTCTTGATGGGTGACGCAGATTGAGATGGATTTAATAGATGCCCAGATGTCGGCCCAGTCCGTGGGGTCCTCGGGGGGTCCGAGATCTTTTTCCCACGCCGTAATATATGGGAGGGCTATCTGCGTGTGGTGTGTGGTTAGGTTTATGTAGATAGATGAGATTTGGCTCTTCCTGGATGGTGACTGTAGGGTGTCTCTTTCAAACTTGGTCAGGGACGAGGTGGCTGCTATGCGAACCGTGTCGGTCGCTGCGAAGCTTCGGAGTTGTAGGTAGCGGAAGTGATCAAATGTGGTTAGGGTTTCGGGGTTGGGGAGCTCCGTGTATTGCAGGAGCTTGCCATTGGGGTAGAGGTGTCCCAACCTAACTATGTCTCGGTCTTCAAAATGGGCATAGTGTTGAGGAGTGAGGCCAGGTTGGAACATTTTGTTGCGGAGGATTGGGGTGAGGGGTGAGAGGCCTGTAGACAGGTCAAATTTGTCGCTGAGCCGGTCCCAGAGGTCTAGGGAGTGGGTGATTGCTGGGGATGTGGGGGGTGGCAGTGGCCTGTATTGCCTTTGGAGCCACATGTATTGGGAGGGGTGGTCTCGGCCAAAGATGAGGTGTTCCAGGTCCACCCATCGTTTGTGTGCGGGGGGGAGATGCCAGTGTTGGATTTGTGTCAGGTGGGCTGCATGTAGATAGTGGGTAACGTTGGGGAGGCCTAGACCTCCGGAGAGTTTGGGAACATATAATGTGGCTCTGCGGATGCGGGGTTTTTTCCCGTTCCAAATGAATCGGTCTATGGCAGTTTGAAGGCTTTTGAGGTCCGTTTTATTGCAGGGGATGGGTAGTGCTTGGAAGGCATAGAGGAATTTGGGTAGGAGGTTCATTTTAACGGAAGCTATCCTTCCTAGCCAAGATATGTTCATCTGTTTCCAGCGCTCCAGGTTTTGAGTTGCTTTCTGGAAGAGTGGGGGATAGTTGGTTTTGTATAAGGCGTTGGTGTCACTAGTGATTTGGACTCCTAGGTAAGTGATTGCCGTTGGGCGAATCCGAAAGGGGAAGTCTTGTTTTAGGGAGTGGATAGTGGGTTCTGTCAGGTTGAGCGGCATGAGGTCTGTTTTGGTGGCATTGAGTTGGTATCCCGATATCTTTGAGTAGTCTTGTAGGGTTGTTATGAGGGTGGTCAAGGTTGGAATGGGGTCAGTCAGGGTGAGGAGGATGTCGTCTGCGTATGCGGCGATGGTGAATGTGTCGTCCCTAATTTTGAGTCCTTTGATGTGTGGGTTGGTACGTATGGTCTCCAGCAGTGGTTCGAGGGATATGGCGAATAGTAGGGGGGACAAGGGGCAGCCTTGTCGGGTTCCGTTCAGTATAGGGAAAGAGGGGGGGGTGATATTGGGGATTAGTAGCTGCGCAGTCGGGGTGTGGTACATGGCTTGGAGAAAGTGGGTGAGTTCTTGTGGGAATTTGAATTTGCGAAGGACTTCGAATAGATAGGGCCATAGAAGGCGGTCAAAGGCCTTCTCGGCATCTAGGGAGAGTATGGCGGTCGGGAGGCGTTTATGGTTGGCGTACCAGATTAGGTCTATGACCCTTCTGGTGTTGTCTTGTGCCTGTCTATGGGGGATGAAGCCTACTTGGTCTGGGTTGATGAGTTTGGGCAGGAGGGGATTAATTCTCGTTGTCATGACTTTGGTCAGGAGTTTTAGGTCTATGTTTAAGAGTGAAATGGGGCGGAAGTGGCCTGGTTCTTCGTGGGATTTCCCGGGTTTAGGTAGGAGGGTAATGTTGGCTTGCGTCATGTCGGGGGGTAGAGGGTTGCCTTTGAGCATTGCATTGAAGACTTTGCATAGTCGTGGGGTGAGTATGTCTCCGAATGTTTTATAATAGATAGCTGTGAAGCCGTCAGGTCCGGGGCTTTTATTGGGTTTCAGGGATTTTATAGCTGCTTGTAGTTCTTCTGGGGATATGTCTGCTGAGATAAGAGTTCTGGCTGTGTCAGTGAGGGAGGGGAGGGAGAGTTTCTCAAGGAAGTCGTCTGTTAAGGATCTGGCGAGGTCAGTTTGGGGGTCCGGGGTGTGGTTGTAGAGGGACGTGAAGTATTGCTGGAAGGTTTTTCCGATTGTGTGTGGGTCAGTGCTCATTGTACCGTCTGATGTGCGGATCTTAGAGATTCGTTTTGTGTCTGTTAAGTTTTTGAGGCGTTTAGCTAACATCGAGTCTGCCTTGTTGCCCTTTTCATAATATCTTTGTTTGGTCCATGTGAGTGCTTTGGCCGTGGTTGAGAGGGAGAGGCGTTTGAGTAGGGCTCTCGCTGTCGTGAGTTGGTCAAGGTGTGAGGGGGTCGGGTGGCGTTTGTGGAGGGTTTCTAGGCGGCCTATGTCTGAGATGGCCTCCATTAGTTGTCTGTTGTGCTGCTTTTTACGCGCTGTGGCTATTGCTATGAGTTTGCCTCTGATTACTGGCTTGTGGGCCGCCCATAGGGTGATTGGGGAGGACACGGAGGGGTCATTCAGGGTGAAATATTCCTTAATGTCATCCGCTAGGGACGAGGTAATGAGCTTGTCTTGTAGGAGTTGTGAGTTAAGTTTCCAAGTCCAGGGGCGTGTCATGTTGGGGATTGAGAGGGTAAGGGAGATGTCGGCATGGTCCGACCAGGTTATGTGTCCAATGGAAGTGTTTGTGATTCTCGATGTTATGTTTGGGGAGATGAGGAAGTAATCGATGCGGGAGTAAGTGTTGTGAGGGTGGGAGTAGAATGTATAGTCCAAAGTTGAGGGGTGTTGGGCTCTCCAGATATCCAGGAGGTTGTGTGTGTGTAGGAAGTGGGAGAAGGGAGCGTCGTTGTGTGATGGTCTTGGGTCGTTCTGAGTTTTGGTGGTGCGGTCAATGGGCGGGTGGTGTGTGGCGTTGCAGTCGCCACCTACAATGGTGAATGTGGCTTTAATCGTAGTGAGATGTGCCGAGAATGTTTGCCAAAAGGTCGCGTCTGGGGTTGTAGGGGCGTATAGAGAGGTAATGGAGTAGGTTGAGGAGCCTATTTTGCCTGTGAGCGTGAGGTATCTACCTTGTTTGTCTGGGAAGGTTTGGATGTCGTTCAGGGGGCAGGATGCTTTAAGTATGATGGCCACCCCTTTGGTTTTAGCTTCTGGGGAGTTGGCGAGAAAGCTGCGGTTGTAGTGTTTGTTCCTGAGTAGGAAGTGTTTGTGGGGGGTGAAGTGTGTCTCTTGGAGTAGGAGGATGTCTGCTTTTTGGTTGTGTGCCCATCGTAAGAGGGCATGGCGTTTTTTGGGGTTGTTGAGGCCCTTAGCGTTAATGGAGACACAATGTAAGTTGAGTGGCATGGTCAGGAATGGTCTGGTCAGGTGTCGTAGCGTATGAGGGGGTGTTGGACTGGTCAATGGGGAGGAAGGGAGGAGGTCTGGGCCCGGGTGGTCCCAGAAGGGCAGCAGGAGGATTCAGAAGACGGGTAAGGTGTATGGGGAGGGGGGTAAACGTGCTGGTCTTACGTCGATTGCCAGCAAAGGTGAACTGTGGTACCGGGGGTCTCACTGGTCAGTGTATTCGGAGACCGGCGGTACGGAACAGGTTATGTGAGGGGAGTAATGGTCGTTCGTCTGAGAGTGGTCGGCAAACGGCAAATAGGTTCGTATGGGCAGTCTTGTCCTAGTAAGGAACCGGGGAGAATGAAACCTGGAAGGTAGGCTTCTTAACTATGTACAACGGAGTTTAGAGGTTGTCGCGTCTTTTGTGTTTGGCTTTACCCTTCAGATACTTTTCTGTTCTGTCCGGGGGGGGGGGGGGGGGACACACATGAACAAGTTGTGGGAGCAAGTTGTGGGATACAATGAGTGCTCTGCGAAGTAAGCATTTTTAACAGTTGTTACAAGTTATTACACATATCACAAGGATCTGTATGGCATGCATGTAAGATATTAATAGTTTGGGTTGTCATCATGTATCTATACTTGATCAGCCAAAATTGAAACTGCTTTCATACCCTAAGTGGGTGGAGTGTCAAAGTATCAAATCACCGTAGTTGTGTGTGGCTGGGAAATACCTCCCTGCAGGGATCCCTGTCTTTGACCTTCCCATGGTTTGTCAGGTTTTATCACCCTGTCTTAAGCTACTGAGCTATCAGAATTCAGTCTGTTTGTCTGAGATTGCCTGGGGCAGGGTGGCACTGACCTGGCTGATCATTCTTTAGGTGTGGGTGGTCCGGCCAGGCTGGAGGGTCGTATTGCCCCGGTCTCAGTCTCTCTGGGGACGTGAGGGGCTATAGTGCCTCCCGAGAGTGTCTGGGGTCATTGTAGTTATTGGGGAGTGCCTTTTCATAGTGGCTCTAGGCCGTCGCGGCCCGCCGCCCCCCCCGTCCCGTGGGAGGGGGGGGGGGGATGGCCGCCAGGGCCCAGACCATCTGTAATTTACTGTCTACGCATTCCCGTCCTCCAGCCAGGTCGCGTGCTCTGTGACTCAGGGGAGTCGTTACCTCGTCTGTTACTGGGCCTCCGCAGCCCGCCACCCCCCACCCCCGTTGGAGGAGGGGGGGGGGAAGGCCGCCAGAGTCCCACTGTGTTCCATCGATCCCGCCTCCCCCAGTCCCCCCTGTGCCTCAAGTGAGGTTGTGTATGAGCCACATGGTGTACATATCATGTCATATCATCCCTGCCCGAGGCCGTCGCGGCCCGCCGTCCCCCCACCTCATAAGAGGGGGGGGGAGGGGGGACCACCAGGGCCCCGGGTCCCTCCACCCTGTCCATTTCCCCCCACCCCAAGCAGTTGGAATAAGGCAAAAAAGGTGTCCCCACTGTGATCTTACTGTAGTCCCAATGTACTTAGAGTTTGCACAGTTCGATCTCCAGCAGCCGGGTCTTGGGGTGTGAGGTGGAGTGTTTCATCGCTGGGTGAGGTCGCCTTCATCTGCGGTTGTGGATGATGGACAGCATCTTGTGGATCCTGGGGTGGGTCTCTGGAGCCTGTTGTGGCCTCAGGTTGAGGTCGGCCGGCCGGTATGCCTCAAGGCCGGCAGCAAGGGTAGCTGTGGTGGGTGGTCGCGTCTGCCGGGAGAGGGCCCTGGTGATGCTGAGTAAGTGGGTCCCGAGGGCCAGAGGGTAGGCATAGGTGTTGAGTGCATTTTGTCCGGTTCTGGGGTTCGCGGTTAGGTCGTTAGTTTCGGCTTGGCAGTGCTGATGGTATTAGTTCTGTGTGTCCGGGGTCGGTTAGTAGGGTGGGCTTGAAGTGAAGGTGCCATGAGTGGAGCCAAGACGCGGCTGTAACAGTGGGCTTCGGTTTAGGCTGGAGGCTGTCTGGGGCGTTGTCTTCTGTCGCGTTCCCTTTGTGGTTGTTGGTCCCATGGACCGTGTTGGGCCGCTGGTTGTCGTTGCGAGGCAGCGTTTGAGTCCAGGATTAGGTCTTGGAGGCCTAGTTGCGTAGCGAATTCTCGGGCTTCCGATGGTCTGTATAGCGTGTATGTGTGGTTGTCTCGCCGCACCATAAGTTTGAAGGGATGGCCCCAGGAGTAGCGAATTCTCCGTGCCTGGAGGGCTTGGGTCAGCGGTTTGAGTTCTCTGCGTTTGCGGAGGGTCGTGGGTGCTAGGTCTTGGTATAGTTGCACCGTGTGGCCTTCAATCTGCAGTGGGGTCTCTCTGGTGGCCCGCATGATCGCCTCCTTAATGTGAAAGTAGTGGCAGCGAACTATAATATCTCGGGGTTGCGATGAGCCTGCTGTGGGTGGGCGAAGGGCTCTGTGTGCCCTGTCTAGGAGGAGGTCGGATGGCGCGGCGTCTGGCAGCAGGCTGCTGAAGGCCTCAAGGAGCATGGCGTTAAGGGTTTCTGGTGCTGCGGATTCAGGCAAGCCCCTTATGCGAATGTTGTTTCGCCTTGACCGGTTATTAAGGTCTTCTTGTAAGTCTTCCAGGTAGGCTATTTGTTCTTGCATGTCTTTAAATTTGTCTTCGTGGTTGGAAGTTATGGCGGTAACGTCAGCCATTTTGGATTCTAGCGTGTGTGTGCGCTTAGTTAGGGCGGTCAGGCCTTCATTGATTGGGGCCAGATGCTTAGTAAGTTCATCTGCCACTAGGGATTTCATGTCTGTGAGTAGTTCCTTGAGGTCTTGCCTGGTAAGGGGTGATGTCTCTTTCCTATGGCTAGTTATGCTGGTGTCAGAGTCTGAGTCCGAGGCCTGCATGCTGTGTGCGCATGGCGCCTCTCTGTCTGACCTGGTTTTGAAGATTGGTGCCACGGCCGTTCCGGACTTGGATTTTCGTCCGCCTCCCATTTCAGCTTGCTCTGGTGTGGGTCGGGTATGCAGTGCTCGGTTCACGGGTGGATTGCCTGTGTTAGTGCCCGTTTTTTGTGCTTATGTTGCGTTTGCCGCCACGGAGCTCTCTCAGACCGCGGCCATCTTCATCGGCAGTCAGGCTCCGCCCCCCTACTACTTTACTTTTAAATAATATATTCACACTTTGGCATCCTTTGGACAATCATTGGGAAATATTGTTTAAGCTTGCACAAGCTGTAGTATTGAATATATAGAGGGATATTCACTAAAGTCCAAACGGCCCTGTACCAAATTTGCTGCTGTACAGGGCCATTTGGACTCCAAAAGCCAGACATTGTTTGATGGAATTCATCAAAGTCTGGGTTTTGCAATCCAAAAAAACACCCCTAAACTCAAAACCGCCGCATTCAAATTTAATCTATTTTCACCCATTTAGGGTTCACTGCAGAATGAGTTCTGATAGCAGGGAAATCCATTATATAGGCTTTCCCATGCTACGACACATCTTGCAAAGCATGGAAAAATTACTAGCAGAAAGCGCTGAAAGTCAAGTCTCAAGAGAGGTTTCACCATGCGGTCATTAAGAAATCTCCAATTATGGTGCTGGAAATTGGTTTGGACACGGATATTTGTGATTTTTAGAACCCATCTGAACGAATGTTACAGAATTGGTCGTACCAATCAAATCTTGACCGCATTTGGCTTTAGCAAATCTGCGAATTGCCAATGCGGTCGAAATTCGGTAATTTTCACTGGATTTTGTACATTTGGACAAAATCCAGTGTTTAGTGAACAACACTGATAGTTAGATTTGTACCACAAGTGTTAGATTTATATTTTATCTCTATATATGTTCTTTAGACAATGCTTGTTAATTATCATATATTCACATAACAATCATCTTAGCGTTGAAGTTGAGACAAAATAAGGTTTTATAAATATACTCCCAGATGTTTAGTAAAAAGGGACATGGCAAATATATTATCATTTAAAAAAAAAAAAATCAGACTACACTGCAAAAATAATAACCAATAACACCTAAACCCATAACCAAACCATGTAATATTTTATTCTATAAAGTGGGAGAGAGAAAGGGAGGAGCTTGGCTGCAGAGAAAAAAAAAAAAGACATTGGCCCAGTTAAAGCACTAGACATTAAATCCTTCAGTTAGTACTTTGCGCTTTCTAATAAACTTAGCCTAAGAGCTTACTCATTTATTGTTACTTTAGACATTATAAATTCTCTTATTGTAGATGTAAAGAAAGTGACTAATTTCTAAAGCTAAGTTGATTATCTCTGTTCATGCACTAGTGCCCAGACAAGGATTTATGCAAACGACTCTCTGGACAAAAACAAGATCCAATCACAGGATCTATCTATCAACGTGAAGATTGGGATCCGGTGTTCAGGGAGAAAAAGAAGAAACTTCAGGAATCGGAGGGGGAAGAGGAAGAGGAGGAAGAAGAAGAGCTAATAGAAGAAGAGGTACCACAATTTTGTATATATTTTTTTTTAGCTTGCATGAAGAAAAAGAAGGGGCATTTTCCATATGAAATTGTCAATGATCTACTGATGTTTTTCTAAGTGCATGCATACTTCACCTGCAATGTTATGAGCAAGATGAACACTAATTACCAGCATCACATTGTACGGAAACAGGCGGTAATCATTAATGCTTGTGACAGCCATTTTAGGGATTACCGACTTGTCAATAAATGTTTCTAACTAGCATGGAAAAAGACCTACATGTTTAGTTTAGTGTCATAAATAATTTCACTTTAAGTTCTTTTTTCTATTTTAGGGGGTGAGCAACATTTTTATTTTGGACTAGGAGGGATTTGCTAAATTCGGGTCGTACCTGAAGTAAATTTACTAATGAGAACTTTTTGAAATAAACTGACCCAGTTTCAAATTATTATTATTTAAAAAAAAAAAAAAAAAAACAGCATACATATTTTACAAAAAATGCATGCAGTGATTTGCTGGTTTCTGTAACCTAACAGTGAGATACAATCAAGTAATTCTCCTCCACTTAAGTACTGTATTGTTTTCAACTATGACATTCACAATTATCATATAGTAAACTAACAAAAGTTCTGGATTAAATTGCTTTTGCTATATACAGGGAGTGCAGAATTATTAGGCAAATGAGTATTTTGACCACATCATCCTCTTTATGCATGTTGTCTTACTCCAAGCTGTATAGGCTCGAAAGCCTACTACCAATTAAGCATATTAGGTGATGTGCATCTCTGTAATGAGAAGGGGTGTGGTCTAATGACATCAACACCCTATATCAGGTGTGCATAATTATTAGGCAACTTCCTTTCCTTTGGCAAAATGGGTCAAAAGAAGGACATGACAGGCTCAGAAAAGTCAAAAATAGTGAGATATGTTGCAGAGGGATGCAGCACTCTTAAAATTGCAAAGCTTCTGAAGCGTGATCATCGAACAATCAAGCGTTTCATTCAAAATAGTCAACAGGGTCGCAAGAAGCGTGTGGAGAAACCAAGGCGCAAAATAACTGCCCATGAACTGAGAAAAGTCAAGCGTGCAGCTGCCAAGATGCCACTTGCCACCAGTTTGGCCATATTTCAGAGCTGCAACATCACTGGAGTGCCCAAAAGCACAAGGTGTGCAATACTCAGAGACATGGCCAAGGTAAGAAAGGCTGAAAGACGACCACCACTGAACAAGACACACAAGCTGAAATGTCAAGACTGGGCCAAGAAATATCTTAAGACTGATTTTTCTAAGGTTTTATGGACTGATGAAATGAGAGTGAGTTTTGATGGGCCAGATGGATGGGCCCGTGGCTGGATTGGTAAAGGGCAGAGAGCTCCAGTCCGACTCAGACGCCAGCAAGGTGGAGGTGGAGTACTGGTTTGGGCTGGTATCATCAAAGATGAGCTTGTGGGGCCTTTTCGGGTTGAGGATGGAGTCAAGCTCAACTCCCAGTCCTACTGCCAGTTTCTGGAAGACACCTTCTTCAAGCAGTGGTACAGGAAGAAGTCTGCATCCTTCAAGAAAAACATGATTTTCATGCAGGACAGTGCTCCATCACACGCGTCCAAGTACTCCACAGCGTGGCTGGCAAGAAAGGGTATAAAAGAAGAAAATCTAATGACATGGCCTCCTTGTTCACCTGATCTGAACCCC
Organism: Pelobates fuscus; assembly: GCF_036172605.1. Lineage (NCBI taxonomy): Eukaryota > Metazoa > Chordata > Amphibia > Anura > Pelobatidae > Pelobates > Pelobates fuscus. Next base: position 316,181,346 of record NC_086318.1, read on the forward strand.
ATTGAGAACCTGTGGTCCATCATCAAATGTGAGATTTACAAGGAGGGAAAACAGTACACCTCTCTGAACAGTGTCTGGGAGGCTGTGGTTGCTTCTGCACGCAATGTTGATGGTGAACAGATCAAAACACTGACAGAATCCATGGATGGCAGGCTTCTGAGTGTCCTTGAAAAGAAAGGTGGCTATATTGGTCACTGATTTGTTTTTGTTTTGTTTTTGAATGTCAGAAATGTATATTTGTGTATGTTGAGATGTTATATTGGTTTCACTGGTAAAAATAAATAATTGAAATGGGTATATATTTGTTTTTTGTTAAGTTGCCTAATAATTATGCACAGTAATAGTCACCTGCACACACAGATATCCCCCTAAAATAGCTAAAACTAAAAACAAACTAAAAACTACTTCCAAAAATATTCAGCTTTGATATTAATGAGTTTTTTGGGTTCATTGAGAACATGGTTGTTGTTCATTAATAAAATTAATCCTCAAAAATACAACTTGCCTAATAATTCTGCACTCCCTGTATTTGAAAGAATACAGGAAATGTAAGGCAACCAACACCATGTGGACCTAAGAACCTGCTTTCATGTGACATTGTGAATCACTTTTAGCTATTCAGCCTGAATAAAAACTCCCAGTAGGGCAGGTGTTTGCTTTAAACTCAAAGTGAGATTGCCATCAATAAGATTTTTGCCTTATATATATATTTTTTTTTACAACCACCCTATCCGATTCTATTGAAATGGATTTAAATAGGTACGTATAAAAATAGTTTGTTGTCTTCTATCTTTACCCTTTCTTTTTTCACTGCGATTAAACAGTTTTGTACACCTGTTTAATCATGATGATGGTCTCTCTCATTCTGGAGAGTATGGTTCTCTGTGCCCCTGTCCTTGGAAAAACCTAGTCATATTGTTTCATAATTTGATGTTCTGCAATCAATCATGTTTCCTTTAAAGTCAATGACATATACCTTTCAGGTTAGGTCATCATTTAAAGGAACACTATAGTCACCTGAACAACTTCAGCTTAATGAGGTTGTTCAGGTGAGAACTATAGCTCCCTGCAGCCTTTCTCATGTAAACACTGTATTTTCTAAGAAAATACAGTGTTTACATTGAAAGCTAGGAACACCTCTAGTTGCAGTCACTCAGACTGCCACCAGAGGGACTTCCGAGTTGATGGAAGCGTATTACGCCTCCATCCACTCAAATCTGCTGTCAGCAGACAGGGCAGCTCTGTGCACAAGCATCCTGTCTGCAGGCTGTCAGCACCACGGGATTGTGGGAGATCAGATCAGCACACAGAGTCGGCTGGAGCTGACAGGCTGAAGACCGGAGACCGAGCAGGAGGGGAGGATTTAAACTGTAAGTAAACTTATTTTTTGATTGAGTGTGGGTGACTGAGAGTGAGTGTGGGTGGGTGACTGAGAGTCAGTGTGAGTGGGTGACTGAGTGTGGATGGTGGGTGAGGGACTGAGTGTGGGTGGGTGGGTGACTGAGTGAGGGTGGGTGACTGACTTGAGTGGGTGACTGAGTGTGGGTGGGTGACTGTGAGTGAGTGAGTGTGTGGGTGACTGAGTGAGTGTGGGTGATTGAGTGAGGGTGAGTGTGGGTGGGTGATTGAGTGTGGGTGACTGAGAGTGAGTGTGGGTGGGTGACTGAGAGTCAGTGTGAGTGGGTGACTGAGTGTGGATGGTGGGTGAGGGACTGAGTGTGGGTGGGTGACTGGGTGGGTGGGTGACTGAGTGAGGGTGGGTGACTGACTTGAGTGGGTGACTGAGTGTGGGTGGGTGACTGTGAGTGAGTGAGTGTGTGGGTGACTGAGTGAGTGTGGGTGATTGAGTGTGAGTGAGTGAGGGTGAGTGTGGGTGGGTGATTGAGTGTGGGTGACTGAGAGTGAGTGTGGGTGGGTGACTGAGAGTCAGTGTGAGTGGGTGACTGAGTGTGGATGGTGGGTGAGGGACTGAGTGTGGGTGGGTGACTGGGTGGGTGGGTGGGTGACTGAGTGAGGGTGGGTGACTGACTTGAGTGGGTGACTGAGTGTGGGTGGGTGACTGTGAGTGAGTGAGTGTGTGGGTGACTGAGTGAGTGTGGGTGATTGAGTGAGGGTGAGTGTGGGTGGGTGAGTGAGTGTGGGCGGGTGAGTGAGTGATTGTAAGTGGGAGTGAGGGATGGATGGATGGATATGGATGGATGGGGATGGATGGATATGGATGGAGAGAGAATGTGTGTATGTTTTATGTTTTAACATTTGTGTGTTTGTATACAAACACTATATATAGAGGGATCTCTATATATAGTGTTTCTATGCAAACACAGTTTGCCTGAGGAGGGGGATGGGTATAGAAAGCGAGCTGAGCTGTCAGTCAGACAGCTCGCGAACGTGCATTTCACGCACATGCGCGGTTGAGCGCTGAGTTCATTTATAGGGCGGCATTCAATGCCGCTCTATGAAGAATGCGATTGGTGCAGCGCGAAGCCACATCACGATGACGCTTCTCTGAGAGAAGCGTCTGATTGAGCCCCGCGATTTCGTCATTTTGAGCTCGGCACTGGAACGGAGGTAAGTTTTTATTATAAAAAAGCTTCGAAAATTATTTTTATTAACTGAAAGTTCATATAAAAGCAAGATAGCAGGCTGGGGGACCTGTCTTTCTTGCTTTTATATGTAGACTATAGTGATCCTTTAAGTTTCTGTGTAGAGTAACAGGGCAGTAACTGCCTTGTGGGCAATGCACAGTGATTCGGCAGATGAATGGTTATGGAAAATAAACACATAGTTTTTCTGAAAGTGAACCTTGTCCCTTTTAATACAAGTAAAAAGGCAGAACCAGAAAACAAACTAGATGTCAAACCAGGAGCTGATATAAATACCTTCAATAATATGCAGCAAAAAGAGTGCTAATACATAGAAAAGGTTCAGCTGAATGCCATTATAAATGCAAGTCACACAAAATATAATGTCTTTTTCAGTTATTCTTGCAGTAAAAATAGAACAAGCTTGAAATTCAGGAATAAATCCGATAGAAAACTTTGTTGCTATTTTTGTCAAATCCTCTACAGTGTAGAAACAGTAGCAGAAATATTGACCCAATCTACTGAATATTATAAAATAAGTGCAGGCACAAATGTAAATTCAAGTAAAAGTGCTATTTGCACTATATGGCAAGATAGGGACCAGCAAAAATTGAATAATGTATGAAGGTCACCGTCCCAGTGTGAATAAACATTTGAGGAGAGAGGGAATACAAAAAGACATAGTACTTTGTGTAAAAACATACAATGTATTGAATCAAAGATTAAAAACATTTGTAATGTTGAAATGTAAAATTTGCCATTTGAGGAATTTAGTCCTTAAGACCCATGTACTGTTTATGTGTGTGTATATATGGGGGTGGGGGTTCTGTCGTATTTTTTGTTGATGCATTATTTCAGTTTGATTATAGCTATCTATATACCTGAAATTGCATAGACTGATACATATAGAACATATTTCAGTCCATTGGGTTAAAACATATTATAGTTGACTCATTAACTCATTGACTCATTAATACTTAAAAATTGAAATTTCTATATATCTATATATTCTGTAAATTATTTCTTAATAAAAGACATGCAATTATTTTAATTGTTTTAGAGCTCTGCATCACAAAACTACATGCATAACTAGTTTAATTAAAGGGACACTATAGTCACAAGAACAACTACAGCTTAATGTAGTTGTTCTGTTGAATATAATCATTGCCTTTAGACATTTTCATGCAAACACTGCATTTTCAGAGAAAGGAGAGAGGATTGCCCACTCCTCAGATGGCCACTGGAGGTGCTTCCTGGCTCAGTGCTGCACAGTAGGCAGCAGTGCCGTTCAGCATCTCCACGCTCTGCATGAGGACGCTAAATTTTCCTCATAGAGATGCATTGATTAAATGCATCTCTATGAGGAGGTGCTGGTTGACCAAAACTGTGTTTAGCCCCACCCTCTTGCTGATTTCACCCAATCCAATGCTTTCCCACTGGGAAAGCATTGGATTGGCTAAAAATCGGCAATTCTGATGATGTCACCAAGGGAGCAGGGCTAGCGCCGGCGGACCCACACGGTGCTGGAATTAAGCTAATTTTAATTCCTTTTAAGGGGTCTAAGGGGGAGCAAGCCTCCTAAATGGTGGGTTTTGCACTATACGGTCAGTAATACATGTTTGTGTACCTGACCCTATAGTGATCCTTTAACGCATATTACCTTACCCAAAATAAATATGTGAGTGTTAATTATTTATATATAACTCAATTAATAATTGGCAGCATTCAGAGGACTTCCAAAAAAGAGTCTTTACTAATACATGTCCAACAAAATCGTTGCTTCAAAACCTACAGGGCCATTATCAAGACAATGCAATAACAGTAAATGTGTGCATATATAAGTGAATAATTAAGTGATTGCACTCACCCACTGCAGTGTAATTCTATCACCAATCACAAGTCCTGCCCACCAGAAGTGACAGAGATCAAAAGTGTAATTGTGTATGAAATGACACAATGTAAATACAATTGCGAGGGTCATATTATATATATTGGCTGAGTGGTTGCAAATATTATCTGATTTAAATGCCTAAAGAAAAAAAGGGGACTAGTTAACAAAGAAGATACAGAATAAATACCGTACTCATTGATCACAAGATTGACCGATTTTTGTTGGTTTCAAGGAAGAAGATACCCAGTCCTCGAAAGATGTTATGGCTCGTCTTGTTTGCCGACTCGAAGACTTTCCTGAAAATGTAAATGAATGGATCGTACTCTACAAAGACACTATGTTGCGTCCTCTGGAGGTAAAAGATTTTAGTAGTTAATATATACTTGCCATTCATTTTACAAATCACTTTAAATAGTATAATGAACAACAATCATGTTTAAGTGTTTGGGAGATTTTTTCAGTTTTACTTTGGTCTAAATTCTACAAGTTCTTCTATTTTCTCCTCACATTTTCTCCTCACACCTCCTGCTAAAAAGTATTAAAACATAAACATAAAATAAAAAATGAAATGCATGCCTGAGATTTTTGTTATTCCTTTAACTTGACACAGTAGACACTTGACACATTAGAAGTGTATTTTGGTACATTTTGTTTTATGAGAACAGAAACCCTTAATAAATTATGTACATTTGTTAGGTAGGAACTGTTTATTTCTTTTAACATTCCATATATTTCGCTGTAGGATCTCATGATTGATCACGATGCTCAGTATCTTATAGAACTGGATGGAAATAAGAAACCAGAAGAACTGTTTAGAGTAAGTTTACCTCGTATTACATTTTAATGTTCCCAAATATAGAGCCGTATGATTTACATGTCTCATTTTGCTACTAACCCACTTTTCAGTTTCTGTGACCTGTAGTTTATAATGCTGTGCATGTAGAGTTATCCTATTGCAAGGTAGGATTATCACCGGTTTCCAAGATGGTAAATCAGTACATTGGAACTAACCTTAGTAACTTGTGCATTTATGAAAGCATGTATTGTGTGATAAGAAATGCTTATGCTAGTTTATACTTACGTTAACTCTCCAGTAAAAAGAAACTACAGACCTTTTAGTCCCTATATTCTATGACCTCTGAATTAAGGATCAGATTATTTTATGACAATAACACCGATGGAGCTTTAGAACTGATTTAGTTTTTTTCACTTTACACAAATTTGTTCTTTGCACAAATTTCAGTCTGTCTTTTCTCGACTTGAATCATTGGGCTTACGTCATGGAGCTGTTGTAATGAGACTTCTAGGATCTGAAGACGAAGAAGTGCCTGAAGGACTGGATGGTGTAAGTAATGTTTTTGAAATTATCTTGTGCAATAAATATTCAGAAAATTACTAAACGTATACTAATTTTATATTCAGCATTCATCTTCCTTGAACAGCTGGAGTGATCTCCAATAATTAAAGAGTGACTACGCTTACTGCAATGTATCAAATGCTTAGTAATGTATTCGTAAATAACATGCATATAGATAGATGCTGGTGGCTCACAAACAGAGATCTACAATGTGAGTTTCGAAAGAGGATTTTGGCAGTTATTAAACAAGTGGTGAAAATACACTGAAAAAGAAACACAAAACCAGGATTTATTTCTAAAGACACTTTGCATGTGGGTGAAACTATGCATTAGTCCAGCGCCAATAATCATGCATGCAATGCAGCCCTGTACATTTTACTCCCCCAAAAACGATTTTTTGGGAAAAACAACAACAAAAATAACACATTGTTTTGGTGATCTCTTTTGAATATATCTCTTTCTACCATAGTTTACTTAGAGAATTCTTATTAAGAAACATTCTAGTAATATCCTGCGCACAGTTACTTATATGATTCACATAAGTACCGTATGTAACACTAGATGCATTATTATTCCACCAAAATTCAAAGCACAGAAATAAATTCTGATCTAGATTTCTTTTGTTTTTCTTTTTTAGTAGATGTTCACTGTTTGATATATTTGTAATTAACGTTTTTATTGAAGTGTTTTAAATACAACACAAGGTGGCAATAACAGTCCTGGGAAATAATCCAAAGTAGGCCTCGAACCACAAATGTCTAGGAAACTAACAGTATATATCAACTTGTATATGAAAATTGAAAAGTAATTAAAACGTGAGATCCACAGCCCATGAGGAAAAAAAGAGACCAAGAACAGAAATAAGAACTACAAGAATCAAGGGATTCTCCTGAGGGAATAATGGCTCATATTTTTATGAATTGTTTAAATGTTTCGTTAATAGCGGCTCTTAGAACTACCCCCGATCCCTGTGCAAAAGTAAATAATTGTAGGTTTTTAATACCACTCAATTGACCACTAACATGTAAGGCTCATCTGCCATGTCAATGCAAAACTCTTAGGTGAGTCCTACAGTACAATTCACAGTACTACTTTACTACTACTCTAATGGGACATATTAGAGATTTTGCCTTATTTTTAACCCCTACATGCTTAATAAACCCTTAATAGGACACAGGTGGAGTGGGCAGCAGCACTTTAACATGGCTATGTAATACAAAAACAAACGTACGAAATTAAGCAATGTGCTCATACTTCCACTACTCTTGTGGGTTATTTTATATATTTGAGTGATGGATACTACACACATTCCTGACACCCTAGAGTGTGAGGGAGCTTGAATGCAAGGCTTAATTATGTGTGTTTACATTCTCAAGGCAGCGCACATCCGCTTTTTAGCGGGCCTAGAGGGTGAGTCCTGACTATAATCACAATTCAAACATGCCACCTATGGGTCTAAAAAAGGTTTTACCCACAGGACCCTCCAAGATTTTCTCTAGGTCAGCCTCTCATTTCAGGCAGCCTCTGTCTTTTAAATGGGAGTCGGCACATGGACTTCTCCTCTGGGAAGGTCCACAAATAAGATTGCACAAAGTAGATGAGTTATACCCCATCCAATTCCACCATATGGAAGCCTATGGGGAAAGCCCTTTTTGGAATATAGTGTTATAAAACAAAAGGTGGAGTCTACTTTGTAGCGGAGCCCTAATCTGAGCAGGGATTTACCTCTGCTGGAACACCCACAAGTAAAATCAGGAACAAGAAAACACCAGGTAAATATCCTACCTCCTCCCCAGCAACTGGACGACACACAGTTCTGGGAGTACAACTGGTTTTATTCCTGCCACACACGGCTTTTATACATTCTCAGTCACAATTACAGGGCTTTTCTTCCCAAGATCCTCTGTGCCTGGGAGATAATTGCATGAGAAAAAACTATAATTTAATTATCTCTCAGGTACAGAAAAATCTACAATATTTTAAAACATCCAAAAAAAAAATCAATTTTAATAACTTCAGAACCCCACGAAAGTAATATCACCAAATAGCTTTGATCTGAGTGCACACTTTGCCAAAATATCACTCAGATTCCTTTCGGTGGTTCAGTAATGCCATTTGAATAAAGTTTTAAATGGTCGGCCACGAGGTAATGCCCCAAAACAGTTCCAGAGAAAACATCTTTCGTGGGTTCTCACACGAACACTGATGAATTCATTCCCTAGCTGTTAGGGTACGAATGCTTCCCCTGTTCGGTAGTTTATGCCTCTCGAATGCCATTCTCCTAAATGTTCAGGAAGTTGGGTGGGCAGTGATACCAGTTTACCGGGCATTCGCGGGGACGCGTGTCAGAAAATAGTTTGACGCAGTCGACGACCATGTACCGCTACTCTCGTTCGGGAGACAAAATGGCCGACCAATTGTTTGACCGCATGCGCTCAGTTATACGAATGGTGGCCACACAGGGAAAGCACTTGAACTAATAACCAATTTGTGGTTAACAGACAGGGGTGGTATTTGATTATGAAGGTGCGAATAAGGGGCCACACAGTCACGGGGCTCGGTAAACGAACGGGGCATACAGACAGCTGAACAACATGTTTTTGTGAAGGAGGCCAGTGTATCTTATCCCCTATTCCGGGGAAAATTTATTTGTGCCAGCATTGCAAATGGGGCCACCGTAGTATGTAAATGAGTTACAGAAAAATTTACTTTGGAAATCTACTTCTTCTCCTGCCGCATATAATGGAGTAAATATTCACTTGAAAGGCAGCTATGTTGCATTGTTCGATTGGTAAAGGGAAACGAAAAGGTACAAACATTTCTGGAAAAGTACTGAAAAAAAGGTCATGTTGCTTAAAGTAACCCTTTAAGATTCTCCCCTTCCCCCCCCCCACAAGTGACACTGATGAAATACACTAATCTAATTCCCAGGTGAAGATCATATGTGCCCTTTTCCTAATTCTAAATTGTTTCCCCCACTTCTAGGTGAATAACAAAAGTCCAAATTCCATCAGTCACAATTAACCGACTGCTAGCTTGACTCACTTTTGTCTTAAACGTAGCCTTCCATATGGTGCATTTAACCATGATCTTCTTGATAACATTGTAATGGAAACTAAGATTAGGGGACAAATTATATTGCCTTGTCGTCTTCCATTGCTATTCATTCTCTCAATCCTGTGTGCATTTATTCTTTGGGTTCATTGCCATCAAAAACAGTGATGTGCAAACAGTTCCATGAACTCTGGGGAAATATTACTGGAATCAAATTTGCGTATATATGATTGGCTTGTCTAAATAACAGTTCAGGTCATTGCAAACATGAGATGTCCTCAGTAAAGGTAGTATCGGATCCAGAATTATTTGCGTGGGCAATTTCTTTTCATTTACTTGTGTAATTTTACTTGATAGCATGGTATAATTTAAATTGAGAGCTTTAATGAGACAGCCATGTTGCCTATTAAAATGCCAATCTTGTTTCTATAGGATGTAATGAGGTATGAGTCATTCACGTTTTTTATTATAGATTGAATATATCAGAACACTTCTTAAATAGAAAGCATTGAAATGGCTCATTTTCTTAAGAGCATCTATGCATCCTTGGTGAAAACAGACCAGTCCATATTAAGTTATTACTAGGATTTCCAATAAGTAAGACATGTTTTTTTTTTATACTGAGAAACTACGTGAACGGAATATCAAAGTTGTTTCTGAACACCACTATGCTGTGGAAATGCTGAATAGAAAATAAATTAAATAATAATAAATATGTTTTTAATAAACTATATTAAATTAATTTTATTTAAATTGACTAATCTATAACTAAATAACCAAGTTGCTGAAAGCAAATATCCAGAACATGCAACTTTTATATAGTATTGTATAAAATCTGGCTCTTGTGTGTTCACAATCAACACTAACATAAAATGTTAATTAAGGCTTTGTTTATTGAGCAGGAGGAACTTTTGCGGGCTCTTTCATCCTACCATACAGTGGCGTCTAGATATAGATGGCGCAGAAGCAGATGGAGTTATTTTTGTCCAGTTGCACTGAAAGAAGGATATATCAAAAAAGGACTGTCAGAGTTTGCTGTCAGGTAAGACAGCAGTAAATAAGTGAAAGGAACACATTGTTTGGAATATATTTTAGACCATGTTCTCTACCAATCTGTAATTTTACTGTTTTTCTAATCAGTTTTTTAGATAAAATGTACATACTATCATCTGAAGAAGCACTAAAGAATTTCATGCAGAATCCTCGCCCCTATTTACTTCCTCCAATGCCACAACCTCCTTGCAAAGTAGCTGTTTTGGGACCCAAATCCTCTGGTAAAACAACACTCTGCAGCTTGATAGCTAAACAATATAAAGGAAAGGTATGTTTTGTTTTAGGGTTGTTTTGTTTGTGTGTTTGTTTTATAGACTGTATGTATTTCTTAATCATCCAAGTAATCATCCAGGTGCATAGTTTTTTGCAAAATAAAAATGTGCCGGCAGCCACAGAAATGGCAGTTTATGTTTGTTCTCTATGTCTGTTGAACCCTTTCTCATTTTTGTAATGAATAATTTCATACTTTAGGTCCTCCACCCTAACCCCCATAACTATAAAAAAAAAAACAAGAAAAACATGTACATTGTGGAAACCCCTCGTGACATCATGGGAGCCGTGTAAGGCTCTGCCTGCAAGGGAAGCTTAACACGTTCGTTGCAAGTGTGCTGTGTGCACTGACAACAGCGTCTCGGTTTCAGGGGATGCAACAAGCCTTAGGCACATAATTGCCAATATATCATTTTGTGCACTTTTCAAGCTGAAACCCTGCACATACTGACTCCTACCACCACGACCACTTCAAAAACAGAAGTGGTCATGGTGGTTGGAGTAACTGTTTTAGTAGTAAGGATTTTTAGGTACACAGGCGAAGATGATCAGTGTTCCTTACCACCCCTGTCCCATAGTGTACTTTCCCCCCCTCCCCTGTCCCATAGTGTTCCTTACCACCCCTCCGCTGTCCAATAGTGTTCCTTACCACCCCCACTCCCCTATCTCATAGTGTTCCTTACCAACCTTACACTATGGGACAGTGGAGTGGGGGTGGTAAGGAACAGTATGGGACAGGGGAGGGAGTGGTAAGGAACATTATGGGACAGGGGAGGGGGGGTGGTAAGGAACATTATGGGACAGGGAGGGGGGTGGTAAGGAACATTATGGGACAGGGGAGGGGGGTGGTAAGGAACATTATGGGACAGGGAGGGGGGTGGTAAGGAACATTATGGGACAGGGAGGGGGGTGGTAAGGAACATTATGGGACAGGGAGGGGGGTGTTAAGGAACACTATGGGACAGGGAAGGGGGGTGGAAGAACACTATGGGACAGGGGAGGGGGTGTTAAGGAACACTATGGGACAGGGGAGGGGGGTGTTAAGGAACACTATGGGACAGGGGAGGGGGGTGTTAAGGAACACTATGGGACAGGGGAGGGGGTGTTAAGGAACACTATGGGACAGGGGAGGGAGTGTTAAGGAACACTATGGGACAGGGGAGGGGAGTGGTAAGGAACACTATGGGACAGGGGAGGGGGGTGGAAGAACACTATGGGACAGGGGAGGGGGTGTTAAGGAACACTATGGGACAGGGGAGGGAGTGTTAAGGAACACTATGGGACAGGGAAGGGGAGTTGTAAGGAACACTATGGGACAGGGGAGGGGGGTGTAAGAACACTATGGGACAGGGGGGGAGAACACTATGGGACAGGGGAAAGGGGAAAGAACACTATGAGTGAGGGGGGAAAGAACACAATGGGATGGGGGGACTAAAAGAGAAGGGAGAGTAACATTAGGGAGAAGGGGGGGACACTAAGAGACAGGTAAGGGGGGGAATCTTCGCCTGTGTACCAAAAAATCCTTGCACCGGCCCTGTCGCGGTGCGCACTGCTCCACTCGGCCACGCTACAGAGAGTGACTAGCAGGAGGGAGCGCTTTGCGTCCACCTCCTGCCACTCACTCTGATCTAGCACCCCCTGCTTGTGGCGCCTTGTGTACGTGCCGGCCCTGACTGCCATTCTACAGAAGTGTATGACCACATAACCAGTTGACATGCTTAGCCTATACTTCAAAATTATTCAGCTGTGCCATATTACGGAGTTCACCTTTATATTAGGCAATATGTGCTTTTATTGTCTGATCCTAATAATTTATTATATTTCTCATAGGGCCTTTAGGGTCTTTAATTCTCAGTGTTGCTTACTCAATAATCAAACTTTTGCTTCCATTATAGAAAGTGTAGATACCTATATGCTGAGCAATCTCTATTTATATACTGATGTATTCATGTGGCTTGGTATTATAGTTGCATATGCTTGTCTTTGTATCTGCACAAAAAAGACATAATTAAAAACAAAACAAAATAGCATAAACTTTGGTGAAGTATATTTTTATTGTTGATGTACATATTTCGATACATAAATCATAAGATGTGGAACTGCAAACTTTACAAAAAATATATTACAATAAATCTTCATATGAGATTATACACTAAACCCTAATAAGTAGTATCACAATATAATGCTCTGTTACTTGACTGTAGAAGAACGGGCACTTAGGTTTTAAATTGTTTAACACCACTACTTCAGCAATTATACAAGATTACGCATAAAGCTAAACAACGCAAATTAAAATCAACCTGGAACAGTGAGAATTTTTGTTATATTCCACCATTTATGATGTTGCGTTTCTCGTAGGTTTTTGATATGGCTCAGCTTATTATCCCATATGCTGAAGAAGCAAAAGTGAAAGCTATAGAGAAAGCACAAGAAGAAGCTACTCAGATGGCTATACAGACTGTGAGATTGAAGTTGCAGCAAGAAAAAATTCTAAAAAAACAAGGTATCGTTAATTAGCATTGGCAGAATGAAGCTGTAGTTGTGTGGTTGTTTTCTGTCTAAAGCCTGCCCAAAAAGATGTGCTTATAGCTTTGTCCTCAAGAGTTTGAAACACATAATACATGCAAAACACTTGAGATTAAAATTGCTCTAAGATGTTGATAGTTGATAATGTGTGAGATACTATTAGCTTGATAAAGAGCTGGGTACAGGTCGAATTGTTGCGGTGTCCAATAAACCTGCTTAACATATCACAGTGAGTGCCTGAGATTTTCTTTTTTACATGTGAGATACTACTAGTGACTGCATGCTGCATTGACACAACTTAAATGTGTTTGATATGTTTTTGGCTCCTATTTTGTTTTATCCATATTCAACTCTCTTTTGCAACTTTCTGCAGCATAACCCCACCCCCTTAACCACAGCTCACATTTTCACAGAACATTTCCTTGATTGGACGTACTGAGCTCACCCAGTGAAACATAAAAACATAGAAACATAGAATGTGATGGCAGATAAGAACCATTCGGCCCATCTAGTCTGCCCAGTTTTCTAAATACTTTCATTAGTCCCTGGCCTTATCTTATAGTTAGGATAGCCTTATGCCTATCCCACGTGAAAGATCAGTGCTAGCTGAGCTGGCTACAGAGCTCCTCCCTACAGCCAATCAATGTCGTGTTATTATCTGTGTATAATTAAACAGTGCCTATATCATTAATACTTATAACGCAAATCTTCCTACTGATGTAGAAGCAGAGAAAGCAGCTGTAGAGACGGAAGAGCTTTCAACAGGACAAGAAAAAGAAGAAGATGATTCTGAAGAAGAAAGTCAGAAAGCAGGTATGGATGAACTAATATATTGTATATATTTATTGAATGACAGAATCCTTTCCTGGGATATTAAAGCAGCTGATAAAGAGAGGATTAGATCGTATTGGACTGCCGTATGTTGTGAGCTTCCAACTCAGCAATTGCAATAGTGTTCTAATGGTATTGAGTGCTTTCTTTGAGTTATTAAAATATTGGTTACATAGTAACGTAGGCTGAAAAGAGACATGTGTCAAGTTCAGCCTTCCTCACATTTGTTCTTTGCTGTTGATCCAAAAGAAGGCAAAAAAAACCCCAGTCTGAACTACTTCCAATTTTGCAACAAGCTAGGAAAAAAATTCCTTCTTGACTCCAGAATGGCAGTCAGATTAATCCTTGGATCAAGCAGCTATTACCCTACATTGAACAATTATATCCTTGAATATTCTGTTTTTGCAAGTATACATCTAGTTGCTGTTTAAACGTCTATACGGACTCTGATAAAACCACTTCTTTTTTTTTTTAATTCTTTATTTTTCATTGTGCAGGAGGTAACAGAACATTTAACAATGCCACAACGGCATACATAAAAAAGATTACAACACAGTTTTTCACATTTATGGCATGTAAATATCGGCACATTTTTTAAATAAAATTATAAATAGGCTATCCATACACGTTTGTTTGTAAGTTTCAACAGTTTAAGGTTGATTAGAAATCTAAGCACGCTAGACGTGGTGAGTAGTATGCTAAATGGAGTGAGTGTCATGAGAGTAGGACACAGGTTAAGGACATTAGTGTACTTAAGCACATAACTGCAGAATAATCATAAATACAACTGGAATAATTATGGAGTAACGCTTGTGATTTAGATCAAATATTTCCCATTACACTGTGAAGACTTAGGTGTATTAGACAACTGCTTATTAGACCACCCCAGGCTGTTCTAGGACATGTCAGAGACACCCTCAATCCCCTGTCATTAATGCAAATGCAGTTTCTGCTTCAAGGCACAGTATAGGGATAAACATATGGTATAGGCAAGGAAGAGAAAGTGAAATACTATTGCGACAGGCTATTCTGTTATGGTCATAAATGGTTTATCTCGTTGCTAAACATATATAGTACGTAGAAACGCATATTGCTTATTGGCTTGTAGTCATTATAGGCATATCTTGTAGAGGTCTCTGGTTGGGTGGGTCTCTGTTTAGGAGGCTGCAGAGTGGCAAACACAGCATCCGTTATGGCAGAGGTTTTGGGTATATGCCTCTGGGAGTCCCACCTGAGTGCTCGCTGTCAACCTATGCCCAGTATTGGGAATGATGATAGGGGTACTTGGCAGTCCTTTTGGGGCATAGGCCTTGTCGCTGGTTTCGGTGGCTGCTGGGATAAGGCAAAGTCTTATTGCGTTAGGTCAGATGCCTAGGCAAAAATAATGGGGGTTTAGTTACATTATATGATCATACATTGCATAAGCCTGCCACAACATCAATGTACCCCATCTTTGGTAGGTCCTATTCTAACAGCCTAATGTCTGCTCTTATGAGATTAACCCACTTACTTGGGAAATAAAATTCCATCTGGGGCTCTCTGCAGTACAAGGCTAAATAGGGCCCTGGGATCAGGCACCTGTGACAGGGAGGGGTGCAAAATCAAGGAGTTGGCTAGACTCCCAAATTTATTGTATAGGTGAGTGTGCTGGATCTTGTGTATTGTATAATTTGGCCCCCAGCAGCACCCCATTTATGCATGTTCAGGTGAGTGCAGCTTCCTCCCCCTCCCCCCTGTTTATATATATATATATATATATATTTGGGAATCTAGCCAACTCCAGATGGAATTAAGAGCAGACATTAGGCTGTTAGAGTAGGACCTGCCAAAGATGGGGTACATCGACGTTGTGGCAGGCTTATGCAATGTATGTATGTATCATATAATGTAACTAAACCCCCATTATTTTTGCCTAGGTTAGGTGTTTTTAAAAAAACTAATAAAATCTGTCAACATTGAAGTGGCTGTTTAATGGATAGGTGAGTGTGCTGGACCTTGTGTACTGTATAATGTGGCCCCCAGCAGCACCCCATTTATGGCCTCCCCCCCTGTTTGTGTCCGGGGCCATATGTGTGTGGGGTAACTGTTTGCAATGTGTTGTGTGTATGGGGAGCTGTCTGTGGTCTTTGTGCATTGTGTTTATGGCGCAGCCATATTTCATGAATGTGTGTGAATGATGACGGTCTTCAAGGGGTGACTCTGACAGGTTGAGTAAAGGGTTAACTGTGGAAAGGTTAGTGTGACAGGGCCAGAGGGGTAAATGAGACAGGGTTGGGCGGTGAGTGTGACAGAGTGAGTGTAAAAGGGTTGGGGGTGGTCATGACATGGTTAGAGGAGGGAGAATGACAGGGCGAGAGGAGGTAAGAGTGTCAGAATTAGGGGGCTTAATGTGACAGGGTGAACATGGCATGGTTGGAGGATAGTGTTACAGAGTTGGGATGAACGTCGCATGGTTGGAGGAGGGAGTGTGACAGGGTGAAGGGAGGTGAGCGTGACAACATTAGGGGAGTTTTATGTGACAGGGTGAGTGTGGCATGGTTTGGGGGATGAGTATGACAGAATTGGAGGGGTTACTTTGATAGGGTGAGTGTGGCAGAGCAATGGGAGGTGAGTGTGGCATGGGTAAGTGTGACAGGATTGGGGGAGTTAATGTGAGTATGGCAGAGTAAGGTGGTGTGAGTGTGTGTGGGAGGGTGGCAGTATGTGTGTTGGGGGTGACTGTGTGTGTGGGGGGACTGACTGTGTGTGTGTTCATATACACAGACACACGGGTTCATGTACACAGACACACAGGTACACATACACAAACAGGTACACAGACAAATATGTGCACATACACATACACATAAGTACACATACACACAGGTAAATATACAATCTGAAACAGAGGTACACATTGATACAAAATACACAGACACATAGGTACACATACACTCTGATACACAAGTACACACACACAGATACACATTAACACACAAGTACACATACACAGACACACAAGTACACATTGACACACAAGTACACATATACAAACAGGTACACATACACACAGGTACATATACACTCTGACACATAGGTAAACATTGATACAAAAGTACACAGACACACAGGTACACAAGTGCACATACAGTCTGACACACAAGTATACATGCACAGACACAGACACACGTTGACTCGCAAGTACATATAGGTACACAAACCTAGACACACAGGTGCCTGACATCTACACACACACACACACACACACACATATATGCACAAATTCACCCTCCTGTTTACTTACTTTTGATGCAGAATGGTGATTTCCCTAGGGTCCAATGGGAGCTGACTGACCAAAGCTGATGAGAGTCTGAGGCACCAGACTTCCTCAGTTCCTCTCCTTTTCTGCTCGTGGTACCTTCTCCTACCCGCGCGGCACTCTTTTTTTTTAGCTGGGAGGAAGTGACCTGTCCTGAACTCACTTCCTCCCAGCAGGCCGGGAGAACAAAGTGAAAAGGGCACAGTCCAGGGGAATTTTAAAGGACCACTGACCCCTGATTATATTGTTGCAAGTTTAAGGGGCAGCTTCTTTGGGCCCCCAGGAATAACTGGGCCCCTTTTGCCCCCTGTTAAAGACAGCCCTGTAAACAGAGCAGGGGAGCAAAGCAGGATGAGAAAGGGAAAATATTACAAAAATAAAATGTAGGATAGGGACCAAGGTCCAAATATTAACATTAGTTGCCACTAACAAATGTTATAGGATATTTTAAAGTAGCAGGCCTTTAAATAATAGTAAATAAAGTTTATAAGGTATGTATTCAAATATAAAAGTAAAATACGCCAAACAATAACATTTGTATTAGAAACAGCCCCTGGCCTTATCTTAAGTCTAGGATAGCCTTATGCCTATCCCGCGCATGCTTAAACTTGCTCACTGTGTTAACCTCTACCACTTCAGCTGGAAGGCTATTCCATGTGTCCACTACCCTCTCAGTAAAGTAATACTTCCTCCTCTGATCCAGCCCTCCTGGGCCATGTGATCGAGAGGTCCTTGCGAGGACCTCACGATCACATGGACGGAATAGCCATCCAAATGATGCTCTAGTACTCTGAATTGCTAAATATGTTCCAAATGATGTGATTGTAGTACTCCGGATTGCTAAACAAGAATGTTTATTTCTCCTACATAAATATGACGTGCCTACTTTAAATAGTATGTGATCAAACTAGTTTGCATTAACAAAATCTTTCAGTTTGTAATATATGTATAATACTGTTTGATATCCAGAAAAAGACAAAGGTTTGGAAGAACAGGTGGCTCAGGCAGAAATTCCGGAATCGGCAGGTAAAAAATCCAAATCTTTGTTTTAAACTGCACAGATTACATTTACAATATATGGCTGTAAACTAAATTAAAGCTAATGCATCCTTATGTTGAGTTGTCCACTAATCGGGAAAATATATGTTCTATATATATATATATTTTTTATATTGCATAATGTTTATCTACCTTTATGTCAAAAGTGTTTGTCACGCTGTAGGAAAATGTGTATATATCATTTTTGTGAATTAATTATATGCATACAATAGAAAGAGTAAAGGAGAAATATTGGATAAGAAAATAGGCTCACAGAGTAAATAATGACAAAGACCAAAACATTGCTCTTTTCTTCTAATGAATCTGCTTTCTCCAATATCCTGAGTGCCTAGACCTGACTTTCTTCATATCTGCTAAATTGGGATTTGGCAACATTGGGCCTAGAGCACCTGGATTATATGCAAGAGTGCAGGATCATTTTGTGTATGCCACAGTGCAAACATTGGCATGGACATGTCATCAGAGGCTCACTATAGCTTCGGTATTAGAAGGCACTAGGATAATTAGAGATATGATGGGAGCATAAGGGTCGGAAAATTTAGTGTAAGAAGAAAAACGAAAAGGATGTTAATGGTTAGGAGAATTTAAAAAAAAAAATTTTTTATACAATTGTGTGTATTTTGTATTCTTAGTAGTTGGATTAATAGCTAATATTCCAACAATGGGATTTGTATCTTGGTGTGCTTAATTCCCAATTGGATATATGATTAAATTTATAATTTAGCAATACTAAGCTGAAGGCAAGAGTGCAAAAAGTTATATATCCAGTCTATGTAGAAAATTTACTACAGTAGTAAACCTATTACTTTGAGAGTTCCTGATGTTAAGGGCAATTGTTTTATAAGTAATGAGACCACATTACAAAATATCCTTTTTTTTTTTGGTCTTCCTAATGTATTAATTTTCCTAGCTATGACCCAAACCTCATTACCTGCGTAAAAAAGTAGCAGGTACTAGTTGGACATGTCGTTCTGTTCAACCTTTTGTCTAATAATGAAAACTGTCTACACAATCAATAGACAAGTAATGTTTTGTTTTATGTATGTTTGTGGTGTAGGACTGCAATGTTGGGACTCAAGCTTAGGGGCTGTAAAGGTATTTAATGGCACTTGGGTGTGTTTCATGGAATATCCAGGGGCTTAACTCTCCTCAAAAATGGGGGACCTTGTGTAAATTTTTAGAAGAAAATAACCTAGATACATGTTTATTCAGGAAACCCATTGGATCTCTTCTCCTACTAAAATATGGCACTTTAATAACTTCCCGATAGTATATTATGCCAACCTTGAGGGTAATTATAAAAAGGGGTGTAGCTATTGTTTTGTCGAAAATTCTCAAATTTGAATGTGTTCATTCAGAAAGTGACCCTAACGGCTGATTTCTGCTCCTAATTGCTAAGATAAATGACACAATATTCACTCTGGTGAATATATCTGTTCTGAATGACTTCTCATTGGGTTTCCTGGAAGATTGTATTTCCAAAATTGAAAAGGTCAAGTGTGGAATCTTAATTATTGGTGGTGATTTTAACTGTGTTCCCAACCTAAAACTAGACAGAAACAAAAATAACAATAAAGACTGGGATCTAAAAATTAAAGCGGCACTGTCATGGCCGAATCCCGTTTTTTTTTTTTTTTAACCCCCCTCCCGCCTCCACTACATCTAACTGTCCCCTTAGTAACCCCCAAATGCCCCTAAGCCCCCATATTACCTCTTTTTTTAATCTTTATTTTCTGCCCCGATCTATATTCAGGGCGCCGCCATCTTTGTGTGGGTAGATGAAGTCCCTGCGGGACACGTCATCTGCCCACACTAGACAGACTGTGAGATTCCCGCACGTGCTCAGTGAAACACTTGGACATGCGAACGGGAATTTCATCTATTCATTCATTCGCCAGAAAGACGAATGAATGAATAGAAAAATCAGACGAACAAACAAACACTGAGTATCAGTGTTCGTTTGTTTGTTCAGTTTATTACAAGGAGGGAGCTACCGGCACGCAGCTCCCTCCTTGTAATATGTAAAGACAGAAGCGGCAGGGAGCGGTGCTCCCCGCCACTTCATAAGCCCCCCAGTTCCCCCCTCACTCTATGGGGGTCAATATGACCCCTATAATAGCATAAGGGACCTACTGTCCTCCCCCCGTTGCCCCACCCCTGAGCAGTGGGTGGGGGCCCTAAAAAACAATAAGGGGGGGACCTACTGTCCCCCCCGACCCCTCCCCTGAGCGGCGGGTGGGGGCCCTAAATAAAAATCCCCCCCCCAATCAAGGTGACTAGGGGTCCCAAGCCCCTAGTCACCCCTCCCCCCCACCCAAATAAAACTATACCCTACCTACCCCCCTTACCCTAAAAATAGTGAGGGGGGAATAAAATAACTAACCTGTAAACAAAAATTAAACTTACCATTTGGCATCTTCTTTTTTCTAAAATCTTATAAAGCTTATAAAGCCTTGCCCCGCCCTGCAATTAGACTAAGAACACTCTGATTGGTTGGTTTAAGCCAATCAGAGTGCTCTTTGTCATTTTACACAGCGTGGGAAAATTCCAAAGAACTTTCCCACGCTGTGTAAAATGACACAGAGCACTCTGATTGGGTGGCTTGAAATCCATCCAATCACAGTGCTCTGTGTCACTTTACACAGCGTGGGAAAGTTCTTTGGAATTTTCCCACGCTGTGTAAAATGACAAAGAGCACTCTGATTGGTGGGCTTGGAATCTAACCAATCACAGTGCTCTGTCATTTTACACAGCGTGTGACAGTTCTTTGGAATTTTCCCATGCTGTGTAAAATGACACAGAGCACTGTGATTGGATGGATTTTAAGCCACCCAATCAGAGTGCTCTGTGTCATTTTACACAGCGTGGGAAAGTTCTTTGGAATTTTCCCACGCTGTGTAAAATGACAAAGAGCACTATGATTGGCTTAAACCAACCAATCAGAGTGTTCTTAGCCTAATTGCAGGGCGGGGGAAGGCTTTATAAGCTGATTGGAACTTGTAGTATATTGAATATTTATGAATTAAATTATCCTTTAATATTCAGGATATTATGCACAAGAACTACGGGGATATTTATATATTAATTGATAAGCATTAGCATTGTACCCATTGTACAGCGCTACGGAATTTGTTGGCGCTATATAAATAATAAAATAATAATAAGCAATTGAGTAAAATTGAGATCTCGTGGTTGGGACGTTTAAATATAGTCAACACTTATTCAATTCCGAAATTGTTATATTTATTTAATTCTTTACCTTTTAGACTAAGTAAGGATAGGCTTTTACAATTCCAAAAATTATTCTCAAACTTTATTTGGGCAAATAAACGTCCAAGAACTTCTCAGAAGATCCTTCAAAACAATTATGATAAAGGAGGTATTTAATTTCCGGATATCACAAAGTTACATCAAACATGCCTAATCGCGAATGTAATGATATGGAATAAACAACATATTCAAAGAAATGCTTGGTTTCAGATAGAGCAAGAAAACTATCCATATGTTAATTTAAATACTATATTTTGATCAATTAAAGGATCACTATAGGGTCAGGAACACAAACACACCGAAAACCGAAACCGAAAAATGACTTTTTAACCCCTTAAGGACACATGACATGTGTGACAGGTCATGATTCCCTTTTATTCCAGAGGTTTGGTCCTTAAGGGGTTACAATAGTTTTTTCTATAATCTTATTAATATTAGACTTTTTAATGAATTTAATGAATCTAATATGAAAAACAAGAAGCCAATTAAATAAATAACCACACTTTTATTGAAAGTAACACACCAAAATTGGACAGAAAATATAAAAAAATAAAAATCTACATTTAGTTAAGCAGGGTGAATTCATTGACAAAGCAGTGAGAACAGTTTATGACAGTCCATTTTCAGTATCAGCTGTGTTGCCAAGTGAAACACTACAACACATGCAAAAACTAGTGCTACCATGTATGTGGAATGAAATCCCAAGGTACACATATGAATCCAAAATAGTAGCATACAAGTGTATAGTGGCATTTTTAGGAATTTATATAGGTGGCAGAATTGGCAATAGCTTTAAACTTACTGGTGGGTCTGTGCACATGTCAAGGAACTAAAATTAACCCCAAACCCCGGGAGAGCCATCACATCTCTGGACAGGGGAGGGGAACCAGGGACTGACCCAGGAGCTGACACTCCTTTCCTATCAGGAGATTAAAGCTATAGAGATGCACTACCCAGCCCTGTGTAGATTGTGTCCTACAGCTATCTGGGAACTCCCTGTAACGTGATCGGGGAAGCCGCAGTCAGGTCACTGAGGGAGGGAAGTCATGCTAAAGCCATGTGGGGGGGAATGGATAAAGAGATAGCTACCCCGGGCTGAGGGGGGAGCTAGGGTGACTGGGGTCTGAGCCATTGAATGAGGCTTTGCCCCTAGCCCCCACGCGGAGTGCCCTAGTCACTATGTCCCGGTCATGGCTCACCTTAGCTCCGATAATGTGAGCTGGCTGTGATGAGAGACATGGCCGAGTGGTGTGCGGTCGGCCTGGTTCGCGGGAGGACGAGGAGGAAGTGGAGGCTGCGGCATGCCCTGGGTGGGAGTGACTTGTACTTGGAGCCGGCAAGGAGCGAGCCTGAAAGGCCAAAGAAGGTTTAAAAGGACTCTGGCCCCTCCCCCTGCGCAGTGACGTCACGTGGCCGCCTCTTTAGAGAGGCAGAAAGCAGAAGGTGAATGGGGATAGCTCCTGGAACGTCTGCAAGGGTTGGGATGTCTGCGAACGTGTGGGGGGGAGGGTGTCATTTTCGGCAGATTTTAGCCATTTTCGGACGAAATGGAATAGGTCAATTTTCGGCCGGAAATTTCAGCCGCCGAAATTTCGGTGCACCTCTAGCTGTAATGTAAACACTGCATTTTCTCTGAAAAGACTGTGTTTACAGCAAAAAGCCTTAAGGTAATGATTCTACACATCAGAACAAATTTAATAAGCTGTAGTTGTTCTGGTGACTATACTGTCCCTTTAAGTTAGACTTAAGGAAATAAAAAATGATTTAAATATTTTGATTATGGATATGCTAGAAGTTTTTAAAATGTTGAAAAGTCAACTTAACCTTTCAGAATCGATTCTCATACAAGCCCCATTTAAAACTCTGCATTATGACATGATCGATATGGATCTTTACAATTGGAGATTACGAGGGATAAATAAATATGCAGATCTTTTTGATAATAAAAAATTGATTAGTTTCCTGGGTTTACAAGATAAATATATAATATCTTATAGTGAAACATTTAGTAAGCTAAGGATTAAACATTTTCTAAACTCAAAACAGGTTATATTTGAACACCCTATCTTTGATTATTTAGATAGAGTAGGTACAAAGGGCTTGATATCCCGATCCTTTAAACTTATACAAGGGGAGAAGACGTGGAAAAAATACTATCAATAGTGAAATGGGAAAAGGATCTTAAAGGGACACTATAGTCACCCAGACTACTTCAGCTCAATGAAGTGGTCTGGGTGCCAGGTCCCTCAGGTTTTAACCCTTCAGATGCTTTTTACATTTGGGGTTAATCCAGCCTCTAGTGGCTGTCTTCCGGACAGCCACTAGAGGCGCATCTGCGACACTGGAGGCATATTATGCCTCCATCGCGCAGAGCGTCTATAGGAAAGCATTGAGAAATGCTTTCCTATGGACACTTTGAATGCGCGCGCAGCACTTGCCGCGCATGCGCATTCGGCTCCGCTGACGTCGGACGGGGGAGCTGACGTCGGTGGGGGAGGAAAGGTCACCAGCACCGAGGATAGCCCTGCCCTGGAATAAGGTAAGCTGCTGTAGGGGTTTCAGCGCCACGGGAGGGGGACCCTGAGGGTGGAGGCACCCTCAGGGCACTATAGTGTCAGGAAAAACGCTTTGTTTTCCTGACACTATAGTGATCCTTTAATATAAACCAGACCTCTTATGAATGGTACCATACCACTGCTCAATTAAAAAAACACATTCATTGTATATCTTTGCTAGAACTTCACTTAATGATATTGTATAGATGGTACTTGGTTCCTTCTAAACAACATAAAAGGTATGAAGCTTATTCACCTATATGCTGGAGATGCCATAAAGAGACTGGTACAATATTTCATATTTTGTTTACCTGTGAGAAATTAAATGATATTAAGTTGCATATATCTTCTCTGATTTTAGACTTAACTCAAGAGATAATAATTCTCACACCTTCACTACTTTTTATTTAATTTCGATTTTCCATTAATGGAAAAAAAATGTAAATCTTTAATTACATATATTCTTTATGCTTAGCTCGACACTGGAAATCGACTGATCCTCCACTATGGCAAGAAATTTTAAACCAAATCGAATATCAGTATATAATTATTTTTATTAATTATTTTAATAATCTCCTAATAAAACAAAAGTTCCCTTGGATATACTGAAACTGTTGCACCCTGCCGCTGAGCCCCAAGGTTTGCTGTCCTCACTTATGTACGTCCACATTTTGGTTTTGTTTTTGTTTTTTGTTTCTGTTTGAAATGAATACACTGCCATAAATTCGAATTATCTCTGTACTAGATCTGTATGAATTTATTATGTTGATATGTAATGAAATACTGGATTGCAACCCAATTGCAACCCTGCAATTGCACCTGCTTTTCTCACATAATAAGTGATATTTAATCTAGAATATACTTAAACATGTACTAGGTACTATTGCATTTGTATTTTGCATTTCTGGGTGCACATATTGTAGCTTCTACTAGTTGATACAAAATATATAACCGGATGTTTTAGCAACTGTTGCTGCATACTCTGTACCCTTGGTCTCTTTGACACAACTATTCTAGTGGAGTATTCGGCATATGTTTGAAGCCACACTTATATCTCCATAGTTTATGTGTTCATTACAGTAAAGCCAGGCGTAGCTATGACCCTTACCCCACTAGGTCCTCATTTTTAACTTACACGTGTACATATAACACATTTTTTGCTTTCTTTTCCTCAAGAGGGATTATTAAAGAGTTTTTTGTTTTGGCTCACTGCATGCAAAGACTCCCTTCAGTGGGTACCTGCAGTACAAGCCTTTTTGTAACATAAGGATATAAGGTCTATTTGGAGGGCAATCCGTTTTCGAGTTGCCGACCAGTAGCCCTATTTTCTTTCTATATATTTCCAGGGGTTAAGCCCCACTGTATCCTATAACCACCACAACACTGGCGGATGGATTTAATCCATTTCCTTCCAGTGGTTGTTCTTTATCTACTGGATATATTTGTATTTGTTTCTTCTGTTTTTGGTAATGTTGATAACAAAATAAAAATCAATAAATAAAAAAATATAACTATAAAAAAAAATAAAAAAGAGAATTCTGCTTAGGGTTTATTGTAAGAAAGTTAGGGTCAGTGTACCTGGTAGACGAAGATCTCCTCGAACAGACCTTCTTTACCCCTGCTCAACTATGTCACAACACTAACAACAACAATGATACTACCTGACTATTTAACTTGATCAGCTTCTGAGATAGGTGTAAAGGATAACTTGTTAGTTGGCGAGATGCTATGATATCTCCAGCTGACCGCAGCATTTGCCAGTTAACCTGATGGGCAGACTAACACTAGGTTTTGCAGTAGACCAGCATTTTTAAAGTCATATTTGAAATGCTCCATGTTTTTAACTTTATTTAAATAATTTCTAGAATTGGTGGAAGAAATTAATGATGACCATCCTGAGGTGAAAGAAATGGTGGCTGAAGCAGTGACAATTGCAAATCAAACTCCAGTAACAGTGACCCCTGATGTGTACATTAGTGCACTGGATAATGCTATCAAAGAGGTATCCATGTTTTATCATTCAACAGATAAATTAATTAAATACTATTAAACAGTAATACCCAATGACATCCTATTAAACTGCAATGTATACAGTTCCTTCAATGGATCAGTCAGTGTATCTTTTAATACATTTTAAGGAGTTTAAAACATGATGAGGAAAAGGGACTCGGTAGGCATCATAACTGCTTCATCTCATTGAAGTGGTTATAGTGTCTGGAGTTTCCTGGCACCATACTTCCATTCAGGGTTAAAATGTTTTTAATGTTTTAATGCTAAACAAGCGTCCCCAGAAACCCTTTCCCTCTGTACTGCTTGGGCCAGTGAGGAATCAGCAATGGGCAGCTGTGATAGGCTGAATGTGTCAGCTGAGACGCTCAGCCAATCACAGTGCCATTGCAGGTATGAATCGATATGACTACAAGGAAGTGTGTAATCTGTGCCTTAGCCACACCTCCAGTGGGGGTGGGGCTATGGGAAGCCTGTCATTCAGTGGTAAACTGTTTGAAAAAACACTAAATGAAGGGACAGTGCCCTGGGATTCTAGACAATATAACTAATTCAATAAGATAAAATTATTATATTGCCTACAGTGTCCCTTTAACCCCTTAAGGACCAAACTTCTGGAATAAAAGGGGATCATGACGTGTCACACATGTCATGTGTCCTTAAGGGGTTAAAAATAGACATTTCATATTCATTTTAATCAGTTTAAATGGACACTTCTAGCGAAAAAGCAAGTTTAGCTTAATGAAGTGGTTTGGTGTATAGATTATGCTCAATTATCTGCACTTTAGGAATAACATTACTTTGTTTTATTTCCTAACATGCCATTTCCTGCATGCCAGAGCCCAGAGAAAATCCCACAGGGACCTAGGCAGATTATCATTTTGTGGTTCATTTTTCATACAGGGATGTTGAATGGAGCCAAGCAATATCATGGTTTGAGGGGCACTGTTATACCCCATGAGTCCTAGGCAGCTTCTAAGTTTATGGTTAATCCTGCTCTGCTAGAGCCTGCAGTAGCCGTGTGTGATTAAAGTTCAATTAGCAGGAGATAATAACTTCTAATGCAAGCCAACTGTGCTCTAAGATCTGAGTGAAACTCACCATCATCAAGACATTTAATTATTTAAATGTTTATCATATACACTTACATTCTCATTTGGCCATTTGCTGCATCCTCGCTGTGCTTTCATTGCAACTTCAGAAACAGTTAGGTAGTAAAGGAGACAAGAAGATTTATGTGGTCTGTTGACCTCTGGAGGTTTGCTGGGTGCTTTTACCTGGTTTAGTCCAAATACATCATGTCACTTTTTAAGTCAATGTTTCATATCTACTGGTTCCCATGTAACCGTGATGCAGAGAGATTCTCATATATTGGATGAGTAATTCCCAGTGACAGCAACAACTCAATGTATACTGCTGTTTTCTGAAAAGGTTTAATTAGATGTTTTGATATTATCAACTATAAATTTGATGGAGGATTTAGGTTTACTTTGCAGCATAGCTCCAGGTAGGAGTAAAATTTTATACACGTGAGTAAATTGTTTATATCTTATACACAATTGAAAGTTGTTGTTTTTTTCTATAGTTCAATGAAGAGAACAAAGAGAGGTTTCCTGGTGCTCCTCCCATAGGAGGATGGGTATTGGAAAATTTTCCCAACTCACCAAATTATTGGATACCTTTATTAGAAAAAGGACTTCTTCCTGACACAGTCTTTTGTCTACGAGACACTTCATCTAATGGTAAGCTAGATGTCATTATAAAAACAAGTTTTTATCGTTTGTTTTGAGATAATGTTTACTCTCTCTGATTCATCACTACATATTTAATCATAATGAAGATTTTTGTTAATTATTTTATAACAAGTCAAGAGGTATGCAAGCCCAAGACTTACTCAGGTACATGACCTGTGGTTGGGGACTTCTGGCCACCCAAATGAATTGTATTGATTGTACATAGAACAAGGGTACTGAGCACCATGTGGTCTTCTTTTATGGCTGGAGAATTAATGGATTATTAACAAAGGCCCCTGAAGTCATAGATTGTGTATGAGACACTGCATTTAATGGGCCTGTATTTTGTCCACTGGAAAACTTGGAGATTACTTTGTATCCCACCATATTTGTTTGCTATACCTTCTTTTCTCTCATTTCACATTGCATCACAATATTATGGGTAGGACCATTTGATGGTTATTACACTAATCTATTCTATACATAATACAGATTAAGGAACAGCGCACACACAAAAATAAATTTAGAAATCTTAGAAGGCTACTTAAACTCACCCAAGGGCATACAGTGATGATACAGTCTGCGGGCATCAAAACGATGGTGCTTTATAAATACCAGTAATAAATAAATGGCATACTCTGAAGTGTTTTGGATGGCGTCAGTGGAGAGGCCAGTGGTAGGGGTGGGTGCGGATTTGTTTTGGGCACAATCCACTGTTTAAACCTAGTAATAAACCCGGCTCTAAATCAGTCTCAAATTAGAACAGATTAACGGAGTTAAAAATAACTCCAATCTGATTAAAGGGACACTATATTCACCAAAACACTTTTAGCTTAATGAAGCAGTTTTGGTGTATAGATCATGCCCCTGCAGTCTCACTGCTCAATTCACTGCCATTTAAGAGTAAGATCGTTTTGTTTATGCAGCCCTGGTCACACCTCCCTGCATGTGACTTACACATCCTTCCTAAACACTTCCTGTAAAGAGTCATCTATGTTTACACATCCTTTATTGCAAATTCTGTTTAATTTAGACTTTCTTATTTCCTACTCTGTTAATAGCTTGCTAGACACTGCAGGAGCCTCCTGTATTTGATCAAAGTTTAATTTACAGAGCAGGAGATAAAATATTTTAAAGTAAGTTACATCTGATTGAAAATAAAACCATTTTGTTTTCATGCAGGCTGTGTCAGTCACAGCCAGGGGATGTATGAACAGGGCTGCAGAAACAGAAACAAAAATTATGTAACTCTGCAGGGGCATGATCTATACACCAAAACTGTTGTTATTTTGGTGACTTTAGAGTCCATTTAAATTGGAGATATTTTCCAATTTATCAGCTAGGGACAACTATCCTCAATATTTTTCTTCCTGAGTATCATGATAGAAGTGATCCACAGTACTAAGTGTGAAAGTTACTTATCATCATATACATTTTAATTATTTAACCCAGTATTTAATGAAATTAAGTATTGCTAATTCATATCACACAACTTTCAATTAATATTCTGCCTTTGTGAAACTGAGAAACACATCTACTTACAATTATTAATTATGAAACTTTTTTTTTATTTTGTAGGAAAATATTTACTTAGTAGACTTTACCTAATGAACAAACAAGAAATAAATAACAATATTTTACTAAGACTTCAAAAAGAAAGTGCAAGGAAGCTGCAAGAAGAGGAAGAAGCAAGGTATGATATGAGAAAAATAAATGTCAATAACCTTTACATCTAAGCTTTGATTCCTAGAGAGGTGTCCTTTTCAGAAATATAGAATAATTCTATTTCAGTAGATATGATACAATATATATTCAGTTATATCAACTTATTTCTTATATATTTACTCCTTGCTTCATTGGAGTTCCGCGTTAAAGTTTTTTAGTGCAGAGTAAAAGTTACTAGAGTCCATATTTAATTAGCTACTCTGCCGTAGAAAACTTTATTTACAAAATAAAAACAGAGAAAAATAGAAATACTGATACAGAATAGTATGTATTATATAGACTAGCCAACCTGTGCTAAGCAACTTCTACACCTTAGACCAGTGGTAGGCAATCTTCAGAACTCCAGATGTTGTGGACTACATCTCTCCTGATGCTTTGACAGAATTATAATTGTAAGAGCTTTATGGGAGATGTGGTTTATAACATCTGGAGTGCCGAAGGTTGCCTACTCCTGCCCTTGACAGAAGTATAGCCGGCATATCTGTCCTTCCTTTTTACCAGTCTGACTACCATCTACACATTGCTACTTTTAGCAAGTAGTGGATGTTTGACATTCTTTATTTTTGTAAGGTTACAAGATAACGATAACATATGGTGTAAATTTGAACATTAAAAATAGGTGTGTAAGTAGAACAAGAAATGTCAAGAGAAGCTGCACTTTAAAAAAAATAAAAATAAATCAAGACATAGGTTTAGTTCCAAGATCAAATTAAGTAGAATGCAGATTATGCACATTTATAAGCAAAAAACAGACGATAGTGTTAAAGTAGAGTTAAGTCACATAAGTCTAAATCAGCAGTGAGTGATCAGAGTCAAGTGTCGATATAGACTAAGTAAACCTGCTCTTATAAAACCCAGTGTCATAATTGAGAAAAGTTGTTGAAATAAACAAATTCAAAGGCAGTTAATCAGGAAATAAACAAGAAACAGGAGAGCGCTCCAATAGGGCACAGCTGAGAGAAAACATTTCTATACTGCATTGGATTTTGTCTAGGGTAAAACACACCATCACCCAATACACATTTTATGGGATGAGGACCGGAGTACAGCAATACAGTCCTGAATAGTGTGATCCAGATAGCCCCAGTGTAGCTTAGCACCGACATGCCACACTGAGTCCCATAGCAATTGCAAGTTGCTTCACTTTTCTGAACCCAAATCTGACGCCAAACTCCTACAGGCACAGTCAGTGCTTTCTAGAGTTAGTAGGGGAGTTTTCCAGTCCCTGGCCATTTGGGAGAATTCCCTGCGCAACAACCAGACGGTCAAAAGCCTCCATATGAGTGACACTCACCAAGTGCCATGTGTATGGCAGGTGTGCAGTTCCATGTTTTGGCTCAGTTTTGTAGAGTGCTCGATTTAGGAACAAGAGCATGTGCACTGATGTAGAGTGTGTCAAAGTAAGGTGCAGAGTCCCGTCTACCTGCTGCGTCCAGAGCCAGGGAGCCAGCTTGATCCTCCACATGTTCATCGGTAGGTGTAGAGTAGTTGATAGGTATTGGTGGACCACCATGCCTCTCTGCCATGCAATTCAGGAAAGCCTTGAAGATAGTATGTAACTAAAGAAGTGTAGACTGAGTCAAGTCAGCAGGCCCTCTTGACTCCTCCGTCAGTTTCTGTGCAGATTGCCTTAGTTGGGGCAGATGCCGTTGGTCAAGGAGGTGCCAGGATATCCCCCGCCAGCCAGAGTCAGATTAAGAGCCCAGTGGGCCTGGTGCTGACAATTATGATGGGCCTAAGTACATCATCGTATCGACCAAAAACACTAAAACCACATACAAGGACACAACCCCACAAGCAGCATCTGACATGCAATACCATTGGCAGCCCCACACATAAACACACCAACACACAATGTAACGTATCTTCCACACACAGTTCCACAAGTAGCCTGCATACACCTCCTACATTCATGGGTATCATGCACAATACCACAAATACCTTCCAAGCGTCATGCATCTGGTGGAGATGGTGCTGGAGGGAAACTCATTGGATGCAGCTATAAGAAAACACATACCCAATGCTAATCTCTCGCTTTCATCTTTCAAGTAAATCCATACCCCCTAACAGCAGTGTCCAGTGAAGGAGGACGTCAATGTGGCATTACTTACCTCTGCCGAGCCGCGCAGACCCCCTCCTGCCGCGCGGTCCGAACGCTCCATGCGACCGTGCGGCACACTGAGGAAGATTCACCTCCCTCGATCCTAGCAGACCTCCTCCTGCCGCGTGGTCTGGCTGAACTACGCGCCACCTGGCAGGACGTGTATATATAGGTGTGGACGTGAGGTCACACCCACTCTTAAATTGACCACGTCATCTGTTTTGCATCGCGGTGATGACATGGACCAATCATAACTATTTAAGGCTTGTTTTAGCCCCCATTCATTGCCCTATCATGGTTTCTGTTAGTACCTCGTTTAGTGCTCCTAGTGATTCCCCTGTGATTTCCTGTGTTTAACCCCGGCTTTGAATTTGACTCATGATTTCTGTAATCCTGACCCCTGCTTCATATTTGACTTGTGATTTCTGGTATCCTAACCTCGGCTTCGTATTTGACTCGTGATTTCTGGTATCCTGAACCAGCTTTGTATCAACTCTGAGTATTCCTGTAATTGATTTATTCTTGACCCTGTTTCTTGTTGTATAGTTACTTTAAGTCTGGCCATTCTAAAGCTCAGTAATACGTCTTTCTGATCCACCTTTTGTGGTTTCCTCTTTCCTGCGTGTTGGGTTACGACTCCCGTGACAGTCAATGGGTGGGGTAAAAGGGTGTGCCACTGATGTGAATCACGTAACCAGAACTGCCAAAAGGGGTAAACATGCCCAAAAAGGAGGAATATCTGCCCAAAGAATTGAAAGGCCAGTCTGGCATGAATGCATGTCATGCAGGCTGGCCAACTAAGGGCATACTTTGCAGACAGCACTTTGAGCTTGGCATAAATGTGTCTAATTATGCGCTTGCTCCACGCTTATAAAGAACTGTCATCTAGCACTTACATCTCCACTTGTCTCCTAATCTTCTTACTAGCGGGCAGACGATCCTGGTATATAGTCTGGGACAGAGAAAAGGTGTATGTAGTGAGTGTAGAAGAAAGGTGACGTGCCACAGTGTTAGAGAGACCAAAGTCAGCATTACCTTAACTCATTTCATTCTCAGCCAGTCAACAGAAGTTTTGTTCCCATACACCTCTTAAGTTTCCATACTTAAGCAAGAATATGTGAAGAGTAGTGTGTGTAAAAAAATGTTTTTTTCTTAAATCAATTGGCCTGTTCCATGGGCATTGGCAATGAGGTACAGCTCCATCAGCCCCTATGTTAATTCGGCCCTGCCGCCAGCCCAGAGGGGTAGGAACGAGGCCCCAGACCCAAGCTTTCAGCCATCAGTGGCGGGAGAAAGGCCATCTTGAAATATGATCCTGTCGGAATATAAGCTTAATTGGTACCCCCATAGGCACCACAATGTCCCCTTTCACCTAGCGGCCACAATATGTCAAATAGAGTCTTTTATCCATAGATATTTGGAAAAACACACTACAAAATGCAGGAGCTGCTGTAACTTGCATCTACACCTCTTAGCGGTCAGGCACTGCCACCGCAAGTATTGGATGCTATATAACAGCGAATTATGGCAAATCGAAATCTGAGTAGCAACATTTAGGCTAAACTATTCAAAGCTACAACTATAGCTGATATGGCGATTTTCTTTTTTCCAGGCCATACGTTTTAGCAGATATTTCAGATTTCAAACCGATACAATTCCTACGTTGTGTTTAAACTATGGTTGGTTTTATCTGCTTACAAATGTCTGGATGATATACAGTGTTTTTTAAAAAACAAATGTACTTATAAAGTTGCCGTCAAAGTGTACTATTCTGTTTCTTTAAAATATTAATTGGTCCTATTTTATTCAAAGGAAGGAACAACAAGAAATATTGAGACTACAAGAAGAGAAACAAAAGCAGCTAGAAGCTGAGGAAAGCTCTGACGAAATGGGACAGAAGCCTGAAGGTATGTATAGCATTTTACTTCCACAGCAAGCTGCATTTGGAAGAATACATGTTCTTTTGAATGATCATTTTCACTTGACAC
Source organism: Pelobates fuscus (assembly GCF_036172605.1). Taxonomy (NCBI): domain Eukaryota; kingdom Metazoa; phylum Chordata; class Amphibia; order Anura; family Pelobatidae; genus Pelobates; species Pelobates fuscus. The sequence continues at coordinate 316,214,646 of NC_086318.1, forward strand.
AGAAAAACAACTGTTCTGTGCAGTGAACGTCATTCTGTATATCCATGGCGTTTTACTTTGAAACACGTGCAATTGACACATATCTCAATGCCTGCAGCATTACATTTTTCTTCCAAAATAATATAACAAGAATAATGGACTCAGGATTCCACACAAAAAGTTTATGAAAGAATGGGAATTTATAAAATTGGGAATAATTTGAAATCAGCAGCCTAGTTTTTTTTTATTTTTTATTAAGGTTAAAATAAAAGAATAAAGGTAATAATAAAACATTAAGAATCTAGGCTTTATTATTCGTAAATATTAAAATCACTATTAATTTATCTACTTTACAAAAATATTGCTATCTAGCATTCTACAAATGTTTTTAAAGCCTTATGGTACTCACTTCCCAAATATAGGTATAGAAGAATACTGTTTACAAGAGTCTTAAATATTTAAATATAAAATTCAGCTGTTATTTATTTATAATTAAAAGTAGACGCGGCAGAAGTCACAAAACGAAAAAGAAATATGTTGCATGCATGAATGTGCCTAATATGTTTATTCATAATGTTTAGAGCTAGCCTGAGAGGCCATACTCTTAGTAACAGTGTAATTCAGGGATCAGCAACCTATGGCATGTGTGCCATGCATTGCGCTCAAGGTGCCTTTCAATGGCACTCAGTGCTGCCTAAGCCAAACAGGCTCTGGCCTATCAGGAGTCCCAGCAGGATTTCAGATATCTGCTAGTGCAAATTGAGTAGTGATTGCAGGTAGTGGGGGACAATCCTCAATTTACACATTGCAGCACTTAGATCACTTCCTACTAGCACTTGTGAACAGGAATCCTTACTGGAGCAATGGTATTAGCAATACCATATCAGCTATTGCAGCTCCTGCCCTTGAACCTCACCTGGCCCGGTCTCCACAGGACCCCAGGTAAGCTGCCCACACTGCTAGTTATACACAGAGTTAGAGAAGAAACCTCCAACTCACAATAATACAAACAGCCCACACACATATACAACCCCACTGACAATCCACATACAAGGACACAACCCCACAAACAGCATCTGACATGCAATACCATTGGCAACCCCACACATAAACACACCAACACACAATGTAACGTATCTTCCACACACAGTTCCACAAGTAGCCTGCATACACCACTTACATTCATGGGTATCATACACAATACCACAAACTATTCACAAACATATGCAATATAACAGCTGGCATACAACAAATACAATGCTACAAAGCAACTGCAGCACCCATAAATAAAACAAGCAGAATACACCAACATACACAACTCAATTTTTAAAAACGCTGTGGGACTTCAAGATATTGTTTTTTGACTTTGGCGGCTGCCTAGGCCATACCAGCCCAGGGGGTGCAATGCCCAAGTGACCGGCAGAAGGGGAGTGCTGTGAAGTGCCGGTAACTTGTTGCCTACCCCTGGTCTAATGCATGCCCTTATGCTTACAGATGAGTCTGAAGATCAGCTTCCAGCTGCTTCAGAGCAAATCTCTTCTCAAGAATCTGCAAAGGAGACTGATAAAAGTGCTTTGGATCCAGAACCAGAACAAGGTATATACAAAATAGTTTGCACTGAAAGAGTTTTATGTATATAAATAATACAATTAGCAAATGCTATATAATAATAAAACCTATCCCTATGAAAAGCAGCTCTGGATGCAATGCCCAAGTGACTTGCAGAAGGGGAGTGCTGTGAAGCGCAGGTAACAGCGGGGTGGCATGGCCGAGCCGCAGATCGCGGTAGAGGAGCTTCTCTATCCTCTACCCGGTCTGATAGGAAGTGCTCACAGTAAGCATAGAACTGCTTCCTGTGAAACTGCGTAGATCTTCTTTTCTCTTTAAAAAAAATAAGACAAAGTAGGGAGTACTTTATCTTATGTATTTTTCCAACGATTGGCAATATTGACAAAGTAGGGCTTCATGTAATCTCCACTTCCTTGATCACGTTTGTCAAGCTAACAAAGAGTGTGGAGCTTGCCTTAAAGGGACACTATAGTCACCAGAACAACTACAGCTTATTGAATTTGTTCTTGTGAGTAGAATCATCACCTTCAGGCTTTTTGCTGTAAACACTGTCTTTTCAGAGAAAATGCAGTGTTTACATTACAGCCTAGTGATAACTTCACTGGCCACTCCTCAGATAGCTGTTAGAGATCCTTCCTGGGTCATGGCTGCCTAAAATGCATCACAACATTCAGTGTCTCCTCCCTCTGCATGCAGACACTGAACTTTCCTCATAGAGATTCATTGATTCAATTCATCTATATGAGGAGGTGCTGATTGGCCAGGGCTGTGTTTGAATCATGTTGGCTCTGCCCCTGATCTGCCTCCTTGTCAGTCTCAGCCAATCCTATGGATTACCACTGGGATTGGATCAGGCTACCACTTTTGATGAGGTCAGCAGACTGCTTGCTGGTCTGAGGCAGACAGAGCAGAGCCAGCAGCTTCAGGCTTGAATACAAGTAAGATTTTGGAAGGCATGAGGGGCCATGGGGGGCTAGTTGGTGTTTTTAACACTATAGGGTCAGGAATACATGTTTGTGTTCCTGACCCCATAGTGTTCTTTTGAGCCCACCCTTTGTCAAGATTGACAAGCTTTGAAAAAATACATAAGACAAAGTAGTGCTCCCTACTTTGTCTTATATTTTAAGAGAAATAGATGGAGCATAAGAGAAATAGATGGAGCAAAGAAGAACACATTCAGAAAACTATAGAAGAGAGGTAAGTTTCAGGAGAGAGAACCACTTAAAGGACCACTATAGTGCCAGGAAAACAAACTTGTTTTCCGGGCACTATAGGGTCTTTAGGTCCCATTCCCCACCCTCAGGGTGCCACTTCCATTGGGCTGAAGGGTTAAAAACTTACCTTTCTCCAGCACCGGGCTCCCTCAGCGCTGGGGAACTCTCCTCCTCCTGCCAAGTCAACGCCGAATGCGCATGCGCGGCAAGAGCCACGCGTGCATTCAAACCGCCCATAGGAAAGCATTACTCAATGCTTTCCTATGGACATCCAGCGTCTTCTCACTGTGATTTTCACAGTGAGAATCGCGGAAGCGCCTCTAGCGCCTGTCAGTGAGACAGCCACTAGAGGCTGGATTAACCCTCAGTGAATCATAGCAGTTTCTCTGAACACTAGAGGGACGTGGCACCCAGACCACTTCATTGAGCTGAAGTGGTCTGGGTGCCTATAGTGGTCATTTAAAAAAAAAGAAAAGGCAATTTGCTGTAAAGAAAGCAGTGTGTCAGTTTACAAAGGAGACTTTATCAAGTCTAATATACACATTATGTATATGTTATGTACATTAAATGTGTGTTAGACTTGATTAGGCTCCTTAGTGATCCAATACTTTGCTTATGTTACTTCTTCTGTTGCTTATGTCCTTTAAATACTACATGTGTGCCTGGTTCTGTCTGAGTACCATTAAATAAAAATATAAACTGGCTAAAGCATAAACTTTAGACATACCCTTCCCTTTTGTGACTAGGTTATAACCATTTCTATTGAAAAGTCCCACATTACCGAGGACAGATGCTTATTCTAGCTATCCCACCTCATATAACCTGCGGTTCACTGCAGATCTTTACTTTCCATTTCATATTTAAAATAGTATGTGGGCTGAGCTGAATTTTCCAAAGAACATAACAAAGTGAAATCAACTGTAGGTCTAATATCCTTGAAAAGACTGCCTCAGATGTAAAAGCAAAATGCAGTTGCAATAACCATTAGTCTTTAAATGTATTTTCTATCTAAGTAACATTTAATAGGGTAATTGTACATATTTTCCAGGGCATACTTGAAAATGAAAGAAATTGCAATCTAAGAACAAATATCAGATCTAGAGTGAGTTATTAAATGCACTTGTGTTTTACAAGGCTAATGGGGACATTACTGTCTACATGTGAACATTCTGCACATGAGCAGCTTTGGATGGCTTGCTTGGTAGGACTGCCAGTCACCCCAGTGCACACCCTTTTTAGGTTTGCTTTCTGTATGTCGGCATTGATGCTTACTGTGTTGCTAGCATATGTACCACTGCCTCCAATTTCATACCTTTCAGTGCTGAAAGTTTTGTAAAACTGACATGGGACTGATGTACCATGATGCTGGAAATCAAAATACAGACATATATAATGCGTGCTTGTGTAACCCTACACATTGGCATTCTCTCTATTGTACGCAATGGATCCTATTTTGAAAAGGTCAGACACCAGTTTAGACAAAATGCACCATATTGCTTGTTGTAGTTTGCCTCCCTTTAATTGGATGAAGCACCAGTACATACATTTCTTTGTTACAAGTACATTATGTGATTTTTATTTTGCTTCCAGAGAAAGAAATTCCGGCTATTCCAGAGATCGGTATTCCTTCTGTACCAGAGGGGGAGATTCCAGAGTTTGGAATTCCTGCTGTTCCAGTGGAGGATTTACCAGAAATTGAAGTTCCAGCTGTTCCAGAGGGAGAGTTTCCAGATGTGCCAGAGATGGAACCTCTAAAGCAGTATATATCTATGTTTAATGATGAGTGGTTTCTATTGGAGCCTGTATTTGACAAATACCCAGTAACTCTCACGTCTGTCGAAATAGCTGAGAAAATGCCAGATAGGGTTCTGCAAGAAGTAACTACCTCAATGGAAAGTGAGTTTTGTTAAATTAAATAATGTTTTTATATCAAAAGAATAATCTGTGTTTATAGAAAGCTACATACAATGATTAGCCACAGCATTAGAACCACCTCCCTAATTTCGAGTAGGGCTTCCTCATGCTGCCAAAACAGCTCTGATTCATCGAGGCATGGACCTCTGAATGTATCCTGTGGTATCTAGTACCAAGATATTAGAAGCAGATCCTTTAAGTCCTGCAAGTTGTGATATGGGGTCTCCATGATTTGTTCTTACAACACATTCCACATGCTCACTCGGATCAAGATCAGAAGATCAGGTCAATGCAACACCTTTAACTCATTGTCATGCTCCTCAAATTAACAATTTTTGCAGTGTGTCAGGGTGCATTATCCTGCTGAAAGAGGCCACTGCCATCAGGGAACATCATAACCATGAAGGGGTATATGTGGTATTTAACAACCTCTAGGGAGATGGGATGTGTCAAATTAACATCCACATGAATCCCAAGGTTTCCCAACAGAACATTGCTCAGAGCACTGCCTCCTCCGGCCTGCCTTCTTCCCATAGTGCATCGTCTTGCCATCTCTTCCCCAGAGGAATGATGCACACACATCTGGCCAATCACCTGTCATAAAATAAAATGTAAAAAAAATTATCACACCAAGCAACTTTATTCCATTGCACCATGGTCCAGTTCTGATGCTCACATACACATGGAATGTGCTTTTGGCGGTGGAAGGTGTCATCATGGGCACTCTGACCGGTCTGCAGTTACACAGCTCCATAAGCAGCAAATTGAGATACATTGTGTGTTCGAACACCTTTCTGTCATGGTAAGCATTACTTTTTCAGCAATTTGAGCATGAGTTTTGGTAGGTACTGACCATTGCATACCAGGAACAATCCACAAGACTTGCCGTTTTGTAGATGCTCTGACCCAGTCGTCTAGCCATCACTATTTGGCTCTTGACATTCACATCTTTTCTCTTGCCCATTTTTCCTGCTATCAACAACTTAAATTCAAGAACTGACACTTGTTGCCTAATATATCTCACCCCTTGACAGATGCCATTGTAACAATATAATCAATGTTATCCATTTCACCTGTCAGTGGTTCTAATGTTGTGGCTGATCAATGTATTGTGTTATACCCATCTGCTAAAAATACTAGAAATTATAGTGTTATCAAAGACACTTTTCGTCAAATCAAATAAAAACAATGAGGCACTCCAGGGTGGAATTGTCCTATTATTTTTTTATGTATTATATAATTTAGTAGATATGACAATGCTTATACTAATGGATTAAAGGGATACTATAGTGCTAGAAATACAAATTTGTGCAGAATGTTGTGCCTCCTTACCTATGACTCCAGCTAGAAATGAAGGCTTTTGTTATATGAATACTCAATGTTACTCAATACTCAATGTCATTACTATCTGATTAAATTATGCATTGATTGAAATCAACTAATTTCGATAAGTTCTATAATTAAAAATAATATTACCTCAGAACCATTTAAATACAATGGCTGGCCAATGACATCGGAGGACTTAGATGAGGAAGCAGAAGATATGCAGGCTGAGCAAGAAGCTGAGGAACAAGGGGAAGAGGAGGAGGAAGAGTCAGGAAACGAAGAGGAGGAGGAGGTAAACAGTAACCAAAAATTGTACACAATTCATAGACTAATGGCTAAAATGGTTGAACCGGGTTATGTGCACTCATTGGCAGAGACATGCTCCATAGTTTACATCTCTCTCCCAAGACACCGCAGATAATTGTTGAACAAAATCACAGGCAACCTGAAACTGAGACTTATGGGTTGCCTGATTAGGGGCAGGGTTAGAGCTGCAATGATTTCTACAAATTAATTCTAAGTTACTCTCAGAGTTAAATTTGGCTAGGAATGGTGCTCTATGCAGCATCACCTTTTCAACCTAATTAAATACATAAAATTATCTTTTCACATGTGCTTCTGCACCTCTAAAGCTGGTTTAAGCCAAAGTGTCATTGAGAGCTACATGTTAATGGGGCATGGAGGCCACTCTAATTTGTTCCACTACTTGTTCATCATATTTCACTCCTTTAGTCTATATATACTCCTTTAGTCGATATATAGTCTATTATATACAGCACCATCTCTTTTTAGCACAGCCCCTCCTTCTACTCACTGCCTACCCCTAATTTATTTCCCAGTCTGATAGGGCTTTCCCTACCTGTCACACCCTAAAATTTAGGGCCTAAGTCATCTCTCTCATAACACCAGCAGTGCTTGTGACTGCTCGTGGCTTAACCTGAATGCTGGATGCTGTGATGCCCATGTGATGTCATCACAGGGACCATGTTGCACAGTGATGATATCTGAGATGACATAGAACATAGGTAGGCAACTTTAAGTACTCCATATGTTTTGAACGACATCTTCCATAATGCTCTTACAGCCATAATGCTGGCAAAGGGAGATGTAGTACACAATATTTGGAGTGCCGAAGGTTGCCTACCCCTGGCCCACAAGTTGTCTAACTGACTTCTGATATCTGAGATATCTGAGAAAGTGTATTACTTCTTATATTATGGCCACATTCACATTCACCCAGCTGCTTAAAACTGGAACCATATAAAAGTGAATTGTAATTTCAGCAACATACTGTAGGTAGGCCACAACCTTTTTTACAATCTATGCAGAATCAAACTATAGATGTTTGTAGATATAAAGAGTTGTATTGTGATCAGACAGAATGTATAAAGATAGATATGTATGCTTTAATTCAACATGTCCTCTTTGTACATCATAACTGGTCCAGCTATAAGGTGGTAAAGTTGTTTCTTGATTATGTTTATTGATGCTGCAGAATAAGCTTATTACATGAAAAGCTGTGTATCAATTATGTATTGATGTTATTTTATTTAAATATCTGTCTTACCCATATGCTGTATTATTAAAAACAAATCATTATTAATTATTAACAATATTTGCTCTCATAAATAACTAGATTGAGTTTTCTTAATACAAATTATTATTATATTTTTCTATGCATATATTCTAAATTTAGGATGAAGAGATTGCTAGTGAAAAGAAGAGGCATTATGGGGATTCAAAACACTTTTGTCCTGTGGCCCTAAAAGAAAGCATGATACTTCACCCAGGAGATGTGGACAACGCTGTAATGTACAGAGAGAAGATATATTACTGCTCAACACCTGAGGCAAAAAACACATTTCTAAAGAATCCTGAGAACTATACTGCGCATGAGCAACCTTTACAAGTAATTATATAGTGTTTCTAACCTAAATGGGCAGGGTTATTTTTTCCAGCATCTGGATTAAATTGAATGAGTGCCTGTTTACTTTTTTGGATGATACAAGCCAACTTGAGAGACTGCATCCCATATGTGCTGATTCCTTTGCACTCCCATTTCAGAAATAAATTAATTTGTTAGGTAATAGAAATTAAGTTTTATTTTAATATAACAAATTCTAGCAAATGTTGACATATAAGCAGAGCCAGTGCAAAGATTTTTGCCACCCTAGGCAAACAAACATTTGCCGCCCCCCCTTCCACCCTCCATCACAATGCCCCACCTATATGATCTGCCATATGAACCAATGCCAGTGCTGCACACAGTGTCTTTTCTCTGAAAAGGCAGTGTGTTTACATTAAAATGCCTGCAGGGACAGGCTACAGACACCAGAACCACCACATCAAACTGTAGATGGTTCTGGGGACTTTATTGGCCCTTTAATGTGAGGTAAATTAGGGATTAGTGCCACTAATAATATACTGGATTGCCTACTTACCACCAGATGAGGACAAGAGGATGATAATGGGCTCTAGCTGCAGTCTGGCTACATTGGTCTGGTGTTAAAATAGGCTCTATGGAGGCAGTGCTCACAAAAACAACGAACAGGAAGCAGCTCCATTTTTTGGGGCCCCTTACACAGATCACAGTCTGGGCCCCCAGGGCCTGGCCATGAGTATTCCTACAAGGCCCGCCCATAAGCCTAATGCCTACAAGACCCACCCATTAGTTTTCTCACAGGGAGTGGAGTGTATGTGTGTAGGAGATGTGTTATGTGTTATTGTAGAGGATGTAATGTGTGTGTTCTTATGGAATGGAATGTATAGGAATACCAGTTTGTGTAAGGGATGTAGTGGGTGTGTGTAAGGAATGCATTGTGTGTTTCTGTGTGTGTGTGTGCCTATAGGACTCGCCTGCCTTGCATATAAGATATAGATAGGAATAAGGAGGGAGAGAATGGCAAATGCAATTTTGCACAATTTTAAATATTTTTTTGGAATACGTGTATGCTAAGTAAAATTCAAAACAATCTTGACATTTTTATTACAAGTATATATTAAGAGTTGCGTACCTTTTCTGTCACGATCTCTTATCTTTCTCCATTGCGCCCACGTGGTGCAGGATCCAAGGCCGGCTCTTCTCACAGCGTGTTCGGCATGTCCCACGCCGAAAGCTGGAGTCACGCCTGTTTTGATAATGCGGCGCATACGCACAGACGTCATGGCGTCAATGATGCGGTCCTATGTAATCAATACCGGCCCCGAATGTTTTGGGGGCATGGTCTTAAAGCAAAAGATGCTAACTTATAATAAGGGCGCCTTTTGCTTTGTTCCTTGCCCTATTGTGGATCCTTAGTGCTATTTGGTACTCCTTGTGTTTATATAGATATTTCTGTGTTTTGACTCGGCTTGGCTTTAGACTTCTCTGTTCTCTGGTTCCCTGACTCGATTTGTATTTTGACTTTCTCCTTTCTGGTATCCTGACCCGTCTTTTCTCGTATCATTCTCCTGATCTCTGGTATCCTGACTTTTGGCTGTTCCTTGACCACTCTTTTCTACCTATGTTAATCCTGACCATTCTAAGGTTCGGTAATACGTGCTTAGATTTTCTGTGGGTTTACATACTGCATGTTGGGTTATCACACGACCGTGATATTTTCACAGTACAGAAATTGTACACCGTTCCTTCTTGCACCAAATGGAAATTTTTGACAGCAAGCAGATCATGACTTCATGTAGTAGTAGTTGGTAGTATTTATTGTACTGATACATATTTACTCTTATGTCTCACAGGCTCCTCCTTTAAGAGTGTTTTTAATAGGAACCAGTGGTGCTGGCAAAACAATCAATGGAAGGTGGTTGGCAGAGAAACTAAGCATTTTTCACATCCAATTCAAAGAGCGCTTACAGGAAATGATGCTCTCTAAGCTAGAGAAGAAGGTTGGACCAGAATTTGAGGACGATACTGAAGACATTTTAGAAGATCAAGATCTTCAAACTGGATTAGAAACTAGTCCCACAGAGGACAGCAAGCAGATAGATATGATGAACACAGAGGTACAAATGCACAAATACTGCTGGTTAACTTGAAAAGTTATGGTTCACAATTTTACTTCTTACAAAGTTAAAAAATTATGTGATCATGTTTTTACAGTTTGCCAGAAAATTCTGAGGATATATGATGTCCCTAGAGGTGTTTACAAGTGACCACAGGGTCATTGGTGGAGGTGGAATAATTAAAAACAAACCCCATGTATAAGTCTCTGTGAATGTTCCCTTTCTTGTGTGGGTATTGACAGATATTGCAGGAATATAAATAGCACAACAAACTTTAGTAGTTGTTATAATCTGAGTGACACTTAGCAGGAACATGTTCAACTATATTAACTAATAATGGTATCTGGAAATGCTTAATATAAAAGTATAAGTAACATATAGCACCTAAATTTAAAAAAGGGGGGGCGGAAGACTGGAAAGTCCAGGCAAACCTGATTGTGTTCTAGAAAAGCACTGGGGACCTACAGTGGATGCATGCCAGTCAGAAGCTTTTCAGAGAGAAGCATTGAATCCAGTGCTTTTTTATGAAAAATTTTAACACTGTTCAGCATCACTGTGAAAGCGTTTGATATTTTACACCCCACCTCCTATAGACTGTAAGCTTGTTTGAGCAGTGTCCTCTTCAACCTATCGTTCCTGTAAGTTTTTTGTAATTGTCCGATTTATAGTTAAATCTGTTGGCTCTATATAAATGGCAATAATAATACTAATATGTAAGTGCCACTGTTTGGCTGTGTTTGGCAAAATATAAACATTGCTGTTTCTCTGAAACTGCAATGTTTGTATTACCACGTAATAGAAGTCAAACATGGTCTTAATGATTATGGGGTAAACCACTAGCCAAAGAATTATGGAGGCTTCAGAATAAAATCTAACTCAATTGGAACTTTTTTTTTATCTCTTCTTAACTTCTGTCTTGATCTAAACGTCCCTCGCCAATTATCCACAGTTCCCATTTTAATACGTGAATCCCACAGCGTGTCGATATTATTCACTATAACACTGTAAGAGGAAATGTATAAACATTTACATCATGACAGACAAGGTACATAGGTTGAAAAGGACTAATGTGGTTCGCTTTTACTTCTCAAAGGAAGAGGTGACTCTAACAGAAGAAGAGGAAGCAGTCCGATCATACCTTGCAGACTCAGAACCTTTACCAACAGAACTGCTGGATCAAGTTGTACCAGAATGGTGGACAAAGGAACCTTTTCGGTGATTTAAAAACAAATAATAAAAAGGTTTAAAAATGAAAAACTATAACAAATATATGTCTCATATTATTTTTTTATATTAAGTAAACAAAGCAACTGTAAGTGGTTATTTAATAATAAAATTAAATAAATTACAGTTGCATGCATAATTCTAAATGATAAGAGAAAGGGTGCATGACATGAGAAGTGCTCGGAAGTATTAGAGAGATATCAGAATGATTCTATATGGGCCACAACGATACTGATTGGGACTATCAAGTGTAAGCAGCAGAGAACACTAAACAAACAGAATAATAAATACTATGGTGCTGCAGTTGAAATAGGTGATGTCTAAGGATCATCTAGTATGAGGTAGTCTAAATATTAAGAGCCCCAATGTAAAATGTATTTCTTTTGCATGAAGAACACATGTAGAAATGTCAATAGTTGAATGTGTACCATCCATGCAACAGTTTCAGGTTAATGAGTTTAAATAAACATTCCAAGCACCATAATCAGTGCAGCACAGTGTAGTTATTATGGTGGCAGGTATGCCCTAGTGCCCTTCCATTGGAAAGATGCCAAACCATTTGTGAACAGTTTGACAACTTACCAGAAGCTACGGCTCTCCACCAGTGTGCTACCCTGCACTGCAGTGCTTAGCTCAGGGGAGCTAGCAGAATCTCCCAGGTCTTCTGGTGGCATTGAACAGCACCTAAAGGAACACTATAGGCACCCAGACCACTCCAGCTCATTGAAGTGGTCTGGGTGCGTTATCCCAGGACCCTTACTACTGATCAGGTAATTATTGTACTTTTTAAGAAACTGCAAAACTTACCTGCTAGGGTTTACTCCACCTCTAATGGCTGTCTACCAGCCGGGCTAGTGGGCAACTTTTGGTCGACTAACTGACGGTGGACATCCTCACGTTATGCACCCAAAACCCCACAGGAAAGCATTGAATCAGAATTTCCTTTGGGGAAATCGCAATGTGAGTGCAGCCATTGACGTGCATGCGCATTATGTCTCCAATACATGTTGTATCTTGTTATGTATTATTATACTACATACAGGAAATTTTATGTTATATATTCAGGATTATACACTAAAGCAGTGGTTCTCAGATCATTCCTCATGATCCAGCAGCAGTACAGGTTTTGTCAGTGTCTCCATTTGACTAGAAAAGGGAAATGCATCAATCTTGGACTCTTGCTGGGCCATAATGACTGATTTGGGAACCACTGCACTAAAGTGTAATTTGTCAGAAATTTTAGTTCAAAATACCTGTTTGAAAAATGCTAATTTGCTTTTCAATTCAATCTGAATTTATAACAATTCAGACTTTAGTGAATAACCATGGAAGTGCTGTGTGTTGTGTGATAAGTTACATAATATGCTATCTGCTGCATAATATGATGTGTATTATTTTCAAGGCACCAATACAACTTTACGTTTTTGGCCTCGTTAATATACTGTATTCTTTGCATGCTCAAATCTTTATAGTTTTTGCATAAAATAAATAAATATTTAGCAGAATGCTGCACCACAAGCCTTCCTCTTTAGCCACACACCCTCACTCCATAAAAATTCTTCCTTATCAAATGTATGCACATAGCTCAGCCACTGACTGTTCTGTATAGTCTGAACTACAACGCATTAGAAGAAGAGGACACTGAGAAAGGCATAGTAAGCATATCACAACCTGTATATAGGTTATCTGACTGTCTGCAGACAGATTTTGAATTACAAACAGCTCACTCAGTGCTCTTTGACCTGAGAGTGTTTGCATACCTTTAATAAGGACATCTTTCTGCTATGAGGAGGCTTATAGTGCAGCATTCTGCAAAGCATTTTTATATATATATTTTTTGCAATATACAGTTTACTAATAATGCCAAATTCTATCAAATGCATTAAAGATGTATTGGTGCCCAGTGTCCCTTTAAGGGATATTATGCTATATTGTATGTGCTGTGTTGTTAGAAAGTTATGTGGTACATCATATAAAGTTAGATGTCATTTGTAAAAAATTATATATTTTTTATATTGTAATTTTTTTCTATATTATATATATATATTTTTTTTTATTATAGCACAACTGGGTTTATTCTAGATGGATTCCCCAGCACATTGGAAGAGCTTCAGTATATAGGAGAAAGTGGATTATTTCCAGACATTGCAGTTTTCTTAGAAGTAGACGAAGATGATGTTTGTGACCGACTCCTGCCCCCTCGTATTGCAAAATGGAGAGAAAAACACACAAAAAAGGAAGACCGTAAACGAAAAATAAAAGAAAAGAAGCAGAAACTAAAGGTAAATTCCCAAGTACTTTTTTTAAGATTTCAAGATTTATGTGATTTAATTGAATGTGTACTTTGCTAGCTGACAGTTTAAAATCCTCAGATTTTGCTGTGCGAATGACCCCATACTAAATGGGGCAAAACCATCCAGTTCTGTATTTGGATTCGCTATTAAGAATTTAGTGGATCACTCTATGTCTATGAGATTTTGACATTTTTGGACTGATTTTTGAGCAGACACTAATTTGTTCTGCGTTGCAACTGAACATTATTAAGTTCTGAATCTATAATTCTTGATAATATTTAGGGATTTTTTTACAGGCTCTTTTGGAGGTTAGTGAATAATTCCAAATACCTTGTTCATAAATAGTGATATGTAATAGTCAAATCTTTGATGAATTTACAGGATGAACAAATTGCTAAAAGACGAGCTGAGCTCTTAGCTGAACAAAATAAACTGAATGAGGAAAGAAAGGTAAGTTATTTCAATTTGTATGGAAGCCTTCTTTGTGTGCTAGCATTTACATCCCCATTTTAACTTTAAGTTTTCAGTTACCGTTCCTCATTCTTTCACTCAAGTAAACCCAATTGTTGAAGTACTTACTGGAGTAAGCAGTACAGGGAAGATAAGTAAAAAAAAAAAAACTCCAGGTGTGTCTCAAGCATCTACAGAGAAATGCTGTGCAAATGCAACCATAGTCCAGCATTCATTCCCTAGTCAAGACAAACCTTTCACGTGAGTCGTACTCTAACAAGTCATGTTGCTGCTTTCAGCTCTAATGCCCATTAAAGTGATATGAAAAGCTCTGTTAGTTAAAGGAACACTATAGCATGATAGATTAATACAAACCTGTATTCCTCATATTATAGTCCATCTCTCCCTACTTGTATTAAGGTCCCCTTCAGTGTGCATTAAAATAAAAATTAAAAAAATAAATTTTACTCACCTATTTCCAGCACCACGAATCCATCTGCCTGACCACTCCAACTTTCACAATGCCAAGGAAGAAGCATGACCTCCTCTGCAATTGACTATTTTGGTGCTCCTCTTAGAGAAGCATTGAGACCTAATGCACAGGTGCAGCGAGCGCCGCGCACACATTTAAACTTCCCCACAGGAAAGCACTGAATCAGGGGGGCTTCTATGTCATGTGACCAAGTTTTAATCTGTCATTGCATTAGAAGCCTCTCTAGATGCTGTCATACTGATAGATAGAGGTGTAAACATTGCAGTTTAGATTAGGGAGAGTTTATTTACATGGGTAATTCTCTTTTTGATTCTTTCAGCAGTGCCATGCTCATGTTTTGTGTATGGCCCTTTGAGTGTTAAATTAATTTGTAAATGGTCGAAATGTTGATCGTCCACATTTTTGGAAATTTGCTTTTGCAACATTACCCGGCGGGAGTGGGACCCTGAGGGTGGGGGGGGGACCCAAAGACCCTATAGTGCCAGGAAAACGAGTTTGTTTTCCTGACATTATAGTGGTCCTTTAAACGTTTGACACTTTGGAAGACCTGTGAGTTCACTAAATATATATATATCTATCTATATATATATATATATATATATATATATATATATATATACTTTCTAACGTAGCTAAGCAATTAAAGGCATGCATCTCAATGCAAAGTCTAATTTAAGCTTATTCATATCAAAACGACAAAAACATAGCTATGTACATTGTAAACCAATTTATATATTTATATATATCTAAATTGGTTTACAATGTACATAGCTATGTTTTTGTAATTTTGATATGAATAAGCTTAAATTAGGCTTTGCATTGGGATGCATGCCTTTAATTGTTTAGCTACAGATAATGCTACCAAAGTATTTTGACACAGACCAATTTGTATTGTGGAAGGACATAGGGAAAAGAACACACTTGCACCAAACTTTAAGTATGAAGGTTCCATCCATATGTATATAGATAGCATGTCCACATGTGTGTTTGTCTGGAGGTAAGATATTATGTTATGTGAATGATGTAAAATGTGGACATGGAATTAATGTGCTGCAAACTATGAAGGAGATGAAGAAATAGTTCTAAGGGAATTGGAAAAAGTGGAGGACAAAGGGTATTGATGAGTGCTTTTCCCGTTTCTCAGGGGTAAAACATAGGAGGGACACACCTGTTGTGATTATGATGGTTTATCTATAATGTAGACAGCATTGTGATAAATTGGGTTGGAGAGGCAAGAATGAGCAGCAATTCATTAAGTCAGTCAACAACAAGAAGAGCAGGGAATATTCCCAATACGGCATTATTTAACATATCTTCATACGCTTCATAGGGTAGGTTTTTAAATATATTCATCTTACTTACAGAAAAATGCGTCTGAGGCTAGTGATGAAGAAGAGGAGGAAGATGAAGAAGTTGACACCATTGATCTCATTCTTTCTGAAGAATTCCCTGAAGAAGAAGAGGAGGAAGAGGAGGAGGAGGAAGAGGAGGAGGAAGATGCCTTGGAGAGAATGACATCTGCAATTCAAGAAAAGTGTGAAGCTGATGCTGAGTCTTTAGAGTCACTCAAGGTAATCAAATATTATATTAGATATTATAGCCTGCTTGCTTGATCCATGATCCATGTAGGGACTGGTTACATGATCCATATTATCTCAATGAAGTGGTCTGGGTGCCATGCTCTCCCTGTTTTAATCCTGCAAGTGAAAATTTGAAAACATTGTCTTTCTTTTCATTGTTGGCAATGTTTACATGCCTTTAGTGGCTGCCACTCAGACAGCCACTAGAGGTGCTTCTGACGAGATAGCAGAGTAAAACTCATATAGACCATCTGACTGGTGCAGTATTTTGTCGCACAAGTGCACTAGCTTTCCAGTGCGTTTCTATGGAAAAGCATTGGATTGGTTGAAATAATTGATCTTAATAATCTCAGCCAAGGTCATGCTGCCTGCAGGTGGGTGTCTGTAACCTAAACAGCCATCTGGGACTATAGTGTGAGGAATACACATTTGTATTCCCTAACTCTGTAGTGTTCCTTTAATGCAACATAGGTAATCCCTGCCAAGCTTTTACTTTACTGCTTAAAATGGTTATTTCCTGTAAAAATAATGCTGTTGCACATGATAACATTTTGAAGAAAAATTTATTTATCAGGCTGCCAGGTTTATTCATAAAAGTATGAGTTGTATCAAGCTGAAATTCAAATTACAGGTCAAAACAGATGAACTTGAGTCTTAGCTGACTTAGCTTAGATGGTAATTATTCTAATTCAAAAATACAAAATTTTAACTTCACTTTTATTTTTATTTTTTTTATTTATTCTTTATTTTGTGCGCTGACAGAGTTTAAAATAACGTGAGTGGCCTGCGCAGAAGCCCATTTTGTGATGCCATGACAAGAGTATAAGTATGCCACTTAACTTCGTTGTTACAGTTTTGTGTAGTGGTTTGCATGACCTGCGCAGAGGCCTGGTTGAGATGTTTATTTTTGCATTAGCTGTCAGCATTTTCTTGTTATATATTGCCAGATATTGTATAACAGTGTATAACACAAAAAACAAACAAAAATAGAGTGAAACCAAGGAAATCAAAAAGTAAAAAAAAAACAGAGAGTTCATTTTCCAGATTCTGTCGTTTCTGTTTTTAGACGTCAAATTGTTCCCATGCGGTCCAGACTTTCCGGAACGCGTTAGTAGTATTTCGTACCTGAGCCGTCATTTTATCCATTAAGTAGTTGTCCCTAATTTTTGTCTTGACCAGGGTGACTGGGGGTGTTTCTGGTTTTATCCAGTGTTGTGCTATCGCTCTTCGAGCGGCTAGGTAAAGCATATTTACGAGTCTTTGGTCGTGCTTGTGGAGCCCATCAGTGGGTCGTGAGAGGAGACATGCCCATGGGTCCAGTGCCAGTCGCCTCCCCAAAATTTGTGAGTACAAGTCCACTATGTACCCTCAATATTCCTGTATCTTAGGGCATTGCCACCACATGTGAATGTAGGTATCCTTCTCTCCGCACAGTCGCCAGCATATGAAATTGTTTCACCGGGGTGGTGTACCACCGGAGCATTATTTTGAAAGCTTGTTCCTGTAGTGTCGTGCAGATGGACACTTTTCCATTTGCCTCCCATATGTCCTGCCAGTCTGTCCCCTCCAATGTTTCCCCTAGGTCCGCTTCCCATCTATCCGTGTATGTTTGAGGTCCCCATGTGCCTGATTCTGTGCATATGTGATTATATAATTGTGAGATTAGTTTCGTTGGCATTTTTTCTTTTAGGCATATTTGTTCAAAAAAGGTTAGGGGTTTCGCCGCGGCCGTTTTAACCGTCCTTGTTTGCGCAAAATCCTTTAGCTGCATGTATCGGAAGAAGTCGCGGGTTTGTAACAGGGCAAGGGATTGTAGGTGTTCATATGAGACTAGGTGGTTATCGATGTATGGGTGTGTATATCTCTGTAGAACTGTTGCTTCTATGCCTTTGAAGTCTTGTGCCCTCATGCCTGGGGGGAATGCTTTTGTATTTTTGTGAAAATTGGTCCCATATGCTAATGGAGTTGAGGATGGCCGGACACATGGTCCTCAGGAGCCCTCTGTGTTCCCGTGGCGTCCAAATGTGAAACTGCGGGAGATCCGCACCTGTCAGTAGTGCTTCAATGTCTACCCATCTACGTTGTGCTATGGGGCAGTGCCAATGTGCTACCTGGGCCAACTGTGCTGCTACATAGTAGTGGTGGAGGTGCGGTAAGCCTAGACCCCCCCTCCATTTTGGATTGTACAGTGTGGCTCTGTCTATCCTGGGCTTTTTCCTCTGCCATACAAACCCGTCCGCTGCCCTCTGTATGTCTTTTAAATCGCTTTTGGTGACTCTAATTGGGAGCACCTGAAATTGGAACATCAGTCTGGGTAAGACATTCATTTTTATCGAATGTAGGCGGCCTAGCCAGGAGATGGGTTTGTCCGTCCAATTCTCCAAATCGGATTTTAGTTTTGTGAATAGGGGTGTATAATTTTGTTGAAACAGAGTTTTGGTGTCTGCTGTTAGTTCCACTCCCAGGTACGTGAGAGCTTCTGTGTTAGTTTTAATGTGGTGCGTGCGCCTGATATGTTGTAGGTCTTGGTCGGTCATATGGTAAGGGAGAGCTATGGATTTGGTGAGGTTGATCTTGTATCCTGACACGTCCCCGTATGTTTGAAGGAGTCCTGCTAGATGAGCCATTGATTGGCGTGGGTTCGTAAGTGTGAGGAGTACGTCATCTGCGTATGCTGCTATCTTAAATTGTTCATTCCCGATTTGTGCCCCTGCCATTAAGGTTTGTGCCCGTGTGTCCGTGTATAGTGCTCGTATTGCTGTGACGTAGGGGTCGGGGAAGCCCAGTGTATGGAGCAGCTGGAACATGAAGGGCCATTGCACCCGGTCAAAGGCCTTCTCTGCATCCAGGGAGAGGACTAGGGCTGGTGACTGTGAGTTTGCCAGGTGCCACATCAGGTCTACCCCCCGGTGGGGGGTTTCATACAGTTGGCGTCCCGGAATGAAGCCTACCTGATTCGGGTGGATTAATTTGGGCAGTAAGGGTGCCAGTCTGTGTGCCAGTATTTTCGCAAAGATTTTAAGGTCGGAATTAATTAGGGAGATGGGCCTGTAGTTGGTGGCTAGGGTGGTGTCCTTATCGGGTTTGGGTAGTAAAACTATGTTGGCTATGGTCATATCTAGGTCCGGGGTACCTCCCTGTAGGAAGTGGTTATATAGCTTGGTGAGGTGTGGTATTAGTTCTGTGCTGCACTTTTTGTAATATGACATATCGTACCCGTCTGGTCCCGGAGCTTTATTACCTTTAAGGATGGAGATTGCTGCCCCCACCTCTTCCTGTGTAATAGGTTCGCTTAGTGCTTCTGCTTCCCCTGTTGTCACTGTGGGTAAGTGTGTTTTTGCTAGGAAATCGCTTATGCGGCTGAGGTATTGGGTTTGTGCTTCTCCTTCTCTGGGTGTGTGGTTGTAAAGTTCCCTAAAGTACTCCGTAAACTTCTCGTTGATGTCTTTCGGTGTGTTGACTATTTGATTCGCTATTTTGCGGATTTTAGTGATGTTTTTATGCCTGGGTCTGAGTGTGCGTGCCAGCATTGTGTCCATTTTATTAGCTTTTTCGTAGAATAGCCTTCTAGACCATAGTACGGAGCCGGTTGTATCTGCTATGGTTTGTTCCTTAATGGAATGTCTGCTGTTTTGTAATTAGTTGTATAAGGTGGCGGTGGGGTTTTGTTTGTGTTTTTTTTGCCTGTAGCTCAAGTAAGCGTTTCGTTTTTGCCCCTTTTTTATGTGTAGCCGCTTGTATGAGGTGTCCCCTTACCACTGATTTGTGGGCTGCCCATAATGTAGTCGGGTTGACATCGTCTATGTCGTTAGTGTTAAAGTAGTCCGCGATCGTGTTTCTCGTTGCATCGAGTATGTCCTCGTCCGCTAGTAAGCTAGTGTTGAGTTTCCATGTCCAAGTGGTGTGTTGCAGGTTTCCTAGTGTAACTGTTATGTCTGCGTGGTCTGACCATGTTATGGTGTTTACTTCCGAGTGTACAAGTTTGGTCATTCCCACCCCGTTAAGGAATATGTTGTCTATCCTAGAGTATGTGTTATGTGGGGCTGAGTGGAATGTGTAGTCTTGTGTATCTGGGTGTTGTAACCTCCATGCGTCCAGTGTGTTGGAGGAAGGAGTGTAAGATTTTATCCTGTCCCCCTCTGCCCTGGGATCTCTGCGTCCCTGGTTTGGTGCTGCGGTCGAGGGGTGGACTGGGAACCGCATTCATGTCGCCTCCCACCACTAGAATACCCCCCTGTAGGGTGGTCAGTAGCGATTCTATGGTGTTCCAGAAGTCGTTGTCGGGCTCGTTGGGGGCGTATATATTTACTATGTGTAGTTTGGTGTTATGGTATGTGCCTGAGAGGACCAAGAATCTACCCGCCGAGTCCGTTTGTTTGTGCACTAGGGTAAAGGGACAGTGTTTGTGGAGGAGTATGGCTACGCCCGCCTGCTTACGTATCGCTCTCCCTTCGTGGGTGACTGTATATGTGCGGTCTCCCAATTTTACGGGGGCAGCCCTAGGCAGATGGGTTTCCTGAATTAGGGCGATGTCAGCCCTTTTAGTTTTCAGGTCGTGTAAGAGAGTTCTGCGTTTGATGGGCGTATTAAGTCCCTTAGCATTGATCGATAGTATTTTTAGCGCCATAGGGTGGCTGGTCTGTCGGGTTGCATGACTGTGCGGAGAGTTAGGCCCATACCTGTCTGAGGTCGGTGGGGTTCCCTCCCCGGTGTCTTTGATATCGTCACCTCTTTCGTACTCTGGATTGTGGTCTCACTCGTGCATGAAAAAGAAAAAAATCACATAAATTAACAGGTCAAACATATCATAACTGGTATAAACATTGTGATATAGCATGGTCAATCTAGTCTTACATTTGCCAGATTCGGATGGGGATGTGCCCTCCCCCTGCAAGCCATCATTGTGTGATCCTAACAGGGTAGAGGGTGTCTCCAATCCACCATGCCCGATTGCGAGGCCCCGGATAAAGCCCCATATCGAGTTTGTTCTCCGCCGTGTCCCTCCCTCCCCGTCAGTATGAGTATCCTGACCCAGTCGTTCCCTACTCGTTCCCAGGGAGCTCAGTTTCCCTTCCCTCCTAAACTGCCGTTGCCCCCTCCCCATCCGTGGGTTTCGCATCCCTCCCGGGCCTTGTTGTCAGTGGAGTCCCACCCTCCCCTGCTCTTCTGTTTGTCTTTACCCAGTGCGTAGGGGGGGGGGCTAAGCTATAGTGAGCCCATCAATGTTGTGTTGTGCAAATTATGTGACACTACATGTCCCTTGTATACTTTCCACTCAACTAATTTTCTTGATTTTTGCGTCCGGCCCCTCCTGCGTCCACCAAAGGAGTTGTGGCTGGGGGAACGGGGTCACCATTAATCGGGTGTCCGTCATTCCCCACCGCGCCTAGGGGTTGCCTTATAGCACCTGGTGTCTAACCTGTGTGCAATAGAGTCGTGTTTTTCGTGTGTCCCGTGCCCTCCGCCACCTTCATAGGGCCAGAGCCCTCACAGTATTGTCAAGTCCCCAGACCCCGCAGAGTTAGCGTATCAGTCCAGAGCGATCCCCCCCCCTCAGGGGCTTCGGTTCAGCGTCCCTCTGTATCACCCGTGGTTCTCCATTCCATGGCCAAGGTGTCCAGCTCGGGTAGGGGTTCCTGCTGCAAGGTAAAGTCCTGTGGTGGGTCCACCCGAATGTCCCTGAGGAACTTCTTTGGGTCAGCTCCCGGTATTAGGGTATGTGTCGCACCGTCCTTGAACGCCACTAGCTTAAACGGGTGTCCCCATGTGTATTTGATGTCCCTGTCTTGTAGCAGCGCGGTGAGGGGCCTCCATGCTCGTCTGCGCTGTAAAGTGGTAGGAGAAAGGTCTTGATAGAGGGAGATTACTGCATCTTTGTAGGACAGCTCGTTGTTCCGGGTGTACTGCATCACCGCCTCCTTTGTCCGGTAGTAATGGAATCTGAAGATAATGTCTCTAGGTGGCTGGTTTGCGGATCTGCGGGATCTTAGCGCCCTGTGCGCACGGTCTATTGTCCAGCGTTCGTCGGGTATGTCCGGGATTAGGTGCTTAAAATAGTGCTCCATAGAGGTAACCAGATTCCCTTCAGTGGGGGACTCCGGGAGACCCCTGAGTCGGACGTTATTGCGCCTGGAACGGTTAGCCAGGTCTTCTAACGTGAGTGCGAGTTCGGTGATCTGGCGCTCCATGGTTTTGGAGTGTGCCACCACCTTGTTATACGCTAAGGCGACCTGTTCCATCTTGTTTTCCAGATCAGCCGTTCGGGTGCCCAGCACTTGTATCTCCGCCTTTACTTCTCTGGTGCTGTTGGAGATTTCAGCAGCTAAGTAATTGCTCACCTCTGTCAGCTTAGCCAGTATGTGGGAAGTTTCTCCCGTCGGCCAGTCTGGCCTCTCCTCCCCTGTTCCCTTCACTGGTGACTGTGTGCATCGCGTGCTTTGCTGGCGGCCATCTTGTCCGGCCTGTGTGCCTTGTGGCGCTGTCAGCATGTCTGCTACAGATTTTAGGGTTTCTCTGCTGTCATCCTTTTGTTTCTTAGTTTACTTGTTGCCGGGGTAGGATCCCGGCATTGTGATGCTGTGCGGGGCTGCAATCCGGGTCTCTGTGCCTTTGGTAGGTGCTATTTTTAGGGTGGATTCAGCGGAGCTCCGGAGCTACACGCCCATCTCGGTTGGCCGCCAAACCACGCCCCCCCTTAACTTCACTTTTAAAGGGACACTATAGTCACCAAAACAACTTTAGCTTAATGAAGCGGTTTTGGTGTATAGATCATGTCCCTGCAGTCTCACTGCTCTATTCTCTACCATGCAGGCATTAAATCACTTTATTTATGAACCCTAGTCACACCTCTCTGCATGTGACTTGCACAGCCTTCCTAAACACTTCCTGTAAAGAGTCATCTAAAGTGTATCCGTTCTTTATTGCAAGTTCTGTTTAATTTAGAGGTTCTTATTCCCTGCTATGTTAATAGCTTGCTAGACCCTGCAAGAGCCTCCTGTATGTCAATAAAGTTCAATTTACAGAGAAAGAGATACAATTGTTTAGGTTATATTACAACTGATTGAAAGTGAAACCAGTTTTTTTCATGCAGACTGTGTCAATCAGAGCCAGGGATGTGTGACAAGGGCTGCATAAACAGAAACAAAGTGATTTAACTCCTAAATGGCAGTTAATTGAGCAGTGAAACCTGAGAAGCATGATCTATGCACTAAAACTGCTTCATTAAGCTAAAGTTGTTGACTATAGTAGGTCACTATAGTGTTCCTTTAATTCCAGACAGTTCCTAATTTAGTGATTAACCCTGTGCTTGCTGGATCTTAGTGTAAATGTTTCAAAAGCATTGCTTAAAAGTTAATTTTCGAATAACAAAAATAAGTCAAAAATAGTTAAAGAAGTGGGGCGGAGCCTGACTAGCAAGAGGAGCAGACGTGTGTGCCCTGAGCTCCTGCTATGAACGCAAACAAAACTGGTTTTACCCCAGAAAAAATGAAGATTCAACCAACTCACGGGCAATACAGATCCCAGAGGGGACACAGCGATACACCCCAAGACCTTCCCAATCTGCCAAGCCACGGGAGACTAGAGGGGCACCGCTGCGGCCTACTAAACCGGAGCTGGGGAGAGGCGGCCGATCTCCCTGCTTCCTGGTTATAAGCGTGAACACACGATCTCCTACCCCCCCCCCCCTTTGGACCGGCGGGGGTCATCCCGGTCCCCACTCGACTGCCTTACCCACTCGACCCGATAGGCGAACCTTGCACGGGGCCCAAGTACCTGCAGAGGCCCTGCCTAAAATGGCGACTGACACATGGCCGGCAGAGATGGCGTATGAACAACACGAACCAGCCCTCCGCTCTGTGGACCGCGTATTACAACGGCTGAATGAGCATTTTTACCAGCTATGGATCAACTTAGAGACCCACATGATCTCGATACCGCTCCAGCCTCAAATTATCAGACAGGGCGGCAGGCGACGGAGGGAGTGGAAGACCCCCTCGGGCCTCAGTTACCTTAACAAGCCTGCACCTCCAACTACGGGCCCACCTGGGCCGAGGGCCACCAAGGGCAGGACCCGAAGGCATCACCCACATGGACGGAGGGATGGCCGCCATGGAAGGCAGCAGACCATCAGACCCCTCCGCTACCCCAACCACGGGAAGGACCCGGCCCATGGAAGTGCCCGGGTCCGGGGTTTCAAGATGCCGGCCTTCATCCCGGCCCGGGGCTGGAGGGTGGAAGTGCCTCGCCCCCGGCGACCAGCCGCCTCTGCAACCACCCCTACCACCAGAGCAGCAAGCCGAGAACAGGACATAGAGCGAGAAGGCAGCCCACGAGAAGCCCGCTATCAGCTCACCTGCACGGACGCTCCTTCTGAGCACAAGTGGTTCCAGCCGAGAGTCGGAGTCGGGTGAACCCCAAAGACTGTAAGATTCAGCCACTGAGGACACAATAATGACCCCCAAAGAGACTTTCCTATGATACCGACCTGCCACTTGCCTGATAGCCCAGTTTAAGCTAGCAACTCTGCCCAAACGTTCTATTTTAAGTTAATCTAGGCCTTTTACTGTTACAGTTGCATGACCTTACCTACGAATTTTTCATGTTTTTCTTTAAGCATGGGTCTCAGTAATCTGTTTAGCCTCAACATATGTCTAACTCTCTTTGCTAATCGTTGTATTATGTTTTGTTCTTTAATCCACTCTTATAGTCCAGTTGGTAAACAAAATTGTGAGCATTACTGCAATATAGCATCCTGGACGTACGTTATCTAGTGTCATGCCTTAATTATGATATCCTCTTACTTCCTGGTTGCACGGAGCTTAGCCACACCTCTTTATGACACGGTCTCCCTATTTAATCTGACCGCACCAGCTGATCGACGCTGGATTATTGAACTACGTTCCGTACTCACGAACCGGCTGCAACATCGTTGTGAAAGCCCTCTATTACCGGACCGGACTGGAAGACTTCAAGTTCCCTTCACCTTTCCTCATCCACGACTAAAGCTGAACTCTCTCCATTCAGGATAAACCGCCTCTGAGGAGATCTCGGGAACCAGTGTTCTATGTGCCGGAAGCTAAGTAAAACCTCTGTGATAAGCGTTGCATCTCAAAGCTGTTATTTCCTGTCTCCAAAGTCCTTCGTTAAAACAAACCCGTTACAGCTAACTTCAACTCATACTTTGTCTCAGTTAGCTGCATCAGTCTTACTTCAGTTAAAGTCTATGGAACAGCTATTGTAACTTCTTATCACCTAATTAATTAATACTACTAAAGGACTCTTTCTGATTCAGTCACCTTTTACTACTTAAAGCTACAGTGCATATAATTGTGGACTTCAGTCACCGTTTACTACTTAAAGCTACAGTGCATATAATTGTGGACTTCAGTTATCGTTTACTACTTAAAGCTACAGTGCATATAATTGTGGACTTCAGTTATCGTTTACTACTTAAAGCTACAGTGCATATAATTGTGGACTTCAGTTATCGTTTACTACTTAAAGCTACAGTGTATATAATTGTGGACTTCAGTTATCGTTTACTACTTAAAGCTACAGTGCATATAATTGTGGACTTCAGTTATCGTTTACTACTTAAAGCTACAGTACCTGTAAATTGGAATTAAAGTCAATACCTTTTACTTTTTATAATAAATATTCAAACTATAAGAAATCTGCAGTTGTGTTCCTTCATAACAAATGTATAGACGTGACATCTAGCTTGTGACAAACCTATTATCAACCAAAAATGTGCTAACTCCTCAAGACCATGAACATGATATGTATGTCGTATCAAACGCTTATTACTAATATTATGGCATTGCAAAGCTATATGTCATGTTCAAACCTGACCTCCCAGAGGCAGACAAATGATGTTAATGTTATCATATGTTTTTTACCATGCAAAATAGTCTGAATATTAACCGCATGCCAAATACTTTCTTGTTAAACTATGTCGTCCACCTAAAGCGACCTTAAATGTTTAAACATAGTAACTGAACTCTCATGGTTGCTAAGATTAGGAGACTCTAGATCAAAAATACTCCATGATTAGGCCCTGTAACTCACTGCATAGGACCTACTTAACATTCAGACTAATGACTAGCAAAACCATGCATATACGCAGAGCGCCTAGACTCAGCAAACCTTATTAAACAACAACTATATAGTCACCCTAGCAGCAAAGTTTATCTTATTTAACCATAAATCTGGCTAGTTGTTTATTATGTTAACCAGAATAATAGATGAACATAGCCTGTGACCTCTCAGACGCACCTAACCCATAAATCAATATGTGTCACTACTCGTAGACTACATCACGCAACATTCTATAACACATACCTTAACAACTAGTAGATTGTACCTAGCCAGTGGAAATCTTACTAAACCTAACCTTAAGCGTTCGACTAATCACCTACTAACAAAAAAAAATGTGCAGATTTAACAATGCTACTTCACTGTATCATCCTGTACCAAATATTGCCTGTTTATGCTGTTGTGGCATACCTGAGCAGCTTGTATTTTTCGCTTGCACTACAAAAATAAAGAATTAAAAAAAAAAAAAAAAATAGTTAAAGAAGACTGCTCAACAACATTTAATTTGTAGCTAAAATGCTAATTGAATCAGTATTAAATAACTATGAAAACTATCATCATGAAAACATGTTTGTTTTTATTTACTTTCCACTTATAGGAGGAATTTCAGAGCCTTAAGATACCATTTGTTTCCATCAATGGGGGCCGGAAGCCGCATATCGTGCGTTACCAGTTATACCACAAATTAAAGCAAATTATTGAAAATCGTGAAAGCATTTTTGAAAAATGTTTTCCTGTCAGCTTCATGCTTGCTAGCAAGTTGCTTCATATGTCCTATAAACAGCCAAGTATCTTTGGACGATGGGATCCTGTCAAGGTATAATAATAAGACAACTGTGCATCAATGAAATTATATAACTTGTTACTGTGATAACACTGTACATCTGTTCAAAATTGTGTGGTAGTTGGATATGGAAAAGAGACAGATAAAAATTGATATATTTAAAAGGACATTCTAAGTACCATTGTCAGTCCAGCTTATTGCAGTGGTTATAGTCCAAGGAATTATTTGGTGAAGTCTCTCCATTTTTTGTTATATTTTAATTAAACAAATTTCTGACAAAAACTCCCCAGCACTGAAAATCTAGTCTGTGACAGGTTGGCTATCCTATTACATTAAAAACTATGACAAATTTGTACGGGTAATGTATAAGTAAAACTTCTGTGAAACATCACAGAAAAAAAAGAATACATGGGATATATATTCCTACTTAGAATATTCATAATAAGGACAGTCAGTGGCGTGCAAATGGGGTACAGTGGGGCGGGGGGGAGGGGGAGGGTGGAGGGTGGAGGAACCCAGGTAAGAGTCAGGGGGGGGGGATGACGCAGGTAATATTTGTGGGTGGAGGGGGTGGGAAGGTAAGTGCAGATACGAATAGCATATTATGTGAAACACAGGTTTATGATGCACCAACATTAAAGGGACACTATAGGCACGTTGTAAAGTGGTCTGGGTGCCATGCCCCCCTCGTCTAAACCCTGCAAGTGAAAACATTGCCATTCTGCCGGAACAGCAAAGTTTACATTGCAGGGTTTAAATTACTCCAGTAGCTGAAGAGTTGCTTCCTCTGAAATATGTTTCAATCAGATGGTCTCAAACAGACCATCTGATTGGCGCATCACAGCGTTTGGCAGTGCATGCACACTAGCTTCTTAATGCTTTCCCTTGGAAAATAATTTGATTGGCAGAGTTCTTAGATCTTGATGATCTTAGCCAAGGAGACGTGCAAGCAGAACAAAACCGGTGCAACGAGGGCTGAAAGATAAGTAAATCTCACGCTTCAAGCCCTCACATGTGCGAATTACAGGCCGATCTCGCTGCTAAATTGCGATCTCAAACTATTCACCAAGATCCTATCACACAGAATACAGGCCTTCCTCCCGGACCTGGGATTCACTCCGCAAAGCGAGGCGCAGGACAGCGCGACCCGGGCTCTCGCCCTGATTCACACGGCAACCAGCAGATCGGAGGGCCTTCTCCTGCTCTCCATGGATGCGGAGAAGGCCTTCGACCGAATCGACTGGGGTTTCATGCTCCTGGTCTTGGAGACGCTGAGCATGGGGCCCTATATGATGAGCTGTATTAGGGCCTTGTACTCGACACCTACGTCACGTATCTGCATCAATGGGACTTTTACTGAACCTTTCCCGATATGGAATGGAACCCGACAGGGGTGCCCCCTTTCGCCCCTGCTCTTCGTCCTGGCTCTTGAACCCTTTCTGAACTCGATACAGAACAACCCCGACATTCCAGGGCTTTCGGCGGGGAAAGAGAGACATTCGGTGGTCGCGTATACAGACGATCTGCTGTTTTTCATCACCAACCCAGAAACCTCCATGCCTGCCATTATGGAGGAGTTCACAACAATGTCAAATTTCTAAATTAAAAATGGAGAAATAAAGTAAACAGAGTGCAGGTCAGGATTCCGGATACAAGTCAAGGGTTACCTATTACCTAAATTTCAAAATTAACCTTACCAAATCCACTATCTTTAACGTCTCTATCCACCATTCCAGAGCAGCAGCCCTTAAACAGAAACTCCCTTTCCAGTGGTCTGACACTTCCCTGAAATACCTAAGCACTGTGATCACGAAAGATCTTACCCAACTATACCAAGCTAATTTCCAACCGCTTCTGACTACGCTACACAAAGACCTAGAGCATTTGACGAAGCTCCGCCTCACATGGTTTTGAAGAATCGGGGTGCTTAAAATGAACGTCCCACCCAGAATCCTTTATCTGTTCCAGACTATCCCCATCACTATCCCGGAGGCCTTCTTTGCCTCTCTTCGCTCCATGTCCCTTAAGTTCCTGTGGCATAAACTCAAAGCGCGGATCAAACACGACATCCTCACGTTACTGAAGATGAAAGGAGGCTTGGCCTTGCCAGACTTTAAGATGTACCGCAGGGCCACACACATCCAAAGAATAGTGGAATGGACCAAACAGGGAGTATCCAAACTGTGGAAGAACATTGAGACAACACACATAGGCAGACTGATTTCCGTCCTCCCCTGGCTAGACTACCAACCGGGCAGACAACTGGCCGTTCCACATCCCCTCATTAGAGCGACTATGCAGGTTTGGCACTTGTTGGCCACGCCTCTATCACTCACCACCACACTGTCTCCACTACTCCCCCTGGTCCACAACAAGGTCTTCCCACCGGGAATGGAAACCAGAACACTCAAACACCTACTAGGACAAGACATACCCCGGATCTGCCATGCTCTTGAAAATGGCACAATGCGATCCCTGGAATCAATGGTGCCGTATGAAAGGCACTCATTCATGATGCGCTTTAGGTATACACAGCTAACTGAGTTTGGGCTGTCTATCACCCAGAGTAACTGCACCTCAAGACCACTAACAGAATTTGAGGCAATATGCATGGACCTCGACCCACTGGTAAGGGGCCTGTCCACGCTTTACAGCATGCTCCTACGGATGAGGAGATTGCCACCACCGAGCTTCATGGGAAAGTGGGAAGTAGTCTTGGGTACCACATTGTCGCTTGACAAATGGGACAAAATATGTACCCTCTCGCTGCACTGTGCGCCGTCGAGTGGAACACAGGAAACGGCCTATAAAGTTCTAGCCCTCTGGTACCGCACCCCACACCTCACCCATATCTATGATCCCACCGCCGATGACACCTGCTGGAGGTGTGGCAGGGACCTGGGCACCTTCATCCACCTATGGTGGGAATGCCCTCAGATTTAACCATACTGGGCGACAATTCACATAATCATCACACGGTTCTCAGACGCCCCACCGCCACTGAGCAGCATTTCTTGTACACCACACCACCATGCGTAATTTGGCGTATAAAAAATCCCTGACAATCAGGATTCTCAACGTCACCAAAAGCCTGATTCCTCTCTACTGGAAAAAACAGACAGCACCCCCTCCCCCTGACCCTGTGGTACCAACACAGGGAATACCTCAGAGCACTGGAAGAGCTCTCCCTACTAGCAGAGGGGAGATCACAGACATACATGACTATTTGGACACACTGGATCCTGTTCACCGAACGTCCCAATTTCCAGGCCCTTATACTCTAACCGAATGACTACCGCCACGACAAACAACGAGTAAGACGGACAACACCGACAAAGACTAACAGACACGCCCCAGATCCATAGCCACCTGACTGACCCAGACTTTCCATGGGGAACGAGACAGACTAAACTGGACTGAGGGACACACTCCCCCTGGGGCTGGGCGCCACTCCCCACCCCACACAAGCCCAGGGGACGAGAGGGGAAGGGGGACACCACAACACGTAGACACATGGCACGGACTAGCCAGCCACCCAAGTCTGAGGCCACAGCTGCCGAACCGGCCCACTCCGACACCTTCCCCACCCGCACCACAACCACCGCTGCGGGCCGCCCCCACGTTTCCCCAACTCTCCCGGCCCCTGCAGAGTCACCCGCCTCAACTATAGGGGCACAGGCCCCCCACGGCACACTCCTAGAGGCGGGTGGTCACACCAACTGGGAGACGCTGGGACGTGACCTCTCTAGCAGAACACAGCTGGCGGGACGGGGGGGGGGGGTGAGAACACACAGACTATATAGGGCGGCAAACCCCTCAGTACAGATGTTAGACGTGATGATAAACCTACGAAGCGGATACCGGATCTAGCCAACGAGCGACCCATGAGGTCAGGTGCCTGGGCAGTGCTCCAAACGCCGGCGCACACTTCACACACACCCCTGCGGACCAAACAGCTTAGTTGAATACCTGTTAAATGCATTACACATGATGGTATACGTATGGGTATAAATTCATAGACATCTGGATGAACGTATACGTATAGGCAGCGGTGGATGCTTACAGAAAGGCTTGTTTTGTATCTGGAGAAGAAACGAGAAGAGCTAGTTAATGTAAAGTCCAGCAGAAACAGAATGTTCTAAGTCCTACATGTAACCCACTGAATGCTTATTAGGCGACCTACACAGCTCTGATCTTAATGTTCGATGAGAGATCTGTGCATCTCGATCTGTCTGTTATTATGAACCAAAGCTGAAACCTGCGTGTTTCACCATACTAACCACATGCATTTCTTTTTTTCTGTAACTCTACAAAAATTTTAAGGCAGTACAAAGGCAGCTTGAACATATGCCTTGCCCTTGCAGCCACTGTACTTTTTAGCCATATAGATTACAGTACAGTAAAAGAAAGGGGAATGCTATATTTTACAATCCTAATGTATATTTACTATGTAATGAAAATTGCAGTAAAAAAATTAAGTCCAACCTGGGCTATGAAAAAAGTGAATAGAAATTAGCCTCTTTTTGTACGTATTCAGGTTTTTACATCCAATTACACATTGTAACATAGTTTAACTAACTTCTTTTTCAGCTAAGCCAGGGAGAAGTAATAAAACCTTTTCAAAACCAAGAAAAACCCGGATTCCCTTTAATCTACCGACAGTATATTTACTTCTTCTCAACGAAAGAAAATAGGAACATTTTCATTTCGAATCCTATTAAATTTCTTCATCAGCCAAAGCCCA
Organism: Pelobates fuscus; assembly: GCF_036172605.1. Lineage (NCBI taxonomy): Eukaryota > Metazoa > Chordata > Amphibia > Anura > Pelobatidae > Pelobates > Pelobates fuscus. The sequence goes on from NC_086318.1 coordinate 316,246,311, forward strand.
AACCTTCTGTGCCAATTAGAATTGCAATTGTTGGACCTCCCAAGTCTGGAAAGACTACAGGTAACATAAGACAAATGCAAAGTCCAGTTTAATTGATTATTGAGCATTGTAAATATGTTACTATTATATACTAATACTATTATATCTACTGCTATATATTGATTGAGGTATCTAATCACAGCTTCATCCCAGGAGTTTTATTTTGCGAGGTCTTTAGAAAACCATTTTTATTTCAGTATTATTCATTATGGCAACCCAGAAACATAAAGTACTTCAGCGTGTTGAAGTTCTTTATGTGTAAGGAGTTTAACATAAAGGTGCCAATTTCAGTATAAATCTGCACTTTTAGAACTCGGTCAGAAATAGCTCCAGGGCCATCACACAGACAGCTGGGGAGAGTTTCTTCTGTTTCTTTTAGCTCCACAGAACTTTCAGAAGTGGCAGGCACATTGAGCTATTGTTGCTTTCCCCCTATCTTATTGAGCTGTAGTACAGCTCATGGAGAAGCATGAGAAAGCTGTGATCCTTCACAGAGGCTTCTTATCTCAGAGGCATCTCTTTCAGTCTGTGCTGGGGAAAGGGGGGAGGAGACATAAATGCTACGTAGAGCATGTCTGCAGCCTCTGCAAGCTGTTTTTACCTATGCCGATAAAGAAAACATGAAAAAAATACATGCATGGTTTAAATCTTTAAAATTCTCATTAGTGTACCTTCTGTCAGTAAAATTCGGTGTAGGACACCAGATTGCATGTCGGAACCAAAGCAGTCATACAATGACCAAACATTCTTAATAGCCACACATGTATATTGGTTGCTTTTGGGGTGCCTTTAATTTTCCTTAATGCACACAAAGTGGTAAAACATGGATTGGCTTTAGTTTTGTTTTTCTTTTTTGTGTGACGATTTGTCCATTCATTCATTCTAGGTGAGCTGAATCACTGCATATATTAATCTTAACAGTGTTATGTAGCTTCCCTTTAATTTAATATTTATTTTAGACTTTTATAAAAAAAAAAAAAAGTTTTTTTATTATGAAATGTAGTTATGAGAATGCATATTTCAATGTATTTCAGTTGCCAAGATGTTTGCAAGTGTATATGGTCTCCAGCGCCTGTCTATAGGGGATACCATCCGTTCAGTGTTGGAAAATCAGCCAGATACTGATTTAGCCTTCGAAATTAAAGATAATCTTGTAAAGGGATTGGTTGTACCTGATGAACTTGCAATCAAGTGCCTAGAAGTCAGTATGATGGACTTAACATGTAACACAACTGGGTAAGTTACTGGCTATGATTTCTAAACCTTGGTATTGATGGGTGAATTCTTCTGTAATACAGAAGTACATATATTTATTTTCCTGTCCTGACTAGTTTATTAAATTAATCCTAATACTATTTGCTGTGCATTATAAACCATCTACCATTCTTATTTCGATCATAGATTTCAAGTAAATGTTTAAAAAAGGAGGGTGGGATGGGCTACTTGCGATATTGGGTGGAATTGGGCCACTGGCTAGACAGGAGAATTGGGTTACTGGTTATGGGGTGGAGAACTGGGCAACTGGTGGGATGGGCTGTTGACTGTTGGGAGACATGCTAATGGCTACAAAGGATGAGATTGCGTTACTGCTATAAGGGAGCAGAATGTGGCTATTGACTGGGAGGGAGCACTGGTTTATTTACTGTTGCGGGAATGGGAAAAATGGCTACAAGACAATAAGAGGTTCCTCTTCTTTCACACAAGCAAAGCAAATCCATATAAAATCATCCCTCCAACCACACACACGAACCCTGTTTACACATTTGCCCCTGATTTCACACACACTGGCCCTCTATACACATAAGCAAATGCATTCACACACACACACACACACACACACACACACACACACACACACAAGAATATACACACAGGCACTCTATGCAAATAGGCTAATGCATACAAACTTATAGTCATAGGCATAATTAAATAAAAAAAAATATTGTGTGCACACATCTAAGTATTTTTTATGCTTGGCTAGTAACTCTAATTGTGAAATTTTAAACCATGCCAATGGTAAGTGGTGAAACACGGTGAAATAACCATAAATAGTGTGGTATGAAACCTCAAATTATCACAAATTATCTAACAATAACATTGCCAAATTTGAAACTACAAAATTCAGAATCAATATATCATTCAAACTATCTCCCATTGTATGGTGCTTATAGAGGAAGTGTTTATTGAGAAATTCTAGCAGTTCTGTCTTGTTGTACCAGAGTCTCAGGATGAACAGTACTGGGACACAAGTGATATTGTATTCCAGCCCTATCCTTCTTAGAGGCCCAGCACAGCATTATGGAGCAGTAAAAGAGAGAACTAAGCAGGAAAATACTTCTCTGTTAAGCTTCCAGTAATGAGTCTTTGCTGTAAGCAAAGATGGGCAAGTAAAAGAGTTGCTCATTTAATGTACTTATTAAAGAAATACATACATAATTACACGTTATATTATGGGGTGTTGATGATAGGGCAGGAAGAGATACTAATGCACATAAGGTATTTGGTGTACCAGATTGCTACACCACTATCATGTTGTAGTGAGTTACATAGTTGCGGAACTCTGAAATAGTCTTACATACTGGTTACAGGTTACATATTGGTTATTTTGTTTATTCACAGAATTGTTATTGATGGCTATCCAGCAACTAAACAACAAGTGGATCTCTTGGAAGCAATCTGCATAATACCAGTAAAAATATTTGAACTACAGCTTTCAATGAAGGAAATTCTAAAAAGAGGACTGTCAGACAAGAAAAACACCAAAAGGTACTAATGCAGGGGTAACATGTATGTTAAAATCTAAGCAACAGATAAAGACAATCAGAAAACACGGTAATAAATATTTTTTAAACCTAGGGATATATAGAGCCTTTTACATTGCAAATATTGCAAACAATTTCTGAATTTGACAATTCAACTCAGCTGTATTTATATGGCTAATACATTAGCATACCTTACCTGTGTCAAGATTAAATAATGCCCCAAAACATACAAGGTTTTCGTCTAACCTCACTAACAAAAATTAAGGCCAGGTACTAACACATTACTGAACATTAGGTCTGCCAGGCTTCATGTGCCTAGAGAGGTCTAAAACAAGCAAAGAATAATCAAACTAGAAAAGCTACAATTTCTGGGGAAATTGTGTGAAGTGTTCTTGCCTCCACCAGTAGTCTACAACTGGAGTGGGCGAAGTAACTGTTATTATTTATTTATAGAGCACATTTAATTGCAATGTTGTTGCCCAAACTGCTTCACAGTTACATTAAAACATACATTTATAAAAACATTAGCAGGTGTACAAAAGGCTATGTCTATGACATCACTTGCTGCTCCAGCCTGGCAAAGGTCAGAGTATTTTGGCGGTTGCCATCTTCAAAGGGTCGTATTTTAAAAACTATAAATCCTACAGCGAAGAGCTTTATATTGTGAGAATCACAAGACCCAGACCTACATCTTGATGCATAGTATGTCTCTGAAATATTAACAATGACGGCACAGTCGCAGTTTAGAAATTGCCCTTCAAATTTGAGCTGGCTAGAGTGGAGTTTCAATGAATGTCAATGGACGGCGTGAGTTGCAAACAAATGGTTATTTCGTGAAAACTATCAGGACTATGGCTTAGCCGTGGGCATTTTTAGTAGCAGCAGGGATAGCTGAACGTTTTGATATAAGATTTGTGTAGGTGGGCTTGAAAATGAGGGAGTGGTGGCAGTCTAGAAATCATGTCCTGATTTTTCAGCTTTTGCCAGCTACCACTCTAGTTTTGAACATTTTGCCATTCATTCCTATGGGACCAATTTCACCACAAGAACAACGATATTCCGTGAACCATTCGGCGAAACGTTCCACAAAGTAATAGCACACTAATCGGGAACAATCCGCACGTTTCGGTATATTACTGTCTATGTAGTGTAAAAACTGTGGGAGGAGTTAGGGTGGTAAATTTGGCTATAATAATAATAATAATATATATGTGAGATAACATTAAGTGGTCTTGCTATGCAAGAAAATAGAATAGTCAAAATCCTTTAAAAAATCCAGACATTATTAAACAGTTTGAACAATTTCTGGATTTTGAATTCTGATTGCTGTATAGCACTGGATGATTTTGCCGCATTGGATAAACAGCCAATCGGACTTTAGTCAATTAACATGTAGAATATAAGTAACACACTCCCAGATATCGAAGGACCATGACAGGCAATGACATGCCTGTGGTCAAGGCTTAAATAGTGTGGCCACTCAGTGGCTACTAGAGATACACCAGAGCAAGCATGAATGATAGAGTATGGATGACGCTGTAACTTGCACCATAATGGCACAATCTTGCATCATGTCCTACGACAGAGATAAGCAGGATGGGGAGGCGTTGTGAAAACCAATTAATTTACAGAAGGACTGGGGGAAGTATATTCTTCCTTAAATGCTTTTAGAATCTGTTCCTGTTTTTAACTGAAAAAAAAAAAAGTAATGTTGAAGAAAACATAGTTCATCGTTTCCTTTTACAAAAATAGAAAAAACGTGTTTGTACCCAAACATAGCTCTTCGTGGGTTTTGCACCAGAGGCAAATTGTTTTCAATTATCCTGTGAAAAAAATGTTTTCTTTTCTGGGTTTAGAAATAAGTCCACCTGTGTTAAGTGTTTTGTGTTTTCAAATTGAACAATTCCATTTAATACACTGCCTACAAAGTGGGTAAAATAGTCTTTAATTTATAGTTTTATATTATTTATATTCCTACATTACATGGAATTTTGTCATGATTTTATTTTTAGACTTTTGAAATGTTCTGCTTTGAAGCACTGTGCTAACTATGGTTATATTTAAATACATGCAAAAAAACATTATGCCTACATTATACTTTGCCACTATATAAGCTGTTCATCTTTCTTTATTTCTAATTTAGGCCGTATCCTGAACATGACAGTGCTCAGATTCTTGCTGTGCGCAACTCTTGTTATAAGCAGAATGTTCATAAGATTAGAGAATACTACACATCTGTTCATCAGAATTGGTGTGAAGTGGATGCCATGCGTAGCAAATGGTGGATCTCGAATAAAATTATTGGAGAGGTTCAAAAAAGCATTGATCAAATACAAACCTACTTAGCAAGAGTAAAGGATGGTAAGAAAATATTGTTTATTATGTCTGTATGGGTGGGTACATTAAAAAAAGGCATTATTCACAAAATTCCACGGTAAATTGCTAGATTAAAATTTTATATAAAATAACAACAAGACTTTTATAAGTATAAAAAAGCAATTTAAGCACAAGCTCAGATCCAGAAATAGATTTTTTTTTACTTAAAAGGGGGGTGGGGGCGGGGGTGGCTCATGTAATTCGAAATATGAATGGTACAAACATTTCCACTTAGGGGTGTACTCACTTTTATTGCCAACAGTTTAGATATTAATGGCTGTTTGTTGTGTTATTTTGAGGTGACAGAAAATTTACACTGTTATACAGGCTGTACACTTACTACTTTACATTGTGGCAGAGTGTCATTTCTTCAGTGTTGTCACATGAAAAGATATAATAAAATATTTACAAAAATGTCAGGGGTGTACTCACTTTTGTGAGATACTCTATATATACCCAGGTCATGGTATGCTATGGCTATGTAGGTGTGTGTGTGGCTGATCCTGTATCTGCGAGGGTGGTTTGTGGGGCAGGTGTTCATAGGACAGCCTAAAATTTAAATGTATCATGGTTTTGTGTAGAGATTTTTATCTATTTAAATCAATGGTTAATGAAAACCAAGACCACAAGAATTATTACTATAATTTTGCCTGTTGAAATGTTTATACTCAACATTAACGTTAATATCTCCTATTGATACACATTTATTATATTAAAACAACACTAATTAACCTTTGGTTATTAATGCTGTATTAGGTAAAGCAGCTGGTATTGCGGATTTCTGCATCACTCCACAAGAGCTGCTTCCTCGGCTGGGAGAGTTTTTACAATACTGCCCAGTGAGTCTAGCACAAAGAGGAGAACTGGTTGACTGCTCAGAATCCTCTCTGCAGTTTGCAGCAGAGTTCCGAGGACATTACTATAAAATGGCTTCACAGGAGGAATTGGATGTAAGTTGTATTCCTTGTGTACTCTACTAACACGGCTATATCTGTCTATCTTTGTATTTTTTAAAATAAGCCTTGTTATTATTTCTTGGTGAGTATGAAAGAAGCATCGTAACGATACAGGTATATACAGTAACATTATATTTTGGATTTGCTTTATTAATTTAGTAACCATAATTTCTTTATATTAAAGCTTGATACTATGATTTACAATGTAAATGTGTATAATGTTATCTTTCATTGATCATGTGGACAATAAGGACATTTTGTAGTAGGCATTAATATATACAATGTACTGGTGAAAGTTCCAGCAGATGTAGAGATTTGAAGAAAGTATGAGGACATTCAGCGTCTTCAAATCCCCCACAGGAAAGCATTGATTCAATGCTTGTCTGTGGGGAAGGCCTAAAGTGTGCGCAGCTGACATATGAGGTAGGAAGAGCCTGCCTCCGCAACGAGGGACCTTGGCGCTAGAATCAGGTAAGTGAAAAAAGTGTTATTTAACCCTCTCATTGCTTGGAGGGGGAGGGGAAAGGGTTGGAACACAGAGCCAGATGGACACTATAGTTTTAGTTAAATAGCTTTGAATTCTACACTATAGTGTTCTTTTGTGGTCATATTGACCTTATTTATCAAATATTGCAATACTGTATTAACAGTGACAGTGATAATAACTTAAGTATAATATCAATCTGTTTTGTTTATTTTGTAGGCCTTTTTACAAACTCCAGAATTATATGTTCCACCACTAGCAACAAGGCCACTCCCTCCTCCTGAGATGTTACCAAAGAAATTAACAGTGGCAAATGTCAAATCACAATTCCCAAAAGTTGCAGAGATGAAAGGATACTGTCCCGTTACCTATGTGGATGGTCACAAGAGGTGTGCCTGCAAAATTATCTGATTCTTTGTTATAGTCAGTAACTCACACAGATATTTTTTCACAAAACGCCATATTCATGTAAATTGAAAACTCAGTTGCAAAATTTAGACTACAGTAACTTATTTGTAAAAATCCCCTAGCTGCTATAGTCACACAGCACATTTCATTACTATTCAGAGTTTAGTTCATAAACCTCACAGTAATACAACTTTACAAAATAATATTGCAGACATTACATTTTGACAGGCTTGCCCATGCTAAGGTATTAACCAGCCAAGCTTCCCTATTCTATCTTACTTAATGGGACACTATAGGTACCAAAACAATTTTAGCTTATTGAAACTGTTTTGGTGTATAGATCATGCCCATGCACTCACTGCTCAATTCGTTGTCATTGAGGAGTCAAATCACTTTTTATGCAGCCCTAGACACACCTGCCTGCATGTGGTCTACTTGGCCTTCCTAAACACTTCCTGTAAAGAGAATGTTTACACTTCTTTTATTCCGAATTCTGTTTAATTTACAATTTCTTATCCTATGCTCTGTTAATAGCTTGCTATACCTTGCAGGAGCCTCCTGTATGTAATTAAAGTTCAATTTACAGAGCAGGAGATAAAATCCTTTAAAGTAAGTTACATCTGATTAAAAATGAAACCATTTTTTTCATGCAGGCTCTGTCAATCACATCCGGAGGAGGTGTGGCTAATGCTGCATAAACAGAAACTAAAGTGATTTAACTACATGGCAATGAATTGAGCAGTGAAACTTTAGATGCATGATTTATACACAACAACTGCTTCATTAAGCTGAAGTTGTATTGGTGGCTTTAGTATCCCTTTAATTTCCTTTACATAAATGGGTTCATCACTAAACTGAGAATTGTGAAGAATCAACAAGGGAATTGCAGATTCTAGGTTAAAATAACTGCTCTGAATAAGCTCTCCAATTCTGCTATGTTTCCAGGTGAAAATTATTATTTCGGCCTAAAATTCGCATTTACCTTGTCAATGCTTAAGAAGTCTCTGTTTAATAAATGCATTTGAAGAAGCAGTTGTAAACATGAGGGCCCACAATTGCAGGTTGAACTGTTTTATATTAAAATATATTATTTGTGTTCTATAGAATGATAATGCATTGTGACACATAATTATGACTACATTAACACCAATTGCCCTAATCGCGTAAAGATGCAGCTCATCCACACAGTAATCTAGCCTGTAGCACAACCTCATGTATCTCCAGTGAAAGTACTTTACGTGACCTTTTTGTTCTTACAAGAAAGCCGTGACTTTCTATGGGCAATACAACACCATCAATTTATGTCAGAATATCGGCGCAGTCAGATCACTTTCATCACATGTAGCTTGGTTGTTCTACGTTTTAAATATTTGATGTCAGTACATGAAATATGAATGATTTCATTTACAATTTACTGTACCCCCTTGTGGCATTAGTTTGACACTAAACTGCATTTTATGTGCATCATTTTTTATTCCAAGATATGAAGCTTTAGTTCCCGGGCATATTGAAAATGCTGTGGAGTACAGAGACAGAATCTATATTTTTGAAAGCGAGATAAAGCTGAAGAAATTTATGAGGTGAGTGTTATTTTTATATGGCTTGTGAATAGGCAGCTATGACTTGTGAATAGGCAGCTGTAAAAAGAAATGGTACTCATATTATTTACCATTATAAATAAATTATGAGCAGACTTAAACTCTGTTTTATAGTTTTAGGGTTTTATTTTTGCAGTTGTTTCTAATCACGTGGAATATTTTCAAAAACATATATATTTATTTGTGATATTACGATGGTTCGAATGCTAGGGATAATGAATATCACTATCACTAACGTTCTACATATCTTGGTGGCATTACATTCTTTATTACCACTGGGCACAGAGTTAGGATATCATAAACAGATATATTTGCTCCTCTTCTTTCACCCACCCTACGTGTACAGGTGTTACGTGATAATGTGAGCAGGGGCCACCAGATCCCTCTATTGCTGTAGATTCCACAAACCCCTGCAGGTGTTTTTAAGACTCTTTCAGGGGGAACAGTAAGTAGCTAATCATAGAGTGTCCTGGGGTACACTGCTTATTTATTTAAGACTGTGTATAAGTTGCCAGCAAGATTGTTCAGGAATTATCTTTGATACTTGAGGAGAATCAAGATAAAATCCTCAAATTGGCCTCTAAACTTGTTACACTTGATGAATTTAGAGCCTTTCCGTTTACAGCATAGCTTTTAATTAGTAGCCTATGGCTTAAATTCTCATAGCAATTTGGCTTATTTTCCCACACACCAAATTTATCTAGCCAGGTCAGGATTACAGAAGTCAGAAGAGACAGCAAAACAAGCCAAAATCTGCAAAACAAACAAGAGACAGCAAAACAAGAACCAGGAAATCAGGGAACAATATAAAGTACAAAACGAGGAATCAATAGGTAACCACGACAGGGCAATGATAAATGGGACTAAAACTTTATTTAAACCATATGGTGGACACTGATTGGTCCACACCACCCCTGTGACCTTGAAAGATGCGGGAAATAGTTTGCAGTGAGGATGTGGCACTGTTAATGAAGCTAGGTGTCATTTTATTATAAATAGAGGGGCACCGCACGCATGCAGTGTCCCTCTCTCTATTACACTGCTGTATAGAATTCACCTCCCGATCTACACGTTTGGGAAGGCTGAACGCAAGGGCTGATTGGAAGGGCTGAAGGAACTCGGGAGGCAGTACTTTCCGAACGATGTCTGGAGCAGATCGTCGATTGGGTACGTTTCATGACAGAAGCTCTGTTCTACACACAATATGGAGCTCCTAAAAAAGAGGGACATTAGGATAAAAAAAAAAAAAAGGGACAGAGGGATTCGGCTCAAAATAGGAACTTTCCCTCCTAAGTAGGAAAATTTGTGAGGCATGCTTTCAATATCAAAACCTAACCTAATCTAAAAAATTATATTGTGTTGTGCCTTAATTTCTTTGTCTTTTAAAATGTTTTGCATTCATATTTGTAGACTTCCAGAAAAGTATTGGAATCATAAGCTTCCAAATAAACTTCCCCCCAAAATGGAACCAGTCCTGCTGACAACTCTTCCTTTAACAGGATACCTTGAGCAGGTTGGTATTTCCCCCCCTTTTTAAAGGTTTTGAACAGTATAGTTGAGAAAACAAATTCTGGTTTGGAATGTAAAGCTTAAAAAGTGTGTTCAGGGTTGTACTGCACAAAGTGAGCAGGTTGTTAAGGAAGTATTAATAGTCAATATTATTCTATTCTCACTTTTATGCGTGTACTATGTACTATGTAAAAATAAGAGTAATATTGTCATTAATGCGAGAATTGCCAGGAAGTGAATTTCAAACTGAAGGCTAAAATAGTAATAATAAATAGTAATAAAATAATACTTTGAATTCTTAGTTTAGTGAATAACCCTGTTTGTAACCACAACATTTTAAATTAAATGCGTTTCCATTTCACCTTGATTGGCAGCAAAACCACCTGACACGTAAGCCCATGCAGTGGTAGTGCTTATATGTGTACTTACTCACAAATTGTCCAGCTCTGTATCTGTGCAATGCTATCCACAGGAGGTTTGCCACATATGGCTTTCCATACTTAAAATATGCTTGCAGCCTTGGCTAGAATCGCAATAAGTAAATCTGCCTACTTGGTACGCACTATATAAGTACCATTGACTTATTCATATTTTAAGTGGGTAATGGTGGCTTTAAGCAAAGTACTCCCAATCGGAACATTTGTTTTTCTTCTTTTTGTTGACATGTGCCTGTCACTTGGGTTGTCCAGTCACCATGGAGATGGACTACAGAACTCTTTTTTGTTTACTAGGCTGCTATAGCAACCCCTACAGCTGTCTGATATTTGCACTGGGCAGAGCAGCATTTTCTAGCCACATACCTCTTTATAAAGAAAAGTTGAGTGACGTGTTAATCACCCTTGACAAAGGCCCACCAGGACGAAACGTTGGGTATTTTGGTATCCTGGTTTCAGCCTTGTCTTATTTTCTTGAGCTAACACTGCATGTACAGCCTGTATTCTTTGTGATTTCATGTATATTTAATATGATATTCTTTCCTGAATATGTTCTGTATGTGCATTAACATGAACTTTTACTTTTTGACTAGCATGATGAATTGTATATGGGATATTGCATTGTGATTTACATATGATTATTCTGCATATCTTTTTGTGTATATTAATTAAAAAAAATTTTTTTTATTATTGCTATTTGGTGTGCGTTTAATATTATGTATATTAATATTCTATTAACCCATTTACTTATTTGCTTAAATGGGGGAAGGTGATGGGGGTGGGAGGTGTGTGTTTTTGTGTGTACGCATCCATTTTTTCCCCATACACACATTACATGCATATGCAAACACTACACACAATCTGTGCACATACAATACACAGCTAATAGAGACCTTACACACAGCATGACAGTCTGGCTGCACTATTCACTAAATTGAGAATTGCTTGGAATACAAAGTGAAATCAGAGTGATTTTTAAATATAAGGCCAACCCTGGAAGTTTCATATTGTTTTCTTTTGTTTCCACAAGCAAAGTAGGCGCAAGATAGTAATGGGTTCCTTTGTCAGAGTCATGAATAGGCGGGATAACGTTTGACTTATAAAACTTAAATATAGCTAGATCCTTCTCGTAGTGACACATGATTTGATGTTGCGCTACATAGATGTGCCATAGTTTTGTCTATGTACTGTGATATCTCATGTCACTGTCAGACTCTGTCACTAATGTAAAGATGTTATTTAATATGCAACCACATCAACAAAAACAAAATGACAAACAAATATAAGGCCAACACCTCCAAATTGAACACGAAACTGACATGGAGAATTTTTCTAATTTGGCTATTTTGGCTTAAATTTGGAATTCATGTCCAATTCACTTTGGATTCCCTGCAATTCTAAGTTTAGTGAATAACTTTGTAAGTCGTTAACATGACACTTCATTTTCTGCAAATGCGTTTGCCAGCCTGCCCTACCTGCATGGAAATGGAGAGGTAAAAATGGCATGATTCAATTAATGCCATTATAATAAGATTATACATGGCACTTTGTAATGGTTATGGTGCTTGGAGTGTTCCTTTAAAAAAGTACAGAGCTCAGTTCTTAGTTGAGCAGGGCACATGTGCAGAGACCTGGTTCACTGCATTTTACAGTGGTGAGTAAATTGTGGTTTTCTTTTCTTCTGTGTAATGATTTTGTCTTTTGTTCAGGGAGCAGCATCCGCTTTAATAAAAGCTCTAAATGATGCGGGAAGCCTGAAGCCAAAGTACCCATTTTTAAGTGTAAAAAGATCTGCTTTGCTGTACATTGCATATCATCTAAAAGGTAAGAAAATGTGAAATAATATACATTTCTTCATAGTCAGAAAATTGGTAAAGAATAATATACCATATAGTCAGAAAAGTGGGTGTGCGTGCGTTCGTTCGTTCGTTCGTTCGTTCGTTCCAGCAGATAAGATGCCAAAATACCAGATTATTGCAGTATGCAATGATACCTTTTATTGGACTAACCTTTTATTGGAGTAACATAATACTTAAAAGACAATCTTTTGAGAGTTTTCTTCTCTTCAGGTCTGAAGCAATACTGATCAATCTGATAGCACTTAAAACAAGTAATGTCAGAGAAGGGGAGGGGGCCGAGTGGGGTGTCATAAACAGCCTGGGAGTGAAAGGTGCAGATTGGTTGAGAATAGTCAGAACGTACTGTGAATGCATATTAATGTGTCTATGACTGCTTGTATGTCCCAGTCAGACCAGGAGTCCTGATGTGCACAGTCTGTGTCTTACAGTGCATCATGGTTTTATAAACCTTATCTGTGTATGTCTGTGTTTGTGTGTGTATTTGTATTGCAGTCTGTGTGTGTCCTGGTGCTGCACTGAGAAGAAAGGGAGCCAAACTGAGCATAAATACCTATTTTTGTGTGTATAAGGCTGTCACCTTTCCCAGCAGGTAAATTGCCTGAGAACAGACAATTTCTAGCATTCCAGATATAGTGGAGCATAATGAAAATATCATGTAATACAAAAAATACATTCATTTATTTTTTACTTTAAAGGATCACTATAGGGTCAGGAACACAAACATGTATTCCTGTCCCTATAGTGTTAAACCTAACATTGGGGTGGCTTGCCCCCAGCCCTTAACTCCCTATAAAAATATAAAACTCACCTTATTTCCAGCGCCGCGCGGGTCTGCCGGCGCTGGCTCCGCTCCCTTTGTGACATCATCAAAATGGCCAGTTTTTAGCCAACCCAATGCTATCCCATAGGGAAAGCATTAGATTGGCTAAAATCGGCACGGGGGCGGGGCCAAACACCGTTTGGGCCAATCAGGACCTCCTCATAGAGATGCATTGAATCAATGCATCTCTATGAGGAAAATTCAGCGTCCTGAACGGCAGGGCTGCTTACTGTGCAGCCCTGAGCCAGGAAGCCCCCATCAGTGGCCATCTAAGGAGTGGCCACTTGGAGGTGTTCCTAGGGCCAATCTAAACACTGCCTCTTCTCTGAAAAGGCAGTGTTTGCATGAAAATACCTGAAGGGAGCTATTATACTCACCAGAACAACTACATTAAGCTGTAGTTGTTCTGGTGACTATAGTGTCCCTTTAAATATTTCACTAGGAAGGATACATTGAGATTTCTCTAGTGTTCAAGTATGTCTTGGGCCAACAAACAATGTATTGTGTTTGAGGAATATAATACCATCTCAGAGTTATCAACCTTTATAGCTGTATATGCTGTGTGACATTCGGTTTGTATTTCATAGCCAAAAAAAAAAAAAAACAACTGTTACATAATACAATGTTACTGTTTCCCAAACACCAATACACCCATCAGTCAATCTTCTGGAGTAGGTAAAGAGAGGTTTTAACATAATTATTAGGAACAAGCAGCAAATAGAGTCAAACAATTGCAGAGTGAAATGCCCTAGAAGAGGAAATATGACATATGGGAGCTGATATGGAGATTGTAAGATGAACACAGGGAGTTAAAGTAAAACAGAGAAAGGAGGACGTAAAATACAGAGGGGGAGTGAGAAAGTGAAACTAAAAGAAATGCAGGGAAACCAAAACAAAGACATGCAAAAAATGGGAATGTAAATGAGACAGAGAAAGAACAAGTAAGACAGGCAGAGAAAGGAAAACTAAGACAAAAAAAAGAAAGTAAGACAGACAGAGAAAGGAAAACTAAGACAGAAAAAAAGAAAGTAAGACAGACAGAGAAAGGGAAACTAAGACAAAAAAAAGAAAGTAAGACAGGCAAAGAAAGGAAAACTAAGACAAAAAAAGAAAGTAAGACAGGCAAAGAAAGGAAAACTAAGACAAAGAAAGTAAGACAGACCGAGAAAGGAAAACTAAGACAAAAAAGAAAGTAAGACAGGAAAAGAAAGGAAAACTAAGACAAAAAAAGAAAGTAAGACAGGCAAGGAAAGGGAAAGCAACAGACTGAAAAACGCAAAGTAATACAGACAGAGAAATAGAAAGTAAGACAGGCAGAGCGATAGAAAGTAAGACAGGCAGAGAAATAGAAAGTAAGACAGGCAGAGAAATAGAAAGTAAGACAGGCAGAGAAATAGAAAGTAAGACAGGAAGAGAGATAGAAAGTAAGACATGCAGAGAAATAGAAAGTAAGACAGGCAGAGAAATAGAAAGTAAGACAGGCAGAGAAATAGAAAGTAAGACAGGCAGAGAAATAGAAAGTAAGACAGGCAGAGAGATAGAAAGTAAGACAGGCAGAGAGATAGAAAGTAAGACAGGCAGAGAGATAGAAAGTAAGACAGGCAGAGAGATAGAAAGTAAGACAGGCAGAGAGATAGAAAGTAAGACAGGCAGAGAGATAGAAAGTAAGACAGGCAGAGAGATAGAAAGTAAGACAGGCAGAGAGATAGAAAGTAAGACAGGCAGAGAGATAGAAAGTGAGACCCCCACATAGGGACTCAAACACCATCATACATGCTAGGCTACATGACACCACCGCCTCATAGAGAGCGAGATGGCAGACTCAAGAATAAGCAGACAAAACAGGGACTAGAAGACTCAACCCCTCACCCACATCCCCCACAGGGCAACCCCTGACATACATCTACACAGCCAACAGACGTAGGGGCGTCCGGGATCATTTGGGACTGCGGGCTTATTAGGTAGATAGAAGGTGTGCTGGGATGGGGAACTCAACCCCTCCATGTAACTTCTACAGTGGTGATAGCCTGGGAACTACAGACTATGTAAACATGAAAAAGAGGGGATAGAAATATTATTTATCCTATGTCATTATTCATGTTTAGCTATTTGTTGTAAATAATGTTGTTGCTTAATAATGTATGCGACGTGACACATACAGACGAACTGACCCACAGACTTGGCAGGGATCAGAAGTACGGGTAATGGATAACTCTGCTTTACGGATTGGTGTCAGGGTGCTCGGCGACTGATTGCCCCCTCCGCGCATACACACTTTGCCGCGGAGCGGGCAGTCACCCCCCGAGATACCCGGCACAACTAGATAAGACTGGGGCACTTTCCCTATAGACCACGACTAGGGCAGTTCCCCTACCTACCTCCCCCCTCGACCACCCCTTCCCATCACCCCCTCCTATTTTTCACCCAACCTTCCCCCCATCGCCCCGACCCGGCACAAGGCTAGGGGCCCGATATACCCAAGGGCATCCACAGGGCTACCTCAACACCTTAGCTCGAAAGGGCGCGCGGCGGGTCGGTTTCCGACCTGAAGTATAGGGGATCCAAAAGAGAAATACAATATGGCGACATTGAAAATCACCTCCCTGAATGTCAATGGCCTTAACACACCGACTAAACGACGACTGTTAATGAGGGAACTAAAGAGACAAAAAACAGACATAGCCTTCGTACAGGAAACACACCTCCTGCGCTCAGCCCGGATTCAACTAACAGATCATCTATACACCAGGGCATACTCCTCCAGGGCACTAGTAAAGAAAAGCGGGGTAGAAATACTCCTACATAAAAAATGCCCCATTACCACCCAAACAACACGCACAGACACTATGGGCAGGTACGTTATCCACACGGGGACGATACACGCCACCACATACCATCTGATTAACATCTATGCACCTAACCAGCCAGATCCGGGCTTTTGGGAGCAACTACACAACTTAATCCACACTCTATCGTACGGAATTATAATACTGGGGGGCGACCTAAATGCTACACCCTGCCCCACAGTAGACCGTAGTGCCCCGACGGGTGGCCAGAGGACGGGAGGTCAAGACAAACTCCTAACCCAATTCATACAGAAGACGAAATTACTAGACCCCTGGAGGTTGCGTAACCCGGGACTGAAGGACTATACGTTCTTCTCGGCAGCACACTCCACATACTCCCACATTGACATGTTCCGGGTCAACCAGACCAGGATCCCATGGGTTCATTCTGCACGTGTCAACCTTATTACATGGTCGGACCATGCTGACGTAGAAATCACTCTTAGACTCCCAGGACCCAAACCACCATGGAAATGGAGGCTGAACAGCACACTCATAAAAGACCCAGTGACGTAGAAACTTATCCAAGGCGAAATCTCGGCCTATTTTGACGACAACGATACACCGGACTTAACACAATCCACGATATGGGCCACTCACAAAGCGGTACTTAGGGGCACCCTCATTAAACTCGCAACCCGACAGAAAAAGCAAAGGGCTGAACCCTCTTTGAGCTCCAAAAGGTGCTGAGGAGGGCTGAAGCCAGACATAAACATAACCCTACGACACAGGGACTCCAAGACCTTAGAGACCTCCGACATAAAATAAGAGCCACGGCAGTAGAGGACCTAGGGTGAGACCTAGTCCGTAAAAAACGCCTCTACTATGAACGCTCCAATAAGATGGACACCCTACTAGCTAGAGCATTAAACCCCAAACCCCACTTCCAAGCTATATCGGCGATCCGAGACAAAAGGGGTCAGATAACCCAAAATCCTATGGAGATCAACCACATCTTCACGGAGTTCCTCGCACACATCTACAACCACTCCCCGGAACTAGGCAGTAACAACAGGGATTACACACAAGCTGTAGCTGAATACGTAGCAAAGACAAACATGCCAGGGTTGAACCCGGAGGTCCTGCAAACCTTGGGGGTACCTATTGGGGAGGAGGAGGTAGACAGGGCGATCACGGCCCTCAAAGGTAACAAAGCCCCGGGACCGGACGACTTTGATGGTTCCTACTACAAAATATTTAGAGACGCGTTGACACCAAGACTGGCGAAGGTGTACACCGAATGGATGGACGGTGGACACCCTAACCCAGATATGCTAACAGCCGACATCACACTCATACCCAAACCAGGAAGAGACCCAACAGAAGTGGTGAATTACAGACCCATTTCTCTAATTAACATTGATGTAAAAGTTTTTGCAAAAATACTGGCGACTCGGTTAAACCCCCTCCTTGGAACTCTGGTCCATCCGGACCAGGTTGGATTTGTGCCATCACGGCAATTGTATGAAAACACCAGGAGAGGAGCGGATGTCATATGGTGGGCGGTGAGGACCCGGACGCCTTCTCTGATTCTGTCTCTGGACGCGGAGAAGGCATTCGACAGGGTGCAATGGCACTACCTCTTCGCACTGCTTGACCGACTACACATGCCAGACACATTCATTAAAGGTATAAAGGCCCTATACACTGAACCGCGGGCACAGACCACCGTCCGGGAACAGCCCCGACCCCATTCACACCTGCTAACGGTACTAGACAAGGCTGCCCCCTTACCCCCTGCTGTTTGTCCTCTCGCTGGAGCCACTCCTGCAGAGGATAAGGGAAGACAGGAACATATCAGGTATACAAGCAGGGGGAGAAGAATACAAAGTCTCCGCATATGCGGATGATGTTCTGGTCACACTCACCAACCCATGGGAGTCCCTACCACGACTGGTGACCCTCCTAGAGGAATACGGACATGTTTCGTGCTATAAAATCAACTTAGAAAAATCGGTTGCCATGCCAATAGAAATGGAAGCAGAGGGGATTAACGACATCAAAACCACTCACTCCCTCAAACTCACAAGAACTGACATTAAATACCTCGGTATCAAACTCACAGCGGACCCGGAGAAATTGTACAGCGCCAATTACATGCCCACCATCCAAGAACTCTGTCGCGATCTAGAAAAATGGCACGAAAAGCCAATATCATGGATTGGCAGATTGCATGCAATCAAAATGACATTGCTCCCACGCCTACTGTTCCTGTTCCAGGCTCTGCCGATTAAAGTGACCAAACAAGACCTAATGACACTACAGAAACACATAGATAACTTTGTTTGGGCACAGAAGAGACATAGGATAGCTAGACAGGTACTGTACCGCCCGAAAACAAGGGGCGGGCTGGGTCTCCCAAACCTGTATCAATATTACTTGGCGGCTCAATTAGCCCGAATAATAGCATGGCATACACCGGAGGGCTCACACAGGTGGGTGGACCTAGAGACAAAACTAATGAGCACGGATCTACCACAATTTTGGATATGGGTACCCAAACAAGACAGACCATCCCTGCGCACCACTTGCCCGGCGATCCTTAACTCTATACGGATATGGGATCTGACAGCCACCAAATATGCACTAAAACACACACCCTCACCGCTGACTCCGTACCTACGGAATAAAGCATTTGAGCCCGGGCTGAGCGCACGCGACTTTAGGGGGATAGAAAACACAGGGATGCAAAGATGCGGGCACATGTATGATGGTGACTCCTTCAGAACCGTTGACACCCTAACAAAAATGGCACCCCTAACAACCAAAGACGTCTTCCGATATGTACAACTACGAGACTTCGCCAAAAACCCTGAGATAAAAAAAGCAGCCCAAACCCCAATGACTTTCTATGAACAGCTATGTAATGCAGAAACAACTCAAAAGGGGTTAATCACGGCCATTTATGTGCAGCTCAGCGCCCCGGAAAAGGGAGCTAAAGATCCAAGATACATACACCAATGGGAGGCGGACCTGGGGGGGGGGGCCTTAGAAGGAGAGGACTGGGTAGATATATGGGAAGACGTCGATATGTGTACTACACCAGGAACAATCCTATAAAATGCTTATGAGATGGTACACCACACCTGTTCAGCTCCATAAAATGGGGAAAACCTCGACAGACACATGTTGGAAGGGATGCGGTGGCAAAGGCACCTTTGTCCACATGTGGTGGGAATGCCCTGAAGTAACCAAATACTGGAAGAGTATCCAGTCACTACTGACAGATATACTAACACGACACATTGATTTAGACCCCTGGGCGATCCTATTGTCCCGACCCACAGACGGCCTCCCTAGGAAGGAACAACAACTTCTAAAGAAGAGCTCTTGCACAGGTGTGGCTGAAACCCACAATTCCCACCGATAACGACGTGATAGTAAAAATCAAAGACACATATCTGATGAACAAACTCACAGCCCAAATTAGAAACACGGAAAAATCATTCAAAAAAATCTGGCAACCCTGGGAAGTATATGCTAATGAATGACACCACATAGACTAGACAGGGTGAGCGGTCCGTACGGAGACCTAGACCTGCCGGGCGCCCCGACAAACAGCACGCCCCTCCACCCCCCTCACTCCATCCCACAGCCCCGTCCAATCCTCCCCCCACCTTCCATGTTGCCAAACATACGGTGCACAGTGTTGGACAACCAAACCGGCTCATACGCCTACCTAGAACCACAGGCGAAACACACAGGGTAACCCAGTTAGACAGCGAAAACAGGACGAAAAACACGTAGGAAAGCTAATGTTGTGAACGCTCACAGTGGAAGAATGACCACCATACACACACGACCCGGCTAGATGTCCCTTAGGGACTAACCCCAAAGGGGGAGGAATGCATCATAAGGGCCACCAACAAATTCACGGAGAATGTTCCCAACTGGGGAGTACACAACACGGACATAAATGAACATTACCTTAAGGGACAGACCTACACGACGTCCGCGGCCACTATAGTACGAAATCAGTCCAGACGCAATAGCGAACACATAAGGAGCACGATAGCCCGAACTGCTTTGAGTGTTCAACAGACGACCACAAAGACTGTGAACCTGTCTGATGGAATCTAGAACCGCGCAAAGTTAACTGTTTTCAATGCCATGCAGTCATGTATCGTATTGTTTGGATTTAGTTTTTGTTTATGTTTTACACATGGGCTCGAAATACCCTATGAAATTACAAACGACACCGAGCGGCACATTAGAACTGATATACATGGTACAACTCCACTTATCTTATGTAAAGAGAAATGTATTACATGTTGATGATCGGCCCCTGCGGGGGCCACTAAACATTACCAAGCCGCGTTCAGTGTCGAAACAAAAATAAAGAATTTAAAAAAAAAAAAGGTATATGTTGTTGTCCACTCTCCGTACCTCACAGTCTATGGGCTTTGGGTAGAGGATATTATAGCAAAAATCTTGTCTGCCATTTCACCTCCTTCACCCCTGTGGTTAGGGGTCTCCAAGCCACTAGCCAGGTCCCCACAATAAAACAAAAAAATGACTAACTCACCCAAATAATAATGAGGGGTGCAATGCATCTAATACATGTAAAATACAATTTCATACTTCCCTTTAGAGGTTTTCTTCCTGCTGAAGTCTTCTTTTCTTCAGCCTCAAATCCATTATAAACTGATATAACTGTTAAATAAGAAACAGAGAACTAAAAATAAAATCAAAACCATGCAAAATAAAATTTAAAAAAAAAAATCTATGATAGCCCTATAAGGGCTCTGCATTGTCTGAGATTTCAAGGTGGAGAAAGTCTTTTAAAAGGCCTTCCCATGCTTGGAAATGTTAATAGAGTTCTCTGTTTGATTGTCTTGTAAGCAAAAATTGTACAATCGGAATAGCCCAGTACTGCACCGAATAGTTTTGCCCTAATCAGTACTGGGCCACTCTGACTTTAATGAATAACTCTATTAGAGAGAATGTAACAGAGAGAAAACAGTTTTATAAGACACATGCTTACACATAGTCTCTGCATTTTAAAATACGTACTGACCTTTGCTGTCGTTAAAACTGCTAATGTTATTTATTACTATCTTCTAGCACACAATCCTCGGAAATCTGACTACATAAGGAGGAAATACAAGAAAAAGATGGAGCAATTTCTAGAGCATTGTGAGCTCATTACCTATCTTGGAAATAAGATGACACAAAAATACATGGATCCTCAAAGGAGACCCATTGATTTTGATTTTAAGTTGCAGTACTTCTTAGCACTTAAAGATGTAAACCCTATTTGCATTTAATGGATATACACTAATATACATTCAAACCAAAGTGAAGAAACAGAACATTTGATGCCATTTTTGAAAATCTAATATTTAATAAATTTGGATCACACAAAATGTTTTTGTGCCTCACATTCTTAGAGTATCCTATAGCTGAGATCACTAATGATGGCTAATGATGCTTCCGCAGGTAACATCAACACTGGCAAATACAGACCTCAAGCAACGATTTCAAATCACTAAAGTGGTCATTATGCTTGGAGTAGCCCTTTAAATTGCATGTTGCCTAAGGTCAATTTTAGGTCAGCCATCCATCCAAGTTACATATAATTAGAATTTTCTTTTCTTTTTTACATGACAGCACATGAAAGTAGTACTTGGGCTCTTGATACCCAAATATTCAACTGTAAATGCAAGAATTGGAAACCAATAAAAAGTTGCCAAAGTATTTAGGAAGGAGTATGCAAATGCTCAACAAAGCAGTTCCATCACTGTCTGAGAACGTAGGGCATTGGTAAGAGAGTCCACATACATGTGGACTGAAAAGTTGCATGCTGTTACATAGTTACATAGGCTGAAAAGAGACACGTGTCCATCACGTTCACCCTTCCTCACATTTGTTTTTTGCTGTTGATCCAAAAGAAGCACTTCCAATTTTGAAACAAACTAGGAAAAAAATTCCCTCTTGACCCCAGAATGGCAGTCAGATTTATCCTTGGATCAAGATCTAGGTAGGTAGGTCAAAACGTTGTGAGTGGCAGTGGGTTCAATAAATTTGACTTTTTGTATCCTGGGGTGCCTGGACCTTTCTTCTATTTTTCTATTAAGTATTTTGGTCCCTGGGACTGGTCTGGTTGCACCCAGATACATAGTATTTGGGGAGGCATGCAGTTCCACATTTCTACTATGATTACACACACACCACCCATCACACACACAGCACCCCTCATACACAACACACCCACACACACAGCACACAGACACACACACACATACACTGCACCCCTCACTGCAGTCTGTGTGTATTTAGCAGGCTGTGTGTGTCTATTCAGCAGTCTGTGTATGTGTATTCAGCAGTCTGTGTGTGTGTATTCAGAAACCTGTGTGTATTCAGCAGTCTGTGTGTATTCAGCAGCCTGTGTATATTCAGCAGTCTGTGTGTGTGTATTCAGCAGTCTCTGTGTGTGTTTGTGTGTGTGTATTCAGCGGTCTGTGTATGTATTTAGCAGTCTGTCTGTGTGTACTTAGCAGTCTGTGTGCATGTATTCAGCAGTCCATGTCTGCCTATTCAGCAGTCTGTATTTATGTATTGCATTTGTTGGAGGTACCAATGAATATAAGCTTAATGTTATGAATAATTAAAATTTGTATTCATGTAAGTTGTTGTGTAGACAGGGCCCCAGTGCACTTCTTTGCCCGGGGGCCCATAATGCTGTTAAGATGGCACTGCATGTGTCCCGGATTGCCTAGGACAGTCCCGCATTTTAAGAGTCTGTCCTGGGTCCCTCCTGAGAAATTAGTGCAGCTCCCATAGGAGAACTACCTCACCTGACTGGGCCCCTTTAAAGTTGCAGAGAGTGCTGGGAGGAAGTGACTGTTACTTCCTCCCAGCATACAGACCGCGCAGGCTGACAGGACACTGAAGAACCAACTGAGGAGGAGGAGGCAGGAGAGAGAGCTCTGCAGCTTCTTCTTCAGACTCCCATCATCATCAGCCAGCCCCAGTGTGATGTAATTCCAGTAAAATACAAGTTTAGCAGGCTAAGATTGCCACAAGGCATATGTATGTATATGTGTTTGTAGTATCAGTTAGTTAATTACACGTAGCTAAGATACTGTTATCACTGTACTGACCAGGTGCAGGAATGTAAGAACTGGAATTACGCGTCCCTCTCCTTTGTATCAGATGAGCCACGTGGTTAGACCGGATGGATGAGTTTAGACTCTATTTATTAAATAGGTTAAGGGTATGTGTGGGTGTAGTTAATTGTGGGAGGAGCTACAGTGCTATATAAGGAATGTACTCTATGTATTCAGTACTCAGACTTTGCTGTATTTTGGTGACGCTAGTCCCTCTGAGTCCCGATCGGTGATCCAATAAAGAATCTCTTCCTTCCTGAAGAAACCTGTGTCCATCTCTCTGTGCTTGGCTTCCGTCAGTTTCTCCGGTATCATTTGGTGCATTGGCCGGGAAGCTCATCGTTCAACGGTAGCTGAGAGGCAGAGGCGTGAGACGGTCTATCTTTGCCCACGTTCTCTACGGCTGCACCCCTGAACTTCTGCGTGGACCTCCCTTCGTCTCGGCGCCACTGGTCTGTTGTCCAGGAGATCATCGGCCTCTACGTGAGAAGTGCTGGGGTGTCCCCGTCGATGAGTGTGAACTCAGGTTCAGGAACGAGGAGGTAAGACAACTGCTGTTTTAGACGGCAGGACCCACTAGGGGTATACCGATTGTGCGGTAGGCCCAAAGGGGTTTTGAATCTGTGTATCTGCCCCCTCTGTCGGAGGGAAGGAGCGAAGGCGCACCGCTCGATCGAACGCTCTTTAGTCAGACCGTTTGATTTGGTTAGTCAGGCGGGGTCCTGGTGTAAATAGCCCTAGCCGGACACCGGTGTCTTGTCTAGACTAGCGTTCTAGGGTGTATATTACGTTCGCTAGGTCGGAGGGACCGGGAGACTAAGCGGCGCCTGTGTAAATTCGGTTCGCTAGTTCTCATCCTATCTGGGCTAAGTGGGAAGGCGTGTAAATTTGGAACCCACTAGACTTTTGATAGTGCGACTAAGAGGCGCCTGTGTAAATTCGGTTCTCTAGCTCGCTATATATGTGGTGATTGGGCAGTGTGGCTAACCAAAACGGGTGTATATAGTTTTAGGTAGTCCATTCAAGGTACTGGCCAATAGTTTAGTTGGGAATTGTAAATGTGTTAACGATTGTTTTAGTAAAGTGTATATCTTGTTAGATAGCGCGAGCTCAGCCGTCTAGCGAGAGTGTTAATAGTGTGTTGCTGTATTATAGTGCACGGTACTGATGTAGATTAATTTAGAAATAAACAAATATGTTTAAATGTCTATCTGTTCCTGTCCAAATCTGAGATGATTAAATTGCGTATACGCAGAAGTAAGCTCACACTGACACATGGAGTTCAGGTTAAAAGCACTTCAGAAAATTTAATACAATCTGGTTGGAAAACAGTTGTGTAGATCTTTTTAAAAGCAAAATGACATCATCATTGAATATCAGATAATAACAAATAAACATCATTAATTGGATTAAACGTTATGTGACTATATCAGTGTCCACCCATCAATATTATTAATTGGCTCAGGGATTTGAGTGACCAGCTAGGTGTCCTCCCACCGGGAGGTGGTATTGTTCTGGACAAGGGTGTGGACAGAAGGCTCAGGCGCCATCTTTCCCAGCATGAGGTTTACTCGGTGGAAAGGGGGGCTTGAGCGTCATTTTACACAGTCAGTGATATCGGGCCTCATGTCCAGGTGCAAGGTCTCTTATGAATAGAACATTTCATTACTACTGTGTTCTCGTGGCCTTCAAATTATACTATGTTGCAAGTTAGGGGAAAGTCAGTAAAGTCAGCAGTTCCTGAGTTAATCATGTCTTTATAGAGAATACAGTCTTTGTCTATTGTATTAGATGTGCTGGGAAATTCTGTCATGTAATGTAGTTTTAAAATGAACAAGTTAGGTTATGAGGACAAAATGGAGGATTGAAGAAGTCAGGTTAGGAGGACAAAATGGAGGATTCACAGTATGCAGTTAAAATGGAGTTAGTACAATAATTCAATACAAGTTCAATAAAGATTTTTAATAATTCTACATCAGTCCCCCCTATGAAATGTTAATATTCTAAGAGATAAAAACTTTATTAAGTTAGTATCAGGAAGACGTGTTAACCCAAGGCACAGAAACCCTATGAAGTAACGGTTCTTAAAGTCTTCTTAGTTCTTCAGAGGGACATCATAAATAGACAAGCTTACATTACCATATGGACTTGTGTTATCTGGAATATAGGCACAAGTAGTCATGGTGACAGGTAAACGTTGTTGGTTGCAATAGGTATAATAAATGCAAATCAAAATATTATTATTATTATTAGCAGTGACGGTTGGGAAAATGGACTCAAACTTTCCTTTTACTGCAAAATCATCTGGTACCCCCCTTGGCACACCTATGGCATCAATATATATATATATATATATATATATCAAACTTTCCCTTTAGAGGGGTGCTCCTTTTTATGTTCTGAAGCATGAATGTGGTGTGTCAAGAGTACCTTGTCATGTATTATGTGTATTGACATAATAACCTTGGCTAGGGTGTAGTATTAAACCTGTCCCACGCTACATCAGCGTAGGTGGACTCGGATCATTTAGTCAATATTAATATCACCACAAACTCAGGATGGGCAAATAATCCTGAGGAAGCTTGGCATTTGGATCCCTTCAGCTTCACGAGGTCTCCTTTTGGGGTCCTCGGCTTTCCATCGATGGCAGGTGGTCAGGCATTATTATGGCCATCAAACACCTACTTGCTGGTATCTTTTTATTTAACAAGTCATTTTTTTTCTTTAGAGTCAAAAGTGTGTCAAAATCAACAAATGTCACTTCTCATGTTGCAGAGAGAGTCTTGAATCTGGAACAATGAATCCACTGAGTGATCTCTGCAACTTTCACAATGCACTATTGGGTATATGGTCTTGGTTGTCACATTGATGACCGGCTAGGCTTCTGGCCATCCTGACAAAATGTCTATGATAACTAGTGCATATTTGACCCAGTAGCTCTTTGTCATCTGGATTCTTGAAAGGGATATTGAGAGTTAGCTAGGTGCTTAGGGGTATTTTAGAGATCAAAGAGTTCATGAGGGTCTTGGATAGGTATAAAGTTCCATGGGCTCACTGCCCAGTACATGTTTTTGGGTAAACAGAGCTTAAGAGCGTTGGAGTACAGCCCGTCTTCAAGGGTTGCCCCTTTCTGTTTTTCCAGCTTTGTATTTCTTCAGGGTCAGCAGCTGCTTTGTCATTCTTTTAGAAGCTTGAGATCTGTAGGTAGGATCTACATGGTGAGTATAGAAGTTTCTTTAGCGGACACCATTCTGTCCACTTCCCTTGGTGCACTTGTGGCTTGGTTGGCAGCTTTTAGTCAGCTGAGTGGTGCTTCTTATCTTCCAGATTGATCCAAAATAATGTGCTGCACCCAGGGCATGTCTTGAGTCAGTGTAGGTATTGGCATGTCTTCCTTCAGGCATTTTGTATGCCACTGAGAAGGCTGTCAATTCAGCGTCTTGAGCAGATGTGAGTGAGGAAAGTGAAGATGCTTGACGTACCTGATATTCTGTAGCAACAGCAAATCCAGTATGGTACCTTCCCTCTTTATCCGCAAACAGAGTGGAGTCAGGATCTGGTAAAGCTACTTTGCTTTTCTATCCACAGTTCTCTTGCTGACCCCCCTCTGTAGAGATTTGTAAATTGAATGTTCATGTTTTGTTCTAATGAGTCAAGTTCCTTTCATGAGATTTCTGGGGACTTAGTGAAGAAAAAAACATGAGGGACAGCCACCTCCCTTACAGGTGTCTTACTTCCATGGGAATCTGGGTCAGGACCGCACTATTTCTTTGAGAGTGCCCAAAACAGTTCTTTCATGTCTGAATAATTTTAATTTTTCGTTAGTGTGGTATTCCCCCCTGGGAAGTGGCGGAAGAGTGGCCAGAGCAACTTTTCTTCAAAATATAATGTTGTCAGGTAGAGGCAGAGTCGTCTATGAGTGGAGGAAATTGGTAAGGAATAAGAAGGGAGGAAGCATATAAAGGATACAGATATGGTGGTGGGGAGATGGAAGAATGAGTAGCGGATAGAGTGAGAGGGAAGAAGGTGGAGTAGGAGGAGGAGAAGGAGGAGTAGAGGAGAAGTAGGAGGAGAGAGGAGAAGGTGGAGTGGAAGGAGAAAGTGGAGTAGAGGGAGGAGTAGGAGGAGGAGTAGAGGGGAAGTAGGAGGAGAGAGGAGAAGGTGGAGTAGAGGGAGGAGTAGGAGGAGGAGAAGAGGAGAAGTAGGAGGAGAGAGGAGAAGGTGGAGTAGAGGAAGGGGTAGGAGGAGAAAGTGGAGTAGAGGGAGGAGTAGGAAGAGGGGGAGGAGTAAGAGCAGGAAGGAGGAGTAGGAGGAGGAGAAGGTGGAGTAGAGGGAGGAGGAGGAGTAGAGGGGAAGTAGGAGGAGAGAGGAGAAGGTGGAGTAGAGGGAGGAGTAGGAGGAGAAAGTGGAGTAGAGGGAGGAGTAGGAAGAAGAAGGAGGAGTAGAGGGGAAGTAGGAGGAGAGAGGAGAAGGTGGAGTAGAGGGAGGAGTAGGAGGAGGAGAAGAGGAGAAGTAGGAGGAGAGAGGAGAAGGTGGAGTAGAGGAAGGGGTAGGAGGAGAAAGTGGAGTAGAGGGAGGAGTAGGAAGAGGGGGAGGAGTAAGAGCAGGAAGGAGGAGTAGGAGGAGGAGAAGGTGGAGTAGAGGGAGGGGCAGTAGGGGAAAGTGGGGGACTGCAGATGAAGGGGAGGGATCGGTGGGAGGAATAAGCGGGGGTGGGCAGGTAAGGGAGCAGACAGGTGATGTAGCAATGGAGGATACATCAGAAATCAAGACTAGGTAGAAATGCAATGGAGGCTGCAAATAGCCCATGTACAACAACTATTAACTGGCCCTATGCTTTCCCTAGAGAAAAATAATAAAAGGCTAACATGCTCATCTTGTCTCCACAAGCCTCGAACGTTTCACTCCCATGGGTGGCCCATGATGGCTTGCCCACCACTTCTCCACACGGGGTCTTGTGCCCGCGGAGACAGACGCTATCCCTGACTCTCGTTCTTAATTTAATAATTTATAATCTAACATCTCAAAATGTAATTTCTACTTATATCACAAATATACATTATCACAATTTTATGTCTCGTAAATGGGATAAAATTTATTCTACTCTTTACTGATAATGTATTTTTAAAACATACAAAATAGACAAATAACATTGCCTTCTGCAAAATAAATGGAAAAGATAATGGAGATTTTGTTAAGCTTATAAATGGCTATACATTAATTCACATTTCTTGTACTCCAGTTTCTGGCTGTTAATGACAATGTACAATGTAATAGAGCAGCGGAAAATGCTAGTAGAATGCTTGGTTGCATAGGGAGAGGTATTAGCAGTAGGAAGAGGGAAATGCTCATGCCATTGTACAGAACACTGGTGGGACCTCACTTAGAGTACTGGATACAGTACTGGAGACCATATCTTCAGAAGGATATGGATACCTTAGAGAGAGTTCAAAGAAGGGCTACTAAACTGGTTCATGGATTGCAGGGTAAAATTCACCAGGAAAGGTTAAAGGATCTTGACAGGTATAGCTTGGTGAAAAGACGAGACAGGGGAAATATGATAAAAGCATTTTTAAATACATAAAGGGAAACAACACAGTAAAAGTGGAGACTATATTTAAAAGAAGGAAAACTACCATAACAAGAGGACATAGTCTCAAAAATAGAGGGACCAAGGTTTAAAAATAATATCAGGAAGTATTACATTACTGAGAGGGTAGTGGATGCATGGAATAGCCTTCCAACTGGAGTGGTAGAGGTTAACTCAGTAGAAGTGTTTTAAGCATGCGTGGGATAGGCATAAGGCTAAGCACTTGCTGCTAGTAACAGATCTAGAATTAATATACTATAATGCCCAAAGTCTCAATTCCTACGCATATGCAATAATAAAATATCTGGGCTTACAACAAAAATTATGTTAGTCAGTCTTTAAACTTGGCTTATTCATTTGTTCAAGAAATCTTGGTTTATTAGAACTTTCTTTTAGTAAATGTTCTTTAAGATAACCCTTCTTTCAGCATGTTATCAATCTTTGTACACAAAGCTAAAACACACTTGTTACTTATACGTGAAACGATAGACATATATATTCTATCTACATATTAACCAATACTTGTCACAGACACCTTCCTGACACAGGGAAACTAATAGCAGGATAATCCTAGTAACCGTAACCTTTTTGTTCATAATATATGGGAATTAAGGAAGACAGCATGTCTTTAAGATAGGATGAGCATGACACAATACACGGGCGGAAAATAAATAAATAAATAAAATAAATAAATAAACTCACGGAATGCAAACAATATACCTACAGCCATTAATCACTTTTCCTCTTCACAATCTAGCTTAACAACTTTGCATATTCCCTCTATCCACATTGCATAGCAATGCAACAAATCACACTTGCCTTTACATTTTTAACTCGTCCAAATAATTCTCTATCCCTGCATCAGATTCACTTTCCTAACCTTTGTAATAAACACTGAGCTGTACTCCAACACGATCCTATCAACTTCAATTAAAATAACAAACTACACAATTAGAATATTTTCTAGCAAAAAATTCCATTGTTAAGTCTTAACAGCAGCCTCTGAATAATTTTACTGAACGCAGAACTGAAAAACCAGGAATGTCACCCCTCCCTCTCCCCCCTAGCCTCTCACAGAAGGCAAGGAGGGAGGGGTGAGGAGAGAGAGCCAGCATGAAGTTTTTTTAACCATGTCAGCGCTGGAAGGACAGTTACGTTACAATTATTGCAAGCAAAGAGACACAAAAACACAACATTTAATACTCTTCAGTGAAACTCAATACAAAACCCCCACCCTCTACCAGGGTAATGGCTAACACAAAATACAAAAACAATTATTATAATATACATACATTCTTAACCCTTTGTGATCTAGTTCTTCCTCAACCCTACCTTCCTGCTGAATAGCATTGTTACTCTGTACCAGTAAGCTTGCTTTCTTCTCTGTCAGTAATCTACCACATGAAGGCACAGCAATTTTACACACTTTAGCAATCTCTATCTTCAACTAGATCACACGCGCTAGCCAGCCCTTATTGGGCTTTTCTAACCCTGTTCCATTCCCCTCCTATACAGGCGTCCCAGATATAGGGGGAAAAGGTTTTAAACAGTGTCTACAATGGTGGACTGACACTCGAGAGGGGTGGGTCCCCCCCCAGTGCGTCTTCCCAAAACGTAGACTAGTCACTAATTGGAGGTGAGAAGTGTGTGACCAATCACTTCTCTCACAATAGAAATAGGAGAGGATAGAATAATAATATAGGAAGTATAGAAAAGGTAAAGAGTAAGGAAAAATCCTTAGGGACAGACACAGGAGTTCATGAGACTCCTAATTAAACAGACAAGACAACAATACAGTTGAAATACAGTGCATGCATCACAGTTCAAATGAAATCAACAGTAATCCCTTTCCTTTACTCGTGTGCTTACTCCAAAGTCACCTCCCTCAACCTCGTAGTGTCCCCGCTCGGAGAATGACTTTCATAAGTCTCACTACCAGCGGCCACGGAAAACAACTGACACCGGTCCGAGTTCCGTCAGCCTCCCTCTGCACAGCAGTCCACAAGAATGTGGCCACCTCTATCCTCACTCCCGTAGTGCCCCTATAAAACCCACTTATAAGTCTCACTACCACGTGATGCGGAAAACAAGCAATGCCTACTTGAATCCCCCCAGGAAACAGAGTCCCCTGCCACAAGACTAAGTCCCCTACCACAAATAAACAGAAAACTGGAATTCCACCAGCCCCAGCGCTCAGGGTTGTGGTTACCAAAAGAAAACTGGAATCCCCCCAGCCGAAGCTGAGGTTTACCAAAACTGGAATACCCCCCAGCCTCAGCACTCGGGGCAATGGTTACCAAACTTGGAATTCCACTAGCCCCAGTACTCGAAACTGTGGGTTACCACGTGCACAATGAGGCTAGCTGGGCTCTCAAAGTGTCACAAGAAGGATCACAGGAAATTATGAGTCTACACAAAATCCACAGTTCCAACAATCCCCTTTTTCCTTACAGCCACAGCCACGAGGCTCCTAAAAGAGGTAAACAGGCAAAGAAGACCCCCAGGAACGCATCCACAGGTCAACCCCCCTTTTTCCCTACAACCACAGCACCGTGGTTCCTAAAAGAGGTAAAACAGGCAACAGAAGACCCCCAGGAACGAATCCACAGGTCCACCCCCCTTTATCCCAAAAGGGGTAAAATACAAACAGATAGACAGACACACTGAAGACCCAGGCAAATCCCCTCAGGTCCACCCCCCTTTATCCCAAAAAGGGGAAAACAAGCAAGACAGAACCCCAGGCAAATCCCCTGCAGGTCCACCCCCCCTTTATCTCAAAATGGGGAAACAGGCAAACAATTCAAACACACCCAGGCAACAGATAGACTAAAATGCAGGTAAACAAATGAGTAACGAGACACCGGGCAAGATATTACCTGTCTTTGATGTCCTCCCGGGAAGCAGTCACAGACACGTGGACGGGTCAATCAAAGGGGCCGGAACATACCGGTGGCTCTGCAGAAGTCTCTACCGTGTACTTGGAGGTGATCAGTCTCCCTTCCTACCCCCAGGATTCCCCCGTCCAACAGCATCTCCCTTAGGACGGCTCACCGGCCAGACATAGCCCGATGCCCCACGTTGGATGCGCCAAATTGATGTAGATTAATTTAGAAATAAACAAATATGTTTAAATGTCTATCTGTTCCTGTCCAAATCTGAGATGATTAAATTGCGTATACGCAGAAGTAAGCTCACACTGACACATGGAGTTCAGGTTAAAAGCACTTCAGAAAATTTAATACAATCTGGTTGGAAAACAGTTGTGTAGATCTTTTTAAAAGCAAAATGACATCATCATTGAATATCAGATAATAACAAATAAACATCATTAATTGGATTAAACGTTATGTGACTATATCAGTGTCCACCCATCAATATTATTAATTGGCTCAGGGATTTGAGTGACCAGCTAGGTGTCCTCCCACCGGGAGGTGGTATTGTTCTGGACAAGGGTGTGGACAGAAGGCTCAGGCGCCATCTTTCCCAGCATGAGGTTTACTCGGTGGAAAGGGGGGCTTGAGCGTCATTTTACACAGTCAGTGATATCGGGCCTCATGTCCAGGTGCAAGGTCTCTTATGAATAGAACATTTCATTACTACTGTGTTCTCGTGGCCTTCAAATTATACTATGTTGCAAGTTAGGGGAAAGTCAGTAAAGTCAGCAGTTCCTGAGTTAATCATGTCTTTATAGAGAATACAGTCTTTGTCTATTGTATTAGATGTGCTGGGAAATTCTGTCATGTAATGTAGTTTTAAAATGAACAAGTTAGGTTATGAGGACAAAATGGAGGATTGAAGAAGTCAGGTTAGGAGGACAAAATGGAGGATTCACAGTATGCAGTTAAAATGGAGTTAGTACAATAATTCAATACAAGTTCAATAAAGATTTTTAATAATTCTACATCAGTACCATAACCCTGTATATTTACTGACATTGTATAATAAGTACTAATCATTGTCGTCCATTGCATGTTTAACACCATAACCACTAATAATTGTATTGTGACCTTAACTTGTGCTTTGACCTATGCTAACCGTACTGTAACCGCTATTTGTAAAAGACGATGTTACTGGGGTGTGTTATAGACGGGTAATTCGTATATAGAGAATTATAGCGTGGGTGACTGTATAGTTACGCCAAAGGGCATAATATTGATTATATAGTGACTGGTGTAACAGCTGTGTGTGTACGGGAATTCCCTGAGTGTTTATTGTTATTGTGTACGTTTCACTTGGTAACCGTACCACGTGGTGCTGTTGCCAGAGGAAACGGGTGTGACTGTTGAATAGTACGCGTGTATAGTATTCGTTGTCGACGACGTTCCATTGTTAAGTATGGGTGCGTCGCAGTCAACGATTCCGGATCCCTTAGGATGTATGGTTAAGAATTTTAAAAAGGGATTCAAAGTTTGTGATTTTGGGGTAAAGATGTCTCCTGTACGTTTGGTCACTTTGTGTACTAGGGAGTGGCCTACTTTGGTTGCGGCATGGCCGCCACGTGGCAGTTTGGATCCAACTCTGGTACAGCGCTTACACGTGGCTGTATCGGGTAGGCCTGAACTTTACGGCCAGTTTCCTTATATTGACTGTTGGAGACAGGCCGTAAATGACTCGCCAAAATGGCTCCAGACATGCCACGAGGAGCAGTGTCGCCTCATGGTAGCTAGGACTTGCTCGTCCACTAGGACTGGTGTTAGGCCCATTTTGGACACGCCCCCTGAGTCCGAGATCCCTTTGCCGCCCCCTTACTTTCCGTTAAGAAGAAGTGACGCAAACGCAGGAAGTCCTGCACCCCTCCCCTCATTACCCTCATCCACTTCCGCTTCCTCCTCCAGTACAGGATCCACCCCCCCTCGTACTAAATCTCCCCTTCCGGAACCAGAATCCACCCCCATTAGAAACGAATATCCTGATTTGGCGCCACTTCAGACTTCCGGTCAAGCTTCATCTAGCTCGGCTCGAAGTGTTTTATTTACGACCTTTTCCCAAAACCGACCTCCCACATCCCCATACCCTATCTCTCCCCGACCGGAACCCATGACTGACGCCTCTCTACGTAGCCCCATCCAAACCCGACAGTTGACTGGTGCCCAACAATTAAAGCACTATCAGATGCCTCTTCGTCTGAATCCCGGGTCAGCTTATATCGATGCCGCAGGTCAAATGGCACACGCTGACCCAGTCTTCGTATATGTCCCATTTACCACAACCGATCTTTTAAACTGGAAGACCCATAATTCCTCGTATACTGAGAAACCACAAGCTATGACTGATCTGTTCACCTCAATAGTACAGACGCATAATCCGACATGGGCTGATTGCCAGCAGTTACTAATGACTTTATTTAACAATGAGGAAAGGACAAGAATAAATCAAGCAGCCATTAAAGCATTAGAGGATAGAGCCCGTGCTTTGAACCAAGCCAATCCAGCAGCATGGGCCGCGACACACTATCCCAACACCGATCCCGATTGGAACGTAAATGGTGCTGATATGGTTCAACTCAGAGCCTATAGAGACGCTATAATTGCTGGCATGAAAGCCGGAGGAAAGAAAGCCATTAACATGTCGAAGACAGTTGAGGTGATCCAGAAAAGCGATGAAGCGCCCAGTGTCTTTTATGACCGATTATTGGAGGCATACCGCTTGTATACCCCCTTTAATCCGGAAGACGCAGACAATTCCCGAATGGTTAACTCCGCCTTTGTCAGCCAAGCATACGGAGATATTAAGCGCAAGCTACAAAAGTTAGAAGGGTTTGCAGGTATGTCCATCACCCAACTAATGGAGGTAGCAAATAAGGTCTATATGAACAGGGATACAGAAAGTAAGAAAGAGGAAGAGCGCAAGATGCGTAAAAAGGCTGATATGCTAGCGGTAGCGATCGCAGGCGTAGATAAACGGGGCCCAGATAGAGGCAATAATAGATGGAGTAGGGAGCCTTTGAGTAGGGATCAATGCGCGTATTGCAAGGAAGAAGGGCATTGGAGGAACGAATGTCCGCAAAGAGAGCAGTACGAGAGAGACCAACCCAGGGCAGGCTACGGAAACTTTAGAGGTAGAGCGAGAGGTAGAGGAGGCCCCGGAGGGAGTAATGGTTATAGAGGGAGTAATGGGAACAGAGGAAGTGTTAGGGAAGACAGGTATATTCCAGCAGCGCAAAGGTCCCGCGATAGAGAAGGTAGGGACTTTGTAGGATTGGCTGACACTGTCATGGAGGACTATTGATACCGACCGGGCTCCATCCCCCTTGGTCGAGCGGAGCCTATGGTCGATGTATCAATAGGGGGGAAAAGGAGTGCGTTCATGATCGACACTGGTGCTGAACATTCAGTGGTGACTAATCTAGTTGCTCCTCCATCTGGAAGGACTATTACTGTGATAGGAGCAACTGGAAGAAGTGCTGAAAAACCGGTTCTTAAAAGTCGACTCTGTACATTGGGAGGCCACGTAGTAAAACACCAATTCCTTTATATGCCTGAATGTCCAGTCCAATTGCTGGGACGTGATATGCTATCAAAATTACAAGCGCAGATTACGTTCCTACCAAATGGAACAACATCCTTAAAGTTTAATGGACCTTCAGGTATTATGACTTTATCCGTACCAAAGGAAGAAGAGTGGCGACTTTATACAGTGTTGACTAGCCAAAACCCTAGGAGTGATGAGACATTGTTTAACATACCAGGAGTTTGGGCAGAGAACAACCCACCAGGACTGGCCCGCAATATTCCACCAATAAAAATTGAACTGAAACATGGGGTTTATCCAGTGAGCCTAAGACAATATCACATTCCGCAGAAGGCTAAGAAGAACATCCAATCCTATCTGGATAAGTTCATACGGTATGGTATCCTAAAATTCTGTACTTCCCCCTGGAACACCCCATTGCTGCCTGTTCAAAAGCCCGGTACAGATGAGTATCGACCTGTACAGGACTTAAGAGCAGTCAATGATGCGGTTGTTAGCATACATCCAGTTGTACCCAATCCATATAACCTGCTTGCTTTAATTCCGGGCGGGGCTACTTACTTCACAGTCTTAGATCTCAAAGATGCCTTCTTTTGCCTCCGAATTGCCGCAGAAAGCCAATGTATTTTCGCTTTCCAATGGGAGAACGCTGTAACGGGCTCAAAACGCCAAATGACTTGGACAAGACTGCCCCAAGGGTTTAAAAATTCACCTACCCTATTTGGTTCAGCTCTAAGTCAAGATCTACTGGATTTCGAGTCTATCCCAGGAGAATGTGTATTGTTACAATATGTAGATGACTTGTTGATAGCAGCAGTTACAAAAGAAAAATGTCAGCAAGCAACGCACGATCTACTACATATTCTCTGGAAGGCAGGATACAAGGTGTCCAGGAAGAAGGCTCAGTTGTGTTTGCCAACTGTCAAGTATCTGGGATTCCATATCTCTGAAGGTCAAAGGATTATGGGGCCAGAGAGAAAAGAAGCTGTCTGCCAAATACCAATACCCAAGAATAGAAGACAAGTGCGAGAATTCTTGGGGGCAGCAGGCTTCTGTAGGATATGGATTCCCAGCTATGCGATACTGGCAAAACCTCTGTACGCAGCCATCAAAGGTACAGAGCACGACCCCTTCTTATGGACCCAAGAACAGCAAACGGCATTTGAAGATGTGAAGAAGGCTTTGATGAGTGCCCCAGCATTAGGTCTACCTGATCACACACGACCATTCTACTTATATGTACACGAGCAAAGAAGAATGGCTGTGGGAGTATTGACACAGTACTTGGGATCATGGCAAAGACCTGTTGCCTACATGTCTAAGCAACTGGATGCAGTGGCCAGCGGACTTCCACCTTGTCTAAGAGCCGTAGCTGCAGCCGCCCTGCTAGTAGCTGAAGCCGATAAACTCACTCTGGGTCAAGAACTTTATGTACGAGTCCCACATGCAGTACAGACGTTGTTGGATTACAAAGGAAATCATTGGTTTAGTAACAGCCGTATGACCAAGTATCAAGCAATGTTGTGTGAAAACCCAAGAGTGCATTTAGAGACTGTAAACACCTTAAATCCAGCTACCCTTTTGCCACAACCTACTGAAAGTCAACATGATTGTTTGGAAGTAATGGATGAAGTATTTTCAAGTAGACCA
This sequence comes from Pelobates fuscus, assembly GCF_036172605.1. Lineage (NCBI taxonomy): Eukaryota > Metazoa > Chordata > Amphibia > Anura > Pelobatidae > Pelobates > Pelobates fuscus. The sequence continues at coordinate 316,283,222 of NC_086318.1, forward strand.
GATCTTCGTGATTTTCCCATCCAGAACCCCGATGTTCAATATTACACCGACGGCAGTAGTTATGTGAAAGAAGGGATCCGCTATGCAGGATATGCAGTGACAACAATAGACAAGGTGATAGAAGCTCGGCCACTGGCGAAAGGAACATCAGCACAAAAGGCAGAATTAATAGCACTAACACGAGCGTTACAATTGGCTGAAGGTTTAAGAGTGAATATCTATACGGACTCTAAGTATGCGTTTTTAACCACTCATGCCCACGGAGCTTTGTATAAAGAAAGAGGACTACTGAATTCAGAAGGCAAAGAAATCAAGTACGCAGCTGAAATCCTACAACTATTGGAAGCAGTGTGGGAGCCGAAAGAAGTCGGTATCATACATTGTCGAGCGCATCTGAGAGGAGATGGTGATGTAACCAAGGGAAATCGGATGGCAGATAGTGCAGCTAAGCGTGCTGCTGAATCAGGAAGACAGGAGTATGTGGGGCATATAGCTGCTCTTATACCAACTCCACTGTCCCAATGGACTCCAGTTTATACAGCTCAAGAAGAGGAGTGGTTAAAGACTGAACCGGGAAAGTATTTGGAGAACAAGTGGTATCAGCTAGAAGATGGAAGAATAGTCATACCAGCATCACTAGCGGTAGAAATTGTCCAAAATTATCACAACGGGACACATTCTGGGAGAGACAGTACTGAAGAATCTCTCAGGAAACATTTCTACATACCAAGATTGTCCAACTTGACTCAGGCCATTGTACGCAGATGTGTAACGTGTGCTAAGAATAATGCAAGACAAGGACCAGTAAAGCCACCAGGAGTCCAGTTTATGGGGGGACTCCCCATGTCCGATCTACAAATAGACTTTACAGTAATGCCTAAATCGGGTGGACATCGTTACCTGTTGGTAATTGTGTGCACCTATTCAGGCTGGGTAGAAGCATGTCCTACTCGTACAGAGAAAGCAGGAGAAGTTGTAAGATTCCTGCTACGAGAAATAATACCCCGATATGGACTACCCTGTTCTATAGGATCGGACAATGGTCCAGCTTTTGTTCATCAGTGCCTACAACAACTGACTCATATGCTTGGTATAAAGTGGAGGCTTCATACTGCATATAGACCCCAGAGTTCTGGTAAGGTAGAGAGAATGAATAGAACTATAAAGAACCAGTTGGCTAAAATGTGTCAGGAAACCCAACTTAAGTGGAACGTTCTCTTACCCATAGCTTTATTGCGAATCCGCAGTACCCCTACCAGAAGGATGCGCCTCTCTCCTTTTGAAATCATGTATGGGCGACCACCTCCCGTACTTGGTAACTTAAGGGGGGACTTGAGTCAGTTGGGAGAAGGAATTACCCGGCAGCAGGTTGTAGAGTTGGGTAAGACTATGGAGGAGGTACAGAAATGGGTACAAGATAGATTACCTGTGAATATTTATCCCCCTGTTCATAGTTATCATCCAGGAGACCAAGTGTGGATTAAAGAGTGGAATAATGTACCGTTAGGGCCCAAGTGGAGAGGTCCTTATGTTGTTCTTTTGTCTACCCCTACAGCGATAAAAGTAGCCGAAGTAACTCCGTGGATACATCACTCCAGGGTTAAACCAGCAGCAGTCGATTCTTGGCAAATTACAGCAGATCCAGAGAATCCCTGCAAGATCCGGTTGAAACGCACTACTCAGTCGGAGTAACGAGGAATTATTGTGGATTACAAATTTTATTGTTACAGGTGTGAGTGAGAAGGCCATAATAAAGCCTGTCCGCTTACCAACACATAGTGTATAAGCCAGGAAAGTCTCGAAGGGACACCTGTGAAGACGAGCAGAACTCCATTCCCTGCAGCCCTCACATCCTGGAAGCTGAGGTTCCATCGCACGGACGAAGACTGAGGATGACGGCGAAAGATGTGCTTTTGATTGTGTTTATTTACATGTGTTTTTATATTCAGGAAGGTAGAGGTACCGACACTCCTAGCTGTGAGGTATGCATTAAGACTACGAGAACAGGTAACCATATTTCCCAAACCCTAATTTGGCATTCACAATACGAATGTAAAGGAGAGGTATCAAGATGTAGATACCTAAATATAGACTATAGTGTGTGCCATTTAGGAGTAGGAGAACCTAAGTGCTTCAGTCCAGAGTATCAACCTCGTACAATTTGGTTGACTCTCAGGAATGGAGATCCTCAGGGGACCCTAATTAATAAGACGGTGTTAGAATCCGTACATTCTTCGGGTGTTCTGCTATTTGATGCATGTAAGGCGATATCAAGTGGTAGAAAACCGTGGAATGTATGTGGGGATCTTAGATGGGAGAGGACGTATGGGTCTAATGATAAATATATTTGTCCCAGTAGTAAAAATAAATATGTGAGTCCTAGATGCCCAAATAAAGACTATAACTTTTGTCCATATTGGTCTTGTGTGGGGTGGGCGACTTGGGGACAGACAGTAGATAAAGACATGATAGTGACTAAGTTGCCGACTAGCCCTTATTGTAAGTCTATGGAATGCAACCCAGTCCATATACTTATTAATAACCCCGACAAGTTCCTAGATAAGTATGGAAATTTATTTGGGTTTCAGATATACGGGACGGGTTTAGATCCTGGGACATTATTGTTTATAGGAATAGAGACTGATACGGTATCCTCCCAGACTCATCAAGTATACCATTCCTTTTATGAAGAGATGAGTATAGATAATAAGATCCCCCATAACGCTAAAAACCTGTTCATTGACCTAGCTGAAAGTATTGCCGGTAGTCTTAATGTTACCAACTGCTATGTGTGTGGAGGTACTAACATGGGAGACCAATGGCCTTGGGAAGCAAAGGAGGTAATGTCCGGTTCTGAGGCAGTTGACCAACTAATATCTACACAAGCCGATTATCATTTGAGTGTTAGAGGTAAATCTGAGTGGAGATTAAAGACCTCCATCATAGGTTATGTTTGCATAGCAAGGAAAGGAATAATGTATAATACTTCTGTAGGAGAATTAACTTGTCTAGGGCAAAAAGCTTATGATGATGATACTAAAAATACAACTTGGTGGTCGGCTTCAAATGTCTCAGAACCATCTAACCCGTTTGCTAGATATGCCAGTTTAAAGGATGTGTGGTTTGATTTATCCATCACATCTACCTGGAGAGCCCCAGCAAATTTGTACTGGATCTGTGGTAAGAAAGCCTATTCGGAGTTGCCACAGGACTGGGAAGGGGCATGTGTGTTGGGTATGCTCAAACCATCCTTCTTCTTGTTACCGATTGAAACAGGTGAGACTTTAGGTGTTAAAGTGTATGATGTGAATCATAGGAAGAAAAGGGGACCCTTAGAGATAGGCACCTGGGAAGATAATGAATGGCCTCCCCAGCGTATCATAGATTATTATGGGCCAGCCACGTGGGCAGAAGATGGTACCTTTGGTTATAGAACCCCAATTTATATGCTCAACCGTATTATAAGATTACAGGCGGTGGTTGAGATTATTACTAATGAGACCTCACAAGCACTCAATCTTCTAGCGAAGCATAATACCAGGATGAGGACAGCAGTGTACCAAAATAGATTAGCCTTGGATTACCTTTTGGCAGTAGAGGGAGGTGTATGTGGGAAGTTTAACCTGAGCAATTGCTGTCTTCAAATAGATGACGAAGGGCAAGCAATAGCTGAGCTTACTAGCCATATGGTTAAACTAGTGCATGTGCCTACTCAGGTATGGAAAGGGTACAATCCAAGTAGTTGGTTTGGTAACTGGTATGAGTGGTTTGGAGGGCTTAAGGCAGTGGTAGGTGGAGTCCTACTGATTTTACTGTTGTGTCTACTCCTACCGTGTCTTATACCCTTAGTAGTTAGGTCTGTGCAAAGCCTGATAGGAAGTATAGCAGAGAGGAAGGCTGCTGCACAGATAATGGCGATATATAAGTATAAGGCTCTAGATCAAGGAGAACCAATGCAGGAAGATGAGTGTTAAAAGATTCACATCATAAGATAAGTCTGGTCTGGTTCATGGTAACCTGAGGTATATGCAAACCAAGGTTAAGTGATGCCTCAAGTAATTGTGAAATATCAGAGGCATCAAAGGGGGGAATGTGATGTAATTCCAGTAAAATACAAGTTTAGCAGGCTAAGATTGCCACAAGGCATATGTATGTATATGTGTTTGTAGTATCAGTTAGTTAATTACACGTAGCTAAGATACTGTTATCACTGTACTGACCAGGTGCAGGAATGTAAGAACTGGAATTACGCGTCCCTCTCCTTTGTATCAGATGAGCCACGTGGTTAGACCGGATGGATGAGTTTAGACTCTATTTATTAAATAGGTTAAGGGTATGTGTGGGTGTAGTTAATTGTGGGAGGAGCTACAGTGCTATATAAGGAATGTACTCTATGTATTCAGTACTCAGACTTTGCTGTATTTTGGTGACGCTAGTCCCTCTGAGTCCCGATCGGTGATCCAATAAAGAATCTCTTCCTTCCTGAAGAAACCTGTGTCCATCTCTCTGTGCTTGGCTTCCGTCAGTTTCTCCGGTATCACCAGGAATTAACCTCCCTGCAAACAAAAGGTATGCGAGCAGAGGATGGTTAACAAATGTAAATTACAATTTGTGTGTTTGCCCATGTGTATGTTTAGGTATGTGTATGTGTGTATCTGTGAGTGTATGTGTTTCTGTGAGTGTGAGTGACTGTGCATCTGTGAGTATGCGTGTGTCAGTTGATGTGTGTGTCTGTATATATGTGAGTGTATGTGTATCTGTGAGTGTAAGTGTGTATCTGTGAGTATGTGTGTGTCTAAGTAGCCAGTTAATGTTTGCAGAAATACTGAAAAATGCACTGGCAGATATGTTTTTGCCAGTCTCTATAAATTTGATGAAATGCACTTGTGAAAGTAAGTGTCCCTGAATGGCAGTTAGGAAATGTGGTCACCCTAGTCACCGGGGGCGCCGCTGGCACCGGTCGGCAGCCTTAGGCCCCCCGGCCGCAATGCAGAGTAGGCACCTGCCTGCCCAAAATAGCAGGCGCCTACTTTGCTTTTGTATCGTAGGTGGGTGGGTGGGATGGAGGGAAACTGTATGAGTTGTTTTTTTTCTAAACTTAAACCTCAGTATTCAGGTTTGATTGCCGTGTTTGCACTTTGAGGGAAAAAAAGTTGGTTTGTATTGTGGTTTGGGCACTCAGGCTCTTAGTAATTGAGTTTACTAGCAAATCCAGTTCCTGCTGTAGTTAGCAGCCAGTGTGCCCAAATGTCCATGTACCGTATATACTCGAGTATAAGCCGAGTTTTTCAGCACATTTTTTGTGCTGAAAAACCCCAACTCGGCTTATACTCGAGTCAATAGTCTGTATTATGGCAATTTGCATTGCCATAATACAGACTGGGGCTGTCAGAGAGTTTACTTACCTCTCCTGCAGCTCCTGTCAGCTCTCTCCTCCTCCGCGCCGTCCGTTCAGCACCTCGGTCAGCTCCCAGTGTAAATCTCGCGAGAGCCGCGGCTCTCGCGAGACTTACACTGTGAGCTGGCAGAAGAGCTGAACGGACGGCGCAGAGGAGGAGAGAGCTGACAGGAGCTGCAGGAGAGGTAAGTAAACTCTCTGCAGCCCCCACAGCCCCCCACTGAACTACCAATGCTGGACCACCAGGGAAGGAGAGCCCCCCTCCCTGCCATGTATCAAGCAGGGAGGGGGGACGAAAAAATATAATAATAACATTTTAAAAATAATAAAATAATGAAATTAAATAAAAATAATAATAATAAGAAATAATAATAATAAAAAAATATTAACATAATTAAAAAAAATAATAATAAAATTGCCCACCCCCCACCAAGGCTCTGCATCACACACACACACACACACACCACATGCATACACACACACCGCATTCATACACACACACTGCATTCATACACACACTGCACTCATACACACACTGCACTCATACACACACACACTGCATTCATACACACACACTGCACTCATACACACACTGCACACATACACATACTGCACTCATACACACACACTGCACTCATACACACACTGCACTCATACACACACTGCACTCACACACACACACACTGCATTCATACACACACACTGCATTCATACACACACACTGCACTCATACACACACACTGCACTCATATACACACACACTGCACTCATACACACACACTGCACACACACACACACACTGCACTCATACACACACACACTGCATTCATACACACACTGCACTCATACACACACTGCACACATACACACACTGCACTCATACACACACACACTGCACTCATACACACACTGCACACATACACATACTGCACTCATACACACACACTGCATTCATACACACACTGCACTCAAACACATGCACACTGCATTCATATACACACACACACACACTGCATTCACACACACACACACACACTGCACTCATTCATACACACTGCATTCATACACACACTGCACACATACACACACTGCACACATACACACACTGCACACATACACACACTGCACACATACACACACTACTCATACACACACGCTGCACTCATACACACACGCTGCACTCATACACACACACTGCACTCATACACACACACTGCATTCATTATACACACACTGCATTCATTATACACACACTGTAAATAAATATTCAATTAATATATATTTTTTTTAGGATCTAATTTTATTTAGAAATTTACCAGTAGCTGCTGCATTTCCCACCCTAGTCTTATACTCGAGTCAATAAGTTTTCCCAGTTTTTTGGGGTAAAATTAGGCCTCGGCTTATATTCGGGTCGGCTTATACTCGAGTATATACGGTATGTTTGTGTCTTGTCAGCTGACTTCATGTGTTAGTCCTTGTGACTGAACGCTGGCACTCCGACTGAGTACCTCCGCCAATCGATGCTCTAGTGCTTGCCGAGGACTCCAAGCACTCCACCAGACACTATAAGCAGGGCCGCCATCAGGGGGTGACAACCATGACTGTTGTCACGGGCCCGGCGGCCCTGGGGGGCCCGGACTACTCTGGCAGTCCTGGGCCCCACTTTCTTTCCCTGCACACATAGATCGCGAATATCGCAATCTATGTGTGCAGCCGCGGGCCCCCGGCTCCCTGTTACCGCAGAGGGGGCCCTGGCAGCACTCAGCTTCTCCTCTCTTCTAATAAATCTCGCGTGTCCCGCAGGTGGTTTTGGGTCGCAGCTGTCTGAGGTTGCGGGAGGGTGTAGAGATCAGAGAAATATGCTCGTATCGCCTCTTGGATTTTAGTTGGTAAGTGGTGTAGTACCCCTCGTTTTGTCATGGATTTTGTCTATGTATGTGGCTTGTCGGCGTTTGGCCAGCATTCTTGCCAAGAGTTTTCCGCTCTTGTTCCCGTGCAAGGGGAGAAACGCTTCATGTCGTAAAACGTCTCTATGTGGTCTAGAGTGGAGTTGTGTTGTCAGGTCGCATAAAAGCTTTGCCTGGTGCATCGGGTGTCGGTCGTGCTTGTTGGTGTCATAGAGGTCATTTGCACCTCCCTTTGACTTTTCAACTGTACAAATCAAACAAATAGAGGCTGTGCAAAATGTTGCTATGTGCACAAACAAAGTGCTACCAAAATTCATTGGAGGACAGAATAATAAACAGACGTTTCGGGTACAACCCTTTTTCAATGCACCATGTCCCTCAACCCCATATGATACACTCACCCTTTAAATACAGAAAATACAATAAACAAACAGAGGAGGAGAGAGCTGACAGGAGCTGCAGGAGAGGTAAGTAAACTCTCTGCAGCCCCCACAGCCCCCCACTGAACTACCAATGCTGGACCACCAGGGAAGGAGAGCCCCCCTCCCTGCCATGTATCAAGCAGGGAGGGGGGACAAAAAAATATAATAATAACATTTTAAAAATAATGAAATTAAATAAAAATAATAATAATAAGAAATAATAATAATAAAAAAATATTAACATAATTAAAAAAAATAATAATAAAATTGCCCACCCCCCACCAAGGCTCTGCATCACACACACACACACACACACACACCACATGCATACACACACACCGCATTCATACACACACACTGCATTCATACACACACTGCACTCATACACACACTGCACTCATACACACACACACTGCATTCATACACACACACTGCACTCATACACACACTGCACACATACACATACTGCACTCATACACACACTGCGCACTCATACACACACTGCACTCATACACACACTGCACTCACACACACACACTGCATTCATACACACACACTGCACTCATACACACACACTGCACTCATACACACACACTGCACTCATATACACACACACTGCACTCATACACACACACTGCACACACACACACACACTGCACTCATACACACACACACTGCATTCATACACACACTGCACTCATACACACACTGCACACATACACACACTGCACTCATACACACACACACTGCACTCATACACACACTGCACACATACACATACTGCACTCATACACACACACTGCATTCATACACACACTGCACTCAAACACATGCACACTGCATTCATATACACACACACACACACTGCATTCACACACACACACACACTGCACTCATTCATACACACTGCATTCATACACACACTGCACACATACACACACTGCACACATACACACACTGCACACATACACACACTGCACACATACACACACTACTCATACACACACGCTGCACTCATACACACACGCTGCACTCATACACACACACTGCACTCATACACACACACTGCATTCATTATACACACACTGCATTCATTATACACACACTGTAAATAAATATTCAATTAATATATATTTTTTTTAGGATCTAATTTTATTTAGAAATTTACCAGTAGCTGCTGCATTTCCCACCCTAGTCTTATACTCGAGTCAATAAGTTTTCCCAGTTTTTTGGGGTAAAATTAGGCCTCGGCTTATATTCGGGTCGGCTTATACTCGAGTATATACGGTATGTTTGTGTCTTGTCAGCTGACTTCATGTGTTAGTCCTTGTGACTGAACGCTGGCACTCCGACTGAGTACCTCCGCCAATCGATGCTCTAGTGCTTGCCGAGGACTCCAAGCACTCCACCAGACACTATAAGCAGGGCCGCCATCAGGGGGTGACAACCATGACTGTTGTCACGGGCCCGGCGGCCCTGGGGGGCCCGGACTACTCTGGCAGTCCTGGGCCCCACTTTCTTTCCCTGCACACATAGATCGCGAATATCGCAATCTATGTGTGCAGCCGCGGGCCCCCGGCTCCCTGTTACCGCAGAGGGGGCCCTGGCAGCACTCAGCTTCTCCTCTCTTCTAATAAATCTCGCGTGTCCCGCAGGTGGTTTTGGGTCGCAGCTGTCTGAGGTTGCGGGAGGGTGTAGAGATCAGAGAAATATGCTCGTATCGCCTCTTGGATTTTAGTTGGTAAGTGGTGTAGTACCCCTCGTTTTGTCATGGATTTTGTCTATGTATGTGGCTTGTCGGCGTTTGGCCAGCATTCTTGCCAAGAGTTTTCCGCTCTTGTTCCCGTGCAAGGGGAGAAACGCTTCATGTCGTAAAACGTCTCTATGTGGTCTAGAGTGGAGTTGTGTTGTCAGGTCGCATAAAAGCTTTGCCTGGTGCATCGGGTGTCGGTCGTGCTTGTTGGTGTCATAGAGGTCATTTGCACCTCCCTTTGACTTTTCAACTGTACAAATCAAACAAATAGAGGCTGTGCAAAATGTTGCTATGTGCACAAACAAAGTGCTACCAAAATTCATTGGAGGACAGAATAATAAACAGACGTTTCGGGTACAACCCTTTTTCAATGCACCATGTCCCTCAACCCCATATGATACACTCACCCTTTAAATACAGAAAATACAATAAACAAACATCCACAGCCACCCCCCTCTGTAATTAGTGCTGAGTAGGAGTCCTCCTGGGTCCGGCCGCCATCTTGGCGGATTTCCCAGCATGCCATGTTGCTAGGCAACAGTAAACAAAACCTATCAAGAAATGCTGTAGCCAGGTCTCCTGGCTGTAAGGGAAATCAGCCAGACAGTGATCGAGATCTATACACCAGAGATAAGAGCAAATATAATAACAACATGAAAATATGCATAGATGGGCAAGCAAAAAGCCCAAACAAACTAATAAAATAAGAATAATAAAGTCTAATGCAAGAAGAAAACACAAAAATAATACTTAGAATAGAAAAATAAAATACAAAAGCCATATGGAGGAATCCAAAACAAAATTAAGTTGAAAACAAACATAGTAGTATACATATATACAGATTAAATACAATATATATATATATACAGAGGTAATTCCCCACAGCAAACTAACAAGGGGAAAAACAGACACAACCCCAAACAAATGGGGGAGTAAAAGAGACCATAGACTAAGGAAATGACTGATTCAGGGTCTTAAAGAGACAGTCATTGGGGAAAATCCCATTGATAAAGAAAAAAAGCCCAGAAACTGGGGCAGAAATACTTACAAGACTCGCCAAAGGGTGGGTGCACTATTACATACCTACAGGAACCAGTGCCACTCAAGTTTCTCATTAAGACCATGAAGGGCCACTGTGTCCAGTAGGTATCTCCAACGAGCTTCCTTTTGTAATAGTATCTTCTCCTTATTGCCCCCTCTTGTTAGGGGGGTTACCCTTTTCAAGATTTAGTACCTGAGTTGGGAGGCATTATGACGCATTTCCCTGAAGTGACGGGCTACAGGAGTATCAGCTTTAAGGCTATGGATGGTAGTTTTGTGTTGTGATATGCGGTCTTTTAATGCATGAATAGTTTTACCCACATAACCTAAGACACATGGGCACTTCAAAAAATAGACTACAAAATCAGTCTGACAGGTAAAAAAGCTTCTAAGTCTTATCTGCTCACCTGTCCTGGGATGTGTACAATACTCCCCTTTAATGATCCCGTTGCAATGATTACATGAGAGGCAAGGATAAGTGCCGAATACTGGCTTAGATAAAAATGTCTGCTTTTTAGAAGCAAGATTATCTGCTTTAACTACCATATTTCGTATAGTGCGTCCTCTCTTATGTGCAAATATGGGTGGATCTTTGAACAAATGTCCAATCTGCCTATCCAGTTGTAAGATATGCCATTTTTTACATATAATGTCTTGAATTTGGGAAGATAATGGTGAGTATGTACTTACACGTACGGGATTCTTTTGGATCTAGACCTAGGTGTTGGAATAGCAAGTCTTCTCTGTTCATAGCTAGTACCTGCTGTCGTGAACTTTGAAGAAGTCGTGAGTCATGACCCTTCTCGACAAATTTTTCTGTCATATATCTGAGACGTGTATCCACTATTCTTTCGTCACTGACGATTCTCCGCACTCTGAGGAGTTGGCTGTAAGGGATAGAGCGAAGTTGTTTAGAGGGATGGAAGCTACGGGCATCTAGTAGGCTATTAGCATCCGTAGGAAAGATGGAGTCAGTGCCTGCAACAATCGGACACCCTGGTGGGTTAGTGGCATCCTTATATACTTTAGGTAATGTATAAAACACTGGTGTAACCGGAAATTTATTGAACAGAAATGAGTATTGTGATTGGGAGATAAGTGCATTTTGCCTTGCCCTTTCTTTTTTTTTTTAATTCTTTATTTTTGTACTCGACAGTGAAGGCAATGTTAACACAGTCATAGGGCCTCCGCAGAAGCCAGACTCAATATAGATCAAATTAGGAAATACAAGTATTAACATCGTTCTGAATAATACATCTGTTCTCAGCTTTGTAAGGAATCTACCCCAAATCAATGATGCCTTGCCCTTTCTAAGACGGTGACTATAATTTTAGAAATATGTGCCGTAGGGTTGCCTTTAAGAATTTTATAGTTTGTGCGATCAAGCAGCTGTCTCATGACCTCAGTATGTTTTATCTTGTATTACTATCAGGCTGCCTTTATCAGCTGGCTTGATAACTATCTGTAGGTATGTAATAGTGCACCCACCGGTTGGCGAGTCTTGTAAGTATTTCTGCCCCAGTTTTGGGGCTTTTTTTCTTTATCAATGGGATTTTCCCCAATGACGCTGTCTGTCCTGTATGGCTTCATTGATTGTGTTTTTGATGTGTGGGACGTGGAGTAATGTTGGGTTTAGGCGCCAAGCCCATTGTCTGGTCGTATTTGGGAGCATTATAGTTATAGTAATGTCTGCGTGGTCCGACCACGTGATTTGTCCTATCTCTGTCCTGTCCGTATGTTGCATTAGGGATGGGGAGGTCAGAAACATGTCAATGCGTGAGTAGGACTTGTGTGGGTGGGAAAAGAATGTAAAGTCCGTTGTCAGTGGGTGTTGTGTTCTCCACATGTCCACTAGGTTCATGTTTGTTAAGAAAGAGTGGAATAGTTTGTCTGTTTTTACCTCGGGTGGAGGTTGCTGTCCCCGGTGTTGCGTTCTGTGTCTGTCATTGGATGGGGATAGCACCGCATTAAAGTCTCCCCCCACCACCTTGTGGTGGGAGGGGAATAGAGCCAGGTGGGCCTGCAGGGCCGTCCAGAAATGTGCATTCGGTACCGTTGGGGCATATACCGACGTGATTGCATATTTATTCGGGCCTAGGTGTCCCGTTACAGTAAGGAACCGTCCCTGAGCGTCTGAGGCTGCGTTAGTAAATTGTATGGGACAGGTTTTGCGAATGAGGATGGCTACCCCATTATGTTTCCCTTGGGGTAAGTTTGCCTGGTGGCTCTCTGTGTAGTGTCTGTTACGTAGTGGGAAGGGTCTGCATTGCTCAAAGTGCATCTCCTGTAGAAGGAGGACGTCTGCCTTAGTTCTGGTGGCCCATCTGAGGACTCGGTGCCTCTTGTTCGGGTTGTTCAGGCCCTTGCAATTTATCGAGACACATGTTAGTGTCACGGTTGGCATTATGTCACTGTTACTGTTACGCTTGGCTTGCGGGGTGGGGGGGTAGGGAGGGGGTGTTAGGGTCTGGTCTGCGCTGGGGGGGAGGGGTCGCGGGAGTGTAAATGAAAGGGCTTGGTCTTACGAAGTGCGTGCCAAGCCTGGTGGGTGGGGGGGGAAGTGTAGGGGCTGTGAGGGGTGGTTCTCATGTGGTGTGTGTGAGGGGCAAGAAAAGAAGAGGAGGGATGTTCACGTCCACCTCTCCTCCCCCCCCCGTGATGTGTTACCTTGTGTACCTGGTGTTTTGTCCGATGTACCTCGGCTCTCTGTCGAGGGCTTGTGGGGTCCCAGTCTGGGCGTGCCGGTAACTATATACATGGAAACAAGAAAGGGGAAAAAATAAAACCCAACGTGTTTAGAATGACTGTATAGATGTGCAGAGTTTCTCTCAAAGGGAGGAGTGCTCCCCTTCCTCCTCAGGTGTTGTCTAGTGGTCTCCTGTCTGTTGCTCTGTCTTTGCGGGAGGGGGTTCCCGTTTGGGGGGTGGGCGGGTGTCCTCCGTTGACCAAAATGGGGCCTATTGTTGCCTTTTCTGTCATCAGGGCGGTCCCCGGTGGGGTGTAGTGCCTCCTTACCCGGTCCCGGGGGGGGGGGGGCTATTGAACCTCATCATCCGTCTCCCCGTAAGGCCCTCTTGACCCTTCTTATAATTAACTTGCCCCTCCTTCCGGGGTGCGTGCTTGGTTCCCAGCTTATCTCAGGCCAGATGGTCTGTTCGGTTGTAGAGGCAGAAGCGTGAGGCCTAAGGATTCTGTGAAGGGGATCATCTCCGCTGCGTTCAACAGTATGTGTGTCTGGTTTTCTCTGCGGACCAGTAACTTGAAGGGATGTCCCCACATGTACCGTATGCCGTGGTGGTTAAGGGTGTTTGTCAGTTGCCGCAGATCCCTCCTTTTCTTAAGGGTCGTAGGTGCCAAATCCTGAAAAAGGGCTATGGTGTGTTGCTGGAAGATTGGAGGGTTTTGTCTTGCTTGCTGGACCAGTTGCTCCTTAATGGGGAAACAGTGCATTCCAACTATTACATCCCTGGGGGTGTCTGGATTCAGCGCCAGAGGTCTAAGCGCTCTGTGTGCTCTATCCATTGCGAGGTCTTGCAGTGAGGCCTCTGGCAGTAGCTTTTTAAATAGGTCAGTGAGAGAGGCCTGTAGTTGGTCATTGGTTACTGTTTCTGGCAAGCCTCTCACCCTGATATTATTTCTCCTGGACCTATTATTAAGGTCTTCTATCTCTTCCTCTAGTGCTGTACGTTTGCCATGTAGGTAAGTAATATCTTGGGAGTGGGAGGATGTGGTTTCTGCCAGTTTGGTAAGTTTGGTCTCTGCATGCTCCGTGCGGTGTGACAGGGCCTCCAGATCATTTTTAAGTGACTGGATTTGGCGGTTCAGTTCTGCCTTAGTGTGTGCCTTGGTTTCTGCAGTGGCTTCTTGCAGTAGGTTTTGTAAGTCCCTTTTTGTTAGAGGGGAGTCTGCTGTGGCCGGGTACCTACTTTGTGCTGTTTCTACTTCGGAACCCTCCATGTCTGAGCGGCAAGATGGCAGTTTTGGTGTGCTCTGCTGGCGGAATATCGATGCCACTGAAGGGGTTTTCTCCTTCTTCCTCTTTCCTCCGCCCATGGGGGAGGGAGTGTCCGGGTCTGTGGAGGCTAGATTGACTTTTTTGCGGGTGTATCTTACCCGCGGTAGCTGATGGTGGCAGATTGCGATCACGGGGGAGAGAGAGCCGCCGGACTATGCGTCCATCTTCTATCGCGGTCAGGCTCCGCCCCCGACTCTGTCTCTTTAAGACCCTGAATCAGTCATTTCCTTTGTCTATGGTCTCTTTTACTCCCCCATTTGTTTAGGGGTGTGTCTGTTTTTCCCCTGTTAGTTTGCTGTGAGGAACTACCTCTATATATATATATATATATTGTATTTAATCTGTATATATTTATACTACTATGTTTATCACCTTAATTTTGTTTTGGATTCCTCCATTTGCCTTTTGTATTTAATTTTTTTATTCTAAGTATTATTTTTGTGTTTTGTTTTTGCATTGGACTTTATTATTCTTATTTTATTAGTTTGTTTGGGCTTTTTGCTTGCCCATCTATGCATATTTTCATGTTGTTATTATATTTGCTCTTATCTCTGGTGTATAGATCTCGATCACTGGCTGGCTGATTTCCCTTACAGCCAGGAGACCTGGCTACAGCATTTCCTGATATGTTTTGTTTACTGTTGCATAGCAACATGGCATGCTGGGAAATCCGGCAAGATGGCGGCCGGACCCAGGAGGACTTCTTCTCAGCACTAATTACAGAGGGGGGTGGCTGTGGATGTTTGTTTTTTGTATTTTCTGTATTTAAAGGATGAGTGTATCATATGGGGTTGAGGGACATGGTGCATTGAAAAAGGGTTGTACCCGAAACGTCTGTTTATTATTCTGTCCTCCAATAAATTTTGGTAGCACTTTGTTTGTGCACATAGCAACATATTGCGCAGCCTCTATTTGTTTGATTTGTACTGTGGATTGTCACTGTTTGAGCAGCAGTGAGAGGCTTTGCTGCATTTGTGAGTACTATTTTTGTCTGATGTTTTTTTGCTATATCTGGATCTTTTTTATCCAGTTGCTCATACCTTGTTTTGTTTGACTTTTCAACTGTGCGCCCTTTTGTATGAAATGGCCTCTCATACTTTTATGTGCTTCCCAGAGCACTCCCAGAGGAAGTGGGTGTCTTCTGGTCTGTGGTGTTAATGGTGAAGTAGTCCCTATATTGGCAAGTGTGTCAAATAGGGAAAGCATGTATTCGTTCAGTCTCCATTTTATCACTTTGGGTCTTTAAAGGGGGTATACGAGCATTATTGACACAGGTGCATGATCGGACCACGTAGCGCAAGCATGTCAAACTTGCGGCCCTGGAGGATGGGTGGCTCATCTTAAGGTAGGGGTAGAGGGGCTTGGAGAACCTTCCTGTGTAGTTTGTTAAATTGGGATTGGGGGGGGGGGGGGGCAGTGTATTAATTTTAGAGAGGGAGGGGGCAGTGCATTACATTTGGGGAGGGAGTGGGCAGTGTATTAAAGGACCACTCTAGGCACCCAGACCACTTCAGCTGAATGAAGTGGTCTGGGTGCCAGGTCCAGCTAGGGTTAACCCATTTTTTTTTATAAACATAGCAGTTTCAGAGAAACTGCTGTTTATAAATGGGTTAAGCCTTCCCCCAAAGCCTCTAGTGGCTGTCTAACTGACAGCCGCTAGAGGCACTTGCGTGATTCTCACTGTGAAAATCACAGTGAGAGCACGCAAGCGTCCATAGGAAAGCATTTATAATGCTTTCCTATGCGACCGGCTGAATGCGCGCGCAGCTCTTGCCGCGCGTGCGCTTTCAGCCGACGGGGCGGAACGGAGGAGGATCGGAGGCAGAGAGCTCCCCGCCCAGCGCTGGAAAAAGGTAAGTTTTACCCCTTTTCCCCTTTCCAGAGCCGGGCGGGAGGGGGACCCTGAGGGTGGGGGCACCCTCAGGGCACTATAGTGCCAGGAAAACGAGTATGTTTTCCTGGCACTATAGTGGTCCTTTAATTTGAGGGAGGGGGGCACTGTATTAATTTGGGGGAGGAAGGGGGCCAGTGTATTAAAATGGGGAAGAGAGTGGGGCAGTGTATTAGAGTGGTGGGAGGTGGTGGCAGTGTGTTAAATTGGGGGGAGGGCAATGTATTCATTTGGGGGAGGTAGGGGCAGTGTATTAGAGTGGTAGGAGGGGAGAAGTGCGTTAAATTAGAGTGGAGGGAGAGGGACCTTGTATTCAATTAGAGTGGGGGGGCAGTGTATTAGATTGGGTGGATGGGGAAGTGTATTAGAGTAAAGGGGGGCAGTGTATTGGATTTGGGGGCAGTGTATTAGATTGGGTCTGCATGGAGGAGCTGAACGCTCCCCATGTATATGCTGATTGTCCACGCAGCATTTTGCTACACATGTACAATAGCCTCCCAATGCTTTCCTATGGGAAAGCATTGGATTGGCTGAGATCATCCTGTGATGATCTCCGCCAAAGTGAAGAACATACTCGTAGGACTTCAAAATCAGCAAGATAACGTAATGTTTTTTTTTTACAGCTGTGCAACAGCATACATTCACCATTTCAGTCCCATTACCAAACGTTCCTTAAAGGACCACTATAGTGCCTGGAAAACAAACTAGTTTTCCTGGCACTATAGGGTCTCTAGGGCCCCCCCACCCTCTAGGTCCCCGTCCCGCCGGGCTCTAGGGAGTGGAAGGGGTTAATCCCTCACCTTTTTCCCCTGCCGGGCTCCCTCAGCACGGGGAACTCTCCTCCTCCTTTTTGCCGTCATCGGCTGAATGCGCATGCGCGGCAAAAGCCGCGCACGCATTCAGCCAGTCCATAGGAAAGCATTCTCACTGAAAATCACAGTGAGAAGCGCAAAAGCGCCTCTAGCGTCTGTCAATGAGACAGCCACTAGAGGATGGATTAACCCAGAGGTAAACATAGCAGTTTCTCTGAAACTGCTATGTTTACAGCAAAAAGGGATAAACCTAGATGGACCTGGCACCCAGACCACTTCATTAAGCTGAAGTGGTCTGGGTGCCTATAGTGGTCCTTTAATATGTCATGGTAGTTGGACTGAAACATTGCTTATATGCAAATGCATGTCTCCTTAAAATAAATCCGCCCTTTTGTTTTCTTTGAAGCCCTACGAGTGTGAGGACATCCAGTGCCAGTTTGGCAACTTTTTTTATACTGTACTTTCCTAAATAAACCTATGTTTCTATGAAAACTGAAGTTTTTTGTTTTTTTGCAGCCCACATGGCCTTGTTTATGTAGCCCTTTTAGTTTGACATGCATGACATAGCGGTTCCGTGTTCCACTCACTTGATCATTGAAAGGTCGTGGTGGGTCACAAAAAAGTAGTCGAGTTGAGTGTAAGTGTTGTGGGGATGCGATAAAAAGGTATAATGCCGTTCGTCTGGGTGACAGGCCCTCAAGCAGTCACATCGTTGTGAACGCTTGGGAAGGGTTTTGATCGAGGAGAGGTGTTGTGGCGGTACGTGGGACACTCCTGAGAATGAAGCCCTTTTTGAGTCTAGGGTCAGATTGAAGTCTCCCCCCTAATATCAGTATTCCCCCCAAAAAGCTCTGCAGCTTTCGGATTGTTCGGGAAAGAAATCTACAGTGCCTCTGATTGGGTGCATATATGTCTACAAAGGTATATGTTGTCCCGGCTATTGTGCCCTTTATGAACAGGTATCTACCCTCTGGATCCGTTAGAGCCGCCCAGGGTCGGTGCTTCCTATAGGCCAAGTAGGCTGCCGCGGCCACCCCATCATCACATTGGATTATTAATCAGAGCGTGCCGCCAGGCCATATTACCAGACGCTAGAGCAGGGATAGGCAACCTTCGGCACTCCAGATGTTTTGGACTACATTTCCCATAATGCTCTTACACCCATAATGCTGGCAAAGCATTATGGGAGGTGTAGTCCAAAACATCTGGAGTGCCAAAGGTTGCCTATACCTGCGCTAGAGAGTGCTCACATTGCTGCTAACTAGCGCCCGGTAGAACATCGGTCCGGGGGCATCCACCTCAGTCCGCTCAGCCAGACCCCCCTCCCAGTCATCCGTTGTTGCAGCAGCGCTAGGACGCATCAATTGCTCGCTCCCGTCCCTTGCCTGTATGTGAGGACAAGTGAATGGGAGGATAGCAGGAGCGGGGCTGTGACAAGAAGTGAAGGCAGCCAGGCAAAGGAAAGATGGACACAGGAACCGCAATGAAGGTAAGATTTGTGTCAGTGAATGTGTGTTAGTCTGCTTTAGTCAGTATGTTTGTGTCTGTGTGGGTCAGTGTGTGTGTCTGCATGGGTCAGTGTGTGTGTCTGTATGAGTTATTGTGTGTCTGTATGAGTTATTGTGTGTGTCTGTATGGGTTATTGTGTGTGTCTGCATGGGTCAGTGTATGTCTGTATGGGTCAGGGTGTGTGTCTATGGGTTATTGTGTATGTCTGCATGGGTAAGTGTGTCTGCATGGGTCAGTGTGCGTGTGTCTGCATGGGTCAGTGTGCGTGTGTCTGCATGGGTCAGTGTGTGTGTGTCTGCATGGGTCAGTGTGTGTGTGTCTGCATGGGTCAGTTTGTGTGTGTCTGAATGGGTCAGTGTGTGTGTGTCTGAATGGGTCAGTGTGTGTGTGTCAGCATGGGTCAGTGTGTGTCTGTATGGGTTAGTGTGTGTGTCTGTATGGGTTAGTGTGTGTTTCTGTATGGGTCAGTGTGTGTCTTCATGGGTCAGTGTGTGTTTCTGTATGGGTTAGTGTGTGTGTGTGTGTGCATGGGTCAGTGTGTGTGTGCGTGGGTCAGTGTGTGTGTGTGTGTGTGTGTGTGTGCGGGTCAGTGTATTGGTGATTGTATGCGTCTGCATGGATATGGGTGTGTGTGTCTGTATGTATGGGTCAGTGTGTCTGCATGGGTTAGTGTGTGTGTCTGTATGGGTTATTGTGTGTATGTGTGCGTGGGTCAGTGTGTGTGTCTGCATTAGTGGGTGGAGCAAATGGGGCGGCAAGATATTTTTTTGCCTAGGGTTGCAAAAATGCTTGCACCAGTCCTGGAGCTGCCCCCTCATGGGACGGACCCTCCTGTTTATCAAGATTGCCACTCCCCTCAATTTGCCTGTGCAATAGTCTCTGTAATATCCCATCGGGAAATGGTGGTCTGTCAATTTGGGCCTGGAACCTTCCCAAAACTGAGTTTCCTGTATGTATATTATGGAAGCTCTAGCCACATGAAAATCCTGTAAGGCTTCCGAGCGTTTCTCAGGTTTATCCAGGCCTTGGGCATTGAGAGTCAAGATAGTAAGATCTGCCGGTGCTATCTACATGGCCTGCGGTGGGGAAGGAGAAAAAGAACAGAAGATAAAGGAAAAAAGGGGGTGGGGAGGGTAGGGGGAGAGGGGGTTGAAAGGTAAAAAAGAACCTTCGCCATCAACGGCGCTGTCGAGGTACGAGCGTCAAGAGGCAGCGAATCTCCTGTCCATCAGTGGACTAGGGTTCCTGCAAGCCCTGACCAGGACGCTTAATCCTGTGGGGCAGTCGAAGGAGGCCCTGCTGTGCCTCTGAGTGAGTCAGGACCAATAAGGTGAGGTCGTTAGAGATTAACGTATCTACTCATATATTCTACTTGGTCAGAACCTTGCGTCTCCCCATACTGGTGCTATATGTAGGTATTCAGCATATGTGTTCCTTGCTATGAAAGTCATAGCCCGTAGGCCCCATAGACATGCGTGCGTGTCAGGCCGGATTTGCAACATAAAAGAAAACGTATATATGGATCATTCAACATAGATAGCTAATCATAACAAAAACAGTAATTTTAACATATGTAGAGAGAATTGTGTTATCATCATCTAAACGCCCAACCCATCCCTTGCAGCCCGGGACCATAGAGCCCCTGCTAATATATGCTCAGCATTATTTATATATATATATATATATATATATATATATATATATATAATTTTTTTTTATTTTTATTTATTTTTTTTTTTTTTTACTTTTACCTCTGCGAAAGCACAGTGATATAACTCCTGTACATCAAAACTGCTTCATTAAGGTAAAGTTGTTTTGGTGCCTA
Organism: Pelobates fuscus; assembly: GCF_036172605.1. Classification (NCBI taxonomy): domain Eukaryota; kingdom Metazoa; phylum Chordata; class Amphibia; order Anura; family Pelobatidae; genus Pelobates; species Pelobates fuscus. Next base: position 316,303,795 of record NC_086318.1, read on the forward strand.
TAGTGTCCCTTTAAAATTTGCATGCTGGCTCTCAAACCAACTAAATGAAACCCAACAATCTGTGTTTTACATAATTTATCGTCATCACATTGATAGGTGGAAACAAAATCCTTAAAATTCTGAAATGGCTCTCAAATACATTTCAGGATTTGGAAAACTAGCATATTACTATCAATTAAGGTTTGTGGCAACAAATGACTGTTTGCAAATTTACATCAGTGTCATTCTGTTTGATATATCACTTTGTAGGTCAAAAACATTGACATCACTGTGTGCACAGCTAACAACCTAAGTAAACATCTCAAGCATCATACCCACTACAACTCACAGAGATCAAGTACTTGGACTGCTTCGCCAACAAAGGTCAAAGGAAAGGAGAATGGAATAGAATTACAATAGATATTTAATAGAAAATATAAAAAAATATGAACATTTGAAAGATATGTTTACAGGAACAACCTTTCTGCACTAATAAACTGTGATATTGGTGCTTGGGGTATCCCTTTAAACATTGGAACACCCAATGTTTACACTTTTGATTAATTTTTCCTAATTACACATTTTACTAGTTTTTTATATGATGAGTAAAAATAGGGTCATAATAATGTTATCTGACTGTGAGAGTATTGGATACTGAGGCCAATGAGCATTTCTGATGACTTTTTGGCATCAGAAATGCTCATTGGCCTCAGTGGAATTGTTCTCACCCTATTCAGCCTATCTTTATGTGGACTTGATTTAGATGTAGGGATAACATTGAACGGGTCAGTACTAACCAGGCTTATATCAATATTTAAAAAAATTAAATGAAGATTGAGATTAAAATATGGACTAAATATAAAAATCGAAAACAACTTTAACAGAATCAATTTTGGAGTTAGTTCAAAGAGAGTTAATTGGGTTGTTTGCACTAAACTGGTAAATGGGTAACCCATTGTAAGTGGGTAAAAATAACTAAATATCCATCTAAATGATCTATTTAATTACAGAAGTGCCTATTAGCAAGTCATGAAGTGACCAAACATTTGAGGAATTAAAAAGTATAAATAATCTATCCCTAATTAGCCATATGAAATATTGGGTGTTAGGTAACGTATTTTACTCACTCATTGATAGGTAAAAACTACTGAAAAATGTAGTCAATGATAAATCTCCAGGATAAAGTAAAGTTGGTGGCATCAGATGATTTTAACTTAACAATCACTGTTAACATCAATGACATTACCTTTTACATCACTTCATGGAGCACTACAATTATGACATCACTTCATTCAAAATTTACATTCTCTCTGTTTAAAGGGACACTGTAAACAATATAACCGAGTAGTAGTCATGATATCCATACTCCATGAGCTCTGTGCCACACTTCGGGGCAAGTTACACTGCTTAACACTGAGTTACCAGTTATGTGCTCAATTTAAAGGGTTATTCAATGAAGTGTGAATTGTGCCTATAGTCCCAAGATTAATCATAATTTTTAGGACTATATGTTCCTTGCTATTTCCTGTCGAGCCCCTTGTACTCTAAAGATGTAGCAGTATTTTTTTTTTTACCTACCTTTTTGCAGCCACCTGTTCTGCTTCCTTCTTCATCAACAAGTATGCTGATGTTTTCTGTCTAATAGGATGAGAAGCTCATGGCTCCTTCAATTAACCCCTTAAGGACCAAACTTCTGGAATAAAAGGGAATCATGACGTGTCACACACGTCATGTGTCCTTAAGGGGTTAAATCAGTTCTATGAGAAGCATTAAAGGAACACATACATGTATTCCTGACCTATAGTGTTAAAACCACCATCAAGCCCCCCTCATCCACCTAAATATACAAAATCTTACTTTTATTTCAGTATGCTGCTGGCTCTGCCAATAAAATGCCTACTTGGCTGACATCAGAAGTTGTGTTCTGAGTCAATCCCAATGCTTTCACATTGTCAAGCCTGCAAGCAGGCAGATCAGGGGCACACCCTGCACAAGCCAAACACAGTCCTAGCCAACTGAATCAATGCATTTCTATGAGGAAAGTTAATTGCCTCCATACAGAGGGTAGAGACACCGAATGGCAGTACTACACACTGTGCAGCACTGTCCCAGGAAGCACATCTAGCAGCCATCTGAGGAGTGGCCAGTGGAAGTATCCCTAGGCTGTAATGTAAACACTGCATTTTACTGGAAAAGGCCTGAAGGGAATGATTATACTCACCAGAACAAATACAATAAGCTGTAGTTGTTCTGGTGACTATAGTGTCCCTTAAAAGTAATACTATAGTCACCCAGACCACATCATCTCAATGAGGTGGCCTGGGTGGAGTAGCCCTGTCCAAATAACCCTGCAATGTAAAACATTGCAGTTTTTTGGAAACCGTCATGTTTACATTGCAGGGTTATATCCACTGTGACAAATTCCCCTTTTCAAGTGAGTTTGCCACGAGTTCTTGGAGGGGCCTGCTTGCCAGCCCCCTGCCCACAGACTATGGACCCTGTCAACTGTGATATAAACGTCTCCGTTTGCTATTTGAATTATATGGTTCGGTAACTGAGCAGCCGCATAAACCGAAGACCACCCTCGAGCTTGTTAAGTTTAATTGATACATTGTTGCAATTTCCACCGCAGTGATCTAAGTGTTCGTCTGGGTGGCTGCAATTCCTATGGACGACCACGAGGTTGCGCCCATCTTGTTCGCATGTACCAAAACCGTGAATAGACTTCAGAGGAACTTAGCCGCGAATGCCCTGGAACTATTTTCGGCATGAAAACTTTACAGTTCCCGGGTAGTTCCCCAGTGGCACTTAGCCGCGATTCTAGGGAACTATTTTTGGCTATGGGACCATGCCTGCGATCGGTCAAATAGAAGACTTCCAGGAAATTCCTGAACCCCTGAACTGATCAGGGTGATTTTGGGATATGTTGGTCACCTAGATCAGTGCTATCAGGGGATGTAACATTTGTGGTGTTTTTGTATTTTTAGGGTACTTTTGGGGTGTTTTAAAAAAGTATGTTTTTTCTGTGCTTGGAGATAATTGGATTAGAATTAGTACAGTTACTGATCCAATTATCTCCCAGGCAGTGGGGAGGGATTATGTGCTGTGTGTGGGAGTGTCATGGCTTGTAACATTATTGTTATTGGTCTGTGAAGTTTCAAATCAGTCTGCCATCAGGTCCATATGGGAGTACACCTTGCAAGGGGATTGTCATATAAGGCCAAGTGTGGCTCCCATTAAACAGAGATTTGTTAACCCCTTCATGAAGTCTTGGCTCACGTTTGGGGGATTGAAGAACTATATTCACTCAGGGGATTGCTACAATACTTCCCTGAGTATAATCACTAGCTCTTATAAAAGCTTTTCATGCTACACTCTCAGGACTAGGAGAGGTCTACCCACTGGAAGCTGGATCCTGGTCTTGGGTCCAGGGTGGTGGCGGACGGCAAGACCCCAACTAAGCTGTGGCAGTTTTGGGGGTTTACGGTGGTTATGGTGTTCAAGTACAGTGCTTATGGTGCTCACAAGTGTTAGGGACATCTCACCCTGATGTTACTCATCCTGTCCCAGTTGTCCAAGTCTTCCATTTGAAGTCTCATCACAAGGAGCATCGCCCATGCCTAGCTGTTATGAGATCTGCATTGGAGAGCTGGTGAGAGTATTGCTGGGTAGTGGCCTCCAAGGCCATCCAGTGTCATCACCTCTCTCCTCAGGGTGGCCATCTGTGACCTAATTGTCCCATGGAGGTCATCAGAAAGCTCAGCCAGATCTGCCTTGAGGCTATGGTGGCTGTCAGGGTGGGAATATCTGCACGTATCTGTGCTAAAGTGGCAGGTTCTTCTTGAATTGCAGGAGGTAAGGGTCAGGTGCTATATTTCGCCTGGGGCCGTCGTCTCTGGGTTCTGTAAATACCCGTCCATCGTTAGTAGAGCTGTCACTAGTTGTTTTCTATACATAGGGGAAGCTTTATCCTGGCAGGAGAGGGGGGCAGTAATTGTTATATATACATAGGGGAAGGCAAAAAGAGAGAGAGAATCTGTCCCAATAGATTAGAGAGAGAAAAAAATAATATATAAGTTTAAAATCGATTAAATGCTTTATTGGTAACGAAAAAACTAAACAAACACTCATATACATGCTCCCCTTACCACACTAAAATAGTCTGATGTGGTAGGGTGCTCTGATAAGGGTAATGTACAATAGGGTAAGGGTAATGTACAATAGGATAGGGGAGTGAAAACAAGACAAATAAAACATTGGGTGGAGAAAAACCTCCGGGGTATAGAAGTGCACCCCAGTAGAATAGCTGAAATAGAGCTAGGTATGCTGACAAGAGGAATACACAGTAGCAAAATCAATGCAACAGTAGTGCAATTATAGTGTTATGTGTCCAATATGTATTAAATGAATAGATACAAAAATGATGTATCTGTCTCGAGTTGTCAGGATCTCTGATGGCAACTCACTGAGCGATACCTGTGGTGTAGTGAAAGTTCAGGTGAGCGTTGAAAAATGTCAAGTACAGCTATTTGAACAAAACACCCAGAAACATCAAACACCATCACGGATCCCTAAAATGGGGGTCATTCCTATATGATCTAGTGAGGGATCTGCCTGTCTGCTAGTCCTGTGAAAACAGGATGTGCTGGCGTGGAGAAGGAATCTACTATTTATAATATCTGGCTGTGGAGAGAGATACTGTCCGAAGTTTGCATTTGGCTGTGATCAGCAGCCAGATGACTATCTCTAGAACCCAGCGCGTTGTATATGATAAATAATGAGAGAAATAGATGTAAATAGTGCTGATGTTAGAGAATCAACGAGAACGGAAAACTATTCTGTGCCTTCAAGGTCACCTGTCAAAGAATAGATTAAGCTAAACTGTCTCTATTAAAAGATGACTGTACGTGCCTTATATCCTCTGAAGTACAGGCTAGACCATGGATAGTCAACTTGGTCCCTACCGCCCACTAGTGGACGTTTCAGGATTCCAGGTGGGCGGTAGGGATTTCCTCATTTTGAGAGATTGGGTGGGCGGGCAAGTGCGAGCCGGCGGTACCCCTGCGACCGGGTACCGTTATCACCATTTGCGGCCCCGGCGTCAAACCGCCGGGGCCGCCGTCCAAGGGGTCTATCGGGTGGCCCATGCTGTCAGGGCCACCTGATGGATGTGGATTGTGAGGGGGCCCGGTCAGCGCTGTGTCTTTGTATGTATGTGTCTTTGTATGTATGTCTCCTATGTGTGTCTTGTCTTTGTATGTGTGTGTGTATCTTGTCTTTGTATGTATGTGTTGTGTGTGTCTTGTCTTTGTATGTGTTGTGTGTGTATGTGACTTTGTATGTATGTGTGTCTTATGTATGTGTCTGTGTGTGTCTCTTGTGTCTGTGTGTATGTGTGTGTGTCTTTGTATGTATGTCTTATGTTTGTTTCTGTGTGTATGTTTGTATGTGTTGTGGACAAAAATATTAACCCAATTCATGTTAGTAAAATGCCTATTTACTCAGCATAACTACAATAAGCATTATTCAACTTTATATGTGATTTACCTAAAATGGCTACTAGGGAGTTTCCCCTCGACACCGATTAACACCCTCATTAACAAGATGGTGCTGGAATCTGGGGGAGAGCAATAAATGAACCACTTAACACCTAACCAATTATTGATGTATTATTCCATGTTATCTCTGACAATGCATATGATGTAATTTTGCTTTATAAGGGGCATGCCGTCCCCTCAGAATAAACATTCCTCAAGTTTTTCATTAACCTGAAACCTGTGTCTGGCATTACTTCTTTAATTTGGCCGGGGGCAGATACGCAAGATAATCAATTGATTGATTGATTGATTCCACATCAGTATGTATGTGTCGTGTGTGTATATGTGCCTGTCTGTTTGTATGTGTCGTGTGTGTGTGTGTGTCTGTATGGGTGCCTGTCTGTTATAATGGGATATAGTAAGTGGGCTACCTAGCTCAGCCTTCCTACTGGGCATTGCTATAAGTAAGGTTAAAAAATAGAAAAAAGGGGGGAAAAAGGTGGGGAGGGGAATTGAGGAAGAAGAGGAGGGGAGCTGACGCACAGATGAGAAATCATATTATGCGCAAACAGAGAAGTCGTCTGAATATCACCAAAAGAGGAGACCTTCGTTTGTTCCTTACGAAAATCAAACCAGATATCAAATATTTAGTCTCGCAGCATCAACCTCAAGGATCTCATTAATCACTAGTAAAGGTAATTTCAATTTACGTTATTGTTTTCTCATTAAACTTTATAAAGTTAAAAACATTATAAACATGCATTAAGTAGAAATAAAAAGATAAATGTACGTACATTTATTTTTTTTTAAATCCCCTCATTTCTAAAAATTATTCTGCACTTGCGCGAAAACTGGTGGGCGGTAAGGAAATTTTTCCATCAAGAAAGATGCATTAGTGGGCGGTAGGAAGAAAAAGGTTGACTACCACTGGGCTAGACAATCCCTAATCTGTGCCTTCGATGGCACCTGTCTATAATACAGAAGATATCTCGCTGACTGACTCTATAAAAACTGCGATCCGTATGCCGTTCCCATGAAAACCGGGATGCCAATTATCAGGCTAAGTCCGTAGATGTCTGGAGCTAGTATTAAGTTAGGCATACGGGCTGATGAGCCGCAGTCCGGCAAAACGCGCGTTGGGGCTCCAACACTGACTGCCGTCTCCTGTGATGCCCTTATGCTTATCTGATCCCACCTCACCACAATCTAACTATTGTGGGGGCTACCAATTCTCATACTATACATAGAGGAAGCTTTATCCCGCCAGGAGAGGGGGACACTAATTGTTTTATATACATAGGGGAAGCTTTATCCCGCCAGGAGAGGGGGACACTAATTGTTTTATATACATAGGGGAAGCTTTATCCTAGCTGGAGAGGGGGCAGATCTATTACATACACCTAATGTTTCCAGGCAGGTACATTGCTTGTTTTGTATACACAGGGTCAGCTTTATCCAGCCAGAAGAGGAGGGCACTGTGGAGACCATACACTGCAGAACCTGCCATCAACTTCCACATAAAAACCCAAGTTTCCGCCGTTAAAGCCTGCTAATCAACCAGGCATTATACCCTCCTTGCCGCATGGGGGCGCTCCCCGGGCACAATTCCAGGGTGAGCTCATTCCCCGCTCTAATAACACCATACACGGGGCCAACTTCCTTCTCTGCTTACAGAACGCATTCACAGACATTTTGGTCCCCGTAGGACTCCGTAATCGTTGTAGGTGACGTCACATTATACAGCCGGAAGCTGTGAGGATTTTCCCCTCCTCCAAATCGTAAATGATAGCACACCGGTATGTCTTTTAAAGAAACCGATTCTTGTAAATCAGTAAAGTTTGAAAATTGAAAAATAGATTTAAAAAAAAAAAAAAGAAACGGCAGCTGAGGGCGAGACCGTGCGCGCGCTTGCTTGTCACCGAGCCTGGTCCATGGTCTGACGTCAGATGCGCGTGTCGCAGGTGAGTGAGCGTGACGGCTATAAAAGCCGAGAGACTGCGGAGCTGCCCGCATTGACCTGTGAGTAACCCGGGCAGGAGGGAGCTTGCTGCGTCTGCCCCGGGATACAGCATTAACCATGTTCTACCATGAGATACTATAGCCATATAGCCAGAACAAGTCCCAGACTGCCACACATTAATATCCCATAGACAGGGCGAGTCACTAAACTGAGAATTCAAGGGGAATTCCCAATGCCAAGTCGGAATAGCCTGATACAGTCTCAAACACCTCTCTGCTTCCAATCCGGCCGAAATGGCCTTAAATTTGAAATTCACTTTAAATTCTCACTTGAGTCAATAATCCTCAAAGAGTTTGCCATGTACTATCGCCCGTGATACTGAAGTTGTTGTGGTCGATGTTTTCGGGATCAGTTATTTCTTACCGGCTTAATGTGAAGTGCAGGTTCTCAGGGCTGTTTTAATAACTTGAGAAGTCAAAGTGAATTTCACATTTAAGGTCCGTGTAGCTGAAATGAAAGCAGAGCTGTCGTAGAGATTGTTTCCAGTGTGTAGATTTTGTCCTTAAATTTGAAATTCACTCTGAATTCTCACTTTAGTGAATAATGTTCGGTATATTATGTGTGGGGGTAGGCAGCCTTTTCCCAGTCTTTGAGTATTTTGATCGCCTGTGATGTGTTGGTGTAATGAAACAAGGAGTTTCCGTTAGCTCCACTAAGCCCTGCGTACGCTTCCAGCCAATGAGCGCCTTCGCGTACTGCCAAGCTTACAGCAGCGCAGGAGCATTTGGCAGCTAAGAAGGTAGATGCCACCCAGCTGACTCCAGGTATGTTGCTCAGCCATTCCAACCTGCAGCAGGTTTTAGTGGTTATAGTACTTGGAGTGCTCTTTTAATATTTGTGTATATTAATGCTGCATTGTGGAGATGCATGCGGACTATCTGTGATGTGTGTGTGGTGGGAATGCATGCAGTTTTGTTTTTTTGTGTGGTGGGTTATGCTGCATTGTTCAAAACTACCTTTTATGGGTTTAGTAGTTTATCTCTAAGTTCGACTTATGACAATAAATGAGTGAAATTGCTAAATAAACGAAAAGCACCCATATGCATCTACATTTGCAGTTCAATGAATAGAACTTTGTGCTGTGAACATGTGTGCAGCTGCCTCTCCAGAGTATGGGTGTAGTTTAGACTCCTCTGCACTTTTAAAGGTGCACTCTGTGCACTAAACACACTGCAGCTCATGGTTATGGTGCATGAGACTTTAGCCCTGACTGCAGTGTTTTTGTCCTCTGCCTGCTTATTCTAATGGGAAGATGTGGTATAATTAATCACTTATGGCAGCGATAGCAACTTTCAGCACTCCATATGTTGTGGACTGCATCTCCCCTGATGCTTTGCCATCATTTAGGCTGTAAGAACATTATGGGACATGTAGTCCACAATTTAGTTTCTCAACCCGTGGTATGCATACCTTAGCGTCCCTCAGAAGGCAGCACGCAGGGGGAGAATGGAGGCAGTGGTGGCAAGGGAGCTGTAATATCCATACTCTTCCCGCACTGCTCCCTGCGATGATCCCGGAATCCAGGTTATGACATCTCTGCAACCTCCGCATCACTACACAGCATGTGAGAGAGCAGTGCTAGAAGATTTCATAGATTACACGGTCCTTATTGGATACCCAGGAAAAGGATCTCTTCTGGACCACTTCAGCGGCCCCCAAAGGTAGGAAGGTTGTGTGGTGTGGACTTAAAATGACATTATAGTCACCAGAACAACTACAAAGAAAAAGCAGTGTTTACATTACTGCCTAGGAACACCTCAGATGGCCACTAGAGGTGCTTCCTGGGTCAGTACTGCACTGTGTGCAGCTCTGATGTTCAGAGTCTCCATGCTGTACATGGAGGTGCTGAATGTTCCTCATAGAGATGCATTGATTCAGGGTTCGACAAATCAGGGATTTGTCAGCCCTTTCAGTGGCGAGGGAGAATGAAGCCAGTCAGCTGAGGGGTTGTGTAGCCAAGGGGGGCAAGCCGAAATCTTCTGGCTCTTCTTGCTCTGCACCGTCACGTGTCCTGCTGTAATGTCAGGAGCCAGATTTTGACATCACTCCGGCCTAGGCATCACTAAACGGTGTGCAAGAGTGCAGAGGAATTAGAGCTTGACGATTTCGGCAGCCACACTGGGCCCCAGGGAAAGGACTCACTCCAGCTCTCCCAAAGGTATGGAGGCTGGGTGAATTAAAATAAAAATACATTTTTGAGAGATTGTGTGTGTGACAGTTGGTGCTGGAAGAAAGGTGAGTAAACTCACCTTTTACTATTCTGACAGGGGGGTCTAAAGATTGCTATTAGAACTATAGTGTCAGGAATACATGCTTCTATTCCTGACACTATAGTGTTCCTTTAAATAAAAATAATCAATTGTGTGAGTGAGAGAATGTGAATGTGTGTGTGATTCTGTCTGTCAGTGTATGTCAAGCCAGTGAGTGTTTGTAAGTGTCAAATCTGTGAGTGTCTGTCAACGTGTGTTTGTCAGTGTGTCAAGTCAGTGTCCTCTATATGTAACTATTATATGTGTCATATTTTAATTTTGTGACTTTTACACTTCACATTATTAGTTCATACAATTCTCTCTACATACACAATATTCACATTATCATATTTATTTTAAAAATATTCTTTACTACATTGAATCAGGGTTTTTCTCTGATATGGGCTTAAATTAAATGTGTCTTCACATTTCATTTGTCATTTAAATCAATAGAAATTTCTCGAGGGATGGGTACTTAGGAATTTTTACATTTGTTTTAGATTTGCAGGGGTACTTCGGCGTAAAAGGTTGAGAAACACTGGTCCACAACATGTGGAGTGCCAAACGTTGTCTACTCCTTACCTATGGTGTCATTGTTGGTGCTCTGGTTCATTTTCCAAGAGAATGGTGTATTATTAAATAAACAGGATACGAAAGCAGTTAATGCTAAGCTGACTTCATGCTCCTGATTGCCCATAAACTTCATACTATTTGAACAAGTTATATAAATGAGGAGGGTTTTGTGATAAGGAAAGGGAATGAGGAGGGCCAATGCAGAAAGAAAGTTTAGACAAGTTCAGCTTATGAATCTGTGTTTACCTTCAAGAAGAACGTATTTTAGATATGGGGCAGAGGAAGCAAGGCTGAGATGTGCAAAACATTTTCTTTCCTCAAAAAAGCTAATTATTTAGATCAAAATGCATAAAAGTTGTGTTATAGTAATGGGTGACATTTTAATGCATTTCTATATTTTCTTTTTACTATTACTTTAAACACCAGGAGTACATGTAAACTTGTTCAAATTATGTTTATATTGAAATGGCTTCAGAAAAGTTTCAGATTTTATTTAGTTTTCTTTTTGCTTTTGCAGACTTGTGCTATTTTCCCTCATTAAAAATGACAGAAGCAATGCCTGACTTGCAGCCAGAAAAAGAACCACAGGTCAGCATCCACTCTAGAGCGCACAGAGATACTGTGTTCACCAGCCTGGAGGAACAGAGGAAAAATAACTTTCTCTGTGATATCACTCTAATAGTGGACAATGTGCACTTCCGGGCACACAAGGCTCTCCTTGCAGCCAGCAGTGAGTATTTTTCCATGATGTTTGCTGATGAAGGAAATGTCAGCCAGTCTATCTATGTGATGGAAGGAATGGTTGCCGAGATCTTTGGAGCATTACTGCAGTTTGTCTACACTGGAAATGTCCAGGTTAGCGAAAAGAATTTGCCACAAATCGTGTCGACTGCACAGGTACTGAAAGTAGATGATTTAGTAAAGGCTTATACAGACTATAAAGAGGTCCACAAGCCTACAAAACCGCATTCGGAAGCATCACTCCCATCTGTCTCAGGTGCAAGCGTATGCGGATTACCGAAACGCAAGCGAGGAAGACCAAAGAAATACATAAATGTTCAGGAGTTGGGAAGTCTGGTTGTTAATCCTGCCCTGAAGGTTTTAAAGGGCAAGGTGCAGAAAGATCAAACCTCAGAAGAAAAAGAGCCGATCGAAAATATTCCCAATGGAGACTCATTAAATAAGCCAGAGTCCGATCTGACTTGTGCTGCAAAAGAAACTGGCTCGACGGGGTCCACAAACCCAGAGTCTGTGAAAAGGCACAGTATGCGCACGCTTCAGAGGTCTGTCAAGTTGCGTGATTACAAACTTGCAGAAGATACAGAAAAAGGTGAATTAACAAAGCAAGAAGGAGGGAAAAGAAAACCACTAAGCTCAGGGGCTCCCTGCAAGGACTGCGGGAAAGTATTTAAATATAATCACTTCTTAGCAGTCCACAGGAGGACTCATACAGGTAGGAAAATACACAATATCCTTGACCATAGTAAAATGAAATGCCATTTTAACTTGTTGGGTATCTAATGAAATCATAGAACCATTTATAAATCACATTCATATTGGCTGTCAATTATATGATTTAATGGAGTTTATTCGCTAAAAAAAAAATAGGATTGTAACAAGCCATCTGTGACTATTGCCAAGCTGGCAGTTTTTTTTACAAAATTTTGCAATTTCATTTTCAATTTGTTGTGATTTGTTCTTTTCAATTTGTGTGTGATTGCAAGAGCATTCATTGGGGACGTATCAATGTGTATGTTATGGGAGTTGCCATAAATTCTACCATCTGTATATTTGTTCCTCTCATAGCTAACTGCTGAAGAGGAGGGTTCAGCTGCGACATCACTCTTAAATTTGCATATTGTGCCTTATTCAGAAATGGGAGTGTACTGGTGCTATTTTTTGGAAGGGTGGATAATTGTTGTATAACACCGCAAAATATAGCTGCTATAACACCAAAAACTTATCTTAAGACAAAGTATAAAAGGGTGACGGTGAAGCGCTAATACATATAATTTGTGATATACAGTGCGGAATGTATAGCAATACCTCTACCTTGGAATATTTTATACAGGTGTCCTAATGGAGGTATGCTGTACCTTAAAAACAAAAGGCAAAATAACCACACATAGTGTATACCATTAATATAAATACGTGGTATATAAAAGATAGGGGGAATATGCCCACTCACACTTTCAGGAGCTAACGATTATAGCTCACTGTGATCGCCTGTAGGGTCTGTAAAGGCGACCCTATCCCTTCTTGGCAGTCGTTCCTTAGTCGCTTGTTTCTCTAAATTAAAACACAGACATCTATGGTGCAGTATTGTAGGTTCCAGTGGTGGTATAAAACAAATGAAATTTGTACTTACAAACCCAGAGCCTTCCACATCGGCTCTGGTCTGAGGGTGTATGTAGTTAAGGACTACAAGCCTTCTTTGTAAAAATAGCAGGAGATGCCACAAGTGGTATGAAAAGTAATAAGTAATTTATTGTATCACATGAATAAAAAAGAATAATAATATAAAATATATCTATACATAAAATACCACTCGTGGGTTAAAAAGTCCAATGTATGAGTCTCTTTTCTCACAAGGTCCCCAGGACGCGTTTCGCCGATCTGGCTTCTTCAACTGGTGTTTTGGAGAAAAAATCTTTGTTCCTTCCTTGGACCGGCTCCTGCTATAAATACCTCTTCTTGGTTGCTGTAATTAATTTCCGGCTTGTTGAATCGCGGGCGTTCACCATGGGAACGGTGACGCCCTGCGTTCCAAGCCTCGCTTTCAGTTCGTTTCCTAATCCATTTGTTACTTCCGGTTTCCGTCTGTGTGCCGATACGTCATCATTCTGCGCTCGGCACTTGCGGTCTCTGTGTATGTCGGTAGGCATGGCAACGGGAAAATCGATACACATAATACATGATTACTTTCTCGTATTTAAACTCAATTTTGTAGAAAAGAAAATCCTTTGAATACAAGACCTATCTATCTCTCTTCTCACTTACATATATTCACTTTAAACTTCTATGTTATCTCTATATATTGCACATTAGTGTTGGAAAGGATTAGAGTTTCTTCTAGGGAGTGGTCTCCCACTTTAGGAATCTATTCCAACATTTTTATGTATAGTATATTATAACACTTACTTCAATTCTGTTGCAACATTTCTATGTATAATAAAAAAAATTAAGAAGATATGTATTACAAATCCTACTTAAAATAAACAAATCATAGTAAAACCATTCTCTACACATTCAGTGGTGTTGGTATCTTTAGTAAAATAGTAAAACCATTCTCTACACACTCAGTGGTGTTGGTGACAAAAGAAAACGGAAGGTGATTTGACAAGTTTTCCATAGAGACTATAAGCAAAATAGGAGGGAGAAATAAAATTTACATACTCATTTAAAGACCTATCATCCTAAAATCTTTACTTTAAAAAATGGCACATTTCAAAGTCTGCGTTAAGACCATGGGGGATTAAAGTATTTAGTTTAAAAATCCATTCCATTTCATTTCGGCTCATCTTTGTATTAAAATCCCCTCCTCTCCAATCCCTTTCTAGTTTTTTTATACCTAAAAACTTGGAGTTCTTTGTTTCACAATTATGATATCTTTTATAGTCAGCGGACACACTGTGGTTCTCAAAGCCCTTAGTAATGTTTCTACCATGCTCTTCTATACGGATATGTAATGCCCTTGTGGTTTTCCCAATATAGTATAATCCACAAGGACATATCATTAAATAAATTAAATTATTAGAGTAGCAGGTTAAAAGGTCTTTTATTTGGTATTCTGTTCCGTCCTTGTTATTAAAACTTTTTATGTGTCTTTTTTTATTTGTTGTCCTCCTGCATGCTAAACAGCTCCCACACCCATAAAAACCTTTTTCCGTGTCTAAGAATGTTCTATTGATCTTTTTTTCTTTTATAAAACTGGATGTCAAGGTGCTACGGAGATTGTTAACTCCTCTGTGGATAAAATGTGGTTTTTCTGGGAGAAATTCTTTTACTGTTGGGTCTTGCAGAAGGATGGGCCAAAACTTTGAGACTATCTTTCTAACTTTATAGTTATCTGTGCTATAATTACATATAAAGGGTATTTCTTTTAACTCATTCTCTTTTTTCTCTTTATATTTCAAAAGGCCTTCTCTTTCTATTCCCTCCACTTCTTTTCTAGTGGTTTCTAGTTTGAGTTCCTCATAACCCTTCTCCACAAAGTCCTGTTTTATTCTATCGGATTGCTCTTCAAAGGTTGAGAGGTCAGTACAGTTTCGGCGTATACGGAGGAATTGTCCTCTAGGGGCATTCTCCAGCCACGGAGAGAAATGGCAACTTTCCCTCCCTATGTAGCTGTTAGCTTCTACTACTTTGAAGTAGTTCTTGGTTTTGATCTCATTTTCTTCTATGTATATTTCCAGATCCAAAAAAATTACTTGGGACTTACTCCAGTTGCTTGTGAGTTTTATCCCCCATGTATTGCTATTAAGGTGTTCCAGAAATTGGATCAGATCCTCCTCCTCTCCTTCCCAGATGAAAAAAATATCGTCGATGTAACGGCCATAGGTGACCAAGTTCTGCCTCCAGCTATGTGGGCCATATACAAAAACGTTTTCCCAATGGGCCATGAATAGATTAGCATAGCTGGGGGCGAACTTGGTCCCCATGGCCGTCCCATTAACCTGCAAAAAAAATTCATCCCCATACCAAAAGAAATTATTTTTGAGGATGATTTCTATACCTTCCATAATAAAGTCTATTTTTGTCTCGGTCATAGCTGAAAAGTTGTTAAGGAAATATTTCACTGCATTGCATCCATACTCGTGTGGGATATTGCTGTAGAGAGCAGAAACATCGCTCGTAACTAAAAAACACTTAGGATTCCAATTGCAATTTTTAAAAAAGTTTAAAACCGCTATTGTGTCCTTTATGTGTGAGGTAGTTTTTTTCACTAGGGGTTGTAGATGTATGTCCACATAATGGGATAATCTGCTAGAAATTGAGTCTATCCCTGCCACTATCGGTCTCCCTGGGGGGTTGAGGGTATCCTTGTGGACTTTAGGGAGGAAGTAAAATACAGGTATTTTAGGGTATTTAATATTAAGGAAATTATACTCTTTTTCATTCAGTATATTTTGTTCTAGACCTTTATTTAAAAAATTTAAAAAGACTTCATTCATATCATTACTAGGATTCGAATTTAACTTCTTATACGTATGTTCGTCTCCTAAAATCCTCTCTGCTTCTTTGCAGTAAAAATCTTTTGACATTAAAACTATCCCCCCCCCCCTTTGTCGGCTGGTTTGATGATAAGATTGGTATCCATTTTAAGATCTTTCAGAGCTTTTTTCTCTTGAAGTGTTAGATTTTGATTAAAATTATTCCCCTTTTCTAATTTCCTTATTTCCGTCACAACCATGGTCTCAAAGGTAGTCATTTTATCAGAGACCATGTGTTTTGGAAAGAATAAGGATTTATCTTTTAATTTAGTATACCTTGCTTCTTCCTCTTGATTATATTGTGATTCTATAGGATTTTTTGTAAAATATTTCTTTAGGCATATATTTCTCTTGAATTTATTCAAGTCTACATAGAAGTCAAACTGGTTAAGAGGTTTATTAGGGGCGAATTTTAGTCCCTTCATTAAAACTTTTTTGTGAGATTCTGTAAGTGTTTTTTGACTTAAATTAAAAATGCCTTTAAGGAGGGTTAGATCCTCTGTATCCTCTCTCGTCTTTCTTTCTTTGGCGTGTTTTCTTCCTCTTGTACCTCTAGGCTTGAATTCCTTCTTCTTTTGTAAGGTGTTGTATTTTCTTGGATTTCTTCTCTCTTGTACCTTCCCTTTCCTTTGTTCCTCCAAAAATCCTGTTCTTCAAAGTCTTCCAAAACTTGGAATCTATTGCTGATTTGTACTGATTCCTCTTTCTTTTGTTGGTGGATGGTGGGCCTCAGATTCGAGCTCTCCCTCATTTCTCCTCTGGTTCTTATCCCTTCTTTTGGTCTTGCTCCTTCATGTCTATATCTTTTTCTGTATTCTTCTTGTTGTGTTTCTTCATATGTAGGTCTTCTCCTCTCTCTAGGGGCTTCTTCATGTACCCGCTTCCTATCGTTATATTCCTTTACCTGGTATTTTATGTTGTAACCGTATCTATCTCTATTGTATGTATGTTGTGCTCTCGGTCTGGTATTAAC
Organism: Pelobates fuscus; assembly: GCF_036172605.1. Taxonomy (NCBI): domain Eukaryota; kingdom Metazoa; phylum Chordata; class Amphibia; order Anura; family Pelobatidae; genus Pelobates; species Pelobates fuscus. The sequence goes on from NC_086318.1 coordinate 316,320,339, forward strand.
CCTATTATTCCAGGGCTGTTGGTCCTGGTCGTTTCTATATCTATAGGGTCTATATTCTCTATATTTCGGATAGATCTTATTCTGTGTGTCCTCTCTATATTGAGGTTTCTGATATTTTGGTTGATTTTCCCGGGCTTCTTTATTTTCTACTTCTTTATTTTGTACATTGTATTTAGAAAATGTTCTAACTTGTTTGGTCTTATAATCTTTGATATCCCTAAGGTATTTGCTCTTCTTTACCTCTATTACCTCTTTTTCTAATTTGTCCAAATTTCCTTTTATATCTTGTGTCATTTGGTCAAATTGTTCTTGATTTAATGTATTCAAAATGGCGTTTTGGTTTTTACTAATTTCTAAATCTAGTTCTTTTAGATATTCCTTTCTCCTTTTTACTATCAAGTTCATGGAGGTTATAGAAAAATTCTCTAACATAGAACATAGAATTCCATTCCTCCATGAAGCTTGTGACATCTTTGTCAAATGTAGGGGTTTTGAAATATCTCAGGCCTCTGGGAGTGATGCCTTCTTTTAGATATTTCTCTAATGTGGCTATCTCCCATTTTATTTTTAGCTCTTTTTGTAGTAGTTTTTCCAAATGCTCCCCATTGTTGTTATATTCTATTTTATGTCTTGTTACTTGGGGTTCTGTCCAATTCGCTATCTCTGTTTCCTGTAACCTGCTACTCTAATAATTTAATTTATTTAATGATTTAATATTTATTTATTTAATGATATGTCCTTGTGGATTATACTATATTGGGAAAACCACAAGGGCATTACATATCCGTATAGAAGAGCATGGTAGAAACATTACTAAGGGCTTTGAGAACCACAGTGTGTCCGCTCACTATAAAAGATATCATAATTGTGAAACAAAGAACTCCAAGTTTTTAGGTATAAAAAAAACTAGAAAGGGATTGGAGAGGAGGGGATTTTAATACAAAGATGAGCCGAAATGAAATGGAATGGATTTTTAAACTAAATACTTTAATCCCCTATGGTCTCAACGCAGACTTTGAAATGTGCCATTTTTTAAAGTATTTTAGGATGATAGGTCTTTAAATGAGTATGTAAATTTTATTTCTCCCTCCTATTTTGCTTATAGTCTCTATGGAAAACTTGTCAAATCACCTTCCGTTTTCTTTTGTCACCAACACCACTGAATGTGTAGAGAATGGTTTTACTATTTTACTAAAGATACCAACACCACTGAATGTGTAGAGAATGGTTTTACTATGATTTGTTTATTTTAAGTAGGATTTGTAATACATATCTTCTTAATTTTTTTTATTATACATAGAAATGTTGCAACAGAATTGAAGTAAGTGTTATAATATACTATACATAAAAATGTTGGAATAGATTCCTAAAGTGGGAGACCACTCCCTAGAAGAAACTCTAATCCTTTCCAACACTAATGTGCAATATATAGAGATAACATAGAAGTTTAAAGTGAATATATGTAAGTGAGAAGAGATAGATAGGTCTTGTATTCAAAGGATTTTCTTTTCTACAAAATTGAGTTTAAATACGAGAAAGTAATCATGTATTATGTGTATCGATTTTCCCGTTGCCATGCCTACCGACATACACAGAGACCGCAAGTGCCGAGCGCAGAATGATGACGTATCGGCACACAGACGGAAACCGGAAGTAACAAATGGATTAGGAAACGAACTGAAAGCGAGGCTTGGAACGCAGGGCGTCACCGTTCCCATGGTGAACGCCCGCGATTCAACAAGCCGGAAATTAATTACAGCAACCAAGAAGAGGTATTTATAGCAGGAGCCGGTCCAAGGAAGGAACAAAGATTTTTTTCTCCAAAACACCAGTTGAAGAAGCCAGATCGGCGAAACGCGTCCTGGGGACCTTGTGAGAAAAGAGACTCATACATTGGACTTTTTAACCCACGAGTGGTATTTTATGTATAGATATATTTTATATTATTATTCTTTTTTATTCATGTGATACAATAAATTACTTACCGTATATACTCGAGTATAAGCCGACCCGAATATAAGCCGAGGCCCCTAATTTTATCCAAAAAAACTGGGAAAACTTATTGACTCGAGTATAAGACTAGGGTGGGAAATGCAGCAGCTACTGGTAAATTTCTAAATAAAATTAGATCCTAAAAAAAATATATTAATTGAATATTTATTTACAGTGTGTGTATAATGAATGCAGTGTGTGCGTATGTGTGTGTGTATGAGTGCAGCGTGTGTGTATGAGTGCAGCGTGTGTGTATGAGTGCAGCGTGTGTGCATGAGTGCAGCGTGTGTGCATGAATGCAGTGTGTGTGTGTATGAATGCAGTGTGTGAATGCAGTGTGTGCAGGGCCGGTGCAAGGATATTTGCCGCCGTAGGCAAAAAAAATTTTGCCGCCCCCTCCCCCCCCCATATGTCCTGACTTCCCCTCCTCCTCCCTCAGTGGTCCTTACCTCCCCACCCCCGTGTTCCTTCACCCCCCCCCAGTGGTCCTGACTCACCCCTCCCCTAGTGGTCCTTACCCTCCCCTCCCCTAGTGGTCCTTACCCTCCCCTCCCCTAGTGGTCCTTACCCTCCCCTCCCCTAGTGGTCCTTACCCTCCCCTCCCCTAGTGGTCCTTACCCTCCCCTCCCCTAGTGGTCCTTACCCTCCCCTCCCCTAGTGGTCCTTACTTCCCCCTCCCCTCCCCTAGTGGTCCTTACTTCCCCCTCCCCTCCCATAGTGGTCCTTATCCCACCCCCTCCCTCTCATAGTGGCCCTTATCCCCCTTCTCCCTCCCATAATGTTCCTTACCCCCCCCCATCCCTCCCATAGTGGTCCATATACCCCCCCTCCCTCCCATAGTGGTCCATATACCCCCCCCCCTCCCTCCCTCCCATAGTGGTCCTTATACCCCCCTCCCTCCCATAGTGGTCCTTATCCCACCCCCTCCCATAGTGGTCCTTATACCCCCCTCCCTCCCATAGTGGTCCTTATCCCCCCCCCCTCCCTCCCATAGTGGTCCTTATACCCCCCTCCCTCCAATAGTGGTCCTTATCCCCCCCACCACCCTCCCATAGTGGTCCTTATCCCCCCCCCCTCCCTCCCATAGTGGTCCTTATACCCCCCTCCCTCCCATAGTGGTCCTTATACCCCCCTCCCTCCCTCCCTCCCATAGTGGTCCTTATACCCCCCTCCCTCCCATAGTGGTCCTTATCCCCCTTTTTTTTGTTATTAATTTTTTTTTTTTATTATTATTTTTTTTTATTTTATTTATATATTTATTTTTTTTCGTCCCCCCTCCCTGCTTGATATATGGCAGGGAGGGGGGCTCCTTCCCTGGTGGTCCAGTGGCAGTTCAGTGGGGGGGAGAGGGGGGCTGGCAGAGCTGTACTTACCTGTCCTGCAGCTCCTGTCAGCTCTCTCCTCCTCTGCGCCGTCCGGTCAGCTCTTCTGTCAGCTCCCAGTGTAAATCTCGCGAGAGCCGCGGCTCTCGCGAGATTTACACTGGGAGCTGACCGAGGTGCTGACCGGACGGCGCGGAGGAGGAGAGAGCTGACAGGAGCTGCAGAACAGGTAAGTACAGCTCTGCCAGCCCCCCTCTCCCCCCAGTCTGTATTATGGCAATGCAAATTGCCATAATACAGACTCTGACTCGAGTATAAGCCGAGTTGGGGTTTTTCAGCCCAAAAAATGGGCTGAAAAATTCGGCTTATACTCGAGTATATACGGTATTACTTTTCATACCACTTGTGGCATCTCCTGCTATTTTTACAAAGAAGGCTTGTAGTCCTTAACTACATACACCCTCAGACCAGAGCCGATGTGGAAGGCTCTGGGTTTGTAAGTACAAATTTCATTTGTTTTATACCACCACTGGAACCTACAATACTGCACCATAGATGTCTGTGTTTTATTTTAGAGAAACAAGCGACTAAGGAACGACTGCCAAGAAGGGATAGGGTCGCCTTTACAGACCCTACAGGCGATCACAGTGAGCTATAATCGTTAGCTCCTGAAAGTGTGAGTGGGCATATTCCCCATATCTTTTATATACCACGTATTTATATTAATGGTATACACTATGTGTGGTTATTTTGCCTTTTGTTTTTAAGGTACAGCATACCTCCATTAGGACACCTGTATAAAATATTCCAAGGTAGAGGTATTGCTATACATTCCGCACTGTATATCACAAATTATATGTATTAGCGCTTCACCGTCACCCTTTTATATTGTGCCTTATTGCCTAGGGCTCATGAATTCTCACTCGCCAGCAGCAAGTGGGCAAGTAGAAATTATGAGACCTGGTGTGTGTGTGTGTGTGTATGTATGTGTATATATATTATTTTTTTTTGTTTTTTTTCATGTTCACTGTCTGGATGTTTGAATGTAGAGGTTTTTTAACCTCATTGCAGCGTTTGTGTGCTACGCTGTCCTACAATAAGGATTTTATGCCATTAGGGCAGCATAGCATGCCTTAATAATGTGGCCCTCCCTCCAGCCTACCTTCTTACCTAGCATTCAGAATCAGATTGGGGAGCCTGCCTGGCAACCCAGGCAGTACTCCTGCAGCCAAACCAGCCGATCCGAGTCGTGATCGCAGTGGCAGCCTGTCACCATAATCACTGTTGCAATGTCTCAGCCAATGAATTCTAACATTGGTCGAGACATTGTGCTTTTCTCCTCTGTTTCCTCACTTTGAGGTGAGAGGCAGAGAGATCATTGACACTTACTGTAAAAACTGTTTTAAAAGTGTGTGTAGGGAGTGATTTAATTGAATTTTTTTTAAAAAATGTTTTTTTATTTACTCGTATGAACTAATCAGACCCTGTGATCAGCCTGATTAGGGCGTTTAGTATGTTGGTTCTATAAATACTTTATTTTAGGGTAAAGATTTTTCTTTTTTTTAACCCTTTTTGTCAGTTACAGCAGTGGGTTTTTTTTTTTGTAAGCTTCCCTGCTGTCTGATCGCTGCTCTGTATCTGTACTGTATCAGTGATCAGAGCACTCTCTGATCAAGATGACATCCTGTTATTTCTATTAGAAATATTTAAAAATAAACCTTTTAGTCCTGGTCGCAGCTGTTTGATCTGCGATTAGTCATTTAATTTAAACATTTTGGGTTGATTGTACGGTTTTCTGTGGGTGGAGGTGAGGTAGTGGGTATTAGGCAGGTAAGTGAATTCATTTAAAATGCTATTATACGGTGGAGGCATACGTCATTCTTGCAAACTCAGACAGTGGCACTCTCACAGACAGTGATACTATGACAGCCTCTGACATTGAGCCCCTAAGCATGTCTCCCAGGGATGGTGTCCCACCACCACCTACATGAAGGTGCTTAGGATGCCCTGCAGTGGCAGATGAAAGCTGGGTACTCTCAAATTTTACTACCCTGGAATTACCCCCATTCATAGCTACACCTGACCTTACAACAACAGTGTATGTTTGTGAGCCTGTGAACTACTTAAGGGTATTTATGTCGGATGACATATTTGAACTGATGGCTGAGCAAAGTAGCCTGTATGCCAGACAGTATCTGTGTGAATCTGGGGGTCACACTACAATAGAATAAACATGTGGCACCCCACTGATGTCACAGAAATGAAACACTTTGGGCACTGGCTCTAGCAATAGGTATTGTGAAAAAGCCAAGTATCAGGTCCTACTGGCTCAATACATCTTGGTTACCCCTCTTTTCCCAGGAGTTATGAAGAGTGATCGCCACGAGTAAATGCTGCGATTCCTTAATGTTCGGAATGGCGCACTGTTTCCCCAGAGAAACCACCCATCATTGGCATGTGCTACAAAATTCGGCCCCTTATCGAACTCCTGTCTAACAAATGTTTCCAAAATTAAATCCCAGACCAAAACATTTGTATTGATGAAACCCATATGAAATTTAAAGATAGACTGCTTTTCAAACATTATATCCCATCGAGGCGGTAACAATATATTGAATTCTATAAGTTTTTGCAAATTCACTACTTGCTATACATGGGCTTTTTGGATTTATCAAGGGAAGGATAGACCTCTTAACCCACAAGGATGCTCTGATTCTGTGGGCACAAATGGCATGATTGTGTAATATCAGATTCAGCACCAGAATTCCATGTGACTGCTGTACTCTTGCGCCTGTGCGAGATTTCAGCATTTAGGTCTATAATGGATCCAGCGAGAACGCGGGTTCCTCCCTAGATAGAGCTAATGTGAATAAGCATGAGTATTTAGCAAGCATAGGATTTGGTTTAACTTGTTCCTTTGGGATTCTAATTTTTATATTTCTTCTTACTGTAACTCACTTGTGAAGTTGTTGGTACTTTTAAATAATAATTTACTAATAGTGACATTTATCTACATAGAATGAATTATAGTACAAAACTTTCCATTCTGTTTAAGTTGTTTTTCCATCTTTCTTTTCTAGGGGAACGTCCCTTTAAATGTATGGACTGTGGTAAGTGTTTTACACAGAAGCATTCACTCCAAGTCCATGAGAGAATACACACAGGAGAGCGACCCTACACCTGTACTGTCTGCAGTAAAGCCCTGACCACCAAGAATTCACTCATGGAGCACATGAACCTGCATGAAGGTAACTACATCAAACTAGTATAAAGGGAACCCACTGATGTCACATTGCTGACTCTTGGTCTGTTTTGTATCTGCGACATCTTGTTTTGTTTTTTTATTTTGGGACCGCTTCTACTTAACATTTATAAATGATCTTGAAATAGGCATTGAAAGCCATGTATCCGTGTTTGCAGATGACACAAAACGTTGTAAAGTAATAAAATGTGAGTAAGATATTGCTTTGCTGCAGAGGGATTTGGATAGATTGGGCACTAAAATGGTAGATGAAATTTAACGTAAATGCAAAGTTATGCACTTTGGGGTTAAGAATGCACAAGCAATTTACACCATAAATGGTAGTGAACTCGGGATAACCACACACGAGAAGGGTTTGGGAATTGTTATAGACAACAAATTAGGCAGCAATATGCAATGTCAATCTGCAGTTGCTAAAGCCAGTAAGGTTTTGTCATGTATAAATAGGGGCATCAATTCTCTGGATGAAAATATAATTTTGCCTCTTTATAAATCACTGGTAACGATCTTGTAATTTATGCAGAAAATGCATTGGAATATAATAGGGATTGACCGATTATCGGTTTTGCCGATATTCCGGGTTTTTGTAAATATCGGTATCTGCCTATATTCTTACTGATAATGAGGTGATCCAATTCGCGACCAATCTGTCCTCTTTCAAAGTCTTGCGATTCACAAGGCCCTGGCCGTCAAAGCGTTCCCACTGGTTACCGTGGCAAAACCAAGAGCGCGAATCGGGAGACTTTTAGAGCGCTTGTTGAGAAGGCCCTTAAGGTGCTCCCCGTTATTGGATTGTGCCCAGCATTCATGAGGTGTGGGGGATTGCACCGTTTACCATCTGCCTGTCTGCAGTCTCTGTGTCTGTGAGGGAGTGCTCACTGGAGGATCGAGAAGACACAACAGGTGAAGCCATGACCGGGAACTGCGAAAAGGTAGTAATGACACAAGCTAGAAGTTGTTAAAGGGAATCTCCAGTGCCAGGAAAAAATCAATTTTCCTGGCACTGCAGGTTTTCTCTCCCTCCCACCCCCCAACCCCCGGTTACTGAAGGGGTGAAAACCCCTTCAGTCACTTACTTGAGGCAGCGACGATGTCCCTCGTCGCTGTCTCCTCCTCCGCGTTGCTCCTCCTTCTGGCTCGGTCGGCCTGTGGGCGAGACTGATCCCGCCCACCGGCCGGGGAGACCTAATGCGCATGCGCATTAGCGCTCCCCATAGGAAAGCATTGAAACAGATTTTCAATGCTTTCCAATGGGGAAATGAGCGACGCTGGAGGTCCTCACACAGCTATCTGTGCTATAATCCAGGAAGTTCCCTCTAGTGGTTGTCTAGTAGACAGCCACTAGAGGTGCAAGGTAATTATTGCAGTTTATAGAAAACTGCAATAATTACACTTGCAGGGTTAGGAGTAGTGGGAATTGGCACCCATATCACTCCAATGGGCAGAAGTGGTCTGGGTGCCTGGAGTGTCCCTTTAAGCATGCTAATAACTTAATATGCCCTTAGGGTACAGGATTTTACCACACAGTGGATGATAAAAGCACACAAGATATACAAAGGTTATGACTCACTTTAAAAGCCTTCAAGCTATTTGAGCCTCCCCCTCCAAAAAAAAAAATCCCTCACAAAACAAACTAGACCACCAGACACAGGTAGTATTAATTGTTTATTTTTTTTCAAAATGGTAAATGTACAGAATATCGGTATCCGCTATCGGCCTGAAAGTTCAGATTATCAGTATCGATTCTAAAAAATCAATATCGGTCGATCCCTAGAATATGCTTGTCTGTATATCTTGTCTACCAAAAGTGCCCATTAAGTGTTTAAAGGGACACTCCAGGCACCCAGACCACTTCTGCCCATTGGAGTGGTCTGGGTGCTAACTCCCACTACTCCTAACCCTGCAAGTGTAATTATTGCAGTTTTTTATAAACTGCAATAATTACCTTGCAGGGTTAACTCCACCTCTAGTGGCTGTCTACTAGACAGCCACTAGAGGTCACGTCCTCCTTCATAGCACACGTCCTCCTTCATGTGCTAGAGTGTCGCTGGACGTCCTCTCGCTGTGTGAGGACCTCCAGCGTCGCTCATTTCCCCATAGGAAAGCATTAAAATTATTTTTCAATGGTTTCCTATGGGGAGCGCTAATGCGCATGCACGGCATTGCCGCGCATGTGCATTAGGTCTCCTCGGCCGGTGGGCGGGATCAGTCTCGCCCACCGGCCGACGCAATGCAGAGGAGGAGCGGCGCGGAGGAGGAGACAGCGACGAGGGACACCGTCGCTGCCTCAGGTAAGTTACTGATGGGGTTTTCACCCCTTCAGTAACCGGGGATTGGTGGGTGGGAGGGAGAGGGACCCTCCAGTGCCAGGAAAATTTATTGTTTTCCTGGCACTGGAGATTCCCTTTAATATAACTATATCTGTGGCGCTAATATCAGTGTAATTATAGTATAGTTTCAGACTGCAGCTCTCATTCAAATAATTATTAATACAGATTCACACTTGAAGTAATGAGTAAGCAGAGACAGTGGAGGAGAAGGTTTCTTTTTATTACTTAAAATTGGATTGTGGAGGGGCGGGGCCTGGCCCTGCAATCTTCAGACTTTAAGCCTTAAAAAAAGCAACTTTTACACCTGATTAACGACCAGCAGCCGTGGTCCGATGCACAGGGAAGCACTGGCTCAGAGGAGAGGCTTGCAATTTACTGTTTTAGTCCCTCGAAACGATAACAGTCGTCCCCACAGGATGAGGCCTACTCAGGCGGTGAGCGGGGTGGACGGCCGCTGCCCCGCTATACTGCCCGACGGTATCGTGCTAGACTCCCATGGACGTGCAACCAGGGCCCCGTTCACCCCCCCCCCCCCCCACTCCTGGGCCGGTGGGGGTGATCCCGGCCCACACCATGCAGCCCGAACCGCACTAGAGACCAAGCTAATCAAACCACGGGGCCCGACCAAAATGGCGGCAAACGCGAACCCACCAGCTCGCAACGGGAACAACGCCATCTTTTTTCATTCAATGGCTAAGGCCCTGACACATGCAAGGCGGATGCTACATACCTACATGAGGCAGCCTGACAGGAGAGATCCCTTCGACACACTACTCCAGTGCTTGCCGGCTCAAAGCTGCTGCTATACCCAAGCTCACGTGAGGAAAGGTACGCAGAGGTACAGCCGACCAACAGGCAACCAGACCACCCTGAACATCACCAAGCGACTCATACACAGGCTTAACGAAGCGCTTGGCTCAAAGCACATGACAGCGCTCCTTGCCCCGGACTTGGATCCCAACACCCCCGAGACTGAGCTACAGCTCCACCAGACAGCCACGCTCAGCTCCAGCACTGAACAACCCATAGACAGCCGTTATCCCTACCCGATCAAGGGCATAGGCTGACACTGGACTCCCTGACCATGCCGCCCTTCCGCCAACCACATCCCAGATTACAGGACTCAAAGTATTTTATGTTCCCTTCACTGTCTTATTTCACTTAAATTTTTCAAAATCTCTCTCTGTGGGTTTCATGGAATAACAGGTATAATGCAGCTATGCTGATGACACTACAGACCTTATTTAACCTATTGGACTCCTGCTATAATCCTGCTCTCATGTACCTAAGTTTATGACCAATTTTTTTAACACTTAGCCCCATACAAGCCCCTATCTACGCTCAACACTTAAAAGCGCTTTGACATAATCATCCCGCCTCCTTCCATAAGGATAACCTGGTAGGGTGGCTAGCACCACTCTCAATCAATCATTCTATAATCGATAAACCTACACCTCGCATATTGCGCAGCATACCATCCAGTATCCTATACTAGCGAGCACCAGGGTACTTCCACCCGCTTTAGACACCCAGACATGTAACTCCACTAACAAACCATAGTACCTCTTTGCAGCACACTAAGCCCCTCACGGTTATACCCTGGGTCAGAACATGCAACAGGCTGCCTCACAACGATTGCTCACCTACTCACGGTCGCATGTCGCCTTGCCTACACAAAGAGCAGCACCACCTTAAGCCAACTCTTTATAATTTATTAGATAGTCCCCGTCATGCACGATCTTTGGTTATACTCACGGTTTCTGGCCTATTTACACATAGGTCTTAGCTTACAATCAGCTGCTACCAGTGGCATCACTCTTTAATGCAGGATATTACACGAGCACAGCGGGCACTTACCCAGCACTGCTCCCTGTACGCAATGCCCTAACTTAGCATAGCACATTAGTGCCAACCAGCCTACCAAGCAAACCTTCTTTATAACTCTGCAACATATGACAGCAATCCCAAGACTACACATCTCTCACTACTTACTCTCCTATGTTGTATTTAAAGCTTTAACATGCACATTCTCTTGTTTAATACTACTTTTTAAAAATTGTGCTGATTTTCTAATGCCATACATCTGTTTTACTATGTTGAAATAACTGAGCTTATTTCTGTTAATGTGGCATTACAGGCATCATTGTCTCTTTAATCTGTACACTATATGTTATACCTCTTGCCGTTTAAATTTAAAGAGTAAGCACAACACTAATAGTAATACGTTTTGCAGTATACAAGTCCCAAAATTCCACATTTCACCATCCCTTGAAGGACCACTATAGGCACCCAGACCACCACTTCAGCTTAATGAAGTGGTATGGGTGCCAGGTCCATCTATGATTAACCCTGCCTGCTGTAAACATAGCAGTTTCAGAGATACTGCTATGTTTACAAATGGGTTAATCCAGCCTCAAGTGGCTTTCTTATTGACAGCCGCTAGAGGCGCTTCTCACTGTGATTTTCACAGTGAGAAGCCGCCAGCGTCCATAGGAAAACATTGAGAATGCATGCGCATTCAGACGATGACGTCGGCAGGAGGAGGAGATTCCCCAGCGCCGAGGGAGCCCCGCGCTGGAGAAAGGTGAGTGTTTAGCCCCCTTCCTCCCCCTTCAGCCCGGTGGGAGTGGGACCCTGAGGGTTGGGGGCACCCTCAGGGTACTATAGTGCCAGGAAAACGAGTTTGTTTTCCTGGCACTATAGTGGTCCTTTAATAACCAAACAGTCAAAGCTAACTCCATTTATATTCCTTATTTTCAGTGGGTTTCTCAACATTTTTTAGGGGACTTAAATATAAAATCCAATGTCCACACTAATCCACCACAGTACTGATTTCGACATTATTCTGCTGAAACGCACTCCCAGTACTCCACTGTTCATCTTATAACTTATTAAAACAAAGTATCTTATTGCGCAGTATACCTTCTGTATTGTGAACAACAAGACTTCTTTCAGTTCCCCAATGTGTAGATATAACTCTCATCTCGAAAATGTTATATAATCTACATTTACCTCTTCTGTTTATCGGTAGGGTTGAGACTTGCAATGCATACACCAGTTATGTTCAAACTTGGTCTCCTACACCTCACCACAAGTAATCAATAATGCTTACCTTAGCATGGGACATTCACTCTGTCCCACAGTGTCAATCGCATATAAGAAGTCCCATTCACTTCTCTTACTTTCGTCTTCTTTTATTAACTCCAGTCAATTAAAATAATAGATAATTTAAATAATAATAAATGTCCAGTGCTCTAACTTCTTGTGTCCGTTTCTCCAATATCTGGGGCTGCCCTTCCCATCCACTGCTGATTAGTTAGCTAATCCAGAAACGAGCAGTCACATCCACTGCACTGGAGTCACATGACCTTCTTCTTTTGCCCTATTGTAAGCTTTCTCAGAATCATTCTGGTGCCAATTTCTCGGCCGTTTTATGTATACCATTTTTTTACTTGTTCAAATTTAAAATTCCATATAATTCCAAACAATGCGTTATAGAAACTACAACCTTCAAAATCCAGCTACAAAATAATAGAATTCATACAGAAGCACATTATAATACCAGCTTATTAAAAGTCCATAAAATTGCATGATTTTATAAATATAAATTTCATTACATCTTAAAATCATGCTATACATGATTGTTACTTGTGAATGCAGTGTTATCAGGTAATCATATCTGCCATTGAGGTGACTCTCTTTCAAATCCGTATCCACTGACGACATGTAATTGCTTATATGGGGTACTAGTCTGTGCACCATAACTGTCACCTAGTAGTTAGGTAATTTTAATCTCTAATGCAATCAGCTACTATCTTGAGGGGCATAAGATCCTCATTTGAAAGACCATAATACTCTGAAAGGTGGTCCGTGATCACCTGCACCCTACGGGGTCAGAAGACCCTCATTTGGAAGAGCAGATTTGAAAGTAGTACCTTGTCCCTTTAGATTAAAAATATGAAGAAATAGACAAAAGTAGTATTTTGCAGTTGTTGCACACTCACAGATTTTGTGGTAATAATCATCTACTTCTTGGAGCCAAATTCCGACCTTTGAAATACGGGCTGTGTTGACCATAGATAGTTACAGGGATCATCTGAAACCCAGAACGGCATGAGATGTAACTGAGTCATCTGCATTTCAGAAACCTTGTGAATGACAACACAGAAGTGTCATCAGTGATGCTTTTAAATAACAGATTGTTATGGCAGAATATTTAGTTATGGGTTACTTCAATCACTATGACCACTTCAGTGCTTTGAAGTGGTCATGGTGCTTGGAGTCTGTATGTGCTGTGTCAGTAAGAAATTATGCACATATAAAGTTATTTAGGCTAGCTGTTGGAGGCGTAACTCCACATCTGACAGCGTATTTAGTCAGCCCATAATGAGTTTTGAGCTGGTAATGTCAATTTTGTGTATATTCCTTGCACCGTGGGTCATCCATTGGCTCAACTGATGTTCTCAACCAGTGAATGACCAGTGGTATCTGTATCTGGCTTTTGCACCGGGTATGTGAGGCAGCTCAGCACCTGGCAGAACCCAAGTAAGAGGGCAAAACAGGGGTTTATATTGGTTATAATGGGGTAAGCTTTTAAGGGTTAATAGTAGGGGGAAGTACTAAATTTTGATACAATAAAGACATTACAATATTGCAATTAATTTCCTAGGCTTCACAAACCACAAATGTTGAACAGTCCTGTTGTATCTGCATGTTATCTTTTACTAGCCTGTCCTCATTTCAACAGGAAAGAAGGCATTTACATGCGACCAGTGTGGAAAGTATTTTAGCCAAAAGAGACAGCTCAAAAGTCATTATCGTCTTCATACTGGTAAGTTTAGACTTCTGTATCAGACTCCCTGTAAGGAATAATCAGTGCTTACCAGCCTTTAACTATAAGGGCACAATTTACCATGAACCTCTTCAATTTCAAATGTATTTGGCATTTCTTTAAAAAGGAAAAAATAAAAAGACTCTGACTGATGATTCCAAAAAGAGTCTTTGAGACGGTGGAGCTCGATCTGTTATTCTGGATTCTTTGTTTTGTGTGCAGCACTCTTTGAATATAATTTTTTTTTTTTTTTTTTTTTTTTTTTTTTAAATAAAGGTGATCCTAATTCAAATAAAGATGTGGCAATCCTAACATTATATATCTCTAGATATCTTCTGGGCTCTACTATTATTTTTACAGCATTATTAAACAACAAAGCCTTAAAGTATACATTTTTCAATAGTGTCACTAATAATCTTGATCAAGCAACCCTAAAAAACTTACTAAAATGGATGTAAATATATAACAGTTCAAGTTTGTTAGAGTATTCATTTTAATAGAAGAAAAACTTTTTTGAAACTAGTTTTTTTTTTTTTTTTTTTTTTTTATACTCTAAACTAAAGCAATCTTCCCAATTAAATCTAAATGAAACTTTTTTTTTTTTTTTTTTTTCCTCAAATGATATGAAGGTCGCATATTACCAGAATGCAGTATCTGTCAGCACAAGTTTATGGATGGTGCCCAGTTAAAGAAACATCTGCGATCTCATACAGGTAATGTTGTTTTCAGACATTATTTTTGTGCACTATATCTGTATCCTTTAGAGTTGATATATGCATGACACATGTGAGTGTTGTTTTGAAACCAGATTAGTCCGGGAAGGGGGCAATTTTGTTTTTCTCCCTTTCTATTATTCTATATTGCAGTGCTATCAAATAATTATAATCAAATAATAGATAATCAAATACAGATGCTGTTTGACTTGCAGAACCGTTGAAACAGATTGATATAAATATATAGTACAAGAATATTACTTAGCAGAATATTTTCATTTACACGTAAAGTCTAAAAGGAAAAAAAATGGCTAATTGCCCTGGCTTATAGGTAGTTGAATAGTTAATACTTAGCTTTTAATCATTGATCAATTAAAAATAGACAAAAGGTGAACAGGGACCCTGACCATGATCGCTGGGTAGTTAGGACTTAACTTTTATTTGGCATAATTTATTTAAATAAAAAAAAGGAGAAAATATGAGTGAAATAAATTAATATAAAGACAAAAGACACATGCAAGTAACAAGTGTTACTACAAACAAATATAATGGCAAAAAGTACATTGATATACAAAATAAAGTACAATGATTGGTAAGAGCCTGATATTTATCAATAACAAGGTTCTTAATCTGGAGGAAATAGTGGCTGAAAGTACAGTAAGTTAGACTAACTCATACCGAATAGGGTAAAATCCTATTATATCAGGTACAACCTTGCCAGATAATCAAAACTGTAACAAGCTGAAAAGCAACAATGTTGCAAGCAGTGTGTCTGAATCTACAGGCAAGGGGAACCTTAAAGGGACACTGTAGTCACCCAGACCACTTCAGCTCAGGTTTTAACCCTTCAGATGTAAACATAGCAGTTTCGGAGAAACTGCTATGTTTACATTGCAGGTTTAATCCAACCTCTAGTGGCTGTCTTCCTGACAGCCGCTAGAGGCGCTTC
The DNA here is from genome assembly GCF_036172605.1 of Pelobates fuscus. Classification (NCBI taxonomy): domain Eukaryota; kingdom Metazoa; phylum Chordata; class Amphibia; order Anura; family Pelobatidae; genus Pelobates; species Pelobates fuscus. Next base: position 316,335,738 of record NC_086318.1, read on the forward strand.
TGCGACGCTGGATGCGAAAATCGCATCCAGCGTGCAGAACGTCCATAGGAAAGCATTGAGAAATGCTTTCCTATGGATTGTTTGAATGCGTGCGCGGCTCTTGTGCTCTTCCACTCGGGAGCTTACGTCGGCGGGGGAGGAGAGGTCACCAGCGCCGAGGGAGCACGGCGCTGGATTAAAGTAAGTAACTGAAGGGGTTTTAACCCCATCAGCGCCAAGAGAGGGGTACCCTGAGGGTGAGGGGGGTCCTAAGGATGATCTAGTGTCAGGAAAACACTATAGTGCTTTGAAAAAAAAAAAACAAGATACCTGATACAAGGAAAGTATGCTGAAATCTCTAAACCAATAAAATAAATATGCTCTAGATCATGGGTCGTCAACCTGGTCCCTACCGCCCACTAGTGGGCGTTTCAGGATTCCAGGTGGGCGGTAGGGATTTTCAATTTTTTTTTTATAAATTGGGCAGGCGGGCGGGCGCGAGCCGGCGGTACCGCTGTGACTGGGTACCGCCATCACCACTTGCGGCCCCGGCGGCAAACCGCCGGGGCCGCATATGGAGGGGTCCATCGGGTGGCCCATGCTGTCAGGGCCACCCGATGGATGTGGATTGTGAGGGGGCCCGGTCAGCGCTGGGCGCTTTAACAGCGCGACCGGGCCCCCTGTGATGACATCAAATCTGCTGGGAGGAAGTGATTCCCCGGTCACTCCTCCCAGCATACAGAGAGCCGCGCGGGAGGAAGGAGGAGGAGGGAGTCAGAGTGGGAACTCTGACTCCCATGCACCTGAGCCACCACTGGACCCCAGGGAAAGTCACCCTCCTGCACCTTAAAGGTAGGAAACAGGAGGGTGACTTAAATATAATGTGTGTTTGTTTGTGTATGTGTCTTTGTATGTATGTCTTGTGTGTGTCTTATGTAAGTGTCTTGTGTGTGTATGTCTGTATACATGTGTCTTGTCTTTGTATGTATGTCTTGTGTGTGTCTTATGTATGTGTCTTGTGTGTATGTCTGTATACATGTGTCTTGTGTTTGTATGTATGTCTTGTATGTGTCTTGTGTGTATGTCTGTATACATGTGTCTTGTGTTTGTATGTATGTCTTGTGTGTGTGTCTGTATGTGTGTCTTATGTATGTGTCTTGTGTGTGTGTGTGTATGTCTGTATATATGTGTGTCTTGTCTTTGTATGTATGTCCTGTGTGTGTCTTATGTATGTGTCTTGTGTGTGTGTATGTCTGTATACATGTGTCTTGTCTTTGTATGTATGTCTTGTTTGTGTCTGTGTGTATGTCTGTATATATGTGTCTTGTCTTTGTATGTATGTTGTGTGTGTGTCTTTGTATGCATGTCTTGTGTGTGTGTTTGTATGTATGTTTTGTGTGTGTGTGTGTGTCTTTGTATGTATGTCTTGTGTGTGTGTGTGTGTGTGTCTTGTGTGTGTCTTTGTATGTATGTCTTGTGTGTGTGTGTCTTTGTATGTATGTCTTTGTGTGTGTCTTTGTATGTATGTCTTTGTATGTGTCGTGTGTGTGTGTCTGTCTGTATATATGTGTGTATGTATGTGTCGTGTGTGTGTGTCTGTCTGTATGTATATATGTGTGTATGTATGTGTGTCTGTTTCTTGTGTCTGTCTGTATGTGTATGTGTCTTTGTATGTATGTCTTTGTGTGTGTGTGTGTGCCTGTCTGTCTGTATGTCTGTATGTGTGTCTGTATGTCTGTATGTATGTGTGCCAGTCTGTTATAGTGGGATACCTAGCTCAGCCTTCCTACTGGGCATTGCTATAAGGAAGGTTAAAAAAAGGGGGAAAAAAGGTGGGGAGGGGAATTGAGGAGGGAGAAGAGGGGAGCTGACGCACAGATGAGAAATCATATTATGCGCAAACAGAGAAGTCGTCTGAATATCACCGAAAGAGGAGACCTTCGTTTGTTACTTGCGAAAATCGAACCAGATATCAAATATTTAGTCTTGCAGCATCAACCTCAAGGATCTCATTAATCACTAGTAAAGGTAATTTCAATTTACTTTATTGTTTTCTCATTAAACTTTTTATAAAGTTAAAAACATTATAAACATGCATTAATTGCAAATAAAAAGATAAATGTACGTACATTTATTTTTTTTAAAACACCCTCCTTTCGAAAAAAATATTCCGCACTTGCGCGAAAACTGGTGGGCGGTAAGGAAATTTTTTCAACCAAAAAGATGCATTAGTGGGCGGTAGTTAGAAAAAGGTTGACTACCACTGCTCTAGATGCTCTAGGAACAGCACTGTTGCTGAAGCTCTATTCTGTGCCTTTCAGGGCACCTGGACTTTTTGTGTGCGCTAAGACTAGCTGTCGATCTATAAGAGCAACAGTACCGTAAGTGTAATGAGTGGCACCACTGTAAAAACTCTATTCTGTGCCTTTGAGGACACCTGGGCTTAAAATAAGCCAAAGCTATCTAAGAGAGCAGTAGTTCCGTAGTCTCTGTAGGATGTACCTGGACTTGTAAATCGGGAGAAAAGGGAAGATCTCTTCTTCTTGTAACCGAACAGATGTGTGAGTAGCGCCAGTCACGGAGTCCAAGGTTTCATGGAGCCCCGACGCGGGTCTAAAAGACCATTATTATGCTTTCTTTAAATTAAACTGAATCCGTCATGAAAAGAAAAAAGAGCTACTTCCTAATTTCTACTTTGTGTTGCCCCCCCTTGGGTCACTGTGTAAGAAATTATGACCCTCTTACAAGGGTATTCTTTAGGGAATGTGTGACAAATACAAGAGTATAAAAAAATGTTTTGGTATTGATTTAGGTTAGTGTTACAGATTTTTAAAGGAATATACACAGTACACATTATAAACAATCATAATCAAAAGATGCATAGAAAAAGGGCAATACTTAAACCTTTACCCTTGCGCCTTCATCTTGGGTAGTCTGGGACAGTCTCTCTCAGTTCACCATGGCATCTTTGCTTGCTGCGCTTTCCTCCCTAAAAAGAAACTAAAAAGGACAACAGCCAAGGAGGTCAAAGTCTGATTCTTGCAGTCTTTAAAAGGAAACCATAGTGCCAGGAAAAAAAAAAAAAAACTTGTTTTCCTGGCACTGTAGCTTCCCCTTTTGTCAAGGCCCACCTCTGTGGTGCAGAAGGGGTTAATAACCCCTTCTGTCACTTACCTGGGTCCAGCGCTGGCTCAGCTCCGCCCATGCTCCTCCCCCGCCAACGTCTGCTGGCAGGGGAGACCTAATGTGCATGCATGGCAATGGCCACGCTCGCATTATGATCTCCTAATAGAAAAGCATTATTCAGTGCTTTCCTATGGGGATTCCAGCAACCCTGGAAGTCCTTATGCATAGTGTGAGGACTTCTAGCGTCGTTAAGACGACCAAAAGTCTGGTAGACAACCACTAGAGGAGGACTTAACCCTGCAAGGTAATAATTGCAGTTTATAAAAATTGCAATAATTATATGCTCATGGTTAAGGATAATGGGAGTTGGCACCCAGACCACTTCAATGGACTGAAGTGGTCTGGGTGCCTACAGTGTTCCTTTAACTACAACTGTACTTCACTGTAGAGTCCCTGGCAGTTCACACAGCGTTTCCTGCTTTGACAGGTTTCTTTTATTGATCACATACACAGCACAGTTACAATAATATGGTAATGCAAGTATACAGGATTGGCAAAGTGTCCTAAAACATTGAGGAATATTCACTATACACCAAACAGCAGGCAGAAACAGCAGATTTCTGTTAACCACACATTCCATAGGCTAATAGTATTATCAGAGAGTTTTAGGAAAACAACAGCTAAGGGAGTTGGATGCAAGACACCCCTGGACTAAAGTGTAACAGTGAGTAACATTGATAGAAGTTCTTTGTTTAGTCGTGTATATCATTTGCCTTAAGCTGACAATCTGATTGGCATTAAGATCAGTGATATTTGTGGTTTCTTTGTTTTCACAGGTGAAAAGCCCTTTACATGTGAGATTTGTGGGAAATCATTTACAGCCAAAAGCTCTCTACAAACACACATCAGAATACACAGGTACGAATGCTTTCATTCTTCCATGCCTTCTAAGAAAGGTAAACTGAATACAACCAGTGTTTTTGGAACCCAGGAATGCTTCCTCTAAATATTAATTTGTCATGTGTTTATAACCCAATTTAAATTGTAGGCCTAAATAACCTGATTGAGCAGCAAAAAAACAAGACAATGGTTTGTAACTTGGTTCTCAGCAGACCACTACTTCCTGTTTTGTGAATATTTCCTATGCAGTGTGAGAGCACATATTTGGAACATGCATGTCTGTGCCATGATAACTGACACCGCTTATAACTCTTTAAGACACTTATCAACCCCCTTAACAACTTCAGCTCATTGACTTTTTGAGGGCATGAGTGTCAAGGAGTCATCTTACTATCTGACACAGAATAGTGGTTATCTGCTGTTGTATGCCTGGGACATTATGCAGAGGATGTTTGCTCAGTCACGAGGCATCCAGCAATAGCCTTGTTTTGTCTCGATTGTTAAAGGAACACTAACCTTGATATGAGCTGAAACATGTATTCCTGACACTATAGTGCTGGTGTGGCTGTTTAGGTGACCAGCCCCGCTCGATTGCCTTGAAAAGGTGAATTTACACACCTTTTCTCCCAGTTTGTGCTGGTCTTGCCACCTCTGGCTCCGCCTCCATGGCTGAGATCATCAATCTTGATGATCTGAACCAATCCAATGCTTTCCCTTAGGAAAGCATTGGGAGGCTACTGCTCATGTGCAGCAAAACGCTGCTGTCGGCCAGTGTTCATATCTTCATAAATATGCATTGAATGAATGCATCGCTATGTGAAACATTCAGCACCTCCATGCAGAGCGTGGAGAAGCTGGACGTCAGTGCTGCACACTGCAACACTGGACTAGGAAGCACCACTAGTGGCCATTTGAGTGACTGCCACTATGTGTTACTAGGCACCAATATAAACACTGCATTTTCAGGGAAAAGGCAAAGTCTGCAGGAACAGGCTAGAGACACAAGAACCACTACATTACAATGCAGTTGTTCTGGTGACCATAGTGTCCCTTTAATAACCCCACTCTCAGCCTATCATTGATCCCAATATCCAAGTGTTTTACATTGAAGTAAACACCAGTTTTGGTGTATAGATCATGGCACTGCAGTCTCACTGCTCAATTCTCTGCCATTGTTTGTGGACTTGTTACATCACTTTTTTGTTTCTGTTTGTGCAGCCCTAGCCACACCTCCCCTGACTGCGACTCCGACAGCCTGCATGGAGAAAAAGAAATGGTTTCGTTTTCAATAAGATGTTAATTTGCTCTAATAGTTTTTATCTACTGCTCTGTAAATTGAATTCTAATCACACACAAGCCTCCTGCAAGATTTAGCAGGCTATGAACAGAAGGAGATAAGACATTATTTAAAGTTTAAACATTAGATGACTCTTTACAGGAAGTGTTTATGAAAACTGTGTAAGTCACATGTAGGGAGGTGGTGCAAGAGCTGCATAAATAAAGTGATTTTTATCTCCTAAATGGCAGGGAGACTGGAGGGACATGATCTGTACACCAAAACAACTCCATTAACCCCTTAAGGACCAAACTTCTGGAATAAAAGGGAATCATGACATGTCACACATGTCGTGTGTCCTTAAGGGGTTAAGCTAAAGTTGTTTTGGTGCCTATGGTGTCCCTTTAATATTAAACAACTGATCTCCAAAAATTGTCCAATGGTAACAGAAGTTGTTTTGTCTTTTCAGGGGAGAAAAGCCATACTCTTGCAGTATTTGTGGAAAAGCATTTTCAGATTCCAGTGCAAAGAGAAGACACAGCGTTTTACATACCGGTAAAAAACCTTTCTCCTGCCCAGACTGCAATGTGCAATTCACACGTATGGATAATCTAAAGACTCACATGAAAACCCACAGCAAAGAAAAATGTCCACAAGTTCAGGAGACAAATAATGGAGGCAGTGATGATGTTAGAAACATTCTCCAGCTGCAGCAGTATCAGCTAGCAACACCAGCACAGGAGATCCAGCTAGTGGTCACTGACGGTGTACACAATCTCGACTTCATGCCGGCACACAGCCAGGGTATCAGTATTGTCACCACTAACCCAGCTCAGACCATTACAGAGCAGACTGCTAACCTTGCCCTAATCACCCATCAGACTTCAGGATTGCATAGCTTATCAGTCACCGCCCACCAAGAGCAAGTGGAATCAATCCACAGCGTGGACTTGATGGAGAGTCGTGTTCAGAGCGTGCAACCAGAGCAGATGCATGTTATCACCCTGTCCAAAGAAGCACTTGACCAACTACAGGGCCGGACACAGGAAATCCACTTGCCCCAAGCGGACAGACAAACCGCACTGAGCCAGGAGCAGACACCTGTATCTCAAGACATGGTGAACCAAAATGTCAGTGTTGCTGATCATACCCAGACTACTCTGTCATTAACTCCAGTTACCCAACCTGTGTCTGAGCATCAAATACAAACACAGACCTTTCAGATACAAACCAGCACAGTGTCTTTCATAAACACTGCTTTGGAGTCCACAAATCAGACTTAAACTTTAGTTGTTATGTCTTTCTAAGAAATGGTGTACAGTAAAGAAATTGCTATTTGCATTGAATACTTGCTGAACATCACAATAATAATATGAATGAGGAAAGACTGGGACTGAGCAATCTTTGTATGTGCCATTGGTTTTGCCAGTGTAACACAATGCCTTGCTTTCTGAGGCATAATGAGTTAAAGTGAGACCATGCATGGTTTTGTTTGCATTTTATATATTGTATGCTTTGTTTTTGTTTTGTTTTTTTAAATCTTGATTTTCAGTTAATTTGCAAACAAATGGTGAGACCAATTCAGAATAAATGTTCTAACAACGTGCATGATTTGTATTGCAATATACAAAATAATGAATGTATGCAGAAAAATATGATCCATGTATGTATTTTATTTATATTTTCGTATATATATATTTTTTTCTTATTTCAAATTCTGTTTTTCTGGCAATTTACAAACAAATAGTAAGACTAACCAGGAATAATTATTTACACATTGTGCATGATTTGTATTGCATTTTACAAAGCTTTCCGTGTTTTTGGAGAAAATATGATGTATGCTATATACAAAATGAAATGGGCAGAGTTATTCATTAAGACCCAAACAGCCCATGCCTGGATTTGCTTAAATAAATGGATAACATCTAGTATTGAGGAAAAACCTTGACATATTTGAAAAGATTTAGTAATATCCAGATTTTGAAAAAAATTGCCTGCTTGTGCTGCCACTGGTTGAATATATATGTGTCTGTAGGTTTGCCTGGAAATAGCAAGGTAATTTGTTGTCACTTTGACTGCTACCAGATTTAATAGAGTGATTCTGGTTGAAATTCAGTATGTAAATCTTTTATTTTCTACAGGATTTACGTTTGAGAATTGGTGATTTTTAAAGCAGACACCGCATTGGAATGAAATAATATTCCATAACCAGTTGAGCCCATTGTAGTTTCCAGGAGTGTCCTTCGAGTGTGTGTGTGTGTGTGTGTAGTCACACAGTTCTTGACCAGTTTATCAACATAACTTTGCTTCCACCTGTGCAGCCTGGAAGCTACCTGCATGAGTTAGACTGGTGGTGCAGGGAGGCACCCTTTGGCTGAGAACACTCAGTTGATGCTCTCAACTAAAGAGCCAGCCTGGCACTGCAGGGCTTAGCTCAGAGGAGGCAATAGAAACTCCTAGCATGAGCTAGAATGAGCTCCTATGAAAACATAAATGAAGGAATACTGGACATGTTTTGCATCTACCAATCTCTTTACGCAGCACTGTCTCTAAAAGGGACTACTTTGTATCTGTGTTTAATAACTATTTTTTTTTTTTAAATCAAGAAATTTAACCCTTTAAGGACCGAGGACATACTAGGTATGTCAAACAAAAAATGTTCCTTAACGACCGTACGTCCTCGCATCCCTTCTTACTTACCTGATCGCTGCCGTTCCCCCGCTGGCAATCGGTGTTCCTCCCGCTCTGGGGGACTATCTGACAGCCAAAACAGTCCACCCTCGGCAAATTAGGCCCCGCGGGCCATGTGATGGCTGTAAAGGAGCGGTCACATGGCCGCAATAGCAGTCTATAGTACTGCCTGAACTGACAGGCAGTCTCCCTGCATCTGTAAAATAAAAAAAATAAATTAAAATAAATCTTTATATGTATGTGTATGTATGTGTGTATATATATATATATATATATATGTATATATATATATATATATATATATATATATCTTGTGTATATATAAAATGTCATACTAAGTGTATTTTTATATTAATATATACACATATTAATATAAAAATACACTTAGAATTAAATTTATTTATTTTTACATAATTAAGTAAGTTTATTGATTGCAATTTGAGGGACCTGCCTGACAACCCAGGCCGAAAGTCCAGAGAATGTAATTTGCTAGCACTGTATTTAACCCTGTAAAGTTCCTTGTAAGTTTTGAAAACACCATAAAACATGTACATGATCGGTACTGTTATACTCGGGAGATGTCACTGAACACAAATATTAGTATTTCAAAACAGTAAAACGTATCACAACAATATTTTCCGCCATTTGTGTGTGAACAATGCAAAAAGTCACGTTTACTAACGATATCGTCTTTGTAATACATTTCAAATTATTGGTCAGGAACAGAACCCATGTTTCTGACATAATGTCTATGGGGAAATTAGCTCTCACTTTATCAACTCTCACTTCAGAGAAGGCGAGTGCAGTTTGACAGGGAGAGAGAGGTAAGGATAAGAAAAAGTAGGGAACCAGGGAGGCTGCAGATAGGGGTGGCCAGATCATGGTGCTAGGTGGTTCAGAGGGGTTTTAAAGTCTCTTCGTCCGTCAGTTCTGGATAATAACTAGGTGCGAAATCAGCTGTGGCAGTAGTCAATAGCCAGTGAGACCAAATCTCCAGGTATGTGTCTGAGGCATTAGCCGCACTCATATTAAGGTCCTCTACTGCCCCGAGCTCTTCCATCTGAGTAAACCATATCGTAAGTGGGGGAGTAATTGCCTGTTTTCAGAATTGAGGGAGAACCTGCTTGGCAACGTTTAGTATTCTTATGGACATCGATTTCTTATACTTGGTCCTGGGGGGTTTTATGAGGTGCAGGTTAAAGGGAGGGGACGTGTCTGAGAATGTAATAATGGAATATTAATCTGTGGTGCCACTCAAACTGGGATGGCAACATTTCTATGTAGTAGACAGCTGTCAAGGCACAGTGTTTTTTTTCCCTCGATGCAGACTTTATTTAGACATTGAAGCTAACTGGTTTAATGTTCAGATAAATCTGCATAGACGAAACTCTGTGTGGCCAGACATCTTTCTGTCCTTGAGGTAAGCTAACACCGGGGACCTTCTTGCACTATAACATTCATTCCAATGGTGCCTACAGTGTCCCTTTAACACATCACTATCACAGATACTTTCAGACATTGATTTATTTTACCTGAGTATATTTATCCATAAGTGTTTTGCCTGTTCACTCGATATATGTGTGAGATTTGAATGGTGGTATGTGCCAGATCATAACAGTGACAGGACTCTCAGTGGATGTTGAAGCAGGAGCAAAGAAAGAAAATGGTGGTGCCCATGGAGGAGAAGTTCAGGTAAATATAGCTGCACATCTTAGCAGCTGCACATGGATCAAGTAGTGTTTACAGTGCTAAGGCTGCAGGAACATGCTATAGACACTTGAACCACTACAGGAAGTTGTAGTGGGTCTGGGGACTATACTGTCTCTTTAAGGTGTCTCGTTTTTGGTGATTGACTTTCATAAAGGTTCTGTATGTACATAATGAGAAACTTATTTCTGTTGCAAGTGCTCCCTCTAGTGGCTAAATGTGAGACTTGAGCATTGCAAGAGTTGGTCTATGGGAGATGCCAATGTAGAGAAAATTGGTAACTTCTTTCCAAATAATAAAATCAATTGTATGCAATTTATTCCCTACGTATGGTCATTATAACATAGATAGGTTTTATACAACGTCCTTTAGTTAGACTGATTAAAGGAACACACTTCTCAACCATATATCTGAAAAGGGGAACAGCATACCCCTAAAGGCAGGCAAAGATGTTCAAAGAAAAAGGCCAAACCTATTCATATGGTCTGAGCCTAAGACAAAGATAGGGTGAAAATTCACTAAACTGTCACTCCAAGTACCTAACTGGCAGTACAACACTACAAAATAATACAAATCAAATTAAAAGTGAAAACGAAAAAAATATATATACCAAAATTTATAATACAACAATCCAATGCTATCAACATGAATAGATTATTTGTGTAAATGTTAAAAAAAAAAGTGCATTGCTACATATTATAGGATATTAAAACACATTGTTGCAATAAAGTAACAAAATATAACCAAGGTTATACATAAAAGCCATGCAATCAATTATTAAAAGAACACTATAGTGTTTGGATTAAAAAAGTGAATTCCTAACACAGTTCGCTCAGGCACTGACTAAGCCTCAATGCTTTCCTATGGGGGATTTGAAGACACTGGACATCCTCATGCAAAGTGTCCAACATCATTTCACAGAGTTAAACTCTGTGTAAATGCAGGAAGTCCATCTAGTGGCTGTCTAAAAGAATACTAAAAGACAGCCACTATGATTTAGGTTCCCTACAAATCGGTGTTTAGTGAATACACCCCTTAAGTGACTAACCTTGATTATTTTATCACACATTGCTGTTTTCTGATTTCTACAGGCTTAATCAGTAAATATCCTTAATGTTCTAAAGCACCATCCTTATGGTCTGCATTGGTTTGCCAACTGTGGGTAAGATGCCTATCTGTGACGTCATATCCGCCCTAGTCGCCCATAGTAATGAAACAATGGCCAGTGACATGCTGGAGCTACTCTCGGCGTCCCGTTGCCCTGGTAACAGAATGTTACTTGTCAGATACAGAGTGCAGACGGATTGAAGCATGGCTTCGGACAAGCTGCAGCTTGAGGTGGTCGGGCGCCTCTCCGAGCCCACTTTCCACATGGCTAAATGTGCGGCCGAGGTATAACCCAGAGAGTATACAAGGGCGACCGCAGGGCTCTGTAGGGGGAGGGGAGGGGGGTTATTAATAAAGTAATGTATAATGCGTTTCATACGATGGCAAGTGATGTCAGTTGTGTACTGTAAAAGGAAACCATTCATTTTTGTGACATATGATATTTAGCTTTTATCTTTAATATTTTTATAGGGTTTCATTTTCCAGTGCCAAATTGTTATCACTATTGCCATTTATGTATTGACCCATTTCCCAGTGTAGATACATTGCTTACTGTAATGGCAGTGATATATGACTAGAAGTTGATAGTATAGAAAAGAATATAGAGAAACAATGACATTTATCTGTACTAACACAAAAAGTGCTGATGAGTGTTATATGGACAGGGTAAGCCTTCACACCCATTCTTATACACTGTATGCAAAAACAATAACTTAAAGGGACACTCCAGGCACCCAGACCACTTCTGCCCATTGGAGTGGTCTGGGTGCCAACTCCCACTACCCTTAACCCTGCAAGTGTAATTATTGCAGTTTTTTAATAAACTGCAATAATTTCTTTGCAGGGTTAACTCCTCCTCTAGTGGCTGTCTTCTAGACAGCCACTAGAGGGCACTTCCTGCTTCATAGCACAGGTGTGCTAGAGCGTCGCTAGACATCCTCACGCTGTGTGAGGAACTCCAGCATCGCTCAATTCCCCATAGGAAAGCATTGAAAAGCATTTTCAATGCTTTCCTATGGAGAGCTGTAATGCGCGTGCGCGGCATTGCCACGCATTAGGTCTCCCCGGTGGCCGGCGGGATCAGTCTCGCCCACCGGCTGACGTAAGGAAGGGGAGGAGTGGTGGCGACCCTAAACCACCGCCGAGGGACATCGGCGGGGGTCTCAGGTAAGTGACTGAAGGGGTTTTCATCCCTTCAGCAACTGGGGATGGGAGGTGGGAGGGAGAGGGGACCTGCAGTGCCAGGAAAACTGATTATTTTCCTGGCACTGGAGTGTCCCTTTAATAATACAACAGAAAAAACCCAGCATTTGCTGGAAAATATTAGCCCTGGAGTACTTACCCACAAAGAATTAACTTCACGTGTTTCCAATTTAAAAAAAAAAGTGAAATACAGAAAATAGAAAACATACACAGGGTTATTTACTAAATTGAGAATTGTGTGGAATTCAAAATTAATTTCACATTTAAAAGGGACAGTTTAGGAAATATAACAACTTAATCTAAATATAGTTGTTACGGTGCCAGGAGGCCCTTGGGCGCACTCTCGCCTCACGGGGATTAATCTTAACTCCCTCCAGGAGGAATCCGGCTTCTGAAATTTCAGTATTAGGAAGCGTGGAATGGCGTCGGGCAGGGGGCCTTTAAAGCCAAAATACATATACATTAAATATTCTTCCAGATCAGTTATTTTTTTATTAACACTTTAGTGTTCAGGTCCCTGAGTTTATATGTCCTCTCCTCCTCGTTTGGCATAAAAAACGGTTACAATGCCTTTTTACTTACTTTTTTTTTCCTGTGCCAAGGCTCCCTCAGCACTGCTTATCTTCTCTTCCCAAGATGTCAGGGAGGAGGCATATCCTGCTCCGCCAATGTCCAGTCCAATGCTTCTCTATGAACATTACATTTCCCCATAGGAAAGTACTAAATCAGTGCTTTCCTGTAGGAGCTGCAGTCATGTGACTGGTTACTGCAGCGGGAAGCTTGATCCTTTAATAAAACCACATAAAAATGTTACACTTGCAGATTTTAGTATTTGCTGAAATTGTCCATATTGGCTCAGTCTAACCTCAACTTTTAGGCTCAAGATCCAAGTGGGGAGTATTTAGTAAACCAGCAAAAATTTAAGAGGGAACAAAGATATGCAGGGTTTGTCAGAGTAAGGAATTCTTATAGGGACACCGTAGGCACGGTAAGTGCTTTATCTCATTAAAGTGGATGTAGTGTGTAACGGATCCCCTATACTCCGGATGAGTGTATCCGTTAGTAGTCTCCCGATTCCCAAGTGCTGCAGTGATTATAGCGCTCCTGTTTTCAGCAGAGTAGTGATTAGAGCTCTCAATCCCCCAAACATGAGCCTAGACTTTATGAAGGGGTAAAATGAATGTGTTTAATGGGAGCCAAACACGGTCTTTTATGTAACTCCCCATGCAAGGGGTTTCCTTAAACATATTCCAGGGGCATTCCCTTCTGAACGTGTGAGGGAACTAGTTACAAGCAAACATTCCACATACTCCTCCCCTGTGCCTGAGAGATAATTACCTGAGCACACAAACATATAATTAAATTATCTCTCAGGTACAAACAAACAAAACCCCCTAAAACACATGAAAACCCCACAAACATCCCTGATAGTCCCGATCTGGGTGACCAACATATCCAAAAATCACCCAGATCGGTTCAGGGGTTTTGGATTTTCATGGAAGTCAATTATTTGACCGACCGTGCACATGGTCCTATGGCCAAAACAGTTCCAGGAAATCAGGGCTAACGATCAGTCTCTTTTCGGGAGCACAAAAGTACTTGAAATACCGAACGGATGACTTAAATTACTTGTGTAGCCTGCTCCCCTTGTTCGTGGGAACGTTTCCACCGAACAGTGCCTTTCTAAGTGGGGTAGCACACTTACTTGGGGTAGTCCAGCGGTGTTCGTGAGTTTCTGTGTACGATTTTAGTTCCATGAGATTTATGCCCAAACATCGCTGCCTGTGTTCACAGAAACAAGATGTCCGCCACCTCGTGGTCGTTCATATGAAATGCGGCCACCCAGACAAACACTTAGAACACTGCAGTGGAAATTGCTACAAAGTATTAATTGGGCTTAACAAGCACCTGGGTGGTCTCTGGTTCGTGCGGCTGTTCGGTTCGTCACATAGTGTTTGAATTTACCTAGCACTGTCCTTCAATTCAGCATTAAAAAGTTTTTAATGTTATAAAACCACTTGCCAAGTCCCAAGCAGCCCATCCCCTCTGTGCTGCCTTGGATAATGAGAAAGCATTAGCTCGAGCAGCAGTGGGCTGCTGTGATTGGCTGAGAGCATCAACAAACCGCTTTCAGCATAAGACAGCGCCCATTCCTAGCATGAATTTGTATGGCTAAAAGGAAGTGTGTAATCTCTGCCTTATTTCCTGTAGGTGCCGGGCTGTGGGTGGGCCAGAATCCTTATTTAGTATAACTCGCACTTGCAGAACTTTTCCCGAGCAGCTCCTTTCCTTCGGAACAGCCTGCCTCCCCCCCACCAGACTCTCCCATAGTCTTCAATCATTTTAAAAAGTCCCTCAAAACCCATCTTTTCAAAAATGCTTATGGCCTCCCAGAGTTCTGTTTCACAATTTTTTCTCTGTCTCTCTGCTAAAGGGCACACTCCACTCTCACCTCCAGTTCTGTTACTTTTCCACCTTGTTGCTTGGTTCTATCCCCCTCGATGCCCTTTCTATTGTGTTTTTATACCTCACCTCCTCTAGACTGTAAGATCGTCTGAGCAGAGTCCTCCTCTACATATTGTTCCTGTATCATTTTGTAATTGTCTCATTTATTGTTAAATTTCCCCCTTTCAAAATATTGTAAAGCGCAGTGGAAAAAGTTAGCGCTATATACATACCAATAATAAATGATGACATTGTTAAACTGCTTAAAAATGGTTTAACACTAAATGAGGAGACAGTGACAGAGAACTCCAGGGACCAATTCAATATGTTAAATTGGTTATAGTGGCCACAAGGGCACAAGGGTATTGAATCTCTAGCTGTGGTAGGGGGCATATTGTGATTATTCTACCAGCAGGTTAATATACATTATTATTTACATTATAAATAAAATAACATGTTAGGGGCATCCAGTTAGGGTATATGGACTGACAATATTAAATGAATGTTTTTTTTTTTTTTAGGTACTAAAACTTTCATTTGATGCAGAGTTTGAAAGACCCATAATACACCCACTCTTGGAATGTGATTGGGATCACTACCTATCAGAAAAGAAAAAGGTAACATTTTGTTCACTTGACTTTTATAATATCTGTCACATTAAAATGACATGGAAATAGAAACTAAATTTGTTCCACTCAAATCAAATTGCTTCCAAATGTATTGATTAAAGTCATCCTGCTATTTCTCATGTTATCAGAGTCAAAATGCTATTTTCGTCACATACTGTAATTGTTACAAAATGGCACAATAATGTAAAAATCAAGGCCTTGATTTAATATTTTTGGATAAGCTTTTCAAATGATGTAATATTTCTGGATACATTTTTAAAATTTTGAGATATAGTTTTTTATTTTAAAAACATCATTTTAAAAACGTATCCAAAAATATGAAATCAATTAAAAGGCTTCTCTAAAATAATTAAATTGAGGCCAATTTCTGTATGTGGGCATAATGTGCATATAAAATACATTTCCCAAACAGCCCATGTTTACACAGAATAGATGACTGCTAGAACATTGCATATACACCATAGACTTTTATATATAATTGAAATATAAAAGAGGGAAAAAGGAACTATGGGGTTATGTACTAAAGTGAAAATTGTCAGGAGTGTATAACGTGTGTATTTGAAATTTAGAAGCAAAACTGACTTGGTCACGTTTTTCAGTTCAGCCAGTTTTGGCCTTAAAGGGACACTATAGTCCCCAGAACAACTACAGCTTATTGTATTTGTTCTGGACAGGAGAATCATTACCTTTGGCCTTTTTGCAGTGTCATTTTAGAGAAAATGCAGTGTTTACATTACAGCCTAGGGATACCTTCACTGGTCACTTCTCATATGGCCGCTAGAGGTGCTTCCTGGGTCAGTGCTGCACAGTGTGACTGCCATTCTGTGTCTCCACCCTCTGCATGGAGACACTAAGCTTTCCTTATAAAGATGCATTGATTCAATGCATATTTATGAGTAGATGCTGATTGGCCAGTGCTGTGTTTGGCTTGTGCTGGCTCTGCCCCTGATCTGCCTCCTTGACAAGCTCAGCCAATTCAATGCTTTTCTATGGGAAAGCATTGGGATTGGCTCAGATCATAGCTTCTAATAATGTCAGCTAAGCAGGCAGATCAGGGGCAGAGCCAGCAGCAGCAGCAGCAGACTGAAATAAAGGTAATATTTTAATATATTTAGGCGATGGAGGGGGAGGGCAGAAGGGCTAGATGGTGTTTTAACACTATAGGGTCAGGGATACATATTTGTGTTCCTGACCCTGTAGTGTTCCTTTAAATTTGAAATTCAATTGAATTCTTGACAATTCTCACTTCAGTAAATAACCCAGTTAATAGGCAAACACGTTTATCTTACTTCAGAAAGTTAAAAACTTAAGGAGCTAAATTTCATTTTGTATTGTTTTGAAAAAGTTAAAGAAAGAAAGAGAGAGAGAGTGTGTGTGTGTGTGTGCCTCTCAGCCTCATCAACGATTAGTGTACTAAATAAGACCTCATGGTCTTGACAAATGCACAATGTCACATTGCTAAATTTTGACAGTTAGTTGAAAAGGAAATCTTACATTGTAATCCATTAAAGTATGAATCATGGGAGATATTCAAATTAGTTTTTGAACATTTACTGAAATGTGAGACCCTGCGATCTCTCATTATTCAGATACACCATTCAGTTGAACCTGGTGACTCTATCAATGTTCCTTTGTGATTGTTTTTTTTTTTTTTTAACTGGGAAACCTATTTAATATCAATCCCTCTCTTTTCTCTTATTTGTTTTCTTTCCTTCTATTTTATCTTGGGAGTAGGGTATATCTTCATTATATTAACTCACTGTTATGGAGAAATTGCATAACTCTTGTTGGAATCCTGACTTTGCAATATCTTCTTTTAGTACCTCATTGTTATTATGTTATACAATCTTTGCTGTTGTTGCTTGCCTTTCCGGTACAGCTTATACGAAACTTCAATAAAACGTATTTAAAAAAAAAAAAAAAAATTCCATTTCAATTGATTTCAAATTCTTGACAATTTATAGTTTAGTGATTAATCATATTCATATGAAACCGAGCACCTACAATGCAAAGACCTATTTATCACCATCCAAGTATTTGGATTTATCTCATTGTGCTAATATTTACTGGCTGCACTGTATGGCAGCATAATATTTATTGACTAATATAATGATGGTATAAATACCAATTTTTTATGTTTTATTATTTCAGGAACTTAAAGGAGATACATGGGAATTCCCTTCAAGCGTCATGTGCTTTATTGATGGTCAGTTTGTTGGAGATGAAAAATCACTGGTGTTGTGGGCCAACACGTCATGGGGTTACAGAGATTACCGGCCTTTAGCTTTATACAAGGCCTTGGCTGACGATGACTACATCAAGTACATGAAAGCCAGAAAGGTAATTTTATACCATATAAATCTCAAATAATAATAACATTACATCTTTGGAGCTGGTGTCATGTAGAAAGACTGGTTTATCTGTAGATAAATCCAATATTCTTGACTCCTGCCCAGTATGCCACATTGCAAGTAATAGAGATATATTGGGATACAGAAATGATCTTCAACAAGGTACAGTGAACAACCTCAATTTAGGCCTCAATTTGCAAACCCAGAAGAATGCAATACTCACTTAATTCATTTGTTCTAAGCACTTCTGCCCTCCCTGTACCCACCCAGGTTCCTACTAAATTTATAGCATGTTCCTTCAGCTGTCTGAGATCTTACTCAATGACACCTCAATGACCAGTAACTTCAACTCTCTGTCAATTGTCATTTCTTCAGGCCATCACTTCCAAATCCCCCCTGCTACCTCTCAAATCCACATTATATCCATTAGTTTGTAAGAACGGGCTGTCTATCTAAGCACTTTGTATAAAAGAGCTTCAATGCCTAGATCTTGGGATAGATCAATGGCTCACGTACAGGGCCTTCTTTACCTTTTGTATTGATCTGTGCACAGGGCCGGATTAAGAGCCCATTGGGCCTGGTGCTGACAATTATGATGGGCCTAGTTACAGAATCTTATCTACAGAAAACACTAAAACAGTTATACCTCCCAAGCATCGTGTATCTGGTGGAGGTGATGCTGGAGGGAAACACATAGGATGCTGCTATTGGAAAACTCCTACCCTATGCTAATCTCTTACTTTCATATTTCAAGTAAATCCATTACTCCTAAAAGCAGTGTCCAATGAAGCAGGATTTCAGTGGCTGGGTTAAAAGGGTGGGCCACTGATGCCAGTCACGTAACCAGAACCACCCAAAGGGACAAACATTCCTAAAAATGGATGCACGAAGAATTAGATGGTCAGCCTGACGTGAATGTACGTCAGGCTGCCTGCCAATCATGCAGGATGACTAACCAAGAGCATACTGTGAAGACAGCACCCTGAGCTTAGCATAAATGTGTCTAATGATGCGCTAGCTCTACGCTTTCTAAGGACTTTCCCCTAGCACTTGCTGGTCCATTCCTCTTCTAACCTTCTTACTAGCAGGCAGAAGCTTCTGTTATACAGTCTGGGACAGAAAAAAAAGTGTATGTAGTGAGTGTAGAAGAAAGGGAACGTGCCACAGTGCTAGAGAGACTGAAGCAGAAAGAGCATTTGCATAGTGAGCAAAGTCAGCTTTACCTTAACTAATTTGTCAGCCGATCCACACTAATTTTATTCCCCTACATTCCTCTTAAGTTTTAAGCAAGCGCATGTGAAGTGTAGTGTAAAAAAATAAAAAATAAAATATATATATATATATATATATTTTTTTTTTATTTTTGTTTTTTTTTTAAATCAATGGGCCTATTGCATAGGCATGGGCCTTGAGCCCCTATGTTAATCCGGCCCTGTCTGTGCATATTGTATGTTCTACCCTAATTGTACAGCGCTGCGGAATATGTTGGCGCTTTATAAATGCCAGTAATAAATAAATATACCTAACAAAAAACACTGGAGCAAATATATAGAGGCGTGTTACCAGGCTTATCGTTTAGATACGAAATAGAAATAGAAACAGCTTTAAGTTAACATTCCGTTCAGGCCAGGGAATAAAGAAAACAAGAAATAAAAGTAAGTTAGGAACTCAATAGTAAAACTCACTGTAAAAAGAGTCACAGGATAACTGAAAACATAGTATCAGGCAAGAACAAGGTCAGGAACAAGCAAGGGTCTGGTGCACACACTAATCACAATCAGGAGCAATGTAGCACACCAAGAACCAACAAACAGAGAAAACTGATATAGGCCCAGGCCCTTTGTGTCAGTTCTGTTTTGAAATCAAAAAGTGTAAAACATTGTGAAAGGATGTTTTCTGTGAACAAAGAATGCCACAGGGTTATTCACAAAAATAAAAAATTGGTAGGAATTTAAAGTGAATTTAGAATTTTTCAGGCAAAATTTGGTGAACTGGAAAAATTCCCTTCATCAGCTATGCTACCAGTTTGTAACATAAGCAATAACTTAAAAACCACTAGAGGGCGCTAAATACTAAGCTTCCAATTTTGCTATTTTGTGTTAAATGTTTTTTTTATTGGTAATGTACAGCCAACAATCTTCATTCGCAGAGGAAGTACATCACATAATTCAATAAAGAACTTAGAAGAATAAAAAACATAAATCATAATTTTTGTTCACATTGAACAACAGAAGATGAAGTGAACATTGTTTAGTTGGTTATTAACATAAAACGTATTAATTAAAGTGTCAGGTTGAGGCCAGGTAAGAGGCAACTAAAAACAATGGAAATAAACTGCCAGTCAGGCAGCGCAAAAATGGAACATATAGGCCCTAAAAAGCAACGAGCATATACAGTCAGCTGAACTGAAAGCAAATACCACAGGGGCATGTAGGCTGCGTTGTTTCATATGAAAGTTTCACAACACATCACAGCGAGGGTGCTTAAGGAGTAGGAGGCATCCCTCTATAGTAAAATATGAGAAGCCTTGCCTGCCCATAGTAGCTGGACCATATTAGTAGGAAGTCACTGGAGCCATCTTATGGACATTGATAATAATGAGTAGGTAGACTTCCAGCTAGGCCGCGCCATATTAAGTGATCATCTATACATTAAAGAGCAGACAGCATATCGACTCAGCATAGCGAATAGTATGCGGCTCATAGGCACCAGTGTTTCATGTATAGAAGTTTCACAGCACAATATAGGGACAGAAATTGAAGTTTGCAGCATGTTATCACTTCTCGTGATGGCTGACTATGAAAAGCCTAGCTAGCGTATTCATATGGAAACTAGTATGTCTACAGCTCAACTGTATTAGCATGAGGTTACCAAAGACATTGACTAAATATCACGGGCAGCAGAGCCGTCAATAAATTGTGAGAAAACCATAACCACCTAAGGATTGCAAAATAGAATTGAAAAAAGATGCAAACGATGTCACTTTATAGGAAAAAGTGCAAATACATTTTGATACAATTATACATGCATAAAGGCTTGCTAAGTAATTATACACGCATAAGGGCTTGCTATGTAATAGAAAATCATCTGACAAGTATATTAGCTGAGTGCCAGGGTTTAAAGAATAACATGCTAAGCATATAATAAACAGAAGGTGAAACAGTGTTTGAGGCTATTAAAGGGTAAAATCTTCAGCTGTCAGTCTGCCAGGGCCGGGGCAACCCTTAGGTGAATTAAGCATTGCCTGCTGAGGGCGCCTACCTGGATGTTTCCTGGTGGGCTGTCCCTGTCTGTGGCCGCAGCGCTGGGTGAGCTGCCCCCTCCAACCACTCCACACTGGGTCGATCCTTAGGGCGCCCTTATAGCTGTGCTTGTTAAGTAAGGCAGAGCAGACACCTGCTCACCTTGATGGCAGTATGTGTGTATGGATGCTGTATTAGGCAGTATGTGTGTATGAATGCTGTATTAGGCTGTATGGGTGTAGGTATTAGGCAGTATGTATGTATGGATGCATGTATTAGGCAGTGTGTGTATGGATGTAGGTATTAGGCAGTGTGGGTGTATGAATGTACACATTAAGCAGTATGTGTGTATGGATGCATGTATTAGGCAGTATGTGAGTATGGATGTAGGTATTAGGCAGTATGTGTGTATGGATGCTGTATTAGGTAGTATGTGTGCATGGATGTAGGTATTAGGCAGTATGTGTGTATGGATGTACGCATTAAGCAGTATGTTTGTATGGATGCATGTATTAGGCAGTAAGTATGTATGGATGTAGATATTGGGCACTATGTGTGTATGGATGCTGTATTGGGCAGTATGGGTGTATGAATGTAGGTATTAGGCAGTATGTATGTATGGATGCATGTATCAGGCAGTAAGTGTGTATGGATGTAGGTATCAGGCACTAAGTGTGTATGGATGCTGTATTAGGCAGTATGTGTGTATGGATGTATGTATTAGGCAGTATGTGTGTATGGATGCTGTATTAGGTATGTGTGTATGGATGTAGGTATTAGGTAGTTTGTGTGTATGGATGTAGGTATTAGGCAGTATGTGTGTATGGATGTACGCATTAAGCAGTATGTGTGTATGGATGTATGTATTAGGCAGTAAGTATGTATGGATGTAGATATTAGGCACTATGTGTATATGGATGCTGTATTAGGCAGTATGTGTGTATGGATGTAGATATTAGGCACTATGTGTGTATGGATGCTGTATTAGGCAGTATGTGTGTATGGATGTAGATATTAGGCACTATGTGTGTATGGATGCTGTATTAGGTAGTATGTGTGTATGGATGTGGGTATTAGGCAGTATGTGTGTATGAATGCTGTATTAGGCAGTATGTGTGTATGGATGTAGGTATTCGGCAGTGTGTGTTTATGGATGTACGCATAAAGCAGTATGTGTGTATTAGGCAGACCTAACTGGAAACCATATGGCAAAATTTAGGCCAAAATAGTTGATCTAGAAGAATTATCCAATTCGGCTACAGTCACAGTTCAGCTGTTTTTGCTTAAACTTTGAAATTTGGTATTCAACTCACTGTAATTCAGAGTTTAGTGAATAAACCTCTACAGGGAGTGCAGAATTATTAGGCAAATGAGTATTTTGACCACATCATCCTCTTTATGCATGTTGTCTTACTCCAGGCTGTATAGGCTCGAAAGCCTACTACCAATTAAGCATATTAGGTGATGTGCATCTCTGTAATGAGAAGGGGTGTGGTCTAATGACATCAACACCCTATATC
Organism: Pelobates fuscus; assembly: GCF_036172605.1. NCBI lineage: Eukaryota > Metazoa > Chordata > Amphibia > Anura > Pelobatidae > Pelobates > Pelobates fuscus. The sequence goes on from NC_086318.1 coordinate 316,357,914, forward strand.
AGGTGTGCATAATTATTAGGCAACTTCCTTTCCTTTGGCAAAATGGGTCAAAAGAAGGACTTGACAGGCTCAGAAAAGTCAAAAATAGTGAGATATCTTGCAGAGGGATGCAGCACTCTTAAAATTGCAAAGCTTCTGAAGCGTGATCATCGAACAATCAAGCGTTTCATTCAAAATAGTCAACAGGGTCGCAAGAAGCGTGTGCAGAAACCAAGGCGCAAAATAACTGCCCAGGAACTGAGAAAAGTCAAGCGTGCAGCTGCCAAGATGCCACTTGCCACCAGTTTGGCCATATTTCAGAGCTGCAACATCACTGGAGTGCCCAAAAGCACAAGGTGTGCAATACTCAGAGACATGGCCAAGGTAAGAAAGGCTGACCACCACTGAACAAGACACACAAGCTGAAACGTCAAGACTGGGCCAAGAAATATCTCAAGACTGATTTTTCTAAGGTTTTATGGACTGATGAAATGAGAGTGAGTCTTGATGGGCCAGATCGATGGGCCCGTGGCTGGATTGGTAAAGGGCAGAGAGCTCCAGTCCGACTCAGACGCCAGCAAGGTGGAGGTGGAGTACTGGTTTGGGCTGGTATCATCAAAGATGAGCTTGTGGGGCCTTTTCGGGTTGAGGATGGAGTCAAGCTCAACTCCCAGTCCTACTGCCAGTTTCTGGAAGACACCTTCTTCAAGCAGTGGTACAGGAAGAAGTCTGCATCCTTCAAGAAAAACATGATTTTCATGCAGGACAATGCTCCATCACACGCGTCCAAGTACTCCACAGCGTGGCTGGCAAGAAAGGGTATAAAAGAAGAAAATCTAATGACATGGCCTCCTTGTTCACCTGATCTGAACCCCATTGAGAACCTGTGGTCCATCATCAAATGTGAGATTTACAAGGAGGGAAAACAGTACACCTCTCTGAACAGTGTCTGGAGGCTGTGGTTGCTGCTGCACACAATGTTGATGGTGAACAGATCAAAACACTGACAGAATCCATGGATGGCAGGCTTTTGAGTGTCCTTGCAAAGAAAGGTGGCTATATTGGTCACTGATTTGTTTTTGTTATGTTTTTGAATGTCAGAAATGTATATTTGTGAATGTTGAGATGTTATATTGGTTTCACTGGTAAAAATAAATAATTGAAATGGGTATATATTTGTTTTTTGTTAAGTTGCCTAATAATTATGCACAGTAATAGTCACCTGCACACACAGATATCCCCCTAAAATAGCTATAACTAAAAACAAACTAAAAACTACTTCCAAAAATATTCAGCTTTGATATTAATGAGTTTTTTGGGTTCATTGAGAACATGGTTGTTGTTCAATAATAAAATTAATCCTCAAAAATACAACTTGCCTAATAATTCTGCACTCCCTGTATGTAATTGTATTTGCTTTCATGAGGGGGCAGCAAAAGTGATCTTTGCCTAGGGCGTCAGAAATCCTTGCACCGGCCCTGCCTTCAGCCAACACCACACATAGGCCATGAGTGAGAATACATCGCTATGTCAGACACTAGGCGTCTTCTTGCACCCTCAGGACTAATTGAGAAACGCTGGTCTTCCTGGTATTGAATATGTCTGAGCCGCAGTGCTTCAACTGCACAGATCTTCAAGCCTTGTCCTTGATGGGAGTCACTAGCCTATGTCCATGGATCCTCCTGCTAGGTGCAGAAGAACCTTGGACCTGCAGGAGCTCAGATTCCTGGAAATCCCGTTGAGTATATGGACAGTAGATTGGGTATATTTCCGAATGGACCCCAGGCCCGGAAAAACAGAGGGTGCGAAAGAAGAGAGGGTGGCCTCAGTGATAATGCAGATCTGAGGCGTAGCTATAATTTCAAGTTTTCTAATTGATCCCCTACATGTTAAAGTTTTAGTTTTAGTGAATATGTCGAGTTTTAGTGAATATGTCTGTACACACTTTATCCGCTAAACAGAGAACTGTAGAGCATTAACTAGAGAATTGTAAATGTACGACTGAGAATTCTAACAAGTTAACTTTAATCACATATATTTGAGCATATTACACAGTTTACAAGTGACATTCCATTTACTATTGAAGATATTGTAGTGCATACCTTTTGTACTATACACAATTATACAATGCAATTCATAATGTTTCTCTTTTTGTTAAATAACTTAACAAAGCTGTATTGTTGTAAAGATCCTGCTCCTGCAGTCTCAGTGCTTAATTCTCTGCCATTAAGTAGTTAAATCACATTTGTTACGCAGCCCTTGTTACATCTCCCCTGACATGATCTATACACCAATGGAAGGTCGTCCATAGGGGCGCGTGCAGAGCCCCCACCAGTTTTTATGCAGAGAAATAAATATTTGCAGTAGTTTAGAAACACTAAGATTATTTTTTTGGAGGAGGGGGTGCTAAGCCAACTAAATATAGGAAAAATGTGTTTGTCTTTAATTCTGTAATAGATTTCAGTTCTGAAGGGCCCCTCTGCCCTCATTGGTAGCTGTTTGGACAAGCTTACTTGAGAGCATCTAAAACAAATGGGCATGGTTTGAAATCCGCCCTGTTTCAGCAGCTTTTGCACATGCCAGTGTCCTCTAAGATGGAATTCCGGTAGTTTCCATTGAGTTGCCATTTCGACAGCAGAGCCCGCTGCCCATGAGTGGAGACATGCTATTGGCCTCTCTTTTCATTGGCTATCATTGGCTGATAGCACCAGGGGTTATGGTTACAGTACCCACAGGAGAGAGAAGGAAGAAGCCATCTTGGAACTAACACACACACAAATGTAAGAACACAACTTGAAACATAACTCAGGAAGAGGTGCTATGCCAGATAACCACTCATGGATGGCTGTTTCATTGTTAATGCATCTCATCAGCAGGAGGTTGGTTACTGGCTTGCTTCTGAGGCTTGGCAGTGCTTGTGAAGCAAATACCAAAAAGGTAATGGTTTCCTCTTGAAAGTTGGCATTACTTGTGGAGTTATGTTTCAAAGCTGTTGTATACAGCAGACATATACTCCAAGGATTCCATGTAAAAAGTGGAAATAATGAGGCAAAAAGGTGGAATTTATTTGCATATGCCCACCTAGAAACACATGCATTACTAACAGCACTGCAAATGTGAGATTTCTGTAGGAAAATCAAGTCGTGTGTGTATATCTGGAGTCTGGTGCCGCGCAATCTTAAAACTTCACCAGCTGCAACGGCTATTCACCAAAATGGCTTCATTAAGCTAAAGTTGTTTTGGTGTCCCTTTAAAGTAATGGGATTCACTTACCGTCACATGATATCTCTGATTACCGTTAATATTGAATAACAAATTTTTTTTTCTTGTTTTGTTTTTTTAGTCGAGCTATTATAACCTAAAATTATTTTTAGTTGGGCTTTCATAGCCTAAAATTTTAAATAAAAAAAAAATTCACCCGGAATTCCAGGCAATTCCCACTATATTGAACAGTACCGACAGAGTCTATAGCTGTTAGTATTTTGTTATCTAACTCTTTTTTTCCTGTCACGTTCCAGCATGTTTTTGTGTACCTTGACATTGACATACAGGAGAAACCAATAGGAAGACTACTATTTGAGGTAATTTATTTATTATTGTTTTGTATGGTTTTTTTTTGTAGCACCATTCTGTATTTTACTATTCATTTGCAACAACTGCATATTAAAAGGACACATTATTTAAAGTATATACTAATAAAACTTCAGATTAATTAAAACTCAATTATTTTCAAATAACTGATTGGCATAATAACAGTCAGACAGGCGCAAGAGGCACTTTCTTCTACAAATAAAACAATAAACTGAAACAGCAGTGCTCACATTGGTCATACTGCGGTGAAAGCATCTAGGCCCCCAAATCACTACATTAAGTTTATTAATTTTGGTGCTTAGACTGTCATTTTAAAGGGACACCCCAGGCCAAGAGTGCCCGAAATGTAGATCCCCAGATGTTTTAAAATTACTCTTTATCATTCTATGGCTCCATATTGGAGGTATGGTTAAGGCAGAGATTATACTCTGTCTTAGCCATACCAAGTAATACCTGCAATGGATGGCTGTGATAAGCTGATAGTGGTCAGCTGCCACTTTTAAGCAAGTGTGGCAGCTCAGCGCTGCTTAGGCTATTGCTTCTTCACTAGCATAAGCAGCACAGGTTGCCGGAGACTCCTTTATAGCGTTAAACCTTTTTAAAAATGGATCTACACTGAAGGGAAAGAAGACTTCAGGAAATATAACCACTTCAATGAAACAAGCAGTTATGGTGCTTAGAGTGTCATTTTATCCATTTAAGTGCCATGATCATTTTTATTTTAGATAAACATGTAACATGCTTGAAAAATATCACAGTGGAGATCGAAACGTTACATGTTTATCTTGTTGCATTAGCCATCCTGAAGTGCCTGGACTACACTTTCGTTTTACCATTGAATTGGGTTTTGCCAGCCCCAGGTCTGGAAAGCACCGGGACCAGCTTAGGAGTGAGGTTTCCTCTTTGTTCACTGATATATTAACGTCATATTCTCAAACCCTCTAAATTTTACAAAGAAGGGTAATGACTGGAGGTGTGCACTGGTAAAAGGGCCTTTTGTGTAAAGCTGGGACAGAACTACCGGTGTTGCAGTGGGTGCGACTGCAAGAGAGCCCCAGTCAGGGGCCCACGAGACCCGTTGCTCTCCCAAGCAACATAGGGGAACTTCCTGGACTTGCTGGCACGGCCAGTAGTATCCGCCACAAAATGAAGAAAGACAGGGCTGCAGGGAGGCTCACTGAAGCCCCTTCAAAGAATTTAAAGAGCACACAGCAGGAGGGAAAGCTGGACTCGGAGAAGTGGTGAGTATATCGATGTGCGTGTGTTGTGTGCATATGTATCAGTGTTTGTGGATTTGTGTGTGTCAGTATATCTGTTCATGTACATAAGTGTGTATCCCTTAGAGTGCATTTGTGTGTTGCAGTGTATGTGTATATAGCTTTGTGTGGCAATGTGCATCTGCATGTGTGTGGCAATGTACAGTACTGTGCAAACGTCTAAGACCACCACCAGCTTCCTTGTTTTAGCAACGTTTTAATGACCATCCAAATATTTATTTTTCAGTTTATTTATTAAGACACAAACAGGATATATGTACACAAAATATAAAACCCCACAATTTTCAGAAAATTACTTCATCAGGCAAAAGTCAGTATTTTGTGTGATCTTCCTCGGCACTGAGCACATCTTGAACTATTTTGGGGAAACTGTCCTGATGTTTTCTGAAGGAATATTTTTGTATATTCTTTAGATTCTTTATATTCTTTTAGATTCTTTAGATTTAAGTGGTCTTCTATTTCTTTCTCTGTCCAGGTAATCCCATACTGCCTCTATAATATTCAGCTCTGGATGCCAGTTCATGACTGTCAGCGTTTTATCAGCTGTTTTTCTCTCTCAGTATGATTTCACTGCATTAGCAGTGTGCTTGGGATCGTTATCATGCTGAAAAAATAAAAAACAATCCTAATCAGGCACTTTCCAGAAGGAATGGCTTGATGAATTAAAACCTATCTGTACTCTTCAGCATTCATGATCCAATCAATTCGGACAATATCACCAACACCACTGGTAGAAATGGAGCCCAAAACCAGGGCAGACCCTCCACCATGTTTCTTAAGGTTGCAAGCACTCATTCGTCTTCCTTCTCTCCAACTCTTTTTAGTCGTTGACTATTGGAGCCAAAAATGGGAAAACTCGCATTTGTCACTAAATAATACCCTTTTCCACTGATCTTCATTCTAATCTTTTAATATCTTAGCCTTTTCTCCCTGTTTCCCTTCCGAAAAAGTAGTTTCGTGGCCGTTTCCCTTTCACAAAGACCATTCTTGATATAGCTTCTTCGGACTGTAGAATGGTCAACTTGGCATCAAGATGAAGCTGCCAAATACTGACTTAGGTCCTTGATGGACTTCCTCCGGTCTTTTAAAGAAGAAACTCTGAGACACTTCTCATCAGATTTTCAGTGTTAACTTGACCTTCAAGTCCTTTTTTTGTCCATGACCTCTCCTGATCCTTCAAATTTCTTTATAACAGCTTGAATGCTACATTTCGAGTATCCAGTTTGTTTGCTGATTTCCCTTTGAGAGTGGCATTGCATACAAATTTCCTGTATTTTCTGAATGTATTCTAATAAAAGACTGAGAAATAATTATATATTGTCATTACACCATTACTAAAACAACAAATCTAATGGTGGCCTAAAGCTTTTGCACAATACTGTATGTGTATATGTGAAGGTGTGCTTGCATGCAAACACCAACATTACACACAAAAACACATGTGCATTCGAACAGACACAAACACGAGCACTAATTTTAGTTATGAATTAGTGCTTAAGTTAAGCATTAAAGTGGCAGTGCCAAATCACGTGTGCCGATGCCTATATTTTACTTAGCTCTACCTGTTGTATGAATATCTCTGTAGTCTACCCACCTCTGTGTATTGTATCGATATCTTTGTATTATGCCCAGCTCTGTGTATTATGTTTGTTTTTTTCTCACCACTGTTAATAATAATAATAATAATAATATGGTAATCTCTGTATTGTATTCAGCTTTATGTATTTTATAGATATCTTTATGTTGTTGCCAGATTTTTCTATTCCATGAGCATCTCTGTTTTATGCTCTGCTCTCTAAATTGTATTAGTATCTCTGTACTATATAGGAAGGAGTGAAATCCTAGGGGGAGAAGTCTGGCACCCTGCCATCTTGAAACTTCACCAGTCGCCACTGTATTTAACCCTTGCTCACTGATATTGCATTATTTGTTTACAATTCTGTTTGCTGCCTTCCTATCATTGTTCAATAAAGGCAGAATAATAAAAGAAAAACAAAAAACTAGCTGGTGTAATCCTTTAAGGGATTAAAGCTGCACTGTCACCGTCTGGGGACTTTGCAGAACTCGCAAAGACACCCAACTGTGACATCGTCATTGGGGGTCCAGTGGCCGGGGAGCAGGTAAGATGAGTTTTACTTTTACGGAAAACCGGCATCTTTCTCTTGACTGGGTTTGGAATTTCAGTGATATTCCAAGACAGTCATAATGAGGATTTCATAAATATTAAATCTTTATAAATATTTATACTCATTTATACTCAGGGGTGGGAGGGTTAACAATGCAGTTTCCAAGTTTGGGCTGCATTGCATTAAGGATCTTTCTTATGGTAATACTGAATGTAGTTGCTACAATTAAGAAGATTAAGAGTGATTACAACAAATCATGTGAAATGTAAGATTGCTAGTTCATTCAATATCATTCTGTGAGCACCATATTTATGGATTGGTAATGCAGTTGTATCTATGCAAATTGTTATAAATGGATAATGTTTACATTTAGGAATTTTCAGAATATGCATTAACACATTATTGTTCTATGTTGTGTAGTTGTTCTCTGATATGTGCCCTAAAACATGCCAAAACTTCCAAACTTTGTGTACTGGCCAAGCAGGGGATTCTCCGAATGGTCTAAAGCTTCATTACAAAAATTCTGTCTTCCACCGCTTAGTAAAAAAAGGATGGATACAAGGAGGAGGTAAGATTGCACCAACCAGTAAATTCTTTAGCCATTCTTCTAAGGCATTATTATTAATGATGCCTTGATGTTACTGAAGTGTTATTTAAATTACATTACAGCTAAACAGCTGGTAGTATCTTTTTTTATTAGATCAGTATTAATATTCGGTTAAGATGGTTAAGAACAACATGGGTGCGTAGTAATATAAATTGCTCATGAAAGAGGGTTTCAGGAATATAGTCATTGGCAAAATCTTAACACAAAATATAACAATCTTAATGAATCATTAGTATAATTAGTATAAAATCATAATGAAAAACAAAGTGGCACAATTAAATAATAAACAACACATTTGGCAGAGTTTATAACATTTAAACAACATTTTGTGTAGTGAAAGCACCAACTCAAACGCAGTCAAAACTGGAAATGAATTTGCTATGTTTTTCCCCCATGTCAGAAACAGCTACTGGTATGTCATGTTCTTTAGACCTCTGGCCACTGTCCATAGTACCAGCACTACCCAAGTCCATCAGAAACCCCTTTGATACTGAGAGGAGACTAATTAAGTTGTTTTTTAGAATTTATTTTGCTATGTATTGAAATTAAAGAATGGATTACTGGGCTAATTTTACAATCTTAGAATGGTTGTACCAAGTTAAAATGGACAGTCTTAGCACCAAAATAATGTTATCTTAATGAAATGATTGTGGGCTATACATGCTGCCCCTGCAGCCTTGGATATGAAAACATTGCTGTTTCTTAAAAAGAGCACTGTTTACATTTTGCAATAGCTACACATTAATAGATTGAACAATCAAATACATTTTAAAGTATGCTGATGCCAGACAGTGTGTCCAGTTGTTCAAAAAATTTGGATAACTTTCCTAAAAATGAAATCTGTGCCTTTTCATGGCTAGATCTCTGCTTACTTCTACGAAACTGCTGAAAGATTTTCAATTCCTTCTTTCTAAATTATTGTAGAAGCAAAAACTTAGAGTAGCATTATCTGCTTCATATGAACTGAGTTACAAAGGATGGCTGGGAGTTCTAAACGTAGAACATTATTATGGCAGGAAATGACCCTGATCTTTTTATTGAATTTGTGCAAGCATTAACAGACAAATAGGTACAGCCTCTTGGACAATAATCAACAAAAAAACTAAATCAACTTTTACATAAAGCAAGCAAAATATATACAATATGTATATGTAAAAACAGAGATGGAATAATCATTCTACAAACATGAAAATAAGTAAACCAACTATCATTATCTATTATCATTTTTAGAAACTCAATTTGTAACTCACAAATTAAATATATTTACCAGTTAGTGTAACTCAGATGACTATATTAACAAAGCAATACTGATTAGATATGATGTATGCAAGGGCGGTTAAAAGAAAAATAATGAATAATTTAAGATTAATTTAACAATATAAGTACATTATGCAATATTTCAGCTCTTAAAACAAAAGATAAAAAATTAACTTTATACAGAATCAGTCATCAAATAGATGAGTACTATCAAAGTACTTTTTTTCAGATGATAATGGAAGCTGTATCTTTAAGATTTGGGACTTAGGTCCCATTACAGAAACATTTTGTCATAATCATCAGCAACCTGGCAGGACTCCATAGTCCACATGGGATCGTTGTATGGTTTCAGTCTTCTAGAAGAAACATGTATCGGATCCAGATCCATAGTTTCAGATCCACAGTTTCTGGAGACCGGATTATGGACCCACCATGCAAACAACCTGTTTCATCTTCTATAACCGTCCTGGACAGCCTACATTACACTAAAATAGAACCCTGATGAATAAAATGTGATACTATGTTCATTTAGCAGCTGTTTAAGACAATCAGATGTCCCTACTACTTCTGTGGGAGTATGCCAGTTAGCAATGCATGTTACTAGGAACGAAATCTCATTACTTGTCAATAGCAGTCGTAGAAGTGAAAAGAAAGTCATCAAAGAAAAACAAGTCTAGATAGATGTTACTTGGCAGAAATAAAATTGTCTATTATGGTGCTTTTGGTGAGATGCCAATGAAACAATGAACTATTTTTGGGGGTATAAGCCGGCTATTTCAATCTTTATCTCTCCACTTCTCTTTTGAGTTTAATATTTTATTACATGAACAATGTCCTTATCCTCTGTTGGTGGATATGGACAGGGATAATTCCCATATGCTTAAAGGGACTCTATAGTCAACATATAAAAGCAAGAAATACAGGTCCCCCAGCCTTCTTTCTTGCTTTTATATGAACTTGTCATTAAAAAAAAAATAAAAAAAAATCCGAGTACCCTATATACTCGAGTATAAGCCGACCCGAATATAAGCCGAGGCCCCTAATTTTACCCCAAAAAACTGGGAAAACGTATTGACTCGAGTATAAGACTAGGGTGGAAAATGCAGCAGCTACTGGTAAATTTCTAAATAAAATTAGATCCTAAAAAAGTTATATTAACTGAATATTTATTTACAGTGTGTGTGTATATAATGAATGCAGTGTGTGTGTGTGTGTGTGTATGAATGCAGTGTGTATATGAATGCAGTGCAGTGTGTGTATGAGTGCAGTGTGTGAGTGCAGTGTGTATATAATGAATGCAGTGCAGTGTGAATGCAGTGTGTGTATGAGTGCAGTGTGTATGTATGAATGCAGTGTGTGTGTATGAATGCAGTGTGTGTATGCAGTGTGTATATAATGAATGGAGTGCAGTGTGTGTATATGAGTGCAGTGTGTGTGTATGAATGCAGTGCAGTGTGTGTATATGAGTGCAGTGTGTGTGTATGAGGGCAGTGTGTGTATGAGTGCAGTGTGTATGTATGAATGCAGTGTGTATGCAGTGTGTGTATGAATGCAGTGTGTGTATATAATGAATGGAGTGCAGTGTGTGTATGAGTGTGTGTATGAATGCAGTGTGTGTGAGTGCAGTGTGTGTGTGTGTGTGAGTGCAGAGCATTAGTGGCGGTGGTTATTTTATTAATTAGTATTATTTATTATTGTAATATATATATTTTGTAATGTTGTTATTTTTTTTATTATTATTATTTTATTATAATTTTTTTTTTTTTTTTTCGTCCCCCCTCCCTGCTTGTTAGCTGGCCAGGGAGGGGGGCTCTCACTCCCTGGTGGTCCAGTGGATGGGCTGTAGGAGGGGGGCTGGCAGGAAGCTGTAACTTACCTTCACCGCAGCTCCTGTCAGCTCCCTTCTCTCTCCTCCGTTCGTGCAGCTCGCAGGTCAGCTTCCTCTGCAACTCTTGCGGCCGCGCGGAGCGTTGCCACGGTAATCCCGGTCCTTGTCTGTATTATGGCAATAAAAATTGCCATAATACAGACAACTGACTCGAGTATAAGACGAGTGAGTGTTTTTCAGCACAAAAAATGTGCTGAAAAACTCGTCTTATACTCGAGTATATACGGTAAGTTTTAATAATAAAACTTACCTCCGTTCCAGCGCCGAGCACCCCGCTAGGCCACGCCCCCCTTTTAGTCAAAATGACGAAATCGCGGGGCCCAATAGGACGCTTCTCCTTGAGAAGCGTCATTGTGATGTGGTGCGCATGCGCGGTTTCGTGCTGCACCAATCGCATTCTTCATAGAGCGGCATTGAATGCCGCCCTATGAAGAAACTCAGCGCTCAACCGCGCATGTGCGCGGAATGCGCGTTCGCGAGCTGAGCTGCCTGACTGACAGCTCAGCTCACTTTCTATACCCGCCCCCCTCCTCAGCCAAACTGTTTGCATAGAAACACTGTAGATATCTCTCTATATATAGTGTTTCTATGCAAACACACAAGTAGTAAAAAATTAAACATACACACACTCTTTCTCCATCCATCCCCATCATCCATATCCATCCCCATCATCCATCCATTCCCATCATCCATATCATCCCCATCATCCACCATCCATATCCATCCATCCCCATAATCCATATCCATCCACTCCCATCATCCATATCCATCCCCATCATCCATCCATATCCATATCCATCCATTCCCATCATCCATATCCATCCATCCACTCCCATCATCCATATCCATCAAATCCCATCATCCATCCACTCCCATCATCCAAATCCATCCACTCCCATCATCCATATCATCCATCCACTCCCATCATCCAAATCCATCCACTCCCATCATCCATATCCATCCCCATCATCCATTCCCATAATTCATATCCATCCCCATCATCCATATCATCCCCATCATCCATTCCCATTATCCATCCATCCCCATCATCCATCCACTCCCATCATCCATATCCATCCCCAAATCTATCCAATCCCATCATCCAAATCCATCCACTCCCATCATCCATCCACTCCCATCATCCAAATCCATCCACTCCCATCATCCAAATCCATCCACTCCCATCATCCATATCATCCACCCACTCTCATCATCCAAATCCATCCCCAAATCAATCCACTCCCATCATCCATATTCATCCACTCCCATCATCCAAATCAATCCCATCCCATCATCCATCAACTCCCATCATCCAAATCCATCCACTCCCATCGTCCATATCATCCATCCACTCCCATCATCCATCCTCACCCACTCACCCTCAGTCACCCACCCACACTCACTAAATAAATTGACTTACTGTTTGAATCCTCTCCTCCTCCGTCTTCAGCCTTTTCAGACTTGTCAGCTTAAGCCACTCCCACGCAGTGCTGACACAGGATACAAAGCTCGTGCACAGTCTGAAGTATTCACCCATGCGTGAATACGTCAGACGTGAGGCCTTTTTAGGGCCTCTGAACTCGGAAGTCCCTCTGGTGGCCATCTGATTGACTGCAACCAGGGGTGTTCCAAGCTTCCAATGTAAACACTGCATTTTCTCAGAAAATACAGTGCTTACAAGAAAAAGGCTGCAGGGAGCTGTAGCACTCACCTGAACAACCTCATTAAGCTGAAGTTGTTCAGGTGACTATAGTGTCCCTTTAATTAATCAAAGCTGACATTGTATCTATGAACTAACAGAGATATTCTCAGATCTTGACTATTGGTAGATCGTAAGAGCAGGTTTTAATGGCAGTTCTTTAGAGCAAATAAGTCCCACCTTATATATAAACGTTATACAATAGGGAGATTGCTAGCAAAACTAGAAATGTTGAGAAGATAGTTATGGTTATGTACTAAAGAGAGAATTCAAAGTGAATTTCAAAGTTTAGGACAGAGTAGCCAAACTGAAAGCATAGCTTGATTAGAGAATTTTTCGAGATTCACTAGTTTGATCTTAATTTTGAAATACACTTTGAAGTTTCACTTTAGTGACTAACCCTGAGAGGACTTCACTAGGAGACATATGTCAACACTGATATCTTGTTTTATTTATATTTCAACATGACTGCTATGAAACAAAGTCTCCTTGCAATAATTAAAGTTCCTTTTATATTTGTCATTTTTTTTAAATTACATAGTTGAATTAAAAAAAAAATGTAAAATCAGTTATGACCAATATGTGTTAAAGGAACACTATGGGGTCAGGAACACAGACATGTATCCCTGACTCTATGGTGTTAAAAACACTATCTAGCCCCCCTGCCCACTTTGCTTGTAAAATATTATCTTTATTTCAGTCTGCTGGTTCTTGCTCTGTCCCTGATCTGCCTCCTTGGCTGACACCATCAGAAGTGATGATCTTAGCCAGTCACAATGCCTTTTCAAAGGAAAGCATTGAATTGGCTGAGATTCTCAATTTTGATGATCTCAGCCAAGGATGTAGACCGGGGACAGAGCCAAACACTACCCTGGCCAATCAGCATCACCTCTGTTTGGTGTCTCCATGCAGAGGGTGTACTTTTTGCCATAAACACTCTGAAAACACAGTGTTTACTGCAAAAGGTCTGCAGAGACTGACTTTACTCACCAGAACATCTACAATAAGCTGTAGTTGTTCTGGTAACAATAGTGTCCCTTTTTTCACCACAATCCAATTCCAATGGAGAGGAAAAACAAACATTTAGGGCTATTTAAGTGTTCTGAAAGTGATGTTTAAAATTCCGTAATTATTTTGACTGAATTATTAAAGTGTTTTAAAAAGTGACAATTTACTTTATAGTAAATTCAGCCAGTTTCCATTTCACAAGATCACACACACAAAAAAAAACAGTGAAAAAAACCATAAATCCATTCCATTGCTAACAATGTGGCGAATATTAAAAAATTACGAATCAGGCACAAAAAAAACAACAGATGAAGAAAAAATGACAAATGTAATAAATTGCGCCAAAAATTAAATGTAAAAGTGTCAGTGACACTTTGATAAATCTCCTCCATTGTTTCATTTCTCCTCTGTATGCTTTCTCTATGCCAATTACCATGTGCAAATGACTGAGCTTATTAACAATGATTGACAGGGGGCTACGATGGAGGTGCCCATTTGCAGGATTCAGATGGATGGATTTCTACATTTAGTTTCATGTGAATACCCCACAAATACATATATGTTTAATAAAGGGTATACCTAACGATTCATGTTTATTTACTAATGTATAAATTCAAAGTGGATTTCAAATTTAACATTAAATTAGCCAAACTGTAAAAATAATTCTGCCATAGTAGTAGCTATACTTTCAGTTCAACCTTAAATTTGAAATTCACTTTGAAATCTCACTTTATGAAATAAACCTGATAATATTAAATTATGAAAAATTATGTTTAGTGACAGTCCCTCTTTAAAGTGCCCCTGCTCTTTTTTGTACTGCTTATTCTAAACATAAACAATTTCTTTTAAAATAACTAAACTATATATATATATATTTTTTTTTTTTTTACAGCATGGAAGCATTTAAGTCGTTTCTTACTGACATGCCAATATTATAACAATTACATTGTATGTTTAAACAGATATATTATCTGGAAAAGGAAACGGGGGTGAATCTATCTTTGGAGAAACATTTGAAGGTATACATATATGTGTATTCGTATTGTAGTAATAGTATAGCTTTGTGATTGGTATGTTTGCCTTCAGAGTTAATCAGTTATTCAGTGTCTCAATATGCATTTTATACATATCTAGCAACTACCCAATTCAGTAATCTCTCTAAATCAGTGGTAGTCAACCTTTCTCTACCTACCGCCCACTAATGCATCTTTTTGGTTGAAAAAATTTCCTTACCGCCCACCAGTTTTCGCGCAAGTGCAGAATATTTTTTAGAAAGGAGAGTGTTTTAAAAAAAATAAAAATAAATGTACGTACATTTAACTTTTTATTTCTACTTAATGCATGTTTATGATGTTTTTAACTTTATAAAGTTTAATGAGAAAACAATAAAGTAAATTGAAATTACCTTTACTAGTGAATTATAAGATGCTTGAGGTTGATGCTGCAAGACTAAATATTTAATATCTGGTTTGATTTTCGTAAGGAACAAACGAAGGTCTCCTCTTTCGGTGATATTCAGACGACTTCTCTGTTTGCGCATAATATGATTTCTCATCTGTGCGTCAGCTCCCCTCCTCTCCCTCCTCAATTCCCCTCCCCACCTTTTTTTCCCCACCTTTTAAAAAAAAATTAACCTTCCTTATAGAAATTCCCAGTAGGAAGGCTGAGCTACGTATCCCACTTACTATTACTTACTATAGCCCACTATATCAGACAGGCACACATACATACATACAGACACACACACACACACGACACATACATAGAGACAGGCACACATACAAGACATACATACAAAGACACATACACACAGACAAGACACACATACATACGACACACACACATACAAAGACACATACACACACACACAACACATACATACAAAGACAAGACACACATATATACAGACACACACACACACAAGACACATACATACAGACAGACACACACACACACACAAGACATACATACAAAGACACATACACAAACAAACACACACATATTTAAGTCACCCTCCTGTTTCCTACCTTTAAGGTGCAGGATGGTGACTTACCCTGGGGTCCAGTGGTGGCTCAGGTGAATGGGAGTCAGAGTTCCCACTCTGACTCCCTCCTCCACCTTCCTCCCGCGCGGTCTGTGTGTTAGCTGGGAGGACTGACCGGGGAATCACTTCTTCCCAGCTCTGTGATGTAATCACAGGGGGCCCGAATGCACTGTTAAAGCGCCCATCGCTGACCGGGCCCCCTTACAATCCACATCCATCGGGTGGCCCAGACAGCATGGGCCATCCGATGGACCCCTCCATATGCGGCCCCGCCGGCTTGCACCTGCCCGCCCGCAAAATTTGGAAATCCCTACCGCCCACCTGGAATCCTGAAACGCCCACTAGTAGGCGGTAGGGACCAGGTTGACGACCCATGCTCTAAATGGTAGTTGGGGATCTTATGCACACCAGAGTAAAGCATCTCTACGACAGACTTTATTTAAACCCCAGCATTGTGTTGAACACTGAGAGATAGTCTTGGTGGTCTCTTCCCGGAGTGTTGAATGGATTTTAATATATTCAGCCAATTTCATTCAGTGCAGTTCATCTATTAGTAGGTTCATTGTATTCTCTATTAACTAAATAGAAACCACCGTCCGCATGGCCACTAGCCAACCAAGAAAGATATATCCCTCTGCAAGCAGTACTGAACAACACAGGAATGAAGACGCTACAGGACATTACCGAAGGAAGAGCACCAACGACAATGCACCAATTCCACTATGCCCAACTGAAATATTTCTACCACACAGACACAGAATACACAGAGACCTAACCTGGTACAAAACACACTGCTCCCACACACCGGATGCTGAAGGCACAGTCTCCACCATATACGAATGCCTAATTACACTAGAATGGGAGAAGAAAGATATGTTCAAAAGACGATGGGAAGAACTAACGGCCAGAACCTACACAGACAACCAATGGGAAAAAACACTTCTGCTACAGCACAAAAGCTCAACCAGCTCCCACTTCCAGGAGGTAAACTATAAACTTCTACACACAGGATCAACCCAGCAATTCCAGGTACTTGTTGGAGATGTGGCGAAGAGAACGGAACTCTCCGACACATCTGGTGGGACTGCAGAAAAATCAAACCGAACTGGGGAGAAATGGAGCAAGAAATACAGAACATACTGGGAGACCCCTCACCCTTGACCATAGAAACAGCCCTAATACACCATATGGATGTACCACTCTCAAGATACAAAAGATCAATCTTAAGACATCTACTCAACGCAGCAAAATCACTAATACCGCTATGTAGCGGAGAGCTGATTTCCCACAGCTTAACTCCACCAACATATCCAGAAGATGCAGGAACAAGTAGTAAATCCCAGAGAATATACAGCACAGTCAGCAATCAAATCCAATAATATCCCATCACCTTTCCCAATCACTGGACAACACACAGTATGAGGAGTAGAACTAATGTTTAATGGCAACATTCCTGCTTTTATGAAATTCTCCCATGCAATGGAGGGATTCACATTAATTACACATTGCACCAATCATACAGACGTTACCTCCCAAACATCTCCTCCCCTTAGCTTAACAGCTAATACGATTATACTGTACATACTTTTCCCCACTTTCCAGATGTACCCCAAATATGTGTGAAATACCTTATGGTACCCACACATTTCAGCAGTACCCCGAAAGTACCCTTAAAACCCATGGAAACCCCACAAAAGTTACATCTCCTGGTAGCCCTGATCTGGGTGAGCAACATATCAAAAAATCACCCAGATCAGACCAGGGGTTCGGGAGTTATAGGAAGGTAAAGTTTTGACCGACCGACCGCATGGGTAAAGATGCTGAAATTAGTTCCATGAAATCTGGCCCTGCAGTCGGTCTCTATTCGTGCCCCAAAACTCCCGAAAGGCTATGCCACACATAATTGAGTCGGTAACCGGATGAATCCCCTAGTTCGTGGGATTCATCCTACCGAATGCCGGGCCGTTCGTGAGTTACTTTTGGTATTTCTGCCATCCTGGAGGTCTTAGCGGTGTTCGGCTAGTCGAGTGTCCGTTTTGAGTTCCAGACACTCGACGACCAAACACCGCTGTTCGTGGGGTTAAGATGGCCTCCGCCACGTGTTCGGCTGCCAAAATGGTGGCCACCCAGGGGATACAGCAGTGAGTTCGTATAAACCAAGGGAATGAGAGAAACGATCAGGGAGGTAAATTGCATGATTAATGTACATCAGGGTGGTCCGTTTGTAAAGGTACTTTGTTTGTATACTGAACAAAGTATGTCCATAGCTGGTGCAATGTCAATCTGTATAATCCAGGCATGAAAAACTTCAGCAGGGCCAACAAATAAAACGATAGATGGGACAGCCAAAAAGGGGTTCTGCTACACACTATTTTGGAAAAAGACGAACCCACCAACAGTCAGGCAGTGGAGACAAAGGGTGGAAGAAATACAAAAAGCCAAAGCCAAAATAGCAGATTTTCTGGGAAGGAGAGACAAACACACAGAACAATGGAGACCATGGTACGTATATATCTCACAGTTCGCAACCAACGATTAAATGCGAAGGAGGGGGGGTTCGAGGGGTCAGGGAGGGGTACCTGAGCGTGTCGGACGATAAGCTAACCCACCCTTGCCCTTCCCCACCTATCCATCCATAAACCTGCTATCACATGACACAGAGCTCGACACACCTAAGGGTGAGATAAGAAATAAGAAACTACAGGAAAACATAACACCGTAATGTTTGTCTCTGGTAAAATGTATTTCACGATCTGTGTTATTATACGGCAATATTGGCACAATGTACAAGACCTGTATAACTATGCAAATTCGTTAATAAAAACAGATTTACAAAAAAAAAAAAAAAAAAAAATAGAAACCACAAGAACCAGATGGGTTCCCGGTATAATGAAAATATGCAGCTCAGGCTGACTGCTCACTCATCTTGTGAGCTCCGTGCTACAAAGCCTCTAAATAGCTATATTTCAGCACGGAATACAATCAGGGGACTTACCCCAGAGACGGGAGGTATCCTATACTGCTGACTTTATAGAGTTTCCGGCTGAGATCGGCTGCTCCCACAAGTGGCAAACCCGAGGCCTAAGAGAAGGCCTACTCACGGCGGACATAGGGGAGGCGGCCGATCCCTCTGTTCGCTGCTCTACTTTAACCCCTTAAGGACACAACTTCTGAAATAAAAGGGAATCATGAAGGAATATATCCGTCATGTGTCCTTAAGGGGTTAAACCAGAGGACTTGCCCCCACTATCACCCCCACCCACCAGTGAGGGATATTCCAGCGCCTCTTGCCTGTGCTACTCCAGCAATGCCTGCACAACTTACCATACAGAATGCTCAGCTCCCAGTGGACAAGATGGCGGACGCCACGTGTACATCAGAGGCTCGGCCACTGCAACTCACTTTCATGACCAAACTGGATGAGCTACTTGCCAACTGGGATTCACATACCCCACATCTAAGTACTCCTCACACAGTACCACCCATACGGCAGACCACCCAGCACTACACGCCACCTGGGCGATGCCTGGACACAGCACTGAGGGTAAAAAGAAGAGGAGAGGGTCAGAGAGTGCCATTGTGCAGAAAGCTCGGTGCTGCCGGAGTACACCATCCTCCTAGGTCGCAGCCTGGGCAGGGACAATCCCCTACTTATCACCTACACCCTCGGAGGGCTACTTCTACTCAGGTGCACAAGCATCCAAGTGAAGGACCTCGAGACAAAGCCCTGCTCATGAGCTTGTTAAACTGGGCTGTGTTGAGGCCTATGGCAGAAGGGGTGCAGACATGGGGTACTCTGGATCCCAGGGCAATAACCTGTATGTGCAGGGGGTAGGCTGACTTATACTTCCGATACTCAGCAGAACTGTAGTGCAAGAGTTTCACTGCTATGTTATGTAATACCTTCACCAAAGCTAACAAAGCATGTCTCCTGTCTCATAAGCCTGTGATCTTTTATTATGACCTCTTATGCAGTCAGTCGGTCTGCCATATGTTAACAACACTTGATTTCTCTCCACTGACAAACCTACTATCCTTGTTTTCTTTGCTTGTATAAAAAAAAAAAAATATGTAGAACTACTCTATACCATAAGAAATGTTTCTCATGATTGTTGAGGCTTATCTTTGCTATTGTGGCTCTGCGAGCCTGATTTGTTTATCCATGCACAGAAAAATAAAGAATGTAATTAAAAAAATTTAAAAAAAAAGTAAAAAGGGAAAGTTAGGGTGATTTAGGGTTAGGGTGACTTGGGGATATTGGTACAATTCCTCTAGTATGTAAAATTTCTTGTAGAAAATGTGTGTGGATCATGGCATGTGGAGAAAGACCTGTAGCATAAGGAGTGTAGAAATATGGCAAAATGCTACATATTAAATGACTGCAGGATTGCCAGGTAGAGACAAAGAAAAGCCACTAAAGAAAAAGTTCCAGTTGTGAACTTCAAGGCTCAGCCAGTCAGGTAGTGTGTATACCAAGGAGATTTTGACGCTACATCTTGCCATTTCCTATGCAACGGCTAAGGTGAACAGGCAACTTCTCGCTCAGTGAACAAGAGATGCCTATGGTATCTCATTGTGGACAATGGCAGAATGCGCTAGTCCCGCATGATCTTCTGTAGATTCTGTTTTAAAGTCTTGTGCACAGGAAGCAGGCTACTGACAGGTAAAACTGTCAGGTGCTAAATGTAGAGGTATAGAGGCACATGCCAAAGAGAGACACATTAAGGTAATTACATCTACCTTTACTGTCTTACTAGGCAGCACAGTGAAAAAGAACATATCAACATGGCTGGGGGGGGAGGGTGGGGGTGGTAATGGTGGTGGGGATTGCCAAATCCCCACAAGTGACAGTGCTGTTCCATTCTATTCTGAACACATTGGTAAGTGGTTCTGTTTTACAGAACTGAACACAGCTGCAGATGCTTAATATACAAGAACCTCACCCTAAACAACGTCTGTGCGATATTCTTAAACAGTAGCAAAATCTATATCCTACATGCCTTAATTACTTTAGGCATACCGTTTCTGACAAAATTCAAGTTTTTACTACACACTTTGATTCACACTGTATTAAAAATAACCGGATATCGTTTTTTCTTTTGTTTTGAAGACGAAAATTATGCAATTCCTCACAATAAACGTGGTATTCTTGGAATGGCCAATAAGGGGCGCCATACAAATGGATCCCAGTTCTACATCACCCTACAGGCCACTCCATACTTGGACAGAAAATCTGTGGCTTTTGGGTGAGTAGATATCATACAGTAAAAAATGTTTACATTAATGTTATGCTGAATGGGTGCTATTGTAGTGTGAAATATAGGAGATCATACATGCTATTTCTGTATAATGTTTTTCTACTTTACGCAACCAGATTCAACTATCATAAGAAGTGGACTACTTATCTTTGTATTGAAAGTATAGGGGATGTTGCTTTATATGGAAAAGTATAGGGGAAGTTGCTTTCTATAGGTTTGTATTGTTTATGTTAGTCTATTATTGGCATTTATATAGCGTCAACTTATTCCGCAGCACTTTAAATATTATAAAGGGGGACATTTTACAATAAATGCGACAATTACAAAATGTTACAGGAACAGTAGGTTTATGAGGACCTTGTGTGGCAAAAGTAACCTTACCACTGGTTCTTGGAGTGGCCTACTTACCAGCCTCTTGCCCCAGGACTATGTATTATACCTTGGTTCAGGACTATAGAAAAGCTTTGTTTGTGCCTTTTCCCTTTTATGGTTCAGTATATGGGGCTTACTGAACGGATTGTAGATATTCTGTTCGGATACTGAACAGTTGGATCACCCGCAAGTGGGAAGGTCGCTCCACCAGTCCTACAGGGATGCTGGGCAGGTGGCGCAGATCCCCAACTAGTCAGAGTTACCGGGACAGTCGGTCCTACTCCCCAGTGGCAGTGTACCATGCAAGGAAAGGAGACAACTGGTCTCTGTCCCCAGCGGCAGCCAGAGATACTGGGAGAGGAGACAACTGGTCCCTCTCCCCAACTACAGGGGAACCGTGCCTTAATAGTGCAGATGGGACCTAATGGTGCACCAGACCTATAGGGATGCTGGACGGCTGGTCCAGATCCCCAACCAACCCAGCCAGAATAAAAGGAGGAGGAGGTAGGCGATCCCTCTTCTCTAGTGCAGATTCCCAACCAGGTCCTGGGGTTAGTGGATGAGACGGCAATACCCACTGACTCCACCCCAGCAGAAGCGCTGGCACCAGGGCAGAGCACAGTTGGCCTCTGCCCCACCCTTGTCCTTAGTCCAGGACCTGATGACCCTTTGATCTACCCAGCTTTAAAGCTGGTTACAGGGCAGAGCGCCGCTGGTTACGGGGCAGAGCACCGCTGGCCTCTGCCCACCGGGTAACCCCAACTCCAGGCCGGAGAGCAATAGAGAGGCCAAGAGTACTAGATGCCCACTTAACAACTGGTGACATATGGGACAGAGCCAGGCCACAGAAGTCATCAGGTCCAGTACTTGTTTATGGGTGGGCTACTCAACCGACAGGAGGTCAGATATCTAGTTAGTCTTACCTTGCGGGAGAGGGGAGGGGGGGGAGATAGTAACCTCGCCACTGGTTCTTGGAGGGGCCTGCTTGCCAGCCTCTTGCCCCATGACAATGGCCCATGTATTAGACCTTGGTTCAGGACTATGGAAAGGCTTTGTTCATGCCTTTTCCCTTATATGGTTCGGTATATGGAGCTTACTATTCTGCAGACTAGATGGGCCGAATGGTTCTTATCTGCCGTCACATGCTATGTTTCCATGTTACCGAACGGATTGTAGATATTCTGTTATTTGTGATTGTAGATATTCTGTATTCTGTAGATATTCTGCAGCCCATTAACTTCCCTGACTTATGTTTAACTGCAAATTAATTGGTGCTCGGCTGGGTGGTCGTTTTTCGGCATGCGAACACATGGCGCTGGCCATCTTTAGCCGCAAACACATACAGCGGTGTTTGGTCTTTGAGTGCATGGAACTATAATCGGACACTCAACGGCGTGCACACCGCTGTGACTTCCATCTCTACATATGTTCAGCTGGATTTGTATGAGAAGAGCGGCGTTTGGTGAGAGCAAGCTCCCGAACGAGGGACATAGACTGAGCCTACCCATGAACCGCTACGTTCGGTATTTTGACTGTATTAAGTATTCCGGAAAGAGACTGACCGCACAGCCTGAATTCATGGAGCTCTTTTGGGCAGGAGCCCCATGTGCGGTCGGTCAAAATATGACAGGTTATGGAAATCCTGAACCCCTGAACCGATCTGGGTGATTTTTGGATATGTTGGTCATCCAGATCGGGGCTATCAGGAGATGTAACTTTTGTGGGGTTTCCATGGGTTTTAAGGGTACTTTCGGGGTACTGCTGAAATGTGTGTTTTTGTGCTGGGAGATAATTAAGTTAGTAAAGTTCCTGATCCAATTATCTCCCTGGCACAGGGGAGGGATTGCCTCATTTTGTATGGGAGTGTCCTGGACCTGAGAGCCAATGTAATCGCATGTATGTTTTTACTGTAGTCTAATATCTCAAGTCCAGGGGGGAGTGCCCCTTGCATGGGGACTTGCATAAAAGGCCAGTCGTGGCTACCAATAAACCAGTTCCTCTTCGCCTTCAACATAGAGCCTCGTCTCATGTGTGGAGGGGACAGCTATATTCACTCTGGGGATTGCTATATCACTATACATCCCTGGGATTATAATCACTTGCTCTTTTTTTTTTATTTCTATTCTTTATTTTTCTTGTGCATAAAATTACAACATGCCTGCAGTGCCACGACCGCGTGTACAGGCTATTCAATGTCATACAATGTCGTGGCAGAGTAAACAGCACATTTACATTTTTAAGATATAGATTATAACAAGTATATGTCATGTGGGACAGTGCACATTGTATATTAATGTGGTAGGACCGTAGCTTATTGGCACATTTTTAATAATAAAGGGTGGTCCAGACAAGGTTAGACTAAAGTAATGGCTTCGATTATGCTGGAGCATACTATATGTGCCTTAGAGTTAACGCTTGATAGGACATGTTATGATAAGCTAACCAGGGCTTAGACCTATTAACAAGTATTATAGCTTAAACTGATAACATAAATGCTATGAATACCATAAGTAAGGCCTAACATGCAATGCTTGTATCTATTTTAGATCAGGCTTATCTAATGCAGGTCATGCGGGTGATCATTTCTAGCAGATCTGAGTTGCCAAACCCAGTGGTAGGGCAAAAGCAGTATACTCTCGTGGCTGGTAGGCTACTGGGCATTGGAGTCTGTAAGGTACTAAAGGAAATCATTAATAACTTTGCTTATCTGCAGGAAAAAAAGAGTCCTCGGCAGTCCAGGATTAGGCATGTCAGCTGTGTGGGTAGAGGCAACAGGTGTCCCCGTGAAGTGAGAAGCTGGTGTGGGACACATGTAGCAAGTCCACTCTAGGCTCTCATCCCATGCCAGATCTCGAGGCCTGTCGCTTGGCTGCAAGGATCTGTTCGGCAATACTTTGTATCCAGCCGTTTCGTAAGAGGCAGGATGTCATTATGGCAGCGGGGTCGGAGCTCCATTCCGGTGAGGTGGGCCTGTCGGCCGTGGGCAGTCTGCGTAAGGAGGTGTACCGCAAGCCGCGGTACCGAGGCGCAGGTGGGTGGTAGTTCTCGCTAAGCTTGGGGTGCTGCACTGTACCTCTGATTGACGCAGCACTCCAGTCCAAGGACACGTGTAGGGTTGCCTCTTAGCTGCTTTGCCCTGCCGGGTGGCAGCTTTGGGGACACGTGGCAGGGGCCTATAATGGCAGCGTCGGGCAGGGCGGATCCAGGGGGCCACTGCTCTCACCGCTTGACCGTGGATCAGCCCCTGGTGACAAAGTAGTGTCCAAAATCTCACACAGAGCTGATCAAGAGCCTCCAGGGGCCCTGTCACTAGCTTGGTGTGTGCGACTTTTGAGTCGGGTTGCTGCTGAATCGCTATCTTGGCTGGGCCTCGGCGGTGCGGCTTACCCGCCGGCGGCGATGCTGGTAAGTCTGCCAACTGCTGCAGTCTGCTTTTCCTGTGGAGTGTGGGATGACCCCCACCGGTCCAAATGAGTGGGGAGTAGGGTGCTGGTGTAGTCGCTCAGGAGCTCCTGGGCCGAGGAGAGCAGCCGTCTCACCCCAGCTCCAACTCCAGTAGGCCGCATATGGATTCCAGCGCCCCCCGTTCACGACGGGCTTCGAGGTTGCGTCTGCTGCTTCAGGAGTGCTTCCCCTGTATGAGTAGCGCACTCCGGTGTGCCTCATGGCTTCATAGTTGCTGCTAAATCTTTGTTTCTTGCCCGTCATGCCAGAGCTCATGTCGCCCGTGTCTGCATCGCTTGGCGGTCAGGCCCCACCCCCCCACTTGCTCTTTTAAGAGCATATTGCTACACTCTCTTGGAGGAAAGGTCTACCCACTGGAAGCTGGATCCTGGTCTTGGGTCCAGGGTGGGTGGAGGACAGCGAGACCCCAACCAAGCTCTAATGCTGGAAGTGGGGACTACAGTGCTGATGGTGTTTGGTGCAGTGCTTGTGGTACTCGGTAAGCACTAGGAAGCAGCGATAGGCGGAAGCACCCATTCAGGGTGCCAGGCGGTCCGCCACACCCTGCTCAAAAGAACTTACAATCTAGAGGACTAGCATCACCAGTGAGATCATGGGGACTGAGGAGGGATGATGTATGTGGGAAAAGTTACATCCTTACATGTGCATACATACACAGTGGGGGATAAGATCCAGGACACAAATATTTTTTACTTATACTGCACTGTAGTATGAGCATTCCTGTTACAAAAAAGTAATCAACAAAATTAATCACCTATCACCTTACAGAATCCCTCTGCAGACAGCATTGAGGTGGATGTATGGTCAGTACATGGCTTAGGTTAGATTAGAATTAGGTGGAACATGAGATTAGAAGTTGTTTAGAATTGATCCAGGTCCATAGGGATAGATCTGAATTTGAGGTTCTGTCCTGCCATGCCAGGTTTACTCTGGGAAGTACACAGAAAAGGCATCTACTGAGCCTTTATCATATATATACAGGTAGGCAGGAGCCTTTACTATCCATTTACAAATTCTGGTCTGGCAGCTCTAAGGTCTTTGAAATCTGGATATTAATGACACCATACAATAGTATTGTGGTTAAATAATTTAAAATAACATAGCAATAAATTCACGACAATACAGACGAACATTTAGCTATTTTCCCTCAAAATAGGTAAAAGACCAGAAACACAGTGGACATATTTACAATCTATAAGTCAACAAAAAATACCAAATCTTTAATGGTGTCCAATATTCTTTGCATGAAAGATAAGGAACTGCTGCCAAAATAAAATCAGATATTTTTTATACAAAGTTTTACATTTTCAAAGA
Source organism: Pelobates fuscus (assembly GCF_036172605.1). Classification (NCBI taxonomy): domain Eukaryota; kingdom Metazoa; phylum Chordata; class Amphibia; order Anura; family Pelobatidae; genus Pelobates; species Pelobates fuscus. The sequence continues at coordinate 316,383,799 of NC_086318.1, forward strand.
AGTTGAATTGATTGAAACTTAATTTGCAAATAAGATTTTGAAATATAATTTTATATTTTATTCTCATTCACACTTTTAGACAACTGATTGAAGGCAGTGATGTTCTGCAGAAACTTGAAGACATCCCAACATACAATGAGCGACCAACACTCGATTGCAGAGTTACAGATTGTGGCATCTTTACCCCTTGAACATCATGGTTTTATAAAGTATATATACATTGGGCCACCTTTATCTATATTATGTCATCTTTAGCATTATCACATTTTATATATTTCATATCTTTATATTTTTTCTTATAAATCACATATTTTGATTGGCCTTTCAAAGAAAGACTCACAGGGTAAAATTTCAAAGGATGTAAAGGGAAACTATGGCCTAAGATATCATTTTTTTAATTTAGATTTAATTTTTTATGAATTCCCTTCTAGTTGCAATCCCTTTTCATGAGTTAGTGCTATTCATTGCCATCCATCTTCCTTCATTGACTTGTAAACTAAAGGAGCAACATCAACCCCAGGCTGCTTTTTGGTACTTATTTAAGTAAGGGGGAATAATTTTGTGCTATGAATGTGAGGGTGGATTCCATCTAACCAATGAATCTAGTTTTGAACTGTTTAACAAAAAAATGCCATTAAATGCCACTGCTATTACCAGTGGAAACTGAGGTTTGTTGGCTAACTGGGAATTGTGTAGAACTGACAATTGCAAATTTTAGGGCATTAAAAAACACAGAAAAAAGGCCTACAAAGTGGAATTCCTTTGGCAATTCCATTATAAAAAAATATTTTTATTCAAACTTCTAGACAATTTTCAGAGAAAAATACAAAGTACAAATGCAAATATAGGGAAAAGAAATCCAAGGGAAAGATGAAGTTCATGAAACAAATGTAAAAGGCAAGTGCGATGCAAAACCACCTTCCACCTGGAATAAAAAGAGAGGAAGGAAGGAGAGTGGGATAGAGAAACAAGAGATAAAAAAAGATGGAAGTTAGAGTGGAAGTATGCAAAAAGTAACAGAAAAGAGTATAAAAGGGCCGGACCCGAACTCTTCAGACAAAACATATAGAAAGTTAACGCCATCTCTATATACTTAATATACAGTATCATGGATCAATTTCCAAAACCTGTGGATTAAGGGGCAGATATTGAGGTACATACCTGGAGCTTCTGGACATCTCCAACATGTGAGGAAAACGCCATGCCATGGTTGTTGATACCCAGTACCAAAAGATAAGCAGTTCTTGCTGTTTACATGCTATAGACCAGTGATGCAAAATAAAGTGTTCTGCCACTCTGAATCAGAACACATCCTATCCAGGGATATGTCCTATCTACCCACAAACCATGAAGACTGGTCCAAAGTCGCTGCTGTGATTTGTAATACAATAAGCAATTACGGAGACACTATTTGAAAATATTTCAAATGGTGTTATAGAAGGAAAAACTGAATTGCTAAATTTAGCCTGTTCTGAACTGGATAAGCCTAATTTAGAAACTTTTTCAAACTAAGCTACAGTCAAAGATTAGTTACTTTAGGCTGTGTTGTAAAATTCATTTTTCTCTTGACAACAATTATTTTTTTTTATGGCATATAAACTCTGTTATGCTTGGCAACCAATTACATTAAAAAAAAAGTTAAAACAAGAGAATTATTGTAGGAATTATTTTCATTATAACCACTTTGCAGTTTTCTTGCATAGCACATAAGTCTTCAATAACAATATAAACTTATTTAACCCTTTAAGGACGGAGGACGGTTCAGGACCGTCATCGGCATTTTTGCGTTGCCGACCGGTGACGGTCCTGAACCGTCCTAACCGCCCAATGTACTTACCCGATCGCCGTCGTTCCCCCGGCGGCGATCGGCGGTGCTCCCGGTGTGGGGAGACTGCCTGCAGCCCAGACAGTCTCCCCATGGCGGTTTAGGACCCCTGTGGCCATGTGATCGCCCAACAGGGCGACCACTTGGTCACAATAGGTGTCCTAGTCTCTGCCTGCATGGGGACTGTCTGTGCTGACAGGCAGTCTCCCTGCCAGTGTAAAATCAGTGTAAAATCAAAAAAAAATTTAAAGTTATAGTTAATAAAAAAAATAAAATATTATTATATATGTGTATATATATGATATATAGACATATATTATACCTATATAATATATGTCTATATATCATATATATAATGTCATGCTAAGTGTATTTTTATATTAATATGTACATATATTAATATAAAAATACACTTATAATTAATTTACACACGTATATATATAATATATATAATAACTATATATATTGTATATATATATATTATTATAAAATACGAATAATAAATAATTTAAATTAAATTTTAAAAATGTAAAATAATAATAAAAATTTAAAAAAATTATATATCTATACGAAATTTTATTCTAACTGTATTTTGATATTAATATATATATATTTATATCAAAATACACTTAGAATGAAATTGTATATATATCTATATAAATAAATAAAAAGAATGCGAACTATTCATATGTCCATATACAAAATTACATAAATAATTATATAAATATACACGTAGACTTCAAATATATAAATATGCATATATATTTAAATTCTACGTGCGTATTTATGTAATATTTTTACATAATTAAGTTATTTTATTGATTGCAATTTAAGGGACCTGCCTGCCAACCCAGGCCGAAAGTCCAGAGAATTTAATTTGCTGTCACTGTATTTTACCCTGTAACGTTCTACGACACCCTAAACCCTGTACATGGGGGGTACTGTTTTACTCGGGAGACTTCGCTGAACACAAATATTAGTGATTCAAAACAGTAAAACATATCACAGCGATGATATTGTCAGTGAAAGTGACTTTTTTTGCATTTTTCACACACAAACAGCACTTTTACTGATGATATAATTGTTGTTATACATTTTCCCGTTTTTAAACACTAATATTTGTGTTCAGCAAAGTGTTAGCAGTTTTTTTCATTCGCTTTTGTAGATGAGTAAAAGATTTTTCACATAAAATTCAAAAAACGTGTATTTTTTTCAATTTTTCATCATATTTTTTCATTTTTTTAAAATTAAATTACATGAGATTATATAAATAATGGTATGTAAAGAAAGCCCCTTTTGTCCTGAAAAAAACAATATATAATTTGTATGGGAACAGTAAATGAGAGAGCGGAAAATTACAGCTAAACACAAACACCACAAAAGTGTAAAAAAGATGCCTGGTCGCAAATGTACAACATCGCAAAAAAAGTCCGGTCCTTAAGGGGTTAAACAATACTCAAATTTTATGCCAAGATACTATTCTAAGATTAGCAAAGAACTCAGTCAACCGAGGCTACTCACTAAACTCTGCATTTTAATGAATTAAATCCAAATTGTAAACCTAAGGCTAAAATAACACATATGGAAAGATTTTCTTACTCTGCTTGATTTAATTCTCTTCATTTCAGATTTAGTTAATAACCCACAATTACACAATCAGGATTATTTGATAAAGAGAGAATTATGAATAAATTTTAAATTTAAGACCCATGTTTTAAGCATAAAGGATCACTATAGGGTCAGGAACACAAACATGTATTCCTGACCCTATAGTGTTAAAACCACTATCTAGCCCCCCATGCCTCCATAAATATAGCAAAATCTTACTGTAGTCAAGCCTGAAGCTGTTACTCTGCATGCTGTTTGCCTCAGAAAAAATAAGCTATCTGCTGACATCATCAGAAGTGGTAGCCTGATCCAATCACAATGCTTCCCCATAGGATTGGCTGAGACTGACAAGGAGGCAGATCAGGGGCAGAACCAGCATTATTCAAACACATCCCTGGCCAATCAGCATCTCCTCATAGAGATGAATGGAATCAATGAATCTCTATGAGAAATGTTCAGTGTCTGCATGCAGAGGGAGGAGACACAATGTTTGGATGCATTTTAGCCAGCCATGACCCAGGAAGGATCTCTAACAGCCATCTGAGGATTGGCCAGTAAAGTTATCACTAGGCTGTAATGTAAACACTGCATTTTCTCTGAAAAGACAGTGTTTACAGCAAAAAGCCTGAAGGTAATGATTCTACTCACCAGAACAAACAATAAGCTGTAGTTGTTCTAGTGACTATAGTGTCCCTTTAAGTGAAGGCATAGCTGACTTAGAGAAGATCATTTTTTTTTGTTTGTCTATTTTGATCTTAAATTTCAAATTCACTTTTAATTTGCACTTTAATGAATGGCCCTATACGTATGTTTTAAAAGAGATTAATAAGTTCCATGGTGGGGACTTTACTAATGGAAAAAGAACAATTAACTATTATGATGAAGATAACTTTATAGGCAGCACTGCAAGTAGAATAATAAGCATGTGTCTGGAGTGCTGGGCACAGGGAGATTATTTTTTACTAGCTCAGAACACTGAAAAATAACAATAAACTATTATGAAGAATAACTTTTTCAATACGGTCTGCGTGGTCCTTTTGCCTTAAGCATAGAGAGAATATGTCCAATGATTCACTTAAGCTACACGTTCTGGGGACAAATTCCTGGTGTCCACAAAAGTGGGATGGAAGGAAAGTCCTTACTTAAGTTGGGAGGCCTAGACACGGTGGATTGTCCTAAATAAATGTATATATTTTAATTTATATATACATGTCTGTAGTTCTCTGTCCCAGTGACAACGGCCCTCTCCACTGAGTAGTATTTGTAATCTCTGGAACTCCCATCAGTATCCATGTCCCACCTCATTGTCACAATCCCTCTCCTACCCAATATGAGAGGCCCACTATTTCCAAATGGCAATATTCTTCAATCTCCCCTTATCATTTTGTTGGCCATCTCCGTCTCCTTTGAATTTTCACTTGTAATTGTCCTCATCTTTTACTTTGCTACTAACCTGTGTTAGTAGGTAATTGTGATTCTCACTCAATTACCTCTTCATTCCCTCTGTATTTTACCAATTGCTGCTTCTTTCTGTTAACTATTTCAACCATCACCTTCAAACTTCCCCTGCTACCTCGTTTCAAATCCCTATTGTATCCTTTAGATTGTAAGCTCATGGGCCATCTAGCTAAGCACTTTGTATAAAATCCAATATCCAATGACTAGATATGAGCTTACAGGCAGGGCTCTCTCTACCTCTTTGTCTGTGTATATTGTACGTTCTCCACTAATTGTACAGCGCTGCGGAATCTGTTGGCGCTTTATAAATACCAGTAATAAATAAATAAATAAACATTTTTCAATCCTGGTGTCAATTGTGTAGTTCATCCTAATGTTAAAAGCCTACCCCATAGTTTATTAACCCTTGCCAGTGGGGGAGGATTCATTCTATGCATCTAATGGTACTTGAAGGAGCAGAGGAAGGTACCGGTGTATGATGTCACTGGCAGCCTGCATTATTATATCATAATAAAATGACAATGGTTATGTTTATTTTTCTTTTTTTGTCAATCACTTTTTATTGAGGCAAATATATAACAAACATTCCTTTAATGAAACAGTGACATTTGCAGCGCGAACAATGTCAGATTATCATATAAAAAGACATTGTAACCATTGTTGCAAGCCTCTTTTTTTTTTTTCAATAAAAGAAAATGATAAATCACAAAAGGCATGCAGTGATAGAGCAATATAGCTAAGAGACTGGCAGTAGAATATGTCTTTGATTTATACAGATAAACAAAGTAGAAATTACATATTAAATATCCACAAGTTAAAACCAAGCTTGTGTATAATAATTACAAAAGCTATAGTGCGGATCCTGCCTGAGGGTAAGAACATGCTTAAAGGGAAACTATAGTGGCTAGGAATACAAAGTATTCCTAGAACTATAGTACCCTATAATGCCCCTTGCTCGTGTGCCCCCCTCACAGTGCAGAAACCCTTCTGTCACTTACCTGAATCCAGTGACGATGTACCTCCTCACTGGGTCAGGCTCCGTCCCCACGTCAGTTGACCTAATCAGGGCCATCAGGGACCTAATGGGCAAATGAGGTAAATGCAGCGCTCACATTAGTACTACCCCATTTGACAGCAATGAATCAATGCTTTCCTATGGTGTTTTAGCTGACACTGGATGTCCTCATGCAGAGCATGAGGATGTCCAGCATCAGGTGACCAAAAGTCACTTAACAACGTGCAAGCGCCTCTAGTGGCTGTCTGTTAGACAGCCTCTAGAGGTGGATTTAACCCTGCAATGTAATTATTGCAGTTTTTCAATAACTGCACCCATACAACTTCAATTAGCTGAAGTGGTCTGAGTGCCTATAGGGTAAATACTAGCTGTAGAAAAGTGGACATATTAAGACATGGGTAGATAGTCAGCCTATGCCATGATGTAAAGTCCACTCCAGCTTCACTCATGGCTGTGCCTCTAGTCCCTTCCTTACATGACTGCCCTGGCAGATTATTGGCTGGGCAGTTGGAACCCAGCTGCAATGCCCCAAGTTCATGGGTCTCCAAGTCAGGGCCAGAATGCGATCCAACACCCGATGTCCACGGATCCTCCTACTCCTGGTAGCAGCATCATAGGCCTAAACGAACTCCGACAACCACAGAGTTCGTATGTGGGCGATGGGTCAGACGTGACTCAATCTGGGCTCCCAGGGCCAAGCCATCGCCATAATTGGAGTATTAGTGAGGCTGCAGATGCGATGCTCGCATAGCGTATCAAATCTAGCAGAGAAGGATTTCCTCCATCCATGTCACACTTGGTCTGCTTGATGAAGTGGGAGCTCAAGCGCAGCTGCCATCTTAGATACACCACAAGGTATGCAGACCACCAAGGCTTTCTTTAGTAGGACACTAGGACAGGCTTTCCCAGCGGGGACTGGGATAACCCTCACCGGTCCAAGGGAGGGTTAACGGGGCTACGTAGAGGCCTCACCCTGAGCCTGGAGATCGGCCACTTTTCGCAGCTACCGGGCTGCCAGTCATGCTAGGGGGCAGGATCGGACGAAGTAAGTACCCAACTGAACTGTATATATCGAGCATAGACAACTTAAGGCTATGTAGGGGCTGGCCTGCAGCCTGTTCACAATTGTATGTTAGAGAAATCTTTATAGTGACATAGCCGCAGATTTCTCTGAGCCAGCCAACTCCTGTAATCTTGTAGAAACAAAAACTGTATGTTGTGAGCTACAGTTAAACCGAAACTATCTGGTAAAAATGAATCTGTACTTTTAATGCATTACACAGATAAATAATAATAATAATAATAATAAAAAAAAAAAAAATCGATAAAAAAGTAAAGTTTTCCTTTACACTTGGCGGTCTGCACCAGTCCCTTCTCTCAGTAGGAAGGAACTACTATTCCATAGAGGATACAGTAATTTTTTTCCAGTTTACACAAAGCCTGATTTTTTGTTTTGTGTTTTAGTGAAGTGGGCTATGCGCAGCACTCAGTGAAGGGGGGGTGGTGGGGGGGGCAGGCTGACGTTCAAGATGGCTGGACGTGTATCACAGGAGCTCCTGCACAAAATGAGCAAAATCCTGCCGTTTTAAGCTATAAACCTGCTGAACAGACCTATCTCACGATACAGCGTACTCACTTAGTGGTCTGCCACCTAAGAGCCCGAATGGTACACTCCCACTGAGACGCTGAGGCCTAGCAGACTACGGACCTGCAGTGGGAAGGGACGGCCGCCCTCCTGGCTTGGTTAGTACAGTCTGTCAAAATCATATTGGCACTCAGCCCTGTCCCCCCCCCTACCCCCACCTCTGGACCAGCAGGTATATCCTGGTCCCCACTGGGAAAGATAGCCAGGCACCAATAGCCAACACTACAGTCCTACAGAAGGCCACGAGATAGAGCTAAGATGGCCAACGAGGTGCAGCTCTTACGAAGTCAAGAGACACAGGGAGACTTGACATGGAGAGTTGGAGACATCTGCCAAGCATTCTGGCTCCGGATCGACCCTGACTTCCACTATGACAGGTCCGCCACAGCGGCCCGCAGCTCAGGCTTCTAAACCCCCTTCAGGGCAGGGGTTTTGAAGTCCGACCAATCATCCACCAGCCCTCAGGGCTCGCCACGAACCAGTGCTCTGGAAAGATTGCGCCCCTGATAACCGGTGCAAACGGACCTGTGGACAATGAGGAACAGCTCCTGCTAAGGTCCGGGCTAGGGAAAAGGGAAGGCAGCGGTGCAGGGGATTGTTTCCTAACTCCTATCAAGTTTCATAGCCAACCTCCAAGCTAAACGGGAGGTCAAGGAGAATCCACAGCTAGCTTGGGCCTTGCCATCCACCACAGTGACTTTCCTCAAGGAGTCCTGCAACATCTATTAAGCCGGACAACAAGGAGAAGGGACATCAGCCCTCCAACATGGTCCTACAGTTTCCCAGTATTGGGCATAGGATGAAAGAGGACTTGCAATGGAGCATGGCCTACCACTTTGACACATTCAGGGCCACAGTAATGCTGTCAATTTTATATTTGCTTTTGACCTGTTGTCTTATTTCCTTATGGAGTTGTCCGGTCTTTTTAAACCCAGACCTCCTCCCCACCCAGACCTACTATTATTGATAACTAAAACATACCCAGTCGTAACCCTCTTAATGCTGAGCACAACTCAAACTAGAAGCCACCCTAGACACAAAGACCCTACACTGTCTACTATATCACCTCACTACCTCTAATACGTATGCCTAGCACTCCCTAACTACGGTACTTTACCTATGACATAACCTGATGCAGCACTAGACAGGACAATTCTGCTGTTTGTTTATACCTTATTCTTAACATTATACCTACAAAATTGTGCCAGCCCTGTCCCATAGTGTTCTTCCTCTACCTCCCTCATAGTGTTATTTCCCCCTCCCCCATAGTGTTCTTTCCACCTTACCCTGTCCCATAGCATTCTCCCCCCATCCCCTGTCCCATAGCATTCTTTTTCCCCTTCCCCTGTCCCATAGCATTCTTTCCCCCCTACCCCTGTCCCATAGTGTTCTTCCTCTACCTCCCCCATAGTGTTCTTTCCCCGCTCCGCCATAGTGTTCTCTCCACCCTCCCCTGTCTCATAGCATTCTTTCCATCTCCTCCCCTGTCCCATAGCGTTTTTTCCCTCTCCTCCCCTGTCCCATAGCGTTCTTTCCCCCATCCCATAGTATTCCTACCCCACCTTCCCTTTCCCATAGCATTCTTTCACCACCTCCCCTGTCCTATAGCATTCTTTCCCCCACTCCCATAGGGTTCCTTTGACCCCCCATAGTTTTCCCTTCTCCCTCCCCCTTAGTGCCCCTCTCTCTCCCCCCTCTGTCCCCGGTCGGTGTGTCTCCTACCTTTTTGTGTAGCGTGGCCGAGCGGACCGTGGTACAGGAATCAGAAGTTCCTGTACGGCGGTGCGTGCTGCTCTGAGCGGCCACGCTACACAGAGTGCCCGACAGGAGGGAGCGCTGTGCACCCACTTCCTGCCGGTCACTCCTTCCTAGCAAACCCCCCCCCCCTCCGGGCCGGTGCACCCTAAGTCGACAGCTTGTGCTGCCTTATGGTATTTCTAAATCCTCCAGGATCAAGGTAAAGCGTATCACCAATGTAGCGGGTATAAATCTATGCACACGTCTGTGCCAAGATTTTGTCTTAGTGGGGTGATAGCTGGTAATACCAAGATCGGCACCAAATGGATATTGTAGCGTATAGCAGGATAATATCCAGCAATCAGATGCATAAAGGAAAGCTCCCTGCCTACAACTATTACATCCGTTTACTTAATAATAGAATATATAAATTAATAGATATTCCTCCGTAGCAATCACATTTTTCTTTTTATTTAATTTTTTAGTAGCTAATTCAAGTACAACAATTGCATATTTTTTACTAGAATTTACTGTATCTAATTTTCAGTCTAATTGCAACTACATAGTATAATAACTGAATCTATGTTTGCAGAGGGGGTGACAAGTGGCAGAGTGTGGGAGGGAGTAGGTGGCAGAGTGAGGGAGGGGGTGACTGGTGACAGGGGGAGGGGTGGTACAATGATGGAGGGAGTGACTGGTGACAGGGGGAGGGGTGGTACAATGATGGAGGGAGTGACTGGTGACAGAGTGAGGGGGTGTCTGGTGGCAGAGTGAGGGAGGGAGGGGCTGACTGGTGACAGAGTGTGTAAGGAGTGTTAGAAATATCTTGGTTTTTCCCTGGTGGTCTTGTTGGCTGTCACACTCCCTAGTGGTCCGGTGGACTGTCTCTCCAGTCTGCAGCTGTGCCGGGTGTGAGCTGCACAGTGTGCATTGTCTTGAAATTTCCAGAAGTCAGAGCGTTGCCATGGTAACCTGCAGCAACGTTCTGATTGGCTAGAGATCGCAAGATACTGCACAGTCTGCAGCTCACACCGGGCAGAGCTGCAGACTGGAGGCGCTAGCTCTCTCCCTCACAGGGCAGACTGGAGGGGCCTTGCACGCGGCGGCACACAGGGCAAGCCGCTGGGCCTCCTCCTGATATCAAGTCCATGGACTGAGGACCCGACAAATCACTCTGCTCTAAGGTGAATTAGGCGGCCGCGAGGCCCGGGTCAGCGCGAGACCTTAGGCGGCCGCCTACATCGCCTATTTAGAGAGCCGCCTGTGCCTTGAAAGAGGATCCAAGTCCCCTGCAGCTGTGCGGGAGACCTGGATCCTAGGTAAAAAAGAAACAAAACCTTTAACTCTGCTGCTAGCCCGCAGCAGGGGTAAAAGAAAAAAATAACAGTCTGCCCAGCGCCGGACAATACAATTTGCGCAACCCTGATATATAGATGTAAAGCTACAAACACTACCACACATGCAGAGACCAAGACAGAAACAATGACACACATACAGACACATAAATATACACTGGGATAGAGAGTATATACTGGCGCTAAAATTCAAAAAATTCCAAAAAATCCAATCCAATATGGAACAATTACCAACAGAGCAGCTATAACACCTAAATGTAATCTTTCTTATTTACATCAACATATAATCCAAAAAAACATAAATGAAGATGTAGCGCTACATACATGTATAGGAGTTGTACCAGAGAGTATTCGTATAGGTGACAATTCCACAAAGAATCCCAGAGTGTACCTATAATTATAGAAATCTCTGATAGTGTGATAATGTATGTACTTTATGATTTTATGTTACTAAATAGTCAATACACTCACATTCTCCTGAGCTTAACACCTAAGCTCAGGGATAAACGCTAGTAGGTCCGTAGAGGCGACCTTCCCCTTCTTTGGATTATGCAGTCTTCTACCGTCTCTTCTATACCTTGAACAAAATGTATATATGGTGCAATATTGCGGATTACAAAATATTTGTGCACACTTGAATTAATATGTACTCACAAACGTAGAGCCTCTCCGTTCGGCTCTGTCACAGCACTGAGTGTAGTATAGGGACTACACGCCCATAAGCAGGAACCAACAGCCCAAAATAAGTAAAATTGTATAAAATATACACTTTATTAAATTAAAAGTGAAAAACAAATAAAATTAATACATAAAATGTCTCTATAGAGCATATGGTCTTCACTGGAGCTTCCCCAGAACGCGTTTCACCGTAGTTCCAACGGCTTCCTCAGCTGGGTCCAAAATGATCCTCCATTTCCCTGGAGTCCTGCTTATATACCTCTTCCTCATGCTGCTCTAATTTTCACCTCACGAGAATAGTGATATCTCATTGGACAATTAGGACACGTGGGACTGTTTAGTATTACGTCACATGCTGAAGTAAACATGAGAAGGAGGCTTGGAACACATTCACAATCAGCTGTTACCACTGAGTAATCAGCGAAAGAACAGGTGAAAATTAGAGCAGCATGAGGAAGAGGTACATAAGCAGGACTCCAGGGAAATGGAGAATAATTTTGGACCCAGCTGAGGAAGCCGTTGGAACTACGGTGAAACGCGTTCTGGGGAAGCTCCAGTGAAGACCATATGCCCTATAGAGACATTTTAAGTATTAATTTTATTTGTTTTTCACTTTTAATTTAATTAAGTGTATATTTTATACAATTTTACTTATTTTGGGCTGTTGGTTCCTGCTTATGGGCGTGTAGTCCCTATACTACACTCAGTGCTGTGACAGAGCCGAACGGAGAGGCTCTACGTTTGTGAGTACATATTAATTCAAGTGTGCACAAATATTTTGTAATCCGCAATATTGCACCATATATACATTTTGTTCAAGGTATAGAAGAGACGGTAGAAGACTGCATAATCCAAAGAAGGGGAAGGTCGCCTCTACGGACCTACTAGCGTTTATCCCTGAGCTTAGGTGTTAAGCTCAGGAGAATGTGAGTGTATTGACTATTTAGTAACATAAAATCATAAAGTACATACATTATCACACTAATAGGCGTGCGCAGCCCATTGCATTAGGGTGTGCACCCTAAAGCACAAGCACACGCGGCGTATATATATATATATATATATATATATATAGATATATATACACACACACACACACACACAAAGCTGTGTGTGTGCTGTGTGAGGGTGCTGTTAGTGTGATGTGTGTGTGAGGGTGCTGGTAGTGTACTATGTGGGTGAGGGTGTTTGTGTGTGCGTGCTTGTGAGTGTGCTGTGAATGTACTGTGTGTCAGGGTGCTGTTTGTGTGTGTTTGCACTTGTGAGGGTGCTGTAAATGTACTGTGTGTGAGGGTGCTGTTTGTGTGTGAGGGTACTGGTAGTGTGCTGTGTGTGTGTTAGGGTCCTGTTTGTGTTTGTGAGGGTGCTGTTTGTGTAATGAGTGTGAGAGTGCTGTGTGTTTGTGAGGGTGCTCTGTGTGTTGGTGCTGTGTATGTGTGTTGGTGCTGTGTATGTGTGTGGGTGATGTGTATGTCTGTGGGTGCTGTATGTGTGTGGGTGCTGTATGTGTGTGGGTGCTGTATGTGTGTAGGTGCTGTATGTGTGTGGGTGCTGTATGTGTGTGGGTGCTGTATGTGTGTGGGTGCTGTATGTGTGTGTGTGCTGTGTATGTCTGTGGGTGCTGTGTATGTGTGTGCTGTGTATGTCTATGGGTGCTGTATGTGTGTGTGGGTGCTGTGTATGTATGTAGGTGCTGTGTATGTGTGTGGGTGATTGTGGGGGGTGGAGGTGGGGGTACATTACTTAATATCCCCCCTCCCTTCTTACTTTATGTAGGGAGGGGGGATCCTTCCTTGCTGCTTTCCCTGGTGGTCCAGTGGAGGTGGGGACAGATCAGTTATCCCCCCTCCCTTCTTACCTTATGCCTGGGAGGGGGGATCCTGCGGCTGCCATCCATCCCTGGTGGTCCAGTGGAGAGTGAACTCTAGCCCCGCAGGGCTAGAGTTCACTCACGCGAGATCTGAGCGTTGCCGCGGCAACGCTCAGATCTTGCGAGAGGAACCCGGCGGAGCTGCTGGCAAGAGCTCCGCCGGTCCTCTCCTGCCTCCCTCCATGCCTGTGAGCCGGTGAGGGGAGGCTGAGAGCAGAGCCGGCGCTCGGATAGCGCCGGCTCTGCATGAGCCAGCAGGGGAGATCCTGAGATCTCCCCTGCCGGTCTCAATGTGGTGGAATCTCGGTAAAAATAAATTTAGTAGGCCGAGATTACCACGTGGCATGTGTACGTGCATATGCTGACGTATCGATCAGTTGGTTGCACGAGGCAAGATACGATCAGTAGTGTACGGAGCATGTGCGAGAATACAGGATGTAGTATTCCCCTCCTCCATTGTGCTGGACAGGCCATGCGGTCAAGCAGGAAGTTAATTCTTATTTGTATTGATTGGTCAAGAGAATGTGCGGGTGGAGCTTAATATGGGAGGAGTTATATGCCTATATAAGGAGCCTGCACTATTGTCCGGGGCTCAGAACTTGCTGTATTTTGGTGACACTAGTCCCTCTGAGTCCCGATCGGTGATCCAATAAAGAATCTCTTCCTTCCTGAAGAAACCTGTGTCCATCTCTATGTGCTTTGCTTCCGTCAGTTTCTCCGGTATCATCAATACATAGCGCGTGCCGCGGGGATTAGGGTGTGCCCAGGCACACCCCGTGCGCACGCCTATGCACTATCAGAGATTTCTATAATTATAGGTACACTCTGGGATTCTTTGTGGAATTGTCACCTATACGAATACTCTCTGGTACAACTCCTATACATGTATCTAGTGCTACATCTTCATTTATGTTTTGTTACATAAATATATACACACACACACACACACACAGTTGTACAGGCAAACACTGACACACATGCTAATACACAGACACAAAGATGCAAACACTGACACACATACAGTTGCACAGACATACAGATACAAAGCACACTGACACACATAACAGATATACAAACAGTACATACATACAGTCACCCAAAACACACACATACAAGTGAAACATTTAGCCACCATCCGTTTCATACCTTTTAGGAGCAGGAGGCTCTGCTGGCTGGAGGTGTTGGGAGTTATGGAGGCGGGGTTACGTGATTGTGGGCGAAGTTAAGGTAGTAGTTGGGCGGTGTTATCTTGGCATAGGCGGTGTTAAAGGGGAATGTGGGCGGAGTTATGTTCGCGGAGGCGGGGCTTATATGGCAAGTGGGACGGCTTTCAGATATTGTGGGCGGGTGGGGGCAGGCACTTAATGCTTGCGGCTCTCCCTCCCGCGCGGCAGGTTCCTCCCAGCCCTTCCTTGCACATTACAAGGGGCCCCTCAAGGCACATTCCCATCGGGCGGCCCTGAGTACACGGCCACCCGATGGACCTTCAGCCAGGTTACCTGCAGTGACGCTGCACCGCCGCCATTACCGGGATTATTGGGGGTACGCGTGCCACGGGGTGGGAACCGCCGAGCTCGAGGAATTTCCAACCCAGCACAGTAATCACTCCTCCGCTTAGGGCTGGTCACCTGACTCACTGGAAACCCCGCCCTCAAAACGAAGCACTCGCTACCCAACAGCCAATCAGAATGGGCAATCACTGCACGAGAAATGTGTAAGTCAGCTCTCCACCTTCTAGTGCCACGTGCACAGCAACGTCACCACGGACCGTACCACGGAACGCTGGGGTGGGTTGAAACTTTAAGCTCTGATTGTTCAGTTTGGAATATATGTAACGCAGTAAATAACAGGAAGGATTTCTGGAATCTGCTCGTCCAGCGGAGCGGATAATCATATCAGCATTACGCGCTTCAAAGTATACCCCTTCGTCATCGCCCCCATTTTTTCTACAGTTGGTACAGCCCAGGTTGCCACGCCCATTCCGCAGCAGTTGGTTGCCAGTTTTGTCCGTCGGCTGTCACGTGAGATTCTCCAGGCTGCGGGAGAGATAGCTGAGCGCGAGCCAGGCGGTGGACAAGTGACAGGCGGAGTGCACGCGCCATCAGGTGACACCTGCACCCCACCAACAGCCCAGCACAGACCGGAGCCTCCGCCATGAAGGGACAGATCGCCTTCCTGCTGCTTGTCATCGGCATAACCGCTGTCCTGTCTGCGGGTAAGGAGATCTCCTGTTACCAAACTCCCCCTCAGCCCTGCACTCACCCCCTGACAAACTACCCCGAGTGCCCCCTCAGCCCTGCGCTCACCCCCTGACAAACTACCCCGAGTGCCCCCTCAGCCCTGCGCTCACCCCCTGACAAACTACCCCGAGTGCCCCCTCAGCCCTGCACTCACCGCAGTGCTCGGCACTCACTCAGTTTGATGCTGACCAGGTCTCCGGGCAGTACTCAGTTTTGTGACAGTGCTTCTGTTTGCTATCCACGTCATAGGAGTCTTAAGAGGTAATAACTGACATGACGTGTTAGTACAAAACGTCACTCATTCTGTATCGTAAGTCTTGAGCGGTTTGTGGAGATGGTTACTGAGTCCTATTTAGTGGTGAATGACCCATATCTATATAGTACATCTTGCTGTTTGTGATAGGGAGGAAGACGGGGTAACTTTTTTTTCTTAGGTCGTATATTATAGACATCACCATGAAACACCATAACTACTTTGAATAATTGTAAAGGGTTCTGGTGTAACGTGCAAAAGTGTAGCCTGCATACAATGTCACTGATGAGATTGACTTGTAACAATTTGCAAAAACCACTGCAGCTAAGAAACAGCCCTCAGAGAGACAGCCACAAGTACCCGTTCTGGACTGTCTGTCACTTCTGACTATCATGTTCATGCTAGACACAAACCGCAGGAAGGATCTCAGTCCTAAACAGATCTGCGCTCTCTGTATGAGTGCACAACTGTAAACCAGCTGTGAATATATATTTTTTTGTTTTGTATGGCTACTGGTAATTATACAACAGTTTCACTTATCCAGTGTGATGATTGGAACTGGACTGACAACCTACTTATTAAAAAGACATGTTAATGATGTTAATAAGGTGATTACACCCACAGGCCAGGATGAGAGGTTCCTGTTTGAGGGAGGGGACTGCTTGCTAGTGACACTTGTGAAAGTACACTAACTTTGGGATCATTTAAAGATGTTATACTTTAAAAAATAAAATAAATTATCAACATGTTTGTAATGTATTTTATGTTTTTGACACCCTTATAGGGTAGTCATTCTGTACACAACTGGTGTTTGTTTAAGTACTGCTTTCTGTGCTAAATAAACATATTTGTTGGGACCCAAAAATTGTGTTCAAATGTTATTTTTGTAGGTTCCTGATGACTGGATCTAACATGTTCTAGTTATCAGACCCCACGAGATTACTCACAATCGGTTGGTTACTGCAGCAGCACTGTCATTGTTATGGTAACTCTAACACTCTGAAGAGTCTAATGAAGGTTTTTGGTAGAATCCTGTGCCACAACAGTTGAAGAACTTTGTTACTGTTGTAATTTTGATTGAAGGATGGCTTTCCTTAAAGCGGCACTGTCATGCCGAACTTACCTTTTCCCAATCGATTCCTCTTCTCTCCCTCTCTCAGGATCTTTTCTTCCTATCTGCTCTTGTTTTCATTAAAACTTAAGAAGATAGTAGGGGGAGGGGGGGCGTGGAAATTTCCCCGAGAGACAGACCCCCCCCCCCCCAAAGCAGAGACAATGGGGAAGAAAAATAAGAGGTGCCAAGCCCCAACAGCCTGACATCAGACTGGCTTTCGAGAGGCCTGTGAACTCACAGGGACCTAAGATGGCGCCTGAGGCCTGCTGCACACCCGAGGCATCTGAAGCCTCCCTGGAAGAGGAAGACTCAATGCCTTCTCCTAGATCCTTTGCCACGGAATCGGAGGAAGTTGAGGTACCTGCCACAAGAGGCGACATAAAACGGCTTCTGGTAGAGATGAGGCAGATATGGAGGGGAGACCTCCAGAAAATGCAGACAGAGGTGGAAGAGGTACGACAGAAAGTCAACACCCTAGAAACGAGAGAAACCTCCAGGGATGAAAGAATATACACCGCAGGCCGAGACATACTAGAGCTTACCTCACAGGTAAAGCAAATGACACGCACACTCACCACAATGGAGGTCAGACACAGGCGGAAAAACCTACGCCTCAGAGGCATCCCCGAAAAAGTTGACAACATGCAGCTCTTGTCCTACGCCCACAGCCTCCTGACAGCCATGGGCATTGCCGACAACCCCGACCTACCACAGATCACTTCGGCATTCAGAGTGCGGAAGTCTGCGGCGGCACCCGACTCGGCACCCAGAGACGTAATCGTGCTGACCCGAGACATCTCCGTGAGATCTACCATACTCACAAAATCCAGAGAAATGGGGACAGTATCATTTGAAGGCCACAAGATACTCCATTCTCCATCCTCACGGAAAAGAGACAACTGGCACCTATAGCCAGGAAGCTAAGAGACGCCAATATCGGGTATCACTGGGGCATGGAGGGGTCCCTCCTCACGGAAATTAAGGGAGAGAGCTGCACACTCACCTCGGGGGACGACCTAGAGCTCTTTCTACAAAGGGCCGGCCTGACAAAGATTCCACAGCAAAGCACCCCACCTCCCACCAAAACCCCAGGGGACTCAGAGAGCGTTAACAAACGCCGACACAGCGTGCCAGCCAACATCATGATTAAAAAGATGACTCCACTGCCCAAGGCTGCAAGATCCAGATCCGACAAGTAACGGAGACCACACAGAGACAGAAGGAGTTATAGAAACCCCATTTGTGACACATCATGCAACAATGGTCCTCAGGACTCTGCCACTGGACACAGCTCCTTATGGTCCTCTAACAACCAAAAAGTGACAACATGAAAACAGCAGAGACTGCCCTATACTATGTTATTTGTTATTGATTTCTACTGTTACACACATTAATTTTATACCCACTACGATGTCAATATGCTCACATCTTACACTTAATTGCAATATATTGGAAACATTTAATATGCTATTCTAAAATTAATAAAATATATAAAAAAAAAAGAAGATAGTAGGGACTATTTCTCTTATGGAGGTTTCCTACGCCGTGACCAGCAGAGGAGCAAAGTGTGCTTCGTTTCCGGTGGTCACAGCAATTTTCCCACAATCCTTGCCTTTCCTCCCTGTTCCCGCGATGCTTCCTGTCACTTAGACAGGACGCCGGCAAAACTGCCGACTTGCGTTCTAACAGTTTCTCCATTCCTGTTAGAACGCAATTCGGGACTTTGTCTGTATCGGAATTTCATTCGAATGAATGAAACTCCGATCCCATTCATTGCTGTGGCTGCATCTTGTAGCCGCTTAGTAGATAACTCCCTAATCCCCAAGCCCCTAGTCACCCACCCAAATAAAAAAATACCCCCTACCTACCCCCCTCACCCTAAAAAATAGTGAGGGGGGAATAAAATAACTAACCTGTATAGAAAAATTAAACTTACCATTTGATGTCTGAATGAATAGATGCAATTCCCGTTTGCATGCCCAAGTGTTTCACTGGGCGTGTGCGGGAATCTCAGTGCTATCTAGTGTGGGCAGGTGACATGTCCCACAGTGACTTCATCTACCCACATTAAGATGGCAGCGCCCTGAATATAGATGGGGCAGAAAATAAAGATTAAAAATAGGTAATATGGGGGGGCTTAGGGGTCAATTAGATGTAGTGGAGTCGGGAGGTGGGTTAAAAAAAAAAAAAAGGGATTCGGCCATGACAGTGCCACTTTAAGTAATGAAGGCGTCTCATTTAGAATTCTTTGAAGCTATCACTCTGTGAGCACACACTGTGCAATGTTCAGAGTAAGCGCTTGTGTGATGTCTGAGAAGAGATATAATATATGCGCGCAGAAGAAGGCAGGCACACTTAAGCAAGATGTAATCGACTCTGGCTGTTTGACTGCCATGGGGTGTTTTAGAGTATTTAATAAGTATCAATTTCTATGAGTAGAGACTTATGGTGTGAAGTGGTCCTTCGTGTCACCATCAGAGATCTTTTGAAATTCAACAAAGTTCGCAGACGGTGACAGTTCTGCTTTAAGGCTTACAAAGCATTATGTGAATTCTTTAAGAACTGGAAATCTGCTTTCTATTGTAATAGGCACCTCACTTGGCAAAGGGAGAGCTATAGATGACCTGTCACTTCTCTGAAAGTGTCAGTTCCTTGTTCCCCCAACCCAGTCAACAAAGCAGTGGAGGCAAGTATGGAAAAGAAAGAGGGGGTGGCGACGACATGCTTACCTCCACTGCACTTCCATGTAGTGGCCATCTTTGAAGTCTCATAATGTCTCAGGCATCAGCAATGAAATGCCATACGAGCTTATCCACACTCAAGGGTTTCTTCAGCATCATTGTATACGTGTATGGCACTGCAGGGTTACCGTAAGTTTGATTTTAAATGGTATGCCTCGCAGAGTATGTTAAAACAAATCGGCTCGTTAAATACATTGATAGCACAACCAACAGCTTACTTTTTACTAGCTACGCAGTTGTATGAAAATTTCACTAGTTACAATTCTTCTTTAAATTGATCCAGTCTAATGTAAGAAAAACATAAAGTAAAATTGGATTTATCACAATAAATCTCCAAAACGATTAGATATGTTACTGTTGCAGTAGATAAAAGGTGGACTTGGTCTACCATAGTCTTCACTTTTCCCATAGTAACAACAATCAGTAATTTGCAAAATTCCCTTTTCAATTAGGATGACACATGAGTATTTGACACTGAGGTGATATTTTCGCCTCTTACCAAGGCTATGCCAGTTTGAGGTGTAACAAAAGCTGGATTATGCCTAGTATTTGCATTCTTCATGTGACACAAACATTCAGTTTGTGTCTTGTTTACTATTGAATGGATGCTTCTGTGGTGTTTGCATGAAAATCATTTGTTAAAAACATCATAGAAAATAAAATTTTTATATCTACACTCTTAGTAAATGAACACAAGGGAAATACTTTCTCTTAAATCAGCAAGGCAGATAGCCAATTGTAAGAGCTCTTGGTACAAAATTGCAGTGTCATTCTCTGGCAATATTACAGATTTGTGTCCTTGATGCTGTGCTAAGGCAGACCCTTTTCTATTTCCAAATAACATGTACAGTAATATTTTTAACAAGGAAGACTATTTTATGCCTCAGCCCATAGATTTTCTGTGTTGGTGAAATGAACAAACTACTTTACAGCTAGGTGCTTTAGTGATCCATCTGATTTACAACAGGAGGGTTAAACTGAATGTGCAATGCATAGTAATTAGAGATGAGGCATAATTGGTAATGCTAGCCAGGTTAAATTTCAGCAGTGAGCATATGTGACTCATATCCGCAGATGTTAATTCTTGAAAAATATGAATTTGGTTAGTGTAACCTCTGTACCGTATTTAAAATGAGAATAGGACAAAAATGATTTTGCGTATGTTCTTACCAAAATAACACCTAGAACAACACACTGATTTTTATTTCTACACAATGAGGCAAACTATAAATATTATTTTCAAAGATTGTAGCAATCCTTTTAACCCCTTAAGGACCAAACTTCTGGAATAAAAGGGAATCATGACATGTCACACATGTCATGTGTCATTAAGGGGTTAAAGAAACGCTCCATAACTACAGCCACTACAAACTGTTTGAAAATTTGCTTAGGTTCCCCTGGGCACCTGCTTCCAAAGCCCCTATTCCTAGTCTAATTCTGCAGATGAGTCTGATTAGCTTTACAGAGCTCGACATGGCTGTACTCATTGATTATGTATAGTACTCTTGGCTCCTGCTCTCAACCAATTAGCTCACACTGCATGGCAAAGCTTAACTCTATAACCAGTTTCTCCTAAAAAAAAAAGACTGGAAGTAGCCCAATGGGACCCTGGCAAGTTGTCAAACCATACCAAAAAGGGTTGATTGCCGTAGGATAGTACAAGGGTACTTCTGATGCCATAACTGCTACAGCAGGCTGTAGTGGTTATGGTGCTCAAAGTGTTCCTATCATTTGAAGGACAATTCAGGCATGGAAAGACCTCTCTCATCCCTGCATTGAAAAATATGAGATACTTTTATATATTTTTGATCTCAGCCATGGAGGTGGGGCCAGCCACAGCAACATCGGCTTGGGGGGGAGCTAAAAGTTTGACC